>NW_028318053.1:1030625-1666250 GCF_062004578.1 Staurois parvus
ACCATATACAATAAACCATTTCTGATCATATTAGAACATCACCGTCAAAACATTATTTTGAAAGAATTGCAGGAACAATTTACATAGATCCAACGCGTTTCGGAGTGATTTCACTCCTTCCTCAGGGAAAAGAGAACTCTGCATAAGGGTGATATGATCTACAAAATTTAAAATATATTTGTTTAGAGCGTTACTTAAGTCAATTGGCAATACATTTTGTGATTCCCAGTCTCTGTACTCACAATATAGAAGAGTGAGAAGACATGAATCAATCTTCAACCAAAGTTAAAACCAAGGCTTCAGTCTGCCGCCACCTCACGAGCCAGGGAACCGGCGAGTCTCGGGTACCCAGGGCCCCCCAAAATGGATGTTCTAATATGATCACAAATGGTTTATCGTGTATGGTTATACAAAGCATTGTTACCAAGCAAATAGCCTTGATGGTGATGTCACAATATAATCACAGATGGCATGTTACGTCATAATTTCTGTGTGTGTAAATTTGACAAAATAAAGATTTCACATTTTTAATTCAATCTATGTATCTATGCCTTCAAGGTCCCAAGCAATTCAGGGGGTCCTTTTCTTTATACTTATACAGGCTGTGTTTTTTCTTCAGCCTGCATAAACAACTCTATGTTAGCCTATTGTCCATGCACATTTGGGTGTTTACAGGCATATTCGCCAAGGAGGTTTTTCAGACTGGGGGAAAAAAAATTTAAATAAACACAAGTGTGTTTTTGAGAGGAGCTTTCAGGCAGCAAAAATGCCTGATGCAAATAAACATGGCTAAATGTGCATAAGTGTGGCGTTTAGCATTTTCAAGTGTATATTGATCATAGTGAAAAATGAGGAGAGGGGAATGTTTTGGAAAAAAATGCTTTTAAAAGCAAAACCCCAAAGAAATGCTAAAACTCTTGGGTGATATGAGCCACTATGAGCATATTTTTTTTAGCCGCCTAGTGCACATGGACCCCAAATGCGAAAATACTAAAATTTAATTTGTATGCAAGCACAACAGCTGCGATTGTTAATTGTTAAACACGGAAGACTGAATATTATTTATTTTCGCTAACCAGTGATATGGATTCTTACTTCTCATGATTTGTGACACTGAGCAAACTAAATTTAAAAGTGATTCGTAAAGTGTTACTAAACCCAGGACCCTGTATTCTCTTTATCTGGTCTTCCACAGTACACAGAACATGGAAGTGCAATTATTTTAGTAAATACAAAACTAATACCTTTTTCATCAGCAGTTAGAGCAGTCTTGTGACTGCTATCAGTTTTCAGTAGAGCACTGGTTAAAGCTTGGAGTTTTCTTTCTGCTCTAGGAGGATGCAAAACCCTTGACCTCTGCCTGGAGAGTGCAGATTGTCCCTGTGCCAATTACATGCTCTCAGAAACAAGACATTTAAACAAAAGGGAGGAGCAGAGAAGAAAGGATCAAAAACGGCCTTTTTGCAGATTGCAGAGGATTAACTCCTTAGGTTCCACAGTGAGTATAACAAGCATGCTTTACTGCATATAGAGACTGATTGTACTGTTGTAGGTTATTAACACTTTAAGGGAAAAAAAAAAACAGCTATAATTACAGTAAAGACCACAATGACTGTACATTAGCCTAATACATTTGTCATTACTCACCAAACATTGTAGTACTGAAGCAATGGAATTAAAATCCTTCTTAGGATTATTTGCAAAGGAGTGGTATCTCTATGAACTAATAGCCTGAATGAAATTTTTAGCACAACTCAGCAATTGGCCACATAACCAGTAAAACTGGAAGGGTGACTTTCAGAATAATTTTAATGCCACAAAAAGGTAACTATAATTAGCCTATTAAAAGTACATATGTATAAGGGGTCATTCACATCATTTCAGTTTAGTTACTCTGATTAGGCTCAACACCAGAGCACCTAGAAAAAACAAATTTTTTCTAGGTGTCTTCTTCACACCAGATTATTTGCTCAAGGGGGGTTGTAGTGTGTTGTGTAAAAATGTAGACTATTTTTGTATCCCCACCTCAAGCCACATCACAAAGAAATTAATTGAATGCTATTTTGTGACACTTCAAAAACATAAAAAAAGATGAAACCGTTCCCTGCATTGTAACAAGGCACCATCCCCCACCACTGACACACAACAGACACCAGCAAACACCTGCTTTAGCATGCAGGACAAGTAATAACTGCTGATCTTTGCTCTCCAGGTAAGGATGCTTGCATCTTCCTACTCCCCACAGCCTACAGGGAGTGAAATTTGGTACCCCCAAGACACAATGGGAAGACACAGGTATCTAGATACCTACGTTTCCTTTAGCTCTGAAACAGGATTATACATGTTTTTGTTTTTTGGAAGCACAGTAGAGCCTTCTTAAAATAAAAAAAGGTATCTGCATGCCTCATCTCCATCACAGATCACAAAGACATTTATTCCTATTTTTTCTAGAGTGTGCAAACCTCACAAATACTTATTTGTCCATTGGGCCAACTACAGTTAGGTCCATATATATTTGGACACCAGCACAATTTTAGTTTTTTTTTCAAGTATTTACCAAAACATATTCAGGCTATAGTTCTATAATGGATATCGGCTGAAAGTGCACACTCTCAGGTTTAATTTGAGGGTATGTACATCCACATTGGAGGAAAGGTTTAGGAATTACAGTAAGAGTAGCCATCCCCCCTTTTTCAAGGCACTAAAAGTAATTGGACAACTGAATCAAAAGTTGTTTCATGGCCAGGTGTGGCTTCATTATTTCTTCATCAATTAAGCAGGTAAAAGGTCTGGAATTGATTCTAAGTGTGGTATTTGCATTTGGAATCTATTGCTGTGAACCTACATCATGCGTTCAAAGGAGCTGCCCATGCAAGTGAAACAGGCTTTTTCAAAAATGTAGGTTTCAAAAATGAAACAAATCCATCAGAGAGATAGCAGCAATATTAGGAGTGGCCAAATCAACAGTTTGGTACATTCTGAGGAAAGAACGCACTGGTGAGCTTATTACCAACATGAAGAGGCATGGACGTCCACAGAAGACAACAGTGGTGGGTGAATGCAGGATCCTTTCTACGGTAAAGAAAAACCCATTCACAACATCCAGGCAAGTGAAGGACACTCTCCAGGAGGTGATCGCATCATTGTCAAAGTCTACATTCAAAAGAAGACTTCACAAGAGCAAATATAGAGGGCTCACCACAAGGTGCAAAGCATTCATAAGCCTGAAGAATAGAAAAGCCGGATTAGACTTTGCCAAAAAAAACAGCTAAAACAGCCAGACCAGTTCTTGAAAAGCATTCTTTGGACAGATGAAACTAAGATTTATCTGTAACAGAATGACGGGAAGAAAAAAGTGTGGAGAGGGCTTGGAACAGCTCATGATCCAAAGCACACAACGTCATCTGTTAACCATGGTGAAGGCAGTGTGATGGCATGGGCATGCATGGCTTCCAGTGGTACTGGGTCATTGGGGTTTATTAATGACATGACAAGAGACAGAAGCAGCCGGATGAATTCTGCAGTGTTTAGAGATATACTGTCAGCCCAGATTCAGCCAAATGCAGCAAAGTTGATTGGACATCACTTCACAGTACAGATGTGCAATGATCTAAAACACACTGCAAATGCAACCCAGGAGCTTTTGATTGAAAAGAAGTGGAATATTCTGCAATGGCCGAGTCAATCACCTGATATCAACAAAATTGAGCATGTATTTCACTTGCTGAGGGCAAAACTAAAAGGCAGAAAGACCCACAAAGAACAACTGAAGACAGCTGCAGTTAGAGCCTGGCAAAGCACCAGAAAGGAGGAAACCCAGTCTTTGGTAATGTTCATGGGTTCCAGACTTCAGACAGTCATTGTCAGTAAAAGATTCTCAACAAAATATTAAAAATGAACATTTTATTTATGATTATATTCAAATTGTCCAATTACTTTTGGTCCCTTGAAAAAGGGGGGGGGGCTACTCTTAGGAGCTGTAATTCTTAAACCCTTCCTCCAATTTGGATTTACATACCCTCAAATTAAACCTGAGAGTGTGCACTTTCAGATCATATCTATTATATAACTATAGCTTGAACATGTTTTGGTAAATACCTGAAAAAACTAAAATTGTGCCTGTGGCCAAATATATATGGAACTAACTGTATACATCCTGAACCACTGGAGTACAGATACAGCAATTTCTTCCTAACTGTATAGAGCTGTTCTCGGCTAGCTTGTCATAATCAGTACAGTGTATGGAATCCATGGCTTTTAAAGAGTATGAATTAAGATATCAGTACAGACATACAGGTTATGGTGTGGTGGTATAAAATAAATTCCACCTAGCTGGAAAAATGTTTGCAGAGTCAAGCATCAATCATGTACAGTTCTATGAAGGGAAGCAATATGTGACATACTTAGGAGGGTACAGCCAGCTGTAGTGGTGCTCTAGGACTGCACAACCTACCTGCTCCATAAATTACTGCTATGAGAGCGTCCCTTCACAGCACGTTGTGTTGGTCACAGCTCTGCAGGTACACCTGCAGGCAAAAATATAGCAAAGGGCAACATAAACCTCACTGTAGGAAAAATATGAAGGGGAATAGTCTGCGCTATATCTTTGATTAAAAATAAAACTATGAATACTTGCCCCACAGTTGGTGTTTTTATATAGTTTAAAATGTGAGAAAATAAACTACTATTTATTGGTCTACCAAATATGATCAAAGGTCTGCAGCTATGACGTAAGCGGCGAAAGGGCCTAAAGATGGAGATTTGCAACTTCAGAGTCAAATTGAAACCTGGCATAAACAAGACCTACTTCTCTAGCCTCAGCTGATTCAGAAACATTCATCCAATTACCCACAATGGTTGTATCCCCAAAAAGAATCCCACATGTCTACTGCAGAAAGATTCACAGGGAACCAATTCAAGCTTTGAGCTTTCACAAAACAGGTCAACTCAACTTCACGTTGCAGTCTTGAACCTTCTCATTAGAATCCACTAAAGTAGGCTTTGTTGTTTCCTTGCTTTTGGAGCTCACTGAAGGAGCTCTCCTGGTGTCAATTCAAATAAATTGCCATCTAAGGCAGCTCAAGTCTAAGAATGCCAGCCAGTTTCACTCAACTTGGAAGTTTCCTAAAGATGCACCTCCTGCTGCTGCAAGCTCTTCAACACCTACTGTGGCTGCTACTGAAAAGCTAGTAGTCTATGAGGCTGGGTCTTTCAAATCCCCCACTATTATGTTACAATGACACCAGAATAATCTCTGCTTATACTATGGTGGGATGGGACACCATATAGAGACCTATCTTACAAAGGTCAGTAGATGTCACTCCTCCTCTTCCGATTGTGATTATCTAGTTGAAGTTCATTTCATTCATATAGCCCTGTCTACATGTAGTCTCCAAAAATGACAATCCAAATCCAGTATATAAATGGACTCGGCACATGAAGTGGTTTCATGGACCATGACTGTGCACAACAGCATCATATACCTCTGAACAATTTCTAAAAAGACTTTCTGTTCAATTTGATGGGTCAAACATCAAATTGTGACCCAGTTCCCAGCAGAGCCATCCTCTAACGAATAATCGTGGGCACAGAGAATTACTAAACCTAGACATCACTGTATCTCCCTGGTTTCTGATTATTCTGGCTTTGCTGTAGCTATAGACACACAATTCCTCACAATGACTGGAGTATGGGCAGGGTTATGTTCTAGTCTGACTACTGTTTGCTTACAGAACTGGCTTCCCTTCTGTTGCCTGAGCCCAGCTCTGAAATACAGACTTTCCTTAACCCTATCATGACTTCTGGAGTTTGTTTGACAAACAAAAAGCAGGGGTACTTCCACTGCACAGAACTTACAACTGTCCCAGGGCAGAAACTCTATTTGGGAGAATTCTTGCAGTCTTGAAGCCTTAGCTAGAGGACCTGAAGGAATAGACTGACTAAAACCTCAAGGAATTGATCCATCCCTTTATATCATCAACTGTAGCTGGAGCCAGAATATTGTTCATAGAAGAAAAAAAAAAAAAAAAAAAAAAGATCATTCACTTAACAGGGTGGTGAATAGAAAATAGCATTCTGAACATGCTTTGGCTACTATTAGTACCTTTGTATACCCTTCGGTCTTTGCAATGCATCCACCACATTCCAGCATATTGTTAACATTATGGCCTCTATACCTAAGCAACGAAATGTGAATTTGCACAACAGGTCGTTCAGTTCATTGAACTTATCTCTACTGGTGGCATGGCAATAGACCCTTAAAACGTACCCTCTTTTCTAAATTTGCCACCCCAAATGCATAAAGAGGTACAGTGATTCATTGGATTCACACATTTTCACAGAAATTGTATTAAAAAGTGTTATCAGATATTATTGCACCATTACTCTGCTCAAGAAGCAGGACTGTTTTTTTAAGGTCCCCTGAACTGCAGTCTAAATTTTACAGGTTGAACAGACAACTTACTGCAGCACCTATCCTAAAGAACCCATATCCAGCTTTGCTATATATCCTGGAGGTTGGCACCTCATAATGCCAAGGACCTAAATACTTTATGCATCCTGTATCCTTTTTTCCAGGAAATCAAGCGCTGTTGGGAATAACTATGAAATGAAGGACCAAGAACTCTGGGCGATCAAACCAGCTATTGATGAATGACATCATAGTGTAGCCTATCCTATAAATGATTTTTAAAGATCATAAGAACTTGTAGTATTTAAAAGGGGAAGTATGTGAATTCTACAAAAACATACATACTTACCTACCTGTTGCAGAACTGGGCCAATGCTGCTGCTGTCCCCACCAGCTCTAAGCCCAAGAACTGAGAAATCATGTGAATGCTAATCGATCACTTCTTGGGTCCGCACTGAGCAGAGAGAAGGGACTGTCAGTCACTGCTCTCTACTCTGCCCCTCTAACAAGCATTATAGCTTTGGGCTGGGGAAGGGGTAGGAGCATCTAGCTCAAGCTCTCATCAGTGCACTGAAAGGCTGAGCCAACTGCATATAAGGCATCTGGGTGGATCCCGATAATATTGTCGACATCCCTCCAGGGTCTGGAGCAGCTCTGTGACATTAGCTTTAGCCCTCTGCTTATTCTGGGTCACAGGAAAGCACAAGTAAATGCACTCCTGTGACTCACAAAAGTAGTATGACCAAAAGGGCTTTGGCTATACTTCTCTATTAGGGACACATTATAACTATGTTGGGACAGGAAAATTCTCAAAATTCCAGTTTTCTTTTTCTACACTACAACTTTGATTCCTGTTAAGGCATACAAAAAGTAAGCAGTTTGCCACTTGATCAGTCCTGCTTGTTCTTGTACTCCTACACTGTGGAAATCACCTGCATCCCTACAATCCAGTAAAGGATTAATCGAGTTGAAGACATCAGACAAATGGAATGTCTGACTAGCACCTTAAAAGCAACTATTCTAAATTTACTGCCACATGGTTTTATTAGCTATAATTTACCTGCAGTGATGAGTTCAAACAACTTACGAAGCAATATATCATCTGACAAGAGATCAACTCTCTTTTGACTAATCATCCATGCTAATAATCTGAGCATTATTCGATGTCGGTTACCTCAACCTGGTTCAACCGGTTTTCCCTCCTTCCTCCTCCTTTTCACTATCCTCTTTTTTCTTTCCCCTCCCTTGTGTCTTCTACTTACGTTTTTCTTTTTAACACTTACTCATCAATTCTTCTTCCTTGTCTTATAAGCCCTCTCATTGATTTTCGATTTAATATCTATATACTTCCTCCGCAGGGTCATTGTTCAAAATCTCAGAACAGTATTATTCCAATCTAACAGCTGAGAAATTGATGATTAAACGGTTCTGTACCTGGTGCTACAATTTGAGCCCTATTATTTTGGTAGGGCTTTTTCAACATACATTGTTGTATGATCATTACTTACTCATTTCTTCCATTCATCAATTAGGTAATGATTATGACTTTAATGCTATGCCATGCAAATCTTTGATACTTTTTGTAACTTCACGTGTGTTACAATATGGCCCCTTTTGCAGGGGGCTGCCTGCGCTTTGCTCAGTGGGGGATCTGTCAGCTGATCCCCTGCTGAGCAGAGCCAGAGGATGACAGGTCAGTGTCCATTCTTTTTCTGCAGAGCAGTTACAGGCACAGCCTGCTCTGCTCTATGGGAAGCCAGGTGTAAACGCATCCAATTCAATCTGCTAGATAGAAGGGGAATGGATCGCCCTTCTGTGACGGGAGTGACTTTAGGTGGGGGGCCCATGGAACACAACTCACGTTGGAGGGGTGGGGAGACCCCTGTCTCAGCTCCCCATATCCCTCCTATGTGTAAGTCATCCTGTGCCTGTTAGGGGTACAGGGTGGAATGTCCTGATATTGTGTAGACATGTATAGGTGGGGTGTGGGGGTTGTTCATTGTACTGCCATGTGGTGCATTCCATTGTTCTATTGTGTGTCTGGCTTGGGAGCAAACTATTATGGGATGCATGTGTTTGTGTATTGGCTTGGTGGGGTTGTTTCCAGCAGCCCTTCCCCCTGATGGGACTGTCTGCTGATGTGTTTCTTATTGCTAGATTTGGTTTGCCGCGCCCTGTGTTCTTATGCAGGGAGGTGGGTTGTTCTCTTGAATGTTTATATCTTGTGTCTGTGTTAAAATAAAGCAGTCTATTTTCTGATTTTACTTCGAGTGGTGTCCGTGGATCTGTGTTCGGACAGGGAAGTGGGAGTTTAATGGAAATACCCTAGTGCAGTCTGGGTCCAGTTCAGTTACACCTTCAGTTTATTTTTAGCGGATTGGATTGGAGGTAGGCTGGTGTAATCGGACACAAGTCTGTTTACATACAGCACTCCATAGAGGAGAATGGAAGGTCCGATTGGGTCCGCCTGAAAAAAAGACAGTGTGAAAGGGGCCTAAGTGTCTTAATACTTCAAATCTATAAATAAAGAATACATATATATAGTATATAAAAAATAAACTCAGTTGACATGCAGTTTACATAAAAAATAACAGCAGCAAAACTAATGCCTTGGGCTTATTGAAATATCTTTCTATTCCTGAAAGGTCCTGGGACATTATTTCATTAAAATTTGTTGGAATTGATAAAATCTATGTAGCTTTGATATAAACTAAAGTATACAAATCACTGTGTTAAGGCTGATGAGAATCATAAACCATCCATAAAAGACTTGCCGAGCAATTATGCTGATTAACCACTTCAGCTTCGGAAGGTTTTACCCCCTTCATGACCAGGCCATTTTTCGCTATTTAGCACTGTGCTATTTTACCTGATAATTGCGTGGTCGTGCAAAGCTATACCCAAACAAAAAATTTATATAATTTTTTTCCACACAATTACAGCTTTCTTATGATGGAATTTGAACACTACTGTTTTTTTTAATCATATAAACGAATAAAGACTGAAAATTCGGGAAAAAAAACAATACTTTTACTTTCTGCTGCAGAACCTATCCAATAAAAAATGTTAAAAAAATCTAACTTCTGCATAAATTTAGGCCAAAATGTATTCTGCTACATGTCTTTGGTAAAAAGCAAAATCCCAATAAGTATATATTGATTGATCTGTGTGAAAGTTATAGCTTCTACAAACTATGATATATATATATATATATATATATATATATATATATACACACACTGAAAAGTTTTTTTTTTTTAATACTACAATAGAAATGGAGGTGATCAATGACTTATAGTGGGACTGTGATAGTGTGGCAGGCATTCTGACACTGACACTGGATGCAAACTGACTGACACGGATATCCACAGGTGACACTAATACAGTGATCTGTGATAATACTGTATGACACTGGCTGGGAAGGCGTTAACATCTCTGGGTAATCAAGGGGTCAAGTGTGTGCCTAACAAGTGTACATGCGTCCTGTACCTGGAAAAGGCCTGCAACGTTCAGGTATGTTGCTGTGCCTATAAGAGCCGCCCATCAGCAGTACTATGCAGGCGGGCGGTCCTAAATAGGTTAAAGAATATGTAAACCCAGCATTTCATATTCCTTATATGTACCTGCTGTACCATGTGCTTGTATGAAAAAGTATTGTGTTGATGATTTAAATAAAAGAAAAAGAAAATCAGGTTTTTTTTAAAATTTTATCAAATTTAAATGCTTTTGGAGTAAAAATCTATTTATCTAAAGATAATTTTCTATTTAAGATACATTAATAATTTAGTTTATTCCGCATGAAGTGGAGCTTAGTTACGTAGCATGAGGCTGTATATTCTGCAATATTGAAATTTTTACTAAACTCATTCAACGAATCCAAGCTCTGCAAGCTGAGATAACATGCACTGCATTAATACATTCACACAATTTCACAGTAACCATGAGAAAAAACATGAAATAAAAGAATTTGAGTAGTTCAACTATGTTTGATTAACCTATTAACCTAAAATCGATTCAGATATCGATGTTATTCTTACCTGACAGCTTATTATTCTAAAAAGTAAACCTTTATTTGGTTTGCAAATTTTAAAAGATTCTAACTACCAGCAAGAGTGAGATTTAAAGAGCACCTGTCATTTTAGATCCATCCATCATGGCAGCGCCTGTTAGCGGGCATCCACTCACTTGGTGCCGCCATGTACCTCATCTTGTGTCACTGCAGCATTACGAGCCATCACATTAAAGTGAATGGGACTGTCGGTGAGTCAACAGCAGGTCAGAGAAGGAGCCACTGAGGGACAGCGATGACAGTTGGTCTTTAAAAATTATTTAAATCGAGCCTTTTCAATAGTGATTTAAATCCACCCTGATCCTGTTCTCTTTGTATTGCTTCCTTTGTGTGAAATACCAAGTGTTCCTGCTAGTTTCTCTGATTTCCTATTAAAATTGACCACACTGGGCAAGGAAGCACAGCATTGTCAGTTTTCTAATTGGGCTGATTCCACCAACCACCCAACCCCCCCCCCCCCCAAAAAAAAAAAGTTCAGTGTTCTGCTGCCATGCCCCCCTCCCCACCAGCCATTCACTGAAAAGTTCAGTGTTCTGCAGTTTCTGCTCCCCAAGCACTCTAAGCTCTTTATGCAGCTGAGAACAGAGGATATGTGATCAGTTATATAAAAGGGGAAAAACTTCAGTCCTTTCTATCTCAGCCCATTTTTACCATCTTCAGAGCTCAGATGTCACAAAAATGGAACAGAGGACAATTATTAGGTTTTAGACAAGTCATTCTTAAACCTATAAGCACAGATGTGTTGTGTGTAAGAAAATGAAAATGCAAGCATAAAGAGAAAACTCCTCCCATATCCATCTCACTGCCACCCCATGTTATCCTCTTTCATTTTCCTAGTTGTACTTAGAACTTATGCATATCTGTATTTGTGCATAAACCCAAATCAGTTCTTCTTAGTTAAAATGAAGCAATGGCAAAGAACATTCTACAGACTTAATTGTTGAGCTTTCCCATCTGAAAACCTAAATTTTTTTGCTTTTTTATACCAATAAAGGGAATTCCCTCAGCAATGGAAACAACATGTGCACTTGTAAAATAAATTGTTAAACTTCATGAAGTTCCAGGCAGCACTGTGAGATCATGAGACAGTTCATATCATGTTACATATGCATTGCGGTTCATTTACTAAAACATGGCAGCCAGATTCTAACTTCAGCTTGCTCAATTAAGCTTTGACAAAAAAAAAACAAAAACTGGATGCTGCTTGGTTTCCTCACCAGATTTTGCACTCTCCAGCTTTACTAAATTAACCCCATTGTCTCTTTGCCTTTTAACAATTTGTCTCTTCCTCACTCTGAGGAAGAGACACATTGGGCATGTTCTATGTAGTTAGTTCCCTTCTTCATGCTTGGTCTCCATTTTTATTCTCCACGTGTACTGTGATAAGCTGGAGATATACACACAACACACACCATGATTTTCATCTGTATGGTTTTCACAAGTTTTTGAGTAAAAACTTTCTATGATCTGCTAGATGTCGTTTGGATATAGTCACTGAGGGAGATTCACTAAAACTGGTGCACTCAGAATCTGGTGCAGCTGTGCATGGTAGCCAATCAGCTTCCAACTTCAGCTTGTTCATTTAAGATTTTGGCAATAAAACCTGGAAGTTTATTAGTTTCAATGCCGAGTTGCACCGGATTTTGCACTCAAGTTTTAGTCAATAGCCCCCACTGTCTGCTAATCCTACTGAGGTTGTAAGACATCTCATCCACTTGACTAGTTAAAGAGATTCCACTTGCAGTGCTAGATTGGTGTGGCAAAACATATAAAGGTTTTCAAAGGTATTATACATCATTTTGAGAATGACATGCTTATGAGAGGCATAACTCCATGCCCAGACTAATGGATATACAGAAGGAGTCAGCCATACCTTCAAACTGTACCTCTGCTGCTGTTTTTGTTTCAGCACAATTAGCTTTTTCTGTTATCCAAGGCTGAATGTGCCTACAAAATCTCAGTTCATTTTGAAACCAGTCAAGTTTTTACAAGAATGAGGGTTTCTAACTCACCTTTCTGCCAGAAATAAGAACTGAATTCATATTTCCAGCTGTGCAAGATTGTTTACATTTCTTTATAACCAGGTAGTGCAAGAGGCAATTGCCAAAGCTTGTCCATTAAAGAAGCCATCCCCACTGGGAGAGCACAGTGACTATTACTAGTGGCTATAATAGCCACTAGCAATAATCGCATGAAAATTCCATGAGGCTGGTTTTACCTAGGTTGACTGATCGATCGACTTCAGTACATTCAGCTGGCCCATACATGGTTCGAATCTCGGCCGGTTCAGCAGAAACAGAATGAGATTTGAACCATCTATGGCCAACTTTACACATCATGAAATTTATGAATATGTTGTATTCTCATGTACTTTTATATCAAGAAATGTTCATCTATCATGTTTATAGTTTCTGATGAAGTGGATACATTCCGTGAAGCGCATTGAGCTTGAATAAGAATAAGATTTTATCTGACATGGAATTGGAAACTTGATTTTAAAAGGAGTCTTTTTTGGTAGAAAACAAACTTTTTAATTTTTTTTAAAGCTGTAAGTTTTTTTTGTGCCTCTAAAGTCCCCGCCATGTCAAATAGGTACTGTGCTTCTCAAGTAAAATAGGGATGTGGCATGCATAGGCTAAATTTGTTTTTTAGTGCTGTCCATGCCACTTGCAGAACAATACAACAAAATCCTCAAGCTGAAAAACAGGTAGTTATCAACTTCACATTTACACACTTTAACTACATAAATTCCAATATCTATTGGCCCACCACATCTGAACAAATATATGAAATAGGGCTCTCTCTATTGTGTGTCAAACTATTTTTTTTCCCCATTTGGTTAGGGAAAGGACAGATTTTACTTCTGTCTGTGACCTCACTACTTGTCTCTGTGTTGCCCATGCAAGAAGTGGGGTGCCATGGTCAATGAGACTGGAAGGAACAGACTACCATAGAACCATTGTCAGAAGTTATATCTCTTCTCCACAGACCTACATATGTTTTGGAGCCCATTTAAAAAAAGAGTGGATGTCATTATCGCTATGCATCACAAAGTTACTCCTCACAGTGGTCTGCGTTTTATGGCCCTTTATGTAGGCCAAGGCATGAAGCCTGATGTGTCACAGAGTTCTCTTTCGTAACTGGAGGATAGGCCAGTCACATGATTGCTGTCCTGTATAAATGGACAAATTCCCCAGTATGGCCAGATAGCATTGTAAAATCCTGATATTTTAACCTTTCCCTACTCTATCAAAAACAAATAAACGAAAAAGTGTCTGGAATGGATCAGAAGTGAGATTATATATACAGTGCATCCAGAAAGTATTCACAGCGCTTAACTTTTGCCACATTTTGTTATGCTACAGCCTTATTCCAAAATGGATTCAATTCATTTTTTCCTCAACATTCTACAAACAATACCCCATAATGACAACGTGCAAGAAGTTTATTTTGAAATGAATTAAAAAAACGACATGTACATACAGTTGTGCTCAAAAGTTTGCATACCCTGGCTGAAATTGTGAAATATTGGCATTGATATTAAGAATATGACTGATCATGCCAAAAAATGCTCTTTTATTGAAGGATGATGATCAAATGAAGCCATTTATTATCAAATAGTTGTTTGGCTCCTTCTAAAATCATAATAACAGAAATCACTTAAATGGCCATGATCAAAAGTTTACATACCCTGGAATGTTTGGCCTTGGTACAGACACACAAGGTGACACACACGGGTTAATGTCCCACATCTGTGGCTTTCTAAATAGCAATTAGTGTCAGTGTATAAATAGTCAATGAGCTTTAGCTCTTATGTGGACGCACTGACTAGGCTAGATACTGAGCCATGGGGATCAGAAAACAATTGTCAAAAGAACTATCACTTTCCCAAGTTTCCTTGGCAGTATCCAACAGCCCTCTTGGGTGTCTCCCACATAGCAACTCAAAGTGAAAAAACCCGTAGAGGACTGGGGTACCTCCAGGATGGCAAACATGAAATAAGGTATTAGATAATCCCAACCCTTTCCATCTTTATCCACCACCTTCCTTAACATTTGTTTCAGGGTTTTGTTGAACCTTCCAACCAACCCGTCTGTTTGGGGATGATACACAGAGGTGCGCAATTGTGTTACTTTGAACAACTTGCATAACTCTTTCATCACCCGGGACATAAAGGGGGTACCCTGGTCCGTAAGCAGTTACTTTGAAATACCCACTCGGCTGAAAATGAGAAATAGCTCCTTAGCTATGGTCTTGGCAGAGGTATTTCTGAGCGGAATTGCTTCTGGATAGCGGGTTGCATAGTCAAGTATGACCAACATGTACTGATGCCCCCTTGCGGACTTCACCAGCAGACCTACCAAATCCATTGTGATCCTCTCAAAAGGGACCTCAATGATGGAAAGAGGTACGAGTGGATTACGGAAATGGGGCATAGGGACTGACTTGTGACACACAGGGCACGAGGAACGGTAATTTTCTATTTTCCTAATGACCCCAGGTCAATAGAACCTCTGCAATACTCTCTCTCGGGTTTTCACTGTGCCCAAATGACCTCCAAGGATGTGTCCATGGGCTAACTCCAACACCAACTTCCTGCAAGGTTTGGGTACCACCAGTTGCTCAATGGTTTCTTCCACCGCTTGAGTGACTCGATATAGTAGGTCCCTTTAGTCTTACATGAGCTCACTAGTTCGCCATCTAATTTTACCACATTTTCCCGTGCTTTTATCAGTGCAGGGTCTTTTAATTGTTCGGTGGCAACACATTCCCTGTGAACCTCTAAGTCACCTCTAAGCCGGCATGTTTTCGGCTGAAGATGTAGGCTCCTCCCTAGTTCCTTGAGTCTTCCCTGCTAATATCGACAAGGGGAACTCAGGAGAGTCCGCACCACACTCAAAGGATTCCTGGGATTCACCTTCCTGGTCTTAAGGGGAGACAGTGGGAGTGGTCAGGACAATCCCAGAGTTCCCAGTATATTGGAAAATCCCTCCCCACAATGGCATCATGTGGTAAGTGAGGCACCAACCCTACCTGATAAGACAGGTTACCTTTGGGGGTCCCAAAAGACATGGTTGCCACTGGATACTCTCTGGTGTCCCCATGCACACAACAGCCACTTTTTTATGCCCAGAGACCTCTGTAGTGACTAATTCCTCTTTTATCAAGGTTACCAGGCTACCTGAATCCAGCAACACAACAACATTCCTCCCATTGATATACATTTTACATAAATGTTCCTCGGTTCCCCAGCTGGCAGTGCATGCGACTGTCGTAAACAGCGACTGACGTCTGTCCCTTAGAAAGCCACATTGCATTGGCTTATCCACAACTGGGCAATTGGCTGCAATATGTCCCTCTTGCTGGCAGCGGTAGCAAATAACCTTTTTCGCCGCCTCTTGTGGCCTTGACCTTCTCGGCTGCTCTCGCCAGACATTGGGAAGGACTCCCACCCTTTTACTCTCTCCACCCTGGTACCATCTTACCCGCCACTGGGGATGGTCTGGTCTTAGGGTGGAAAGTCTGAGTCTCTGGAAGAGCAGGTCAGGTTCTCCATAGCCAAGTACCTCTCAACTAGATCCACAATCTTGTCCGCTGTCTCTGGGTCTCCATGGCTGACCCACTTTGAATGGCATTAGGAAGAGATCTCAGGAACCGATCCATAACCACACGTTCCACAACCTTTTGTGCGGTCAAAGTCTCTGGCTGCAGCCATTTCCTGCTCAGGTGAATGAGATCATACATCTGCGACCTGGGGGGTTTCCCAAGCTGAAAAGTCCAATTATGCACACGCTGAGCCCGGACAGTGAGGGTAACGCCCAACCGTGCCAATATTTCTACTTTCAGCACATCATAGTCTTTTGCTTGGTCAGGCTGCAGGTCATAGTAAGCTTTCTATGACTCACCAGCTAAGAATGGGGCCATCAGTCCAGCCCACTGCTCCTTAGGCCACTTTTCCCTTTTAGCAGTCCGTTCAAATGTGGTTAAAAACACCTCAGGATCATCCTCTCCAGTCATGTTTGGCAATAAACGGCTCACACAAAATGATGGTGTATTACCGGAATCACTCCCAGCCTCAGTCTGCTGCCTCTGCTGGAGCTGCTTCATGATGTCCTCAACTTGTTTGCTGGTGCCTCTATTCCTGCTGTGCCAGCAATTCCCTATGGTAGGCCTCCGCTTGTTCCAGGGCTTGCTGCTGGGCTGCAATGCTCTGTTGGAGACCTGCATTAGTCTGTTGTTGATTGGCATTTGCCAGAGCCATCTCCTCCATGCTGGCCTTTATTTACCAGAAACTGCCCGCGGACCTCTACAATGTGTAATGGGGTTTGCTCGGCAGCGAGTGTGTGTGACCCCCTGGATGAGTTCACAACACAAAAACAGGCACAGCAAAAGAGCAGTTTAGGTGAGAAAACAAAGGTGCCGTATATTTACACTATTTACAAGAGGAAAAACATCTAAACAGAAAGAAACATGAAAATAAATCCTTGCCAGCTTGGCCACTTACTATACACACAGCTTTCCTCGCTATCAACTAGGTGCATCCTTGTGCTGCACCCAGTCCCTATCTCCTTGTTATTTAGAGGTTGGCCATACAGGCATTTGTCTCACCGCTCAGACAGCTATGAAGCTCCCCAGTCTACACAGGCACAGAACTGGTTCCAGGATGGAGCAACTCCCTATGCAGGCTGGGAAGTTTTATAGAGGCCCTAATGAGCCCAGTACCTTCAGCTGGGCTCATTACCTCACTGCTGAAGGCCTCAGCACTTCCCCCTAGTGGAACAAATCCACATAGAGCTTGAATCTAGGACAAATGTACCTGCCATCCTGGACGCAACCAGGTGATTTTACCTGCCTACTGTCATATATATATATATCTTTTTGACATTCTTCATATTTACTTATGTTCAGCTAGCAGACCTTGCTTAGGTTGATGTTACTAATGGTTCCAATACATTACCTTATTGGATCTATCCTGGATTTCCTTCTGTGGCGCTCCTGCTCTGGCACAGCATGCCACTGAAAAGTAAGTCGCCAGTCAAATCCTCCAATCATTGGTTCCCCTGTCTGCATGTAAAATTCAAAGGTGTTCCAATCTATGGTATCAATCACAGGACAGACAACTGCAGTTTCATTCTCCCCAATTCTAAAAGAGACAGAAATGAAGCAATTATTCAGTGAGATTGATCATCATATTCCTCATCTGAGACAAGACAAGATAAAGCTCGTCATTCTAATTGTGAACTTTTTTAAACTTGTCATTTGAGCACACTAAAGGCCTTCTCATGTGAAAAAGCAATGTATAACATATATGCTGATAGTACTAATTTTATTCTCAGGCTGGTCATAGATTGTTGGATTTTTTGTTCAGGAAACCCCTCTACACCGCCGGGACCTGACAGCGACACCAAGCTTTTCATTGTGTCCTTTCAACAGAAGTCAATCTAATGATCAACTTTCAAACAGGCAGACCACACAAAGATTGAAAAATTGGGCTGGTCCTTGCTAAACGGGCTGAATTTTGATCCATCTATGCCAAGCTTTAGATTCACCAGGATTATAATTTTCAACCCAATCCCTATTGCGCTCATTTACAAATGCTGCCTTGTGTTAGGAGTGTTATGCTCATTTTATGCTCATAAAAAAAAAATAAAACTAAAAAATAATTCTAAAATAAAAAAACAATGTTTGAGCATATAGAGATAGATTTCAACACCAGCCTTTTCATGAGTGCAGCAACGTAATTACTGCTGCCCGCATAATGAAGAAAAATCATGAAGTTCCCGCTTACATATATATACAACCGAGAATCCATATAACCATATAAACAAGGATAAGCACCAGAAAAACTGCTCATAAAGCACAACTTCACTATTGACTGAGAAAGGGGCTGTTTTAAGGCTCCAAATGTTGCTTATGTGTGCGACCGGAAAAAGGTTTATTTGGAGCATCTTTGATGTGTTGATGACATTATGCATCTATGGACATACAGTATATACAACAGCACCAACTGTACACATTAGTTCTAGAACAATAAGTGGTTCACCAAGCTTTTCTACTATGAATCTGCTCATAGAGTATGTCTCATCAGTATTAAAGTTGAATTCTGGGATAAAATGAGCAAATCTTAAAAATACTCCCTCTCACCTTTGAACACCTATTCTAATTATCCTGTGTAAAAAATATGCGTATACTTTTTTTCATTCTGCTCTAGTCAGGTCATGTGATATCCTCCTGTGTCAGCAAATGGCTGCAGGATAAATGAGAGAGCGCTTGACAACGGCTGGTAAAACCTAGAGCTATGATGTCAACTACAGTATTTAATGGTCCATCCGTTGTCAGTGCTCCCTCCTTTCCCCTGAAGCCTCCACTGGCTGAGAACAGAGTAGCTAACCAGACCGGAGCTGCATGGAAATAGTAAGTACTGAATATGCATCTCTGTTACACAGCTTAGTTAGAACAGGGGTTGGAGGGGGGAGTATTAGTGTTATCCTACTTTAACTGTTATTCTGCTTTAACCGCTCACCCTATTTATTTAAAAAAAAAAAAAAAAAAAAAAGACAGCTTTAAAAGTAGGGTTGCACTAATACCGTTTTCTTTTTATCAGCGACTTGAGCGCCCTATTCATTTTGTATGAGCTCAAATCTCACCACAAAAGGTATAGGTTTCAGGTATCGGAGCATTTGAACTAGTATTCGGCACAGATACCGATATTGGTGCAACCTTTAAAGTGAATCTAAAAAGGCAATTTTTTTTCCTTGAAATCGGTTTTTATTGCTGTTGGTTTTCCCACTGACAATTTTTTCTCTCTATTTTACCTGGTGACAACTGTCACAGGGACAGAAAGAAGGGGAAAATCCAACATTTTGAATTGTTGCCAGAACAAGAATAGGGGGGATATTTACCAATCAGCAAAAATGTTTCAACGACAACTGTGTGAAAGGAAACTATCCCACTATTTCCTCTTGTGTCTACAAGAAAGAAATTTAATATTTCCCCTAATGGGACAATGACAGCAAAGAAAAAACATTTCACAACCATTTTCCAATTGAAATCAAGGAGGCTAATATTTCAAAATTGACAATATTGTCTACACATACCTTTCCAGAAGTGGTTCTAACCAACCATTAATGCACTCACAATGGCAATCCAAAAATGTGAGTACATCACCTGTAGCGTAAGTTGCTCCAATTAGTCGTGCCCGTACAAGTCCTTCACGTTTTGTTGTCCTGATTAAACGTACTCTTTCCAGGGAACTGATATAATTTTCCAGCTGAGACTTCAGAAATACTACCAAAAGAAGATATAAACAAATGAACTCTTTGCTCCACAGAAATACTACCAAAAGAAGATATAAACAAATGAACTCTTTGCTACACAGAGGACACTTATGACTGATATTCATCGAAAAAAATCTAGCCTCTTTTTGTTTTCTTTTTTTTAATGTCACTTACAACAGCGGTTGTAAAGGCATTTTTTTTTAGATTAAAATAATAAACAGGTGGTATTTACTGCCCTGTGTAATGGTATTGCACAGAGTGGTCTCCTTCCTCCATTTCTGGGGTCCCCCACTAGTGCTCTTTGCTCCTCTTCTTCAGGGTCCCCTATAGAAAGACGCTTGCTATGGGGGGGTGACCTAGGACAGTGCTGGACCGCTGACAGGCTTGGGTGTTTAGAGAGGCAGGGGAGGGAAATAGTGGGGATTTTTTTTTCACTTCAATGCAGGCAAAGCATTAAGGTTCTAAAAAAAAACCCAGCTTTATAACCACTTTAGGGCCAAATTCACACTGACTTGAGCTAAAATGTATGGCAAATGCATTAACATTTCCATCCATTTTAGTTTTAACACGTGCCGACGTCCATTGACATACATTGTGATGTCCACTGACATGCAGACACAGCATTATGGTGTGAATAGGACACACTGGAAATTACTGTTTTTCAGATGTCATTTCACTGATCTGCATTTTACAGCTGAACTAAAATGCAGATCAACTCACTGGTGTAAATTAGCCCTTGAGCAAAAGAGACACGCTGTTAAAGCATGCAAGATCAAATGAAGTACTACTTCTAAAGTGCAACTAAAATGGTCATATAAGTGAAGAAGAGTATAGACCTGTCAGCACTGGAGGGAAACTGCCCATTATTTAACCCCTCCCCCCCTTACCCAGTAACACTTTAAAGACTTTAAAGTAGAATTTTGGGCCTTTACTAAACTATGTTAAAAATGCACCCTCCCCCTTCCTAACACCTATACTAAATAGTGTGAGGTAGCAGTCACTACAGGGGAGAGGAGGAAGATCCAACAACCAGGGATATCATGTGACTCGACTGGAGCGACCTGAGATTAGGTACGTATATACTTTTTTGTTTACACAGGTTAGTTAGTATAGGTGTTAGGAGGGGGGAGGGAGCATTTTTAAGCACAGTTAATAAGCCCGGAAGTCTACATTCATTTTGCATTATTTTATATGAAAAGTTAACATAGTGAATGACCATTTTGAGCAGCCAAGGCAAAAATAAAGTAACAAACAAATAAAGTGAGAGGAAATTCTAAAATGTAGAACTGACATGAGAGCAAAAATGCTCCAATAAGAGTTAAATGTTCTGGTGACAAGATGGGAATTTCTAAGACAGAAAATTATAGAAAATATTCTGTCTTGTTTGAACCTTTGTACTACCTTTATCGTCACACAATATTTTTGTGGAAGCTTTACTATTTGTAAAAGAAAATGAAGGGAAATCCCCCCAGCAGGACTAGAACAGCAAAAAAGAAAAAAAAAAAACACCACACAAACAAAATAAATAACTAAAACAACCCAATAAGAAGGTTTTAACCTTACCATATCCAAAACTAAAACATACACTTTAACCAGAAGAAGCCTGCACAAGTATTTAACTGGACCTTGGAATCACAGATAATTTATTTGCACCGTGTGTTTGTTTTTTGGAAAAACAATTACGGATTTTTTTTGTGATTATATATCTTCAATATACACAGTAGTGTAAAAAAAATTCTTAGGCACTTTAGATGCACTAAAGTTTTTGTGTAGATGGACATCACCGCGTACCGGAAATAGGTACGCGGGGAGGAACTTCTGGTACGCGGTGACGTCACTTCCGGCGTGGGCGCCATCTTGGTGCAAAGAATAGGAGAGGGTAGAGGTTCATAAATATGCTGTATCACCCAATATATGGTTTCTGCCCAGTAACCAAAAAACATGCATACAAAAAAGAAGGGTTGTGAAAAAGAGATTCACAGAAAAGTGGTTACATCATGGACAGAATGCGATACTCAGAATAATTCCCAAAAATTATGCTTTATTACAGAATAGTTATAGACTATAGGGTAAATACCCTGGTTCACCATCACCTCAGTGTGAGATAATACACAAAGACCTAAAATCACATAAAAGCAACATCAAGACGGGTCTTAATATTATTGATGTGCTGCATATGCAATGACAGAAACCTGTCTAGTGCATTTGCAGCACCAACACATTGGTTACACCACCAGCAGGGGGTGTGTAAAAAAATTGTCCCATCAGATATAATACTGTGCAACGTTATGCAATAATGGCTAATAACAGGCACCATATAGTAATACGATTGCCCATAACCTAATCAAGGCAATGTGGGTGAAAAAATTAGAAATATAAA
Organism: Staurois parvus; assembly: GCF_062004578.1. Classification (NCBI taxonomy): domain Eukaryota; kingdom Metazoa; phylum Chordata; class Amphibia; order Anura; family Ranidae; genus Staurois; species Staurois parvus. Next base: position 1,052,762 of record NW_028318053.1, read on the forward strand.
TGGGGGTACGGATGCTCCTATAATAACAGGATGATGAAATAATAACAATACAGCTCCTATGCAGGGCATGGGTGAGTGGTGAATATGTACAGATTCACAGTGGACATGCCCATATGTAAAAATGCAGAGTCATTCATGAAAGAATCACTGTTGGCATCCTTAATGAGGAAAAGGTGATAAAGATGGCAGGGCCCTGCTTCAAGGGGTTTCTTCACTGCAACGTGCGGACTATAAACCACCTTAATATAGATGATAGTATGAAGCCTGCTGGGTCCTCCGTCTCTTGTGATATATAATTGGTGCCCTGCACCTGGATAGTGAATCATATTGTCCCCATCCTGCAATAAATTGATGACAAATGGACAGTTAATCAATATATTCTTGCTGATGTATGTGTAGAGTGGCGAATAAACGCCTCTTCATCTAGCTGTGTGACTCACCACCCGAGCCATAGGTGATATTTTCTGGTAGTTTCCTCTGTCTGGATTACCAGGCATAGTCCCGGGAACAGCCGCTAACATCAGGACTGTGACTGGCGGGCTCCGTTCTCCCCTTGGTGCCTGTGCAGCCTAGCACAGCTCGTGGCGAACAAATATGGCCACTTCCCTGCTGCTCAGTGTGTATGGCACCAATGCATGTAATCGGAAGTGACGTATCTGACGTGTGACGTCAACGCGTTTCGCCGATCTTGGTGCACCCTATACCCATGCAGTACACTAATAGTGTGTGGTGAAAAGCGACTATTACACTACCTAAATGTCAGTGGGTATTTTTATTTAAATATCTGGCTTTATTAAAACGTTATTACACCATGGAGGATCTCTTTGTTTTATTACTTTGATCTTGTGTGGAGGGTAAGCGGTGTTGCTGATGCCAGTGGCTGGAGGAGATATGTAAGGAGAGGAGTAAGTGCCACCATTGATGACACCGAGTGGGGTGATTGATCTACGAAGAGGATCGTGGTGTGATCCTAAAAGCGAGATGGCCCATGTGGTCACTGTAAGGAGGTGAGGGGGCATTTTGCCCATTTGAGGATTTGCACCTGTGATGTGACCACGACTACACAATATCACCTGCATGATTTTGATGTTTGGAGCACTATTTGATATTTTCAATTTTGGACTATATTCATTTGTGTATAATAGCATTTATGTGGGGTGTTCTGAGTTTTATTTTATTTTAGTGTGGACCATTTTGTCAAGTGTGGCACACTTATCACTTTGTAGGATTTTATCCCTGTATAGGGATGCACACAGTTTTGCACCATTTATCTGTGATTTAGTGATCCCTCAAGTGTGGATTGTGGAGGGGATTAGGAATTTATTTATGGTTCACGTGTTTCTATATATGATTATCACTGTGTCACTTATTTTACATTTATAGATCCATTTAGGATCCTATCACTTTGTTGGAGGGATTTAGTGTATACTTATTTTTATTTATAGCGCTGCACTATTATATATTTTTTTTTTATACATTCCCTTATTTGGATATGTACCAGTAGCCTATGTAACATGAATGGCCTGTGTTTTTGATTTAGACCATTTTTCTTCCTCCTGATGAAGGCTCGTTAAGGGCTGAAACGCATTGAGGTTTTTAACCTCTTCACGCCTAAGGGTAAAACAAATCTAAATGCCTAAGCACAATTCTGCAACGTTGACAAGTGTTAGTAAAATCATACATATCATCACGACTATTTTGTACATCCAGGTGGATTATACCGCGATTTTTTCAGGAGAAACTGGGCTTTTATTTGGTGGTAAATGGTAATGGATAGCTCCTGATTTTTTATTATTATCAAAGGAAAACTGGCCCAAAATAGTAAAAAAAAAAATCATTTTTTTTATTTAGCGGTGTTTCTTGTTACTACCATAACCTACCACCAAAGAACAACCCAAAATAAATTATCCAGCTTTTGATGATCGCAGTGATACCATGTGTGTTATTTGTTGTTTGTACCCGTAGTACAGCCCAGAAACAATAGTGCGCATTTTGTTTTTGTCTTTTTTTTTTTTTACCTAAGACACACTGACACTAACACCAATTTTTTTTTTAAATCCTGACCTTTGACCCTGACTTTGACCCAAACACTAACCCTGGCACTGAGCTAGATCAAAACTTGATCTAGGTATTTTTCTTTATTTTTTTCTTTCATTTTTTAATATTTATTTTTTTTTTACAAACATTTTTTTTCTCTATGCCAGGAGTTAGAGATACAATGTATCTCTCTTCTCCATTCATAGAGAGAGAAAAAAGCAAGGGGGCCGGGTTGTACAGTGACTGATCACTGTGCTAGCCAATCAGAGGCTATCACAGTGATCATGTGATCCGGAATCGGAAGTCCCGGGTCCTGATCATTAGAACGGGACACGGGGGTCTCAGTGACACCGCGGTCTTTGTGCTGGGAGCGCAGCCCCATGAAAAAAAGCCCAGAAGGCCGCATATTTGTGTGACGTCGGTGTTAAGGTCGCAAAATCCATATGGAAATTTCCCAACGGACCGAACACCACCTACTAATGTAGTTACAATTTAGCACAAACTGGTCCAGTATATATGTGTCATGTATAATCTGTAATCATGTTCAATAAATGTTGTATTGTGTTATCTTAATGGTGTTGTTGGTTGGTACCTAGAGAGTCCCATCCTTCTCTCTTTTTTTCTCTCAAGCCTAAATCATCATTTGCTGTGAGCATCTCCTCAAGGTTGATCATTAAGATCTGGGATCCGCTCTATGCACCGATAGTAAACCCTGGCAAAATACACTGCCTGGCAAACTAACAGTTAATTAGAAATATATCCTAACAGAGATGGGAAGTCTTGGGGAAAAAAAAAAACCTGAAAAACTTTTTTCCAAAGCCATTTTTGTTTTTTTCCGTTAAAATTGGGAAAAAAATAAAGAAGTGTGCAATATGTACTTTTAAAATGATAAAGAATATATCTATGACATAACATTCAAACTATATAACATGAAGACCTTAACCGCTTCCTGACCGCCCTATAGCAGTAATACTGCTACAGGGCAGTAGGGCTGTGCAAAATCACATATATTACACATGTGATTTTGTATTTCCGGGTAGGGGTCATGTGCACGCCGCTTTACCTGCACCGCCATTGGTGGCTACAGCTGTCAATCACCGGGTCCCGGACAGAGATTCCCAGCTGGCTATCGCTGAAGAACAGTAACGGGTGAGGTCTGTATGTAAACAATACAGATCTCTCCCCTGTCAGCACCAGCACGCAGCTTTGTATTGCTCTGCATAGTACAGTGACAGTGCTTTTTATTAGCACTAATCACTGTATTGGTGTCAGTGGAATGTCAGAGGCAGTTAGTTCCCCCACCCCCCCAGTATCAGAATGCCCGCCGCAGTCCCGCTATAAGTTGCTGATTGTCGCCATTACTAATATATATAAAAAAAAATTTATTCCAGTATACGTATATACGCCGCCATTTGTAGACGCTATAACTTTCAAATAAACCAATTGATTTACATATATTGGGTGATTTTTTTTTTAGCAAAGACATGCAGCAGAATACATTTTGGCCTAAATTTATGACGAAATTAGATATTTAAAATTTTTCTAAAGGATGTGTTTAATAGCAAAAAGTCAAAAATATTGGTGTTTTCAAAATTGTTGGTCTTTTTTTGTTTATAGCACACAAAAATTAAAAAACCGCACAGGCGATCAATTACCAAAGGAAGAAAGCTCCGTTTGTGGGGAATGCATGACCGCGCAATTGTCAGTTAAAGTAACGCAGAACCATATCACAAAAAAATGGCCTGGTCAGGAAGGGTGGTAAACCCTTTGCAGGGCAAGTGGTTAATGAAAGATTCTGAGACTTTATGTAAAGTTGTCTCAGCTGAGAATAAGCAAATCATGGAATACAATTCAAATTAGTGGTGCACCGTAATGAAAATTCTTAGACCAGCGCATGGGTGGCTTCTGAAGATGGCGGACATTTAGCTCTGGTCCTGACCCGCTCTCCACAACCCCCCTTCTGCTGCTGACTGCTCCATCCACTCCAGAGGTAAGCTTTACCGATCCCCCTTGCCTCAGTGCACCTCATGGGCAAAATAGGGTGGCAAAAAAATACTGCCTCGCTGCCATTCGAGCTGTGGCCTCCAGCCATCATGGAGCAGTTCCTTACTAGGCCCGCATTCCCAGCCTAGCTTACATAAGAAGACCTAGCTGAGCAGCTTGGCGCTGTCATGGTGGAAGAGGCTCCATGTTCCACTCTCCCTCCCAATAAATCCCTTCCTCCTCATTCAGTTCTGACACTGGAACTCCTAGATGAAAAATTGCAGGTCTCACTCCACCAACTAACCCACTATCTCTCAAGCAGTGGGTAAACTATCCCAGAAATTGAGAGGGAAAATTAATCAGCTGGGTGAATGCACAGGTACATTAAAGAGTAAGTTTGACTATCTAGTCCAATATATTCATGTGTTGCAGGAGGAAAACTCTGCACTTAAACATACAGTCTCTCAACTGCAACTACAACCGGAGGACCTGGAGAACAGAGAAAGGCACCAAAATCTATGCATCAGCAGAGTACCGGAAACCGTGAGTGACACCAAAGTGCTCTCATCTCCTGGGCTTGTTCAATACCTTGGCCCCTGACATTGATGACATAGATTGGTGTCTTGACCGGGCCCATCGTTCCTTGGCCCCTAAACCTCCACTTGGAGCGCAACCCGGAGACGTTATTGTTTGCTTTCTATGATACTATGATATACTATGATAGCAAGGAAGCCCTTACTCTAGCTACTCACAATAAGTCACAAATTGAATATAAGGGTGACAGAATGATCTTTCACCCATCACCTTGGCTAAACGGCACATGAGGCCTATCACCACTCACCTACAAATTCATCATGTCTCCTACTTCCGGGGCTTCCTGTTTCGCCTTGTAGCTACCGAACATGGCGCCCAGCATGTGCTTTGAGATCTATACAAAGGGGAAGCCTTCTTCAAAACCTGGGCCTACCTTCTCTTCCAGAGGAAAAATTACCAACTCCTTCTACACCAAGATCTCTTCCTGCTCCGTCCCAGATTTGGACCCCGGCCAAGTCTAAATCAAAAAAGGCCTCTGCCATGCCTCAACACAAGCATCTTCCCAAGCAACCCACACTCAACGCTGATGTGAGGATCCTGTCTTCTCTGGGATGCTACCCTTTTTTTTTCTCTCCTTTCTTTTCTTTTTTGCCCAACCATTAGGTCTGTTTTGGCCTGTATTTAGGGCCCCATTGTGCCCCATGGGGTAAAGATTTTTTCTTTTTGAGTTATCTCACAGTTTGCTAGCTAAAAAAGCTTAACTTCAGATATGTTGGATATGCAGTGAGGGACCTCCCAGATGCCATCTCTGGAGGTCTCCATGTCTCCCCTTACCTTCCGAGACTGTGGTCCCGGAAGATACATCTGTCTCTCAGCCCCATTAAGAAGAGATTCCCTTCCCTTAGGCCATTTGTGGATTTCACCTACTCTGCTTCTGTTTTGTTATTTTTTTTTTTCTGCACTTTTTAAATTTTGTTTTTGTGTTCTTAAGCTCTGAGAAGCTATGGGACAATGTTACATACACCTTGGGTCACCTCTTTTTCTATCTTATGTTTACATATGCTATTTGATGTTTTACATTGTAGGATATTATGTTTAAAGCCATAATTCTAAAGGTTTGAAGTCCATTAAGAAACGGTGGCTGGCATTGAAAAAGTAAACACTCAGGAGCGGATGTGATGCTGATACAGGAGACACATTTCCGCCCTGGGGAATCTTTTGAATTTGTCTCTAAACAGTTCCCCACCTCCTTCCTGGCCTCTGACCCTACTGGAAAGGCTGGTGTGGCAATTTTGATCAGACGTGCCTGCCCTATTTGGGTTAAGGCCTCCCATCTGGATCTGCAGGGGCGTTTTGTGATTTTTTTCCTGTCAGCACATGGCTACCTCTTTCACCATCATGAATATTTATGCTCCAAATTCCATACTTCAACTTTTGATTTGTTGGAAAGTTTTTCCCAACCTTTTACGATACGTTTTTCTCCCCCACAAGAGACAGACGCACCTTATCCCCCTCCACCCCATCTCACCAGGTCCATTCTTTGCCCACCTCCTTCCATAAACTCCTCCGAACCTATCGCCTCCTCCTCCTAGACTCCTGGAGGATAAAGCATCCCACTGGTAAACAATTCATATTCTACTCCCCACCTCACAAAATGTACTCTAGACTTGTTTACTTTCTCATTTCTGCTCCTCTTCTATCCAATACTGTAGCTTCTGAAATTGGTCAACTCACCTGGTCCGACTGTGCTTCAATCTTTTTGGACCTTACATTGCAAAATTCTTAAAAAGTGACACTGGTGTCTTAATGATTCCCTTCTCCATGGTGGAGAATAAAGAGCAGCTCTCCCATGACTTGTTGGAGTCTTTCCAACTCAACGAGGGTCCCGTCTTGGAGGAGTCCACTTTGTAGGAAGCCCACATGGCCTTTTTCAGGGGATAATGCATCTCCATTGGCTCCCACCCTAAAAGAGATGCTTTAAGGAACAACTTTGTTGGGCAAACTAAGTACTTCTGAAAGAAAAAAATGTATCCTTTCTTCCGTGGTGGCTCTTCTCCTTTTCTTACTTTCCCTGATTTCCTTATTCAAGCAGACGGCACACCTACACATTGCCCCCAGTCCATGACCAGGGTCTTTTGAGCCTTCTATCCAAAACTGTATAATTTTCTGACTCCTGGAAATCATATCACCTTTAAAGAAGTATCATTCAATTCTTTTTTCGCTGCTTTAAAAACTTGCCTAAATTTTCTTCTAAAATACAGCTATTAAATGAGGCTGTCTCCCCAGAAGAGCTAACACGTTATCAAACATTTCCCATCACAAAAATCTCCTGGTCCTGACGAACTCCTTTATACATACTACAAAAGTTTTTCACAAATTTTACAACCCCATATGCGAGCTTTTTATGAACACTCAAAATGAACCCTCAAGGGTAAGGTTCCCCATTCTCAAATTTTTGCATTCATTTATTACCGTAACACCCAAGCTGGGGAAAGACCCCTCTACCCCAGACAATTATAGGCCAATCGCATTATGAACATTTTATCTAATAGACTGACCCAAGTTCTTCCCAAACTGATTGATAAGGACTAGGTGGGATTTGTCCCTGCTAGACATGTGGGAGACAACACCAGACGCGCTATTGACCTCATTAACTTACTGAATAAATTTCACCATCTGGCCCACATACTAAGCCTTGACGCTCAGAAAGCCTTATATGTTTGCTACTTTGTCCCACTACGGTTTGGTTTTAAAGGCCCTTTCCTAGCAGCTTTGCAGGCATTGTACACTTGCCCTACCTCCCAAGTTCAATTATCAGATTTTTTAGTCTCCTTCCTTCCTGATGTCAAAATGGGACCAGGCAGGGGTGCCCATTATCACCTCTACTTTTTATTTTAGGTCTAGAACCCTTGGCTGCAGCCATTCGTACTCACCCAGACATAAATGGAGTTCTGACAAGACAGAGGGAATATAAGCTTTCTGTCAATAGCAAATCCTCTCTTATCCCTCCCATCTTTACTACTGTCCACATTTGGATTGCTATGGGGCTACAAGGTTAATCCATCTAAGACTGAAGTCCTTCCTATCCTTCTCCCCTCAGATCTTCTAGCTATTTTACAACAGACATACCCTTATAGATGGGGCTCTCAATCCCTCAACTATCTTGGAGTTAATCTAACTCCTACATACTCTACCTTACTCACCGCCAACTATCCTAACTCATTTTAAAAGACGTCAACTGTATGCTTAAACAGTAAGACGCTTATCCCATCTCATTAATGGGTAGGATAAATGTAAAATAAAAAAGTCTATTTTCCCTAAATTGCTTTATTACCTTACCTGTTCCTATACCCATGTGCCAACTCAAAACACTTCACAGCTGGGTTCTTAACTTCACATGGAATAACAAGGCCCATCGTGTCACCAGCTGTGTTGTTTTTTTTTCTTCCCGAATACGGGGAAGGTGGAGGGCCCCAGATATCAAATATTACTATGCTACTCATCTACGTACCATCACTCATGGTCGAGCCAATACTCCCCAAATAGATGTTCAGAAATTGAAATGGGTTCCCTCTACCCTGACCATCCTTGTGCTCTGGTGTGGTCCCCAACTCTCAATAGACACAACTTCAAAACATTTCTGTCTAGCACCCATGTTATTTACTTTGAAGATTTGGCATACAGTCCAAATATCATATTCTCAAACACTTACATTATTCTTACCTCCAAGGTAAACATTTTTTCTCCTCTCTATCCCCATCCCTCTCCTTAGATAGGCCCACTATATTTGAATTCACCTGTGCCCAAGGCCCATATCAGCTCCATTTAATATCCACCATCTACTTCATGATGCAACTCCTCTTACACTGGCTCTTCATACCTATATGAAAAAAATGGGCTCTGATATTACAGAGACCCATCCCTCTCCCTAGTTGAGAGGAAATTTGGAGTTCCGCTTCCAAATCCTCTAGATGTGTGGTGCAGAGAGCGACTATTTTTAAGATACTACTAATTTGGTACAGAACCCCAGAAGTCCTGCATCGTCACGACTCATAACTCTCACAACTCTCCTGGAGATGTGGCACTGACATAGGTTCTCATTTCCATATTTTTTGGCAATGCCCACTCATACAACTTTTCTGGGTGTCTGATGTCTCTCCTTCAAATGCTATTTAATGTGAACTTATCATTGGACCCACTCTATTACCTGTTAGCTCTTCCCTTTTCATGTCTTAGTAAATCATCTAAAACAGCTGATATCTCATGTACTGCTGCCGGCACAAAGAGCTATTCCTATTTGCTGGTTATTAGTGGAACCACCCACTAGTTCATTAGTCTAAAACATTATCACTGATATACGTAGAATGGAATACCTCACAGCTTCTGTTAATGGTACTTTATTACAGTTTAACAAGATCTGGGACATCTGGGATCAGTCAGAATAACGGTTCTCCCCATCCTTATTTCTGACCTCCCTGATCTTGGTTGGGTTGATCTTCACTGAATCTTCTAGTCTGTCCCCCTCCTCTCCACCACCCCAGTTTTGGAATGTAACTATTACTTTGTCCCCCTCTGTTGTCAGCCCTTCTTTATACTCATGCATCCTTAAATTCAATGTATATCTTCACACTGGTCCGTTGCTTCTCTTAGTTAAAAATCCTGCTTAGTGCATTTTTGGTGCATATTTGGCAAAAAAAAAAAAAAAAAAACCGCACCAAAAATGCACCCCATTGAGGCCTGACTCACACTAATGCGTTTTTAGAGCTTTTTGCAGAAATGCACTGCAATCCATTTAGCACGGTTTCCTATGATACACGTTCATATCTATGATTTTTTTGAGCTGATGTGGTTTTTTTTTTTTAGGGACAGGGACTTTGTTTAAACGCAAAATGTTGCATTTTTGGTTTAATAGACTTCAACGGAGATACTGAAGAAAACGCATATAATGCATTTGCCGTAAAAAACGCATCAAAAATGTGTGTGCAAAAATGCGAAACGCACTGCAAAATGGAAAAAAACACAAACCGCATTGGTGTGAACCAGGCCTGAAATGCATTGAAAATGCGTTTTGAATGTGCCTAGCAATAAATTGGCCAAAAAAAAAAAAAAAAGCATCAAAGAAAGCATCAAAAAAATGCACTGCATTGCTGTGAAATGAATTGAAAGGCCTGAAATGCATTGAAAACCCATCAAAAAATGCACACGTTGAGTTTTGATGCATTTTTTGAGTCACATAGCCTATGAAAAAAAGCACCCTAAACGTGGCAAAAATCGTTGCAAAATCATGGGTAAAACCGCAGGCAAAATTGCAGTAAAATCGTGCTTTTTTGGGGGGCGCATGTGCGGCACCATGGAGAACAGCCACATGTAGCAGGAGCTCAGTCCATGACTCAGCTCTCACCGCTCCCTGGAGCCTGCCGAACCCTCATTTTTGCCCGCAAATCAGCTGATCACCTCCAGGAGAGTGACCTGCATGCCATCAGCTAAAAAAAGAAGTAAGGGATCTTGTCTATTAAAGGCACAGGAGTAGTGCAGCATGTCCCAATCTATTAAAGACACAGGAGTAGTGCAGAATGTCCTAAGATGGCGCCGGCGGAGCATCCCCATCCCATTTCTCATGGGACACAGCTCCTCAGCCATCTGCACAGGAATGTGAGTATTCACATCACCTTACAAAGGGGGACTTGGAGTCTTGTTTGGAGTCTATGTATATGAAAATGGCCGCCAAATTTCAGTCTGAACTCCATAAAAGCACTAATGTCCTTTCGCAGGATATCGCTGCACTTGGGGCTAGAACAGAATGGTTAGAAACAAAACAAAACATGAACTTAGTATGGCCTATAGTGAGCTATCCAGGGATCATGACCTTTTGCACACCACATTTACAGTTACAGGCGCAAGTGACAACTGTATCTTGACAACTGTAATCGCAGAAATAATTTACGCATCCGTGGGGTCCCTGAGACCATGACTGATCTTTCACAAGCTGTAACGAAGCTGTTCAAGTCCCTTCTTCCAGATCAGGACTCTAAGTCTTGCCTGTGATCGTATACATAGAGTGCTGCGTCTGTAACCTCCTGTTGACAAGCCTCCTCAGGACATTATTCTGTGCATGAAAGATTTCTTGATTAAAGAGGATATTCTTAGGGTTGCTTGCAATACCCCTATGATATCCTTGGACAGGTCACCTTTACAAATTTTTCCTGATGTCTCTCAGGCCATGTTGGAGAAACGCTTGAAGATGAAAGATGTCACGTCTGTCTTAGCCTCAGCGCGAATTCAAAATAAGTGGAGCTTTCCCTTTAAGTTGATTATTCCACACAATGGAAGCACATATACAGCTACCACTCCTCTTGAAGAGCGAGATATCCTGGTGAAACTGGGTCTAGCGGATGCTCACATGCCTCAACATCCACCTTAAACTCCCCAAATATCTCCTATTTGGAACACACCATATCCAAAGCGGTAGAGGAGGAGAGTCAGACAGGAGGCAGGATGATTTTGGCTGCTATCCCCTATTTTGTTCACTTATTGGGACATGCCATTGATGCCTTTGAACTAGTTGTGTCAATTAACTCTGGGTGTATGCCCTAAATAATTTGACGTGCTACCTAACAGATTACACTGTTCAACAAATTTTTATTTTTTGCCAGTTTTGGAAACAAAAGGATCCATTTCTTAATGAATTTCACATTCTGAGTTCAAATATAACAATGAAATTTGTCAATTGGCTCTAGTTTTTCTGTAAACGGAAAGTTTTCTACTATAGGCGTAATGACTACATAATGCACAATAATTATATAGATAGATGTCTTTCCACAAATATAAAGCAAGTGATATTGACTACATAACAAAGCCTAAATGGCATAATATATTGCATAGGATTACCAAGAAAAATTATAGCCATAAGCTAAGTTGAATCATTTTAATACTTAGGATTCTCACTAGTTTTGTCTTCAGTTTGTGTCGGTTTTGCTTCTCTTGGCTTTTCTCTTGTATTCGAGGAAAGGGCTATCTTTTACAACTGCACGTGACTACACGCTTCAGGTTCTTCCTCACTTGACTCAACCACAAAGGATTCTGGTGCTTTAGGAATTGGTAGCCCCTCTCCATGAGGAACTGGACGTATTGCCAATTGCCAATGGAATATTTGGATAGTGCACAGATAACTTTTTCTTCTTATTTAGCCCTTTTACAATTGGAGGCACCATACAAAAGTAACAATTACTAACATGATCTGTTGGCTCTCTCCAAATCATTGGCACAGCGAAAGGCATAGATGCCTTTTTTCCATTCAACCATTGCTCCAGTGCCGTCCCACAAGAATTGCAGCATATATGTGGTGCCCAGCTCTTGTCCTGGTCTCCTATCTTGCAGCCAAAATACAAGTTGTAGGCTTTCTTAATCATTCCTGTTATCCTCCTTTTTTGTGAGATAAAAGTTATTTCACCGCAGATATAGCAGAAATTATCTGCTTTTTTCACACAAGTTCGAGGCATTACTGAGTAGCCTATATAAGCATAAAACGAAATGTAAAGACGCTGTCGAACTACAATCAGCTACAGATACTGCAGCTTTTATGCAGTGAAGTGATGCAATTAAAGGCTAATATTGCATCATCTCAGTATACATGCAATTTTCTATATTGGTCACCAGTATCAATTGCGCAATATGCAGCTGAAGTTGCATCATAATTTTGAATGGCTTACGTCATTAGATGGGTGAATATATCATGGAAACTAGAGCCAATCAACATTTTTTAGGGTCATTTTCAGCACCTCAAAATTATGTAAGATTAGCTAATTTTATGCCCAAAACTTTTTACCTGTTGAACAGTGTTATTAGGCCCTTGTTTTTGGCTAGCAGGCTGACTCTGCGTGGGTCGCCGATGTGTCACCCCACCCTCTTGCCAGGCGTGGTCACTGCCCTGTTGCGGAGTGTCCACTCTGTTTACTGAGCTAGGAGATGATAGGGTTTGGGATTCTGTCTTTTCAGGTGAGGCACCTTGACCACCTGATCCATGGTTTGTCTTGATCTCTCGTTTTCGGGGCTGCACGGCCTTGTCTCTATTGATTTATGTTTTAGTTTTTTTAATGTTTGTACATGATTGTAGTCATACAAGATTATGTGGATCTCCTTGCTTCCTATTTGGGGCTTGGATATTCTATGCAATGATAAGGTTAGACTCTTATCGTGGAAGTATTGGGCGCTGAATTTTTTTGTATCACTATTGAGCATGCATTTTACTTGCTGAAGACAAAACTGAAGGGAAAATGCCCCAAGAACAAGCAGGAACTGAAGACAGTTGCAGTAGAGGCCTGGCAGAGCATCACCAGGGATGAAACCCAGCGTCTGGTGATGTCTATACGTTCCAGACTTCAGGCTGTAATTGACTGCAAAGGATATGCAACCAAGTATTAAAAAGTGAAAGTTTGATTTTTGATTATTCTGTCCCATTATTTTTGGTCCCTTAACAAGTGGGAGGCACATATGCAAACTGTTGTAATTCCTACACCGTTCACCTGATTTGGATGTAAATACCCTCAAATTAAAGCTGACAGTCTGCAGTTAAAGCACATCTTGTTCATTTCATTTCAAATCCATTGTGGTGGTGTATAGAGCCAAACATGTTAGAATTGTGTTGATGTCCCAATATTTATGGACCTGACTGTATATATAAACTGCGTAATAAGCATGGTATGGTCTGCTCGTTACCCCACGAAGTGTTGGACATTTTTCAGGAATTATATTCCTCCCTGTTGCTTCCACCACAGGCAGATTCCCCTCCCCCAAAAGTCTCTTGGCTTGATGCTTTACCTCTTCCTACTGTTACACCCTGTCAGATTTCGACCCTTAATGCCCCTTGTACTATGGAGGAAGTTACACGTGTAATTAGCACAATGAAAAAATCTACAAATACCAGGCCCTGATGGGTTCATGGTCAGTTATTACAAACATTTTGCCCCTCTTTTAGCCCCATCTTTGGTGTCTATGTTCAATGAGGTTTTGCAGGGGGGCAGGATTCCAGACGAGATGCTTTTGGCCAACATGTCTTCTGTTGCCTAAACCCTTAAAAGACCACCTTCTACTACAAAACTATAGGCCCATTTCGGTGATGAATAAAGATTTAAAAATATTTAGTCGTAGATTGGCCCCTATTATCTCCTCCTTGGTCTCACCTGATCAATCGGGATTTATTCTTGACAGGCTTATCACAGATAATAATATATATACAAGCATCGCTAATGATAAATAGTATTTAAAAAACATAGATAATATATAAAACAGCATCAGCAATATATCATATATAATTGTGCTCTGTGGCGCTAAAAATGAATGATGGTATATAGATATTATATATAAAGCAGCATAACAATCAAAAAAATTTGCGCTGTATGGCGCTAAAGACAGTAACGTGTGAAAATGTCCAGACTTGACGTCATAAGGTGCATATAGTGATGTATAGAAATACAAAGTTCAAAAGCAGCAAAAAGGTGAAAATCCGTGACCGTGGTGTCTATAAGAATGAGTGTAGATTGCACTAACCAGAAAGCGCAAACTAATGCGCGTTTGAGTAAATCAAGGCCAACTCCTGGTCATCTGCATCTGGAAACTGGAACACTAGGGGTCATCTGGCAAGCGTCAGCAAGGCAGGTAGCACACCATAGGAGTATCCAGGCTCCAGAGATACACTCTCCAAACAGCAGGGGGAACCAAACATGCAGATAATGCAGGGTCACCAGGATTCACCTTGGAGGGGGGGGGGGGCTCGTGATGAACAAGCCAAAAAGAAAAAATCTCCAATAGTGTAGTACTTTTATTGAAGCATAGGGGTGATAAAGCAAATACACTCACAGACTGGTGTATGACAGCAACCAAAATGGCCACCGGCAGTCCACGTGGGCCGTGCGGAGTGACGTCACAGGGTAGGGCACCTCTCTAACACGTTTTGTGCCCGTGCACGTTATTAAAAGGAGCGTGCCTCATTGAATGTGCTTCCTTTTATATTGTACCGCGCACATGCGCAGTATCGCTTATTGACGTCATTTTGATCCGTTCACGCATGCGTGATGCATGTGAACGGCGGCCATTTTACTGGAGTTCATTAGGCAGCAACACAGATAGAAGACATCCAAGGAGGGGATAAGTTGGGTAACAGCTGGTCACCAACAAACATTCTACTGTAACAAATCTGATCAGAGACATAGATTATCGATCCGATAATAGATTAATAATCCTTAACAACACTGGGAGGTAGTATTCAAAAACGGACCTCTACTACCTTCAATGGAAGAAGAAAATTTAAACAAATAATAAAATTAAAAAGATGTTGCTACAGACTATCAATTATAGCAATACCATGAGTAAATAAGCCCCAACAAATGGGGGTAAAAAATCTTGGTGTAAACAATCTGAATATAGTGTTATTAAAATCTAATATGCAATAAAGAACCAATAATAAATTATAAAAATCAAAATGAAAAAAAATATATAAATATGAAAAATTGGATGATGCTATCCACTAAATCATAAAATACCTGGAAAACTATCATATGATGTACAACGAGATCTATAAATATAGATATAAAATCATATGATGTACAATGAAATCTGAAAAAAAATTATAAAAATATAAAAATGGAGAGTATAATAAGATTATTAAAAGCTCATTATATGATCACCTATAAAAATGATCATTAAGAAAAAAAAAAAAAAGATGATAATTAATGGGATTGAAAAATAAATAGAAATGGATGATAAATATATCAGGCATATAGAGGATGTTGTAAATGTTAATTAATAGGAGATAATGGCAACAGATGATGTTTAAAAAAAATCCACTTATGTTCATCAAGGTGCTATTGTATCTAAAAAATTCATGAAGAAGGGAATCGGCTAGTATCAATAAAACAATTGATGTCGAGATCAATGTTTAGGCCGAGTGGTGTAAGTGTTCGCAATAACAAAATCCACTTGGTCTCTAGCATGGACACCGCTCCACGTTTGAAAGTCCCTCTCCAATGTTTCTTTATAATATCAATACCAGTGAATTATAAATGGTGAGGGTTCCTGTTATGTGATTCCCAAAAGTGCATGGATAAAGAATGCGCTTTAAAACCTTTCTTAATGTTACACAGGTGCTCTCTGAGTCTATCTCTGAGTCTTCTTGTGGTCCTTCCTATATACGGTTTACCACACGAGCATTCTAGGAGATACACGACGTGCGTACTATTACATGTGATGACCTATTGTATGTCATAAGATTTTCCAGTGGAGTTAGAATGAAAGGTTTTCACGGGTCTTTTGTGAACTCCATTGTTCACGCATAACATACACCTATTGCATGGGTAAAAGCCTTTCTGACTAAAGCAGAAGGACAGCTGTTTAGTTGGATTTACTATGTAAGGGGCTAAAGACTTCCTCAAAGAGGGTGCTTTGCGGTAGGTGATTTCTGGGAAATCCGGTTGAGCAGTACCCAAAACTGGATCGTTTGTAAGAATGGTCCAATTTTTTCTAATAATTTTTGCTACTTGTTTGTATTGGACGGAAAAATTGGTTATAAACGGACAGAATCTGTCCGCCTTGGTTTTATTATTAGGGGCAAGGACGTCTTCTCTATTAAGATCGCCCACTTCTTTGATCTCTTTCTCTAAGGTAGTAATATTATAACCTTTTTCCATAAACCTCTTTTTAAGGATATTCGATTGGGAGATGTAATCTTCCGTCTTATTGCAGTTTCTGCGTAAACGTAGGAATTGCCCCTTTGGGATGTTGTCCAACCATCTTGGGTGGTGACAACTATCCTTTGGGATAAAACTATTCCTATCCGTTGCCTTAAAAAAACTTTTAGTAAAAATTCTTGTACCATCGTTAAAAAGAGTTAAATCTAAAAAATGTACCTTATTGTAGTCATATTGGAAGGTAAGTTTAATCTTCAAGTTGTTATACCGTATTTTTCGCACCATAAGACGCACTTTTTTCCCCCCCAAAAAGGAGGGAAAATGTCAGTGCGTCTTATGGAGGGAATATTTTTTTTGCGACCACCATGTCAGAATACCGGGCCGGCCGCTCAGCTGTTCTCTCCTGCAGGGCCTTACCTGTTCCTCGCTCCAGCGCTGCACAGTCTTCCCGCGCTGGCTTCTGTGACAGCCGGGTGTCCACTGCGCATGTGCTGCGCTTTGTGAATGATCCGGTGTCTTCTGGGACACATGAAAGGTCCCAGAAGGCACCAGGCCATTCACAAAGCGAAGCGCTTCTCGCACCTGCGCAGTGGGCACCCGGCTGTCACAGAAGCCGGCCCGGGAAGAAGAGGGAAGGCAACTCCGCGGAAGTGGGAGCGGGTACCTGTCAAATTCAGGTACCCGCTCACCCTCCCTCCCCAAAGGTCAGCAGTCTCTAGTCATCCCCTTCACTGTCCGCAGTCTCTGGTCATCCCCTGCACTGTCCGCAGTCTCTGGTCATCCCCTGCACTGTCCGCAGTCTCTGGTCATCCCCTGCACTGTCCGCAGTCTCTGGTCATTCCCTGCACTGTGTCCGCAGTCTCTGGTCATCTCCTGCACTGTGTCCGCAGTCTCTGGTCATCTCCTGCACTGTGTCCGCAGTCTCTGGTCATCTCCTGCACTGTGTCCGCAGTCTCTGGTCATCTCCTGCACTGTGTCCGCAGTCTCTGGTCATCTCCTGCACTGTGTCCGCAGTCTCTGGTCATCTCCTGCACTGTGTCCGCAGTCTCTGGTCATCTCCTGCACTGTGTCCGCAGTCTCTGGTCATCTCCTGCACTGTGTCCACAGTCTCTGGTCATCTCATGCACTGTGTCCGCAGTCTCTGGTCATCTCCTGCACTGTGTCCGCAGTCTCTGGTCATCTCCTGCACTGTGTCCACAGTCTCTGGTCATCTCCTGTACTGTTTCCGCAGTCTCTGGTCATCTCCTGTACTATGTCCGCAGTCTCTGGTCATCCCCTGTACTATGTCCGCAGTCTCTGGTCATCCCCTGTACTATGTCCGCAGTCTCTGGTCATCTCCTGTACTATGTCCACAGTCTCTGGTCATCTCCTGTACTATGTCCGCAGTCTCTGGTCATCTCCTGTACTATGTCCACAGTCTCTGGTCATCTCCTGTACTGTGTCCGCAGTCTCTGGTCATCCCCTGTACTGTGTCTGCAGTCCATTGGTTCAGAATATTTTTTTTTCTTGTTTTTCACCTCTAAAACCTAGGTGTGTCTTATGGTCAGGTGCGTCTTATGGAGCGAAAGATACGGTAATTCAAATTGGTAAAAAAATTTTGTAAAGAGAACTCATCACCTTTCCAAAGTAATAGAATATCGTCTATGTAGCAATGGTGAAACAATAAATCAGGCCATTCCCTAGAGTAGATCAGATCTTCTTCCCATCTTGCCATAAAAAGACTGGATAAACTAAGGGCAAATTTTGCCCCCATAGCTGATTAACATTATTTGTCTGATCTCTATAGTTATGATTGTAATACTTATTATTAGGATTAGAGGATTTATTATGCTGAGGGTGTCCTCTATTGCGGAATGGACCTGTTTGTTGAAAATTGACCTCTGTCCTATTGCTCCCAAATTGCCTATTTTATACTTTTTGCCCAAAGTCCATAAGGACCTCATTAACCCCCCGGGTAGGCCCACAATAAGCGGCATAGGCTCCCTCTGCTCACGTGTGGGGGAGTATATCGCTTATTTTCTCCAGCCTCTAGTTTGCAAAACTCCAGCGTTTCTTAAAGATGTGAAACAAGTTCTGAGGGAAATAAAAGGGATTAATATACAAACACCCCACATTTCTTGTGACGGCTGATGTGGCCATACTTTATAGTAATATCAGATATGCAGATGGGATGTCAGCGGCCGAGTTCTACCACAACACGGCAGAAGACATACCCACACCACAGAAACTGTTTATACTGGAGTTGCTCAATTTTGCTATGAGCCATAACTATTTCTGGTTCTGTGATAAATATTACTTGCAAACCACGGGCGTAGCTATGGGGGCAAAATTTGCCCCTAGTTTAGGCAATCTATTTATGGCAAGATGGGAAGAAGATCTGATCTACTCTAGGGAATGGCCTGATTTATTGTTTTACTGTCACTACATAGACGATATTCTATTACTTTGGAAAGGCAATGAGTTCTCTTTACAAAATTTTTTTACTACTTTGAATTATAACAACTTGAACATTAAACTTACCTTCCAATATGACTACAACAATGTCAGTTTTTTAGATTTAACTCTTTTTAACGATGGTACAAGACTTTTTACTAAAAGTTTTTTTAAGGCAGCGGATAGGAATAGTTTTATACCAAAGGATAGTTGTCACCACCCTAGATGGTTGGACAACATCCCAAAGGGGCAATTCCTACGTTTACGCAGAATAAGACGGAAGATTACATCTCCCATCAAATATCCTTAAAAAAGAGGTTTATGGAAAAAGGTTATAATATTACTACCTTAGAGAAAGAGATCAAAGAAGTGGGCGATCTTAATAGAGAAGACGTCCTTGCCCCTAATAATAAAACCAAGGCGGACAGATTCTGTCCGTTTATAACCAATTTTTCCGTCCAAAATAAACAAGTAGCGAAAATTATTAGAAAAAATTGGACCATTCTAAAAAACGATCCAGTTTTGGGTACTGCTGTACCGGATTTCCCAGAAATCACCTACCGCAAAGCACCCTCCTTGAGGAAGTCTTTAGCCCCTAACATAGTAAATCCACACAAAAGGTATCCTTCTGCTTTAGTCAAAGGATTTTACCCATGCAATAGGTGTATGTTATGCGTCAACAATGGAGTTCACAAAAGACCCGTGAAAACCTTTCATTCTAGCTCCACTAGAAAATCTTATGACATACAATCGGTCATCACATGTAATAGTATGCACGTCATGTATCTCCTAGAATGCTCGTGTGGTTAACCGTATATAGGAAGGACCACAAGAAGACTCAGAGATAGACTCAGAGAGCACCTGTGTAACATTAAGAAAGGTTTTAAAGCGCATTCTTTATCCATGCACTTTCGGGAATCATATAACAGGAACCCTCACCATTTAAAATTCACAGGTATAGATATTATAAAGAAACATTGGAGAGGGACTTTCAAACCTGGAGCGGTGTCCATGCTAGAGACCAAGTGGATTTTGTTATTGCGAACACTTACACCACTCGGCCTAAACATTGATCTCGACATCAATTGTTTTATTGATACTAGCTGATTCCCTTCTTCATGATTTTTTAGATACAATAGCACCTTGATGAACATAAGTGGATTTTTTTTAAACACCATCTGTTGCCATTATCTCCTATTAATTAACATTTATAACATCCTCTATATGCCTGATATATTTATTTATCATCCATTTCTATTTTATTTTTCCATCCCATTATCTTAATTTTTTTTTTAACAACAATCATTGTTATAGGTGATCATATAATGAGCTTTTAATAATCTTATAATACTCTCCATTTTTATCATTTTATAATTTATTTCAGATCTCGTTATACATCATATGATAATTTTATATCTATATTTATAGATCTCGTTGTACATCATATGATAGTTTTCCAGGTATTTTATGATTTAATGGATAGCATCTCCCAATTTTTCATATGTATATTTTTTTTTACTTTTAATTTTGATTTTTATAATAATTTATTATTGGTTCTTTATTACATATTAGATTTACTCATGGTATTGCTATAATTGATAGTCTGTAGCAACATCTTTTTAATTTTATTATTGATTGTATTATATATGTGTTTTGTATAGATTGAATCTCATTTTACAAATAATGAGAAATTCTTTTTTAATTTTATTTTTATATAATATTTGAATAAAATGCAATAATGTTGAGTGCTTGATCATCTTATTCCAGCAACATATGAATACACCCAAGGCAGAGTTTCCACTGCCACCTGTAGTTGCATGGATAAACCAGCAGCAATGCTGTAAATTCCAGTTTAAATTTCTTCTTCCATTGAAGGTAGTAGAGGTCCGTTTTTTTATACTACCTCTCAGTGTTGTTAAGCATTATTAATCTATTTTTTGGTGACCAGCTGTTACCCAACTTATCCCCTCCTTGGATGTCTTCTATCTGTGTTGCTGCAAATGAACTCCAGTAAAATGGCCACCGTTCACATGCATCACGCATGCGTGAACGGACCAAAATGACATCAATAAGCGATACCGTGCATGCGCGCGGTACGATATAAAAGGAAGCACATTCAATGAGGCACGTTCCCTTTGAGAACGTGCACGAGCACGAAACGTGTTAGGGAGGTGCCCTACCCTGTGCATCACCCTGTGCATCACTCCGCACGGCCCACGTGGACAGCCGGCAGCCCTTTTGGTTGCTGTCATACACCAGTCTATGAGTGTATTTGCTTTGTTATCACCCCTATGCTTCAATAAAAGTACTACACTATTGGAGATTATTTCTTTTTGGCTTGTTCATCACGAGCCCCCCCCCCCCCCCCCCAAGGTGAATCCTGGTAACCCTGTATTACCTGCATGTTTGGATCCCCCTGCTGTTTGGAGAGTATATCTCTGGAGCCTGGATACTCCTATGGTGTGCTACCTGCCTTGATGACCAGGAGTTGGTCTTGATTTACTCCAACGTGCATTATTTTGCGCTTTCTGATTAGTGCAATCTACACATTCTTATAGACACCACGGTCACGGATTTTCACCTTTTTGCTGCTATTGAACTTTGTATTTCTATACATCACTATACGCACCTTGACGTCAAGTCTGGACGTTTTCACATGTTACGGTCTTTAGCGCCATAGAGCGCAAATTTATTTGATTGCTTATGCTGCTTTATATATAATATCTATATACCATCATTCATTTTAGCGCCACAGAGCGCAATTTTATAGGATATATTGCTGATGCTGTTTTATATATTATCTATGTTTTTTATAAATTATTTATCATTAGCGATGCATCTATTCATATTATGATTCTAGGAAAAGGTTTTTAGAGGTTTCACCTTTTATGCTAGCGGCTATATTTATTCTATCCAGCGTTCATTTATCATTATTTATTAATTATCACAGATAATATATGACTCACTTTTACCCCCTTCCTGCCCAGGCCAATTTTCAGGTTTCAGTGCTGTCACACTTTGAATGACATTTGCGCGGTCATAAAACACTGTACCCAAATTCAAATTTTATCATTTTCTTCACACAACTAGAGCTTTCTTTTGGTGGTATTTAATCACCTCTGGGGTTTTTATTTTTTGCTAAATTAACAAAAAAAGACCAAACATTTTGAAGAAAAAAAAAAACAAGTTTTTCTTTGTTTCGGTTATAAAAGTTTAAAAATAAATAATTGTTCTTCATAAATTTAGGCCAAGATGTATTCTGCTACATTTCTTTGGTGAAAATAACCCAAAACTTAGATTTTATTATTTAGTCTGTAGGAAAGTTATAGAGTTCACAAACTATGGGATATATCTGAAAATTGATCAATCCTGAAGTACTGACAGCCAATCTAATTTCTTGAGGCCCAAAAATGTCAGAACAGTACAGATATCCCCCAAATGTCCCCTTTTTGAAAAGTAGACAGTCCGGACGTATTTCATAACAGGCATGGCGAGTTATTAAATGTTTTTTCTCTTTTTTTAAGATTTTTTTTGATATTGCACTATGACCAAAGTAGTCAGTTTTTTTTTTTGTTTTTTTTACACAATTTTTATCGACAAACTGCCAATAACACTATTTTGGCCGATACATTTTGACGTATCCCTAATTCAAACACTGTACTTTTCATTGTAGTTCTCAGACAAGAGAAATGTGCATTTCTGTCGCTAGGGGGCACTTCAGGGGAACAATTTACTTTGCTTGTGGGCTTCATCTTGTACCTCCTACAGTTGCACAATTGTTGGGATACAGTAGATGTCCTCCTCTCAGGCCTTAACTGACAGGTAAGAGGGTAAATTTGACAAATTAGTTTATCTTTATAACCATTAAAACATCATATTAATGTTCTCCACCGTCATAGCATAATGATTACCTATAGTCTGGTCAGTATTCTAAAAGGTGTTTTTTCTTTTTCTCCTCTCAGCAAAATGGTGAGACCAACATCTAGAGCAGTATTTCTCAACCGGAGTTCCACGAGAGGTCCCCAGGGGGTTCCCCCATGATCTGCCGTTCCATCACAAGCAGAAGAGTAGATCTCATCCTCACAAAGCTGATAGTCAAGCAGCAAAGTCGCAGAGGGAAACTTGCATCACAATCCAGCACCGATCCCAGCCAGTCCTCCCCTCCTGTCTGTCCCAAGTGCGTATGTGTAACATAGCTCAGGAGGGACAGGAGAGAAGGGCGGGTAGGGATCAGCATGTCAGATTTGATGCAGCAGCTTTCCTGAGCTAATCTGCATGAGAATAACTGCTATAGGCCCCTCTGTACTGTGCTTGCTTTACTGGCCCCCTTATACTATACTGTTCCTTTTTGGCTTCCCTATTCTGTTCTCTCCAGGTTCCCCATACTGTTCCCTCCTGTCCCCCTGCACTATTCCCTCCTTTCCCCCTGTACTATTCCCTCCTGACCCCTCCCCATACAGTTCTCTCCTGCCCCTTCCCCGTACAGTTCTCTCCTAGCCCCCCTATACTGTTCTCTCCTGGATCCCCTGTGCTCTGCCCTGCTGACCCCCTGTACAAGGCTTATCTCCAGTTTGACCCAGAATTGAGCATCTGTGCAAAAAAAAAAAACCCGCAAGGAGCCAAGTTTTAATATTTATCTAATTGTTTAATACTCTAAGAATAATTGTTATATCTATGTTTCGTGAGCTGTGTTGCAAATGTGCGCACCAGAGACTGACGCAGTCCTCCATTTGGTTAAGAGTTCTCCATGCCCCCCCCCCCCCCATTCTCCCCCTTCCTCTCTGTTCAGCCACAGTGACATCTGGTTGTGGGTCACTGGCAGGCTAGAGCCAGCAGGGAGCACAGAGCTATAAAACACCTCTCTGAGCCAGGGCCTAGCTGTCCAAAGAACCTGTGCAATTTAACACCTCGTATAAGATAAGGCAAGCTTTCCCCGGAGTTCAAAGAACCTTCCAAGGAAACACTACCAGAAAACCTTTGTTAAAATCCCTTTTCCCCTATGTCTCATATCTTGGAATATGAGAGACTTACATAAAAACCGGACATATTGTCAGATTGGCTAAGAGAAGACGAACAATTTGATGGGTCACTCGCCTTGTCTCGAATACATAAGAAAGCCGAAAAATAGATCTCGTGAACCGTTCAGTGTATAATTTCATAATTCATATCTAATCAATCCTCAGATGTGTCTGCATAATAATCTACCCGCGGCTGGAATGTCACTTGTGCAGATGGAAAGTTATGGGCCAAAATATGAGGTAAGGGAGATTTTGGCTCTAGTTTAGGTCCACGCCCAGACCTCCACGCCCTAAACGGGGTATAGGTCCTTGACTTCAGAGACACCCCCTGTTGGGGAACTACAAATTAGTCTTTCAGGCCTAAGAGAAAGTGAGTTGAAGACGTCTCCCATTTTAACATCAGTACCACCTGGGGAGACCCATGCCCTTTCGCTCTGAAACTTGGATCTGCTAACCCAGGACTTTGGCAAGTACCTTAACCCTTTCACCTCTCTCTGATATCTCTTTGCTGTGCTGTCAGTCTCTGTGTATGTATGTATGTATATATATATATATATATATATATATATCTTAGTTACATCTTTTTCTGTATATATTTTTATTGCACCCGTTTGACCTTTTAATAATAAATCTTTCCTTCTGAAAGTGTTGAACTGTTTCTATAACTCTGTATTGCAATTTACGAATTCCTGCCTCTAAAGAGAACGCTACTGTGTTTGTTTAACCCTCTGTATAACCGTGTTATACAGGCGATTACCTCAACCAATATAGTGTTATAACTGATATCGCCGAGTTTCCTCTTTCTCTGTACAAAAATGAGGTGGTGGCAGTGGGAAGGGTTAATTGCGTAATTAACCTGACCCAGTAACAATCGCTCAGGCTGCCGGTACATGGGTTGTGGTCTAATTAGCTGGAAAATTGTTGTGCAGGGTGCAGCTGGGTGTTGCGCACGCGACATCGAGGTTTTAGATTGGCTAGTCCTTCGTTCACGAGTTTGGTGAGAAGGGCTGGGGTCTGACGCCACGATCGTGACAAGCTGTACATACAAAAATTATTTCAGGGGTTCCCTTAGATCTCAGGCTTTTTGCCAGGGGTTCCTCAAAAGGTAAAAAAAAGCCTCATCTAGAGTTTGGAAACATTTTCACAGTGCAATTTCTGCTAAAAGCAAAGCTGCAATTTGGATTATCACTAAAGATAACCGTGTGCTCACGGTCAACTCTGAAGAAGAGGGATTCCAGTTAGCCAAAAAATGGGGCCTTCTACCAACAGATGAAATGCCAGCGCCTACTAAAGCTTCACCCAGGAAAATAACCCCTGACTGGGAACAGGTAGCAGGATGATGCGCCATGTCGCTACTTCTCCATGCCTCCTAATTATTTGCTGCATACCCGCTGTGCACTTAGACAGCAATTTAGTGAGCTGCGCTTCTCGGCTCTGAACCCCCCACCCATCGTAGTGATTAATTTCACACAAAGTTTCACGCTAACTGTTCTTTTTGTCTCTTTACAAGTTTCTTTCTCCTTTTTTCCAACCTTTTTTTCACAGAGCACCCTGATCAGCAAGTTATGGAATAAACATACATTGACTTCCTCTCATCCTAAGTGAACGACACCTTTTTCTCCTTGCTGGAACACTTTGGTCCTTGTAACCTTTGTCTTGTGTAAGGGTTGGCACCGACCCGTTTTTAGGTTTTAAATGCATAAAATAATCATAAAATTTGTTTATTGCATCAAGGCTTTATGACTTTGTCAGGAACCTCTATTTCAACAAAATAAAAAAAATAAAAAATTGTTTTCACTAAATTTAAAATGCTCAAGTTGAAATTATGACCTTTGTGTTGTTAGGGTTGGTTTCGACCCAGTTATAAAAATAAGTTTATAAAGCAATAATTAGAGCCAAAACTGAAATCATAAGTTCACTGTCAACCAGCATACTGACAGCCAGCTCCTCTCCCAATCATGTGAGCTTTAGGGGATTCTCATGCTGCCTTGTTTTCCAGTATACCTGCACAAAAACAAAACAAACAAAGACGGGCATGTCCAGACATGTGAGGCCAATTCAGTATAGAATTGGTGACTTGCAGAGTGCACATTCCAATTTGTAGCATGCAAAAATGAGAAGATTTTCATTGAGCCAAGTTCTGGATAATATTTTTGGTGAAAATGAGGGAGAGGACACAGAGGAGCATAGGGATTTGGATGAGCAGGTTTCTGAGGAGGAAGACAATGTGGAGTATCATCCAGAAGACACAGGCACATCTGATGAGGAGTCCACCGGTGCTGAAGCTGCTCCCGCAGAAATATTCAAGTCCAAAAATGGTAAGATCTGTTGGAACTCAGTACCTCCTGATGTACATAGCAGGGCCGCTGCTGCAAATGTCATCAAAATGACCCCTGGAATCACAAGGTTTGCTGTGATGAGAGTCAGTGACATCAAGACATGTTTTGAGCTATTTATGCCATTGTCACTAAAAAGAGTCATCATTGCTATGACAAACCTTGAAGGAAACAAAGTCCATGGCAGCATGTGGAAAGACATTGATGAGAAATACCTGGTTGCCTATATTGGTGTTCTTCTTGCTGGAGCGTACAGATCCTGCAATGAGGCCACTGATAGTCTGTGGGACACATCAACAGGCAGAAATATTTTCCAGGCAACAATGTCACTTCAGACCTTTCAAATGATATCAAGAGTCCTCAGATTTGACAACAGAGATACCAGAGCAAGATCTCACAAGCTTGTCCCCATCAGGGCTGTCTGGGAAAGATGGGTGCAGCTCCTTCCACTGATGTTCAACCCTGGGCCAGAGGTGACAGTGGATGAACGTCTTGTCCCTTTGCAGGGAAAATGCCCCTTCCAGCAATACATACCCAGTAAGCCAGGGAAGTACTGCATAAAAATCTGGGCAGCCTGTGATGCAAAAACCAGCCATGCCTGGAATCTACAGATTTACACAGGCAAAGCTGCAAGTGGCATCCCTGAGAAAAAAACAAGGAAAACGTGTGGTCCTCGATATGACTACTGGACTGCAGGGTCACAATGTCACTTGTGACAATTTTTTTTACCAGCCATGACCTTGGACAAGAACTTCTCAGGAGGAAACTTACCATGGTGGGCACAGTGAAGAAAAATAAACCTGAGCTGCCTGCTGAAATCTTGCAGGTGAAGGACAGGGCTGCACTGTCCACAAAGTTTGCTTTTACAGACACCACCACTGTTGTCTCATATTGTCCAAAAAAAAACGGAATGTGATACTTATGTCTACTCTTCACAAAGATGCAGCTGTCTCATCAGGAAGCGACAAAAAGCCCACAATTATCCTCGACTATAACAAAAACAAAGGAGGAGTGGACAACCTGGACAAGCTGACTGCCACCTACACTTGCCAGCGAATGACCAGGAGATGGTCAATGGTTGTGTTTTACAATATCCTTGATGTGTTTGCATATAATGCATTTGTGTTGTGGACCCACATCCACCAAGGATGGAACTCAACCAAATAAAACAAACAAGCAGAGAATGTTTCTTGAGGAGCTGGGAAATTCCCTTGTCAAGCCACACATTGAGCGAAGGGAACGGGTGCCCCGAGACCCAGATGCTGCAATCTTGGTCAGACAGCTGCAGAGATCACCTAGCACTTTGTCCAAGCCAGCATCCTCCTCAGCCAGCCCTGCCTCAACATCATCCACAACAGCCACAACCACAACCCCACTCAGGCCACCTGATTCTAAAAGAAAGAAGTGTCAGGTCTGCCCAAGCAGTAAGGACAGAAAGACAAATGTACTGTGCTTCAACTGCAATATCTCTGCAAAGAACACACTAAAAGTGTCACTTTTTGCCACACATGCATCTAAACACACACACACACACACATTCTTGCACACAGACTCTGATTTTGTTTTTTATTAGTGTTGGAACAAGTAATTGATTTCTATTGGTTTGATTTGCTTGATTGGTTGTTGTTTGTTTGACCTTGCAAATCTATATTTTGTTATATTTATGTTAAATATATATATACATATATTTGTTCTGTTTTTCATTTTGTGTTTGTACTAAAGTTCTATTGCTGAAAAAAAGAGACTTTTTTGCCTTTTTGAAGTAATTCTATATATATGGGTTGAAATTGACCCGTAACACCATAGATGTTACTATAGTTAATAATATTAAAATGAAAAAATAAACAAAACAAATTTATTTCAGAGATGTGTTCTAAATCCCCTCAGTAATAGTCAGGTGGCATAACAACCTTTTATTTATTTATATGATTCTCTTGAGGTTCATTTTACATTGTTTTTTAATTGAAATCGAGGGGTATACTGACAAATAAAAGGCCCAGGGGCCCACACCAAAAATATTAAAACCAATATTTTCATGGATAAGGAAGCCCAATAAGGTAACCAAGAGATGAGAAACAAATTGGATGGTAGATAATTGTTTTTAGTGTATTTTACAGCTGATTTAAGACACGGGTCAAAACCGACCAGTTAACATAAGAGATGGTAACAGGAAACTAACACAAGAGGAAGGGTAAGCTTAACCATTTGGATTATCTATGCTACCATGCATTTCCCATTTGCACCGCATGAGGGCAACCTTTTCATCATTTTTCCTAAAATCATCATGGTCTTGAAAATAATCTCTATGAACGCCCATGGCCTTAACAGCCCGTTTAAACGCCAGATAGGAGAGAAGCACAACGGTTGGCTGGAGATGTGGTTTGTGTCCAGGAAACTCATTTTGCATCCACTAAAGCACCACACTGCTCACACCATATGTTTCCACATACTTTATAAAATGTGGCGTTCTTATAGCAGTTCGCAATTCTGTTGCATTCTCGTTGTTATCCCAAGTGTCTGATAACAAAGGTAGATACCTAATTATTGTGTGCGAAATTAATAATATCACCTACACCATAGTCAACCTCTATGCTCCTAATGTGCACCAGATCCACTTTCTCAATTCTCTGCGGAAAAAAGTGGCTAAAATTCAGAAGGGCTTCCTATTATTTTGTGGAGACTTCAATGCTACTATTAATAATTCCTTAGATGTTTCCCATCCCTCTCACAGCTTGAGACATTCTTTAGCTAATGTGCTTTCTGAAGCCAATATGTATGATCCCTGGAGATGTCTACATGCATCTGAAAGAGACTATACGCATTACTCTGCACTCCACAAATCTTACTCGAGAATAGACCTCTTCTTGACAGATATCCAACTATTACAAAATGTCTCCAGTGCTGAAATTCACCCTATGACGTGGTCGGATCATGCACCTATCTCACTAAGCATTGAGGAGTCCTTAAAAGTTTCCCCAGTGTTTTTATGGCGTAATTACATATCTATGTATTATAACCCTGCTTTTCGTTCCACTCTTACAAGAATATTTTGATATTAACTCTTCTCCTACTACAAATGTATTTAGTACATGGTCTGCTCGTAAAGCATTTTGCAGAGGTTTACTTTTGAAATTGGCCTCTCAAGCGAGGTGGGACAGGGACAAACAATTCTTAGACATCTACCCTAATCTCAATTGTCACCTCATCACTAAAAATTGCTGATATTCAACACGAAACAACATGCACCAACATTGATTTATCCACTTTCCTCTGTGTGTCCTCTGGTTTGCATTGTATATTTGATGTAACGTTCTACCCCATTTCAACTTGTAGTACAGTTTACAATATGTCCCGTCTGCGACACGGGAGGCAACGTCATGTCTATGTACTGAATGTAATTTATGATTTATAGCTGCATATGCTCTATATGCTTCCTTGTTTCCTCTTATATTAATAAAGTATTTTTGGAAGAAAAAAATTCTTAGACATGGTTGATAGGATAACTAAGCTAGAACTACTCCACAATCTTTATCTCCCATTGTACTGCAGGAACTCCAAAAGCCAGACTTGAGCTTAGGACCATTATGGCATGGCGACATGCCTTAAATCTAAAAAAAGCCAAGACAACCTTTTAGACGCAAGGAAATAAAGCGGGTAAAATGCTTCCGAGATACCTTGCTACTAGACAATCTAAATCCAAATTAGCATCAATTCTGGACCCTGTGTCGAACAAACCTACCTATCATCCCAATAAAATAGCGGACGCGTTCCGATCCTATTATTCCCAATTATATATTCTCAAAGAGGATCCTACCACTCCTCAGCCTACCCCAGAGCTGATCCATAAATTCTTACATAACCTACCAATATCTAAATTAACGCAGCAAAATTGGAAGGGCCCAATCAACCCATCCTGGAAAGCGAGATAAGTGCGGCCATCAAAGCCTTGCCTAAAGGGAAATCCCCGGGGGCGGATGGCTTTACTGCAGAATACTATAAGGAATTTCAATCTATTTTAGTACCTCATCTTAAAAGAGCTTACGACGAAGCAGTGTCTACAGTGGGGATCGAAAGTTTGGGCACCCCAGCTAAAAATTTGTATTAATGTGCATAAAGAAGCTAAGGAAAGATGGAAAAATCTCCAAAAGGCATCAAATTACAGATTAGACATTCTTATAATATGTCAACAAAAGTTAGATTTTATTTCCATCATTTACACTTTCAAAATAACAGAAAACAAAAAAATGGCATCTGCAAAAGTTTGGGCACCCTGCAGAGTTAATATCTTGTACTGCCCCCTTTGGCAAGTATCACAGCTTGTAAACGCTTTTTGTAGCCAGCCAAGAGTCTTTCAATTCTTGTTTGAGGTATCTTTGCCCATTCTTCCTTACAAAAGTCTTCCAGTTCTTTGAGACTTCTGGGCTGTCTGTCACGCACTGCTCTTTTAAGGTCTATCCATAGATTTTCAATTCTGTTGAGGTCAGGAGATTGTGAAGGCCATGGCAAAACCTTCAGTTTACGCCTCTTGATGTAATCCCCCGTGGATTTCGAGGTGTGTTTAGGATCATTATCCATTTGTAGAAGCCATCCTCTCTTTAACTTCAGCTTTTTCACAGATGGCATCAAGTTACCATCCAAAATTTGCTGAAATTTTATTGAATCCATTTTTCCTTCTACTCGTGAGATGTTCCCTGTGCCACTGGCTGCAACACAACCCCAAAGCATGATTGATCCAACCCCATGCTTAACAGTTGGACAGAGGTTCTTTTCATTAAATTCTGTGCCCCTTCTTCTCCAAACGTAACTTTGCTCATTCCGGCCAAAAAAGTAAAATTTTAACCTCATCGGTCCACAGAACATGTTTCCAAAATGCATCAGGCTTGTCTATATGTTCATTTGCAAAGTTCAAACGATGATTTTTGTGGTGAGGACGTAGAAGAGGTTTTCTTCTGATGACTCTTCCATGAAGACCATATTTGTACAAGTATCTCTTTATAGTGGAATAGTGTACCACAACTCCAGTGTCTGCCAGATCTTTCTGGAGGGATCGTGCAGTCAAACGTGAGTTTTGAATTGTTTTTCTCACAATCCTGCGAGCTGTCCTGTCTGATATTTTTCTTGGTCTTCCAGATCTTGCTTTAACTTCCACTGTTCCTGATGACTGCCATTTCTTAATTACATTCCGAACAGAGGATATTGACATCTGAAAACGCTTTGCTATCTTCTTATAGCCTTCTCCAGCTTTGTGAGCGTCAACTATTTTCAGTTTCAGTTTTCTAGACAACTGCTTAGAAGAACCCATGGTGCTGATTGTTGGGGCAAGGTCAGATGAGTCTGGGCATTTAAAACCTTTGAGATTGACATCACCTGGTCTTCCCAGACGATGATTGAGAACAATCCATGACACTGGCAGGTCTCAGCTTGGCAAAGGGGAGAGTGCATGCTATAAATTCTGCAGGGTGCCCAAACTTTTGCAGACGCCATTTTTTGGTTTTCTGTTATTTTGAAAGTGTAAATGATGGAAATAAAATCTAACTTTTGTTGACATATTATAAGAATGTCTAATCTGTAATTTGATGCCTTTTGGAGATTTTTCCATCTTTCCTTAGCTTCTTTATGCACATTAATACAAATTTTTAGCTGGGGTGCCCAAACTTTCAATCCCCACTGTATATCCACATTTCCACCTGAAATGTTGAGGGCTATTATCGTTACTCTACCCAAACCGGGAAAAACTCCTGACTGCTCCCAAAATTTTAGACTAATCTCCCTACTAAATACAGATCTTAAAATATATGCCAAAATCTTAGCAATTTGCTTATCCTCATTCAGGCTGACCAAGTGGGTTTTGTAAAAGGCAGAAAGGCCGCGGATGGGACTTGTAGGATTCTTAACTTGATGCATTTGGTTGAGTCAAGGGGACTTCAGGCGGTGTTCTTGGCACTAGATGCCGAGAAGGCGTTTGACAGAGTCCACTGGCAATACCTAGATGCTACTCTAACTAAATTTGGCATCAATGGCTTCATAAAATCCACCATCATGGCGTTATATACAGTCCCCTCGGCTCAGGTATTCACATCCAATGCCCTGTCAGCTCCCTTTAATATCACCTCATGGCACAGGACAGGGTTGCCCTCTATCCCCCATCATCTTCTCGTTGGTGATTGAAGCGACCGAGATTAGAAATAATCCACGGATTTCGGGCATCCACTTCTCATAAAATTGGTCTGTTCATGGAAGATGTAATCTTAACTGTCACTGACCCAGTGAACTCCCTCACAGAAATTTCAACCTCCCTGCAGTCTTTTAGTGAAGTATCTTTTTACAAACTTAATATCGCAAAATCTTGTGCCCTCCCAATTGCGATAAGGAAAAGTCCTCTGAGTTTCCTTAAGGACAAATTTCCCTATCATTGGACCAACAAAAAATTGGACTATCTTGGAATCTGTATTTCAGCTCCAACCTCACATACCTTTAAAAATAATTTTAAAAAATTGTCTCAGTCCACTATATTGGAAATGCAAAGAATCAACAAATTTGAAATTTCGTTTATAGGTAGAATAGCAGCATTCAAGATGTTGATATTTCCCAAAATATTATATTACTTTAGAACAATCCCGATTCTCATCCCTCGGACCTATTTCCATAAACTAGAGGTGGCCATAAAAAAAGATTTGGAAAGGGAAGAAACCACGTATTCCGTTTATGTCCCTTACCAAACATAAGTCCAAAAGGAGGAATAGGCCTCCCAGAAATCTCTATGTATTATTATGCAACAATCCTAGACCAACTTCCGGCATGGTTCGCCCCTTCAGACAAATTATGGGTACAAATAGAACAGAATGTGGTCCCTAATAAAGACCTTAGGGCACTTCTGGCTAGATCGGTTACCTCTAAGATTTTAACTACCTTCCTACCATCTATCACTACAACATTGGAAGCCCGGATAACAGGTTTAAATAAATTATTTAAATCATCGCCCAAACTTCAAATTAATATCCCACTCTCTGCATACGAACACTTCATTCCAAATCTCAATACTAAACCTTTAAGAGACCTTGGTTACAACACTTTTGCCGATAGAGGAACGTCTGTCCTGAGTAAAGGATTACACCCTTTTCTGCAGATTAAAGGATTTCTCGGTACTGGCCCGAAGACATGGCTGGAAATAGACTAAGCTATGGCATACTATTATTAATCCCATTAGACTGAAAAATGGAATCTCCTGGTTCAATAAATTTCTACATTACGATAATGACCTATCCATGCTACGTTGTGTGGGAAAGTGGGAAAGGGATCTACAAAGATCCTTCACACGAGATTAGTGGGAGAATGCCATGGGCAGCAATTTGAGTATCACTAAATGTACCAACCACTGGGAATGTTCACTGAAATTACTGCATCGAAGCTACCTTACCCCATAGAAACTATCTAAAATGTACCCCAATGTATCTCCACTGTGTTGGATGAACTTTGGCGGTGAAGGGAACATTCTTCATATCATGTGGAAGTGTCCTTGCCTACAGATGTTTTGGCAAGAAATCTTTGCTCTTATTTCAAGGGTGTCAGGCACAACATCCACTCCAACACCGGGTTTAGCCTTAGTTAATATCACTTTGAACCTTTTCCCAGGCAATTATAGAACGATAATAGGTCATATCTTTATTGGCACTAGACTGGCTATTACCACTAAATGGAAATCAACAAATATTCCTTCTATTTTAGAAGTGACTCACAGAGTACAGACACATTATGTATGCGAGAGGGCCTTAGCAGTTACTCATCAGTCTATGGGTGAAGTGGTCCCAATGGAAAGAGATATTCTTGTCAAACAATAGTAATGTATAGACTTGAATGTGAGGTGGTATCAAATAATATGTGAGCTCTGTTATCTTCTCCCCCTTTGGGTTGCTTTGTTTCACACTTTCTTCTCTTCTCCCTTACCTCCTGGTACCCTCTTTGTTTGGTTCTTCTCTTTTTCCTTCTTGTTTGTTATATGTATATTTTCAGGAGGTCTGGTTCTGGTGGGCCCGTACATCCGGGTTTACTATGACTAATATTAGTAAAATACTATGCAACTACATTATGCTATATTTATAATCATTTGGATTGGACACGTAACCTCTATCTAATGCAATTTATAGTTGATGTATATTTTGCTCATGGCCAATGGGCCATCTTATGTCTGCCATTGCAACCTTAAGACTGTATTTGAATTGTGGTGTTGAGCAAGAGATGTGTGTACCCAATTTCTACCCTTAACCTTATATTTTTGTACTTTTATACAAAATTCTAATAAAGATTTGAGAAGAAACTGAAAAAAAGTCCATGGCGTCCAGCCACATACAGGCCCCCAAAATCCAAAAACCACCTTCAGGCTTGCAAAGGGCATATTTCCTCATGTCACCTCCTCACAACCTATCACAGTTTTGGAGGCCCTAAAATGCCAAAACACCCCCCTAAATGAGCCCTTTTTGGAAAGTAGAAACCCCAAAGAATTTGATAACCAGCATAGTGAGAATTTTTCAGATATAATTTTTCAGGAAAAAAAAAGAAAAAAAAAAAGTTTCTTTTTCATTTTCCAAACAAAAATACTCACCATGCCTCTAAGCAAATACTGTGTGTCTATTTTCCAAAAACGGGGTCATTTGGGGAGGGCCAACTTTAGAAGTTTATGGCACACATCACCCACTCTTCTAACCACATGAGGACCAAGCCTTTTTCTGACACTTTTTCTTTACAGTTTTTTTACTAGAAAATTACTTTGAACCCCCAATCTTTATATATATTTTTTTAAAGCAGAGGACCTAGATAATAAAAAAAAACAGCGAGTGTTGCAATTTCTATCACACAGTATTTGCACAGCAATTTTTCACACAATGAACATTTAAAAAAATAAAAAAATCACTTTTTAGAGTTTTAATACACAAAACACAATATATTGCCCAACTGTTTGCTAAAATAAAAAAAAAGATGATGTTATGTAAATAGATACCTATGATAGCAATATGCAGTGACAGATACTCTTTATTTTGGAAAAGATACACTTTTTAGAATTTTAATGCACAAAAACATAATATATTGCCCAATTGTTTGATAACATACAAAAGATATTACGCCAAGTAAATGGAAACTAAACATAACATACTTTAAAATTGCGCATGCAACAGCAACAAATTATGTAAATTTTTAATATCCATAGTTGACGCCTTAAAAGCATTTACAGGTCACCACTTTAGATTTACGCAGGAGGTCTGCTGCTAGAATCACTGCCCTCGATCTGATGTTCACGGTGATAGTTCACATGCATGGTGCAAACCCTTTTACATACCGCCATGAGACCGCCGTTTGCCTTTGTACGCGAGCACAGGGGTGGGGGTGAATTATTTATTTTTAATTATTTTTACACTGTCCCTTTCAATTTTGTTTTTTTTTTTAACTTTTATTAAATCACAGGAAATGTAAATATTCCCCCATGATAGCAATAGGGAGTGACAAGTATTTATTTTTTTTATTAGAAATTTGGGGTCTATTAGACTCTAGATCTCTCCTCTTTCCTTAAAGCATCTGGTCACACCAAGATCGGTGTGATCAGATGCTTTCCCAATTTTAAAATGGCGCTGTTTATATCTGACGAAAACTAAACGATGAAATGCTCATAGCTTCCAATTACTTAGACCACAGAAATGATTGGAGCCATTCCATTCTTCGATTAGCTTTATGGTCAGCCAGCGGAACTACTGGCTGCATTCTTGGGATTCCTGGTGGAACGGGAGAGCCCGAGAAAGCAGAGGGTGGGGGGTGTCCCTTCGAGTTGTTTTGTAAAAGCAATCTAGTGGCTAACTAGCTACTAGGATTGCTTTAACATGAAAGCTGACCGCCAACTGAAAAAAAACAATACCAGGATTATGCCTGTAGCTGCAGACATGATTTCAGTATAACCAAAGTCCAGTTACATACCAGTATGTTGCTGGTCCTTGTTGGGCATACATGGAACAGCAGAGTACATGGGCATAGAATGAAACCGTGATAGGTTTCCATGAAAATTGTCTGGCAAGAACTGAATTTGGGTGGGTAGCCATGTACTGTTGTGCGTATAAATTGCTTTGGCCCACAATCAAATACAAATCTTCCATGAAAAACAGCAGAGGGGCTAAACACTAGTGCTGGCAGCGAACCGGGCTGATCCTAACTGCGTTTTGGTGGACACTATACTAAGGAAGCACTAGTATAGTTCTGTTCATGATCAATATATTGATCCGTACAAACACTATAAAAGTAATGGCGGTGATCAGCAATCTATGGTATGAGTGCGATAGTGTGCGGGCAATCTAACGCTAGCTGACCCTGGCTGGGAGTGGAGCTAACTGACCCTGATGCTATCTGATGTCACTAGCAGCAGTAATATAGTGATCAGTGAAAATTTCTACATATTGACACTGTACTAATAGTACTGGCTGGGTGATCAAAAGGTTACTAGGGGCAATCAAAGGGTTAAATGTGCTAATATAATGTGTGTGTGCATGTGTGCAAAATGTAGTGCTTTTACCCAGTGTAGTGTTCTCTCTTCTCTCCCTGGACCGGCATAGGGGGCAGCAGGGGGCACACGCAAAGCAATGTAAGAGTACCTCACTTTGCCCAGAGCCGTCAGTCGCCCGCACATTGCGAGCGGGTGGTTGGCAAGTAGCCAAAAAAAAAAAACACAACCTTAAAAAAAAAAAAAAAAAAAAAAGGGTATACATTTTCTCAATATTTTATTTTTAGCATTATATTTCTTTTTTTTTTACTATTTTTTAATGCTTTCATCAGAGTACAATGTTACCATAATAACTTCTGAGCAGGGGTGATCAGGGATTTTTTTTTTCTTCTTTACACTTTGCAATGCAGGAGCAATAGAGATTATTGCTCTGCAATGCAATGCTTGCTTTAAACTGTAGTTCAACATACAGTGATCTGTGATTGGCTCCAACTGGTCACATGGTACATGGTTAGAGCTGTGGGCCAATCACAGCTCTTCAGAAACAGAAGCAAAGCCGGTATGATTTAAATTGATTCACCCTTCGTGTTAGTACAGGCAAAGCAACATACCGGTACGTTGCTTCTCCTGCAGCTGCTGCCTGTCCGCAGTAAAAGTACTGCGGGAGGTCGGCAAGTGGTTAATATACAAATACACTATATTGCCAAAAGTATAGGGACACCCCTCCAAATCATTGCATTCAGGTGTTCCAATCACCTCCATGGCCAAAGGTGTATAAAATCAAGCACCTAGGCATGCAGACTGCGCTCTACAAACATTTGTGAAAGAATGGGTTGTTCTGAAGAGCTCAGT
Source organism: Staurois parvus (assembly GCF_062004578.1). Taxonomy (NCBI): domain Eukaryota; kingdom Metazoa; phylum Chordata; class Amphibia; order Anura; family Ranidae; genus Staurois; species Staurois parvus. The sequence continues at coordinate 1,090,113 of NW_028318053.1, forward strand.
GAATTCAAGCATGGTACTCTGATAGGTTGCCACCTACGCAATGAGTCCATCCATGAAATATTCTGCAATCAACTGTTAGCGGTATTATAACAAAAAGGAAGCAACTGGGAACAAGAGCAACTCAGCCACGAAGTGGTAGGCCGCGTAAAGTGACAGAGCAGGGTCAGTGCATGCTGAAGCACAAAGTGCGCAGAAGTCGCCAACTGTCTGCAAAGTCAATAGCTAAAGACCTCCAAACTTCATGTGGCCTTTAGATTAGCACAACAAAAGTGCATAGAGAGCTTCATGGAGTGTGTTCTCGGGAGTGATGGATCACACTTCTCTGTCTGGCAATCCAATGGACATGTCTGGGTTTGGCGGTTGCCAGAAGAATGGTACTTGCCTGACTGCAGTGTGCCAAGTGTAAACTTTGGTGTGTCGGGGGGGGGTTATGGTGTGGGGCTGTTTTTCAGGGGTGGGCTTGGCTCTTTAGTTCCAGAGAAGGGAACTCTTAAGGCATCAGCATACCAAGACATTTTTGAGAATTTCATGCTCCCAACTTTGTGGGAACAGTTTGGGGATGTCCTGCTTCAACCCAATAGAACAGCTTTGGGATGAATTAGAGCGGAGAACTGGGAGCCAGGCACTCCTGGAAAAATGGTCAAACATTCCCATAAACACACTCCTAAACCTTGTGACAGCCTTCCCTGAGGAGCTGAAGCTGTTATAGCTGGAAAGGGTGGACCAACTCAATATTAAACCCTACGGACTAAGACTGGGATGCCCTTAAAGTTCATGTGCTTGTAAAAGCAAGCATCCCAATACATTTGGCAACATAGTCCATCTCAATGGTGAATGTTCCATAGGGAAGAAACCATTCAGTCTCAGGTTGCTTAAGAAGACACGTGGCCACTCAATGAAGTTGGCCAAGAAGCAATTTAACCTTAAAATGCATAAGGGACTCTCTCAAGAAAAAAAAAAAAAAAAATGAGAGATCTGGCAATCCACTAAATCTTCTAATGCTAATATTCTAGTGCTGGAAACCAACTACAGAGTTATGACCAGATGATACCTTGTCCCAGCCAGAATTGCTAAAATGCTCCCCTCATACTCCCCAGATTGCTTTAGGTGCTGTGCGGACAGTGGCACACACCTACACATATGGTGGACTTGCCCTGTGGCTTCTTCATACTGGACAAAGGTATTCCGAATGCTATCTGTTCTCTTTAATATCTCCTTCCTCCCAGATCCTACCGTAGCACTACTGAACAAACGTTACCTGGATTTGATGCCCCCACAATTTAATATACTTTTGTATGAGACCATTGCTTCTAAGCAAACCATTGCTAAAGCTTGGAAGACTGACACCTTGGGGTTTATTTACTAAAGCTGGAGAGTGCAAAATCAGACTCCCTTCTGCATAGAAACCAATCAGCTTCTAACCTCAGCTTGTTCAATGAAGCTTTGGCAATGAAACCTGGAAGCTGATTGGTTTCTATGCAGAAGTGAGTCTGATTTTGCACTCTCGAGCTTTAGTAAATAAACCCCCTTAAGTCTCTACGAGACTACAAATTGAAACACTGTTTATGATCCCATGTAAAATCAAAGCCACTCTACTTGACCGGGTGCCGAAACACCTTAAAATTTGGCAACTATGGGTCGATCACTTCTTACTAACTCTGATCAAACACTGTTTGAGCCCTGACTAAGCCATTATAGGAGACAACTGTTCCCTGCCACCAGATCAAGAGGCACTACCTGACTTCTTGGAGACTGAAAAGTCCCCTCCCCCCACACCCTTTTCTCTACCCTCTTGCTTTTCTCTCTTCACTTCCCCCTCTACCCTTGTTCTCATTATTTTCTTCCTTTGTATTGTCCATTACAGGCTTACTATTTTGCACTCTGCGCAAAACACCTTGGAGTGTTTAGGCACAGCTTTTACCCCTGAAAACTGGGGTTATTTTGTACGATTATTCATGATAGTTCCCAGTTCTACAGAATGGTTTTGTTTGATTATAGATATAACCACTTTTAGAACTAACTGGTAAATCTTTCTTCTTCATGTAAACGGAGTGTATTACACTGATTTTGTACATGGTTTTATTTATGCCTGTACACCGATATGCTCTTTCAATAAAACACTTTGAACAAGAAAAGAAAAAAACTCAAGGGCATCTTAGCAAACTGCATCTTAGTGTGCAGAAACTACTTTTCAAAAATTGGTCACACCGATTAGAATGGTTCCATTGCCAAATCATTGGATATGATTTGTCATGGGATTTGAATGGTCAAATCACATGACAAGTCGCAGCAGTGTGAACAGGAGCTAAACCACAACTTTTAAAAGGATCTGAAAGCATATAAATAAACAGTTCTTTGTTAAAGAATAAAAAATATAGGAGTACATTTTTTTTTCTTTTTACAGATGAAGAGATTAGAAGAGAGGTCTGTTGCAAATTTTGTATTTATAATTAAGCTAATACAGAACATAGTAAGGTTAAAAGACACTAGTCAATCCAGTTCAACCAGAGTGGAAGTGTGTGTGCACATATGTCACTATCATTTTCCACATCCCTGTACATTGCGTTCACCAAGAAGCGCATTTTCAAGTGTTTGAATTTTTCTACACCTAGATTAAATAGTCACCATTTAAAGATTTGTATATTGTGATCACATTCCATATTAAGCACCTCTTCTCCAGGGAGAATAAATGTGGAAGTTTAACAATGGAGGGGATAAATCTTAAAGTGGTTGTAAAGGCTCTAGGCTTTTACCTTCATGCATGGAATGCTGCACTGCTCCCAGCCCTCTGGAAACTTACCTGAGCCTCATTGCGATCCAGTGATGTGAACAACAGCTTCGGCTGCCCCAGGCTGAGACAGCAAGCAGGAGCCATTGGGCTATCAGCCAATGAGGGGAGAGAGAGGTGGTGAGGCACCCAGCAGGTAAGTATAGCATGTTTGTCATGCCCCCCCCCCCCCCCAAAAAAAAATAACCTTTAGAATCACTATAAAATGGAGATAATCAGGAATTAGACTAGATCAATTTATACTAGAAATGTACGTTGATACCTGAGTGTCTTAAAAGATAAGTTCACCGTTTAACAAAAAATAAAAAATGCACTTTTTTTGCAGGTAAAAAATGTGCATTTATTATTTTTTGTCTGTGGCGTCTCTAAAGCATTGCACCAGCAATCAGCAGATCACTGGTGCCTTGCAAGCCTCCCCCTGACCGATCAGTAAATCTGCTTGCTTGTACATCCCACATGAGCAAGCAGATGGTACTGACAGGAAGGCTCAATGAACTACCACAGTGCTGTGCAGCGCTGTGGAAGTTTATTAAAAATTACAAGCTCACAGCCGCAAAGGCTGCAGGGACTTGTAGTTTTCCCATTCACAGAATGCTGTGAATGAATGATGTGGCCCCCCCGCTAGCTGTCACAACAGGGATCTGGGGGGTGTGGGGGCTGGTCAGATCGTAATTTGTTGCACTCTGAATAAGATTTGTTACACTCTGTGTAACATGTTATGAAAGGTGACCTTATCCCTTAATGCAGACATTGTTTTAGAATTAATTGTGATTATTTTATTTAATAAAAAGTTACTGTTAAAACAGCACAAAAAAAAGTAGGAAATATGATGCGAATATCACAGTTCTTAAAAAGTTTAAGAAATCAAATCATGCGAGGCAAAGTGACACAATTATGCAATTATTCATGCTGAAACACAGAGGAGACATCAGTAGCTCAATGTTTCTGGCCCATGCGATATCTACTTCACGCTTCTATTTTTTTATTTTTTTTTAATAGTAGTAGTTGTAGCAACAGTTTACTGGGGCCACCACTTGCAGCAATTAATTCTATTCAGAAAGTAGAAGGGTCTGTAAGCAAAAAGTGTTAACCTGAGTGTACTGCTATGTCCCAGGAAGTTTTAGGAGAGGTGTATCTTGGAAAGGAATACATGCAGGTAGTGTGTTTAACACAGTACTCTTATTCCTGCTCTACTTTCCAAAGATATTTCATGGGGTACTCCATATATATATATATATATATATATATATATATATATATATATATATATATTTATTTATTATGTCATATTTACCTGGCAAAAGTTTGTTTTAATTCTAAATATAATAAAATGAGAAAGATAATATGTATAAAACCAAACCATTACCCATTAAGTCCCAAGGATAAAAAAAAGTCACTGATGTTCATAACAAGTACCTTTATCACTGAAGTCATCCACTAATATGATTTCTCTCAGAAGTACTGCAGGAGAGGTTTCTAAAACGCTGTGTATTGTACGAAGCAGTGTTGACAAAGCTTCATTATAAAATGCTATGATAACCGAAGTTGTTGGAAGTCTCCTATAAGGAAATGTTTTGGACTTGCACCTGAAAATTGTTAAATAGAAGATGTGTAAGCAGATTAAATTTATACAAACTGCCTAAATATTACAAAGAGAATATGAATGGCAGTTATAAAGCTTATTGAGCAGTTTTCTTTTTAAATAATTAAAGAGCAATTACAAGCAACAGTAATGAGACAGTCAGTCAATGGGGTAAACTGGAGCAATACAAGCAATGTTAAGATATAATAAAATGAATTACTCAGCGGGCAAACTGTAGTCCATGTGTTTGAAATATATAAATAAGCGAGCGCCTCATGAAAAAACACAGCAGCTGTACACCAAAGGCACCATATAAGACCTCCCAATAGACAGTATATAAAAGGTGCAGCGCTAATATACAAATGAATAAAAATGATTTTACATAAAAGTTCAAGGTGACATAGTGCATGTAGATAATAAACACTAATGATGTGTCTGGTAGACGTGAGGAAAGGATAATATCCAAACAGGAGTTCAATGTGAGGATGTGACTAAACTTTCAAACGTTCTGATACTTTTCCAGGCAACACCGACTGTGCGCACGGTGAAAAATGGGGGTACAAATTGCGCACTCACCAAATGCGCAACCTTTATGCGCTTTTCTCTCATATATAAGATCTCCAATCCCTCCTCCAGGGTCTGGTCAGATCTGGTCAGGTCCCCTTCTTAGTCCAAAACCTTGTAATCAGCCTCCTCCTTTGATTATCACCACTCTCCAAGATACCTGGCTCCCTCAGGAGCTCAGAAGAAAGCAAAGGAGGCCAATAGTGCAGTATGTCTCAAAGGTACATTTATTCCCACATATAGCAGATACAGGTATGGAAGAAGCAAAAAAGAATACTGACCCTGTGTGTAGTAACCGCCGGGCCCCTCGTGGTGCCGGCGGTGCATGCGTCAATCAGCTGAAGCCTGACCCAGACGCGTTTCGAGCAATAGCTCTTTGTCAACGGGTATTTGGCTATCCTGGATAGCCAAATACCCGTTGACAAAGAGCTATTGCTCGAAACGCGTCTGGGTCAGGCTTCAGCTGATTGACGCATGCACCGCCGGCACCACGAGGGGCCCGGCGGTTACTACACACAGGGTCAGTATTCTTTTTTGCTTCTTCCATACCTGTATCTGCTATATGTGGGAATAAATGTACCTTTGAGACATACTGCACTATTGGCCTCCTTTGCTTTCTTCTGAGCTCCTGAGGGAGCCAGGTATCTTGGAGAGTGGTGATAATCAAAGGAGGACGCTGATTACAAGGTTTTGGACTAAGAAGGGGACCTGACCAGATCTGACCAGACCCTGGAGGAGGGATTGGAGATCTTATATATGAGAGAAAAGCGCATAAAGGTTGCGCATTTGGTGAGTGCGCAATTTGTACCCCCATTTTTCACCGTGCACACAGTCGGTGTTGCCTGGAAAAGTATCAGAACGTTTGAAAGTTTAGTCACATCCTCACATTGAACTCCTGTTTGGATATTATCCTTTCCTCACGTCTACCAGACACATCATTAGTGTTTATTATCTACATGCACTATGTCACCTTGAACTTTTATGTAAAATCATTTTTATTCATTTGTATATTAGCGCTGCACCTTTTATATACTGTAGTCCATGTGTGCATCTAATGCTTTTTTTTTTTTTTTTTTATGACTGAAGTTTTCCTTTTACAAACAAAGCAGCATTACATACACCACATTCCTCTGGCAATCACCTTACAAGAGAAGTATAGGTTTCCTTTTTTTTTTTTTTAAACTTACACCTATTCTCTGTTAGCTTCTAATACCTAAAAATCTTTCCAGACCTCTCAAAAGTGTGCCCTGTTAAAATCGAGTTAAAGGAGAAGTATGGGATGGGATAAATGGTTAGAAAATATCACCATCACAAATCAGCTGCTGTTTCTTTCCTACCTCCTTTGGCGTTTCCAGCACGTGCACTGCATCTTTCATGTAGCTCCCAGTAACGGTCCACCTTGAGTTTGAAAGTTTAGAGGGGGTGGATAAGACTTCAATAATCCACCCCCTCTCTGTCCCTCCTTTCCTGGGAGCTGTGGACGAGCTTCCTGCATGGACACACATCCAAGCATAATACTAGAGCAAGCTTGTGTCACATGGCTCTGTTTTCATGGTGTCACACAGAAACGGCTGTCTGGCAAGATGGTAAATGTGCTAATTTACTGCTTGGACAGAAGTGTAATAGACATGTCTGGATCTAGAGGGGTGTTGGGGAGGGCTTCTGCTTCCCCAGATTTCAGTTGCACCCCTCTGTGGTCACTGTGGCTGCTGAGCTGCTCCTCTCATCCTGTCACTTCACACATGGTGCTTATCAGAGTTCCTCCTCCGACACTGCAGTTATTGAATTCTCATACATACAGCTTGGATATGCATTGTGTGTATACAGACACATCCTAGTTCCTCCCATTCTTTATACAGACACATCCTAGTTCCTCCCATTCTTTATACAGACACAGCCTAGTTCCTCCCATTCTTTATACAGACACATCCTAGTTCCTCCCATTCTTTATACAGACACAGCCTAGTTCCTCCCATTCTTTATACAGACACAGCCTAGTTCCTCCCATTCTTTATACAGACACATCCTAGTTCCTCCCATTCTTTATACAGACACAGCCTAGTTCCTCCCATTCTTTATACAGACACATCCTAGTTCCTCCCATTCTTTATACAGACACAGCCTAGTTCCTCCCATTCTTTATACAGACACATCCTAGTTCCTCCCATTCTTTATACAGACACATCCTAGTTCCTCCCATTCTTTATACAGACACAGCCTAGTTCCTCCCATTCTTTATACAGACACAGCCTAGTTCCTCCCATTCTTTATACAGACACAGCCTAGTTCCTCCCATTCTTTATACAGACACAGCCTAGTTCCTCCCATTCTTTATACAGACACAGCCTAGTTCCTCCCATTCTTTATACAGACACAGCCTAGTTCCTCCCATTCTTTATACAGACACATCCTAGTTCCTCCCATTCTTTATACAGACACAGCCTATCTTTGGCCTCTTTCTATTTAGGGTCCTTTCAAAACGGGTGTTTTTTTTTTTCCATCAGTTCTTTCATCAGTTTATCATCAGTTCTATGCATGAAGGTAAAAAGCCTTCTTTGTGCAGCAGCCCCCCAATACGCACCTAAGCCCCATCTCGATCCAGTGATGTGCACTGGAGTCTCGGCTAACCCATGACTCCCTCTCCTCATTGGTGGAGACAGAAGCGGGAGTTATTGGCTCCCACTGCTGTCAATCACAGCCAGTGAGCCAATGAGAAGAGGGGCAGGGCCAAGCCATGGCTCCGTGTGTGAATGGACAAGCTGCTTGCTGTGGGGGCACCCAACAGAAGGGAGGGGCCAGGAGCGCCAGTGGGGGACCCGAGAAGAGGAGGATCCGGAATGCTCTGTGCAAAACCACTGCACACAGCAGGTAAGTATAGACATGTTTGTTATCTTAAAAAAAAAAAAATAATAATAAGCCTTTAGAATCACTTTAGCTCAATTTTAATAGGTTGCACTTTTGAGAGGTCTGGAAAGATTTTTAGTTATTAGCAACTTGCACAGAACAGGTGTAAGCTAAAAAAAAAAAAAAAAAAAAAAAAAAAAAAGCAGCAATGTATAACAACTCAGCGCTCACAGTCCTGTGAAGGAAAAGTCCTCAAGTAGGATGAAAAACTCATGGAACAAGGGTCTATGGCAGTGGTCACTAAATGGCGGACCACTTGGGCAGCACCTGCCCCTCGGTCCCGGTCTGCAGCTCCTCCCACCCCCGCCCGCTATGAGGATGACATCGGTGGCGGGCTGGAGGCCCAGGAGAGGACACCCCAGAAGGATTAGTGCTTCTGTTCTGCCTAAGGTACCATAGGACTGTGCAGGGGAAGGCTTGCATTAAAATTGGCACTGTGTTATGTTAAGGGTGCTGTGTTGTGTTAGGGGGTGCTGTGTTGTGTTAGGGGGCATGGTGTTGTAAAGGGGGGCTGTGATGTGAAGGGGAATGGAGGACACTGTGGGACTTCTTGAAAGAGGGGACTGTGATGTAGAGGGGACTACAGTGTAAAAGGTACTGGAGGATAGTGATGTGTTATATCGCTAACAAGATTCGGACCTCTGTTGGAAGGAAATTTTGCTGACCGGACCTCCGTAAAATTTTAATTCAAGACCCCTGGTCTATGGGATTAGTCCTTTGCAGATCCAAATCCTCCAGTGGGGTGAGAGAGAGAGAAGAGGACTAGAAGCCAGTCCCGCTGTGAAGGAAGTCCAGCATGGACAGAATCCGTGGATGAACCATGGGGGGGGTGATGCCAGATGAGAGCGTTCCAGTGTGGTCGGTAAAAATGACAGCCCACTGGAGGGACGGAGGAGATGATGGACTCTACAGCTCCTTGGCAGTAACAGATCAGAGGAAGATCCAAGGAGGACATGCAAAGGAAACAAGTAGCCAGGGAGCAGGAGGGAATAAAAACATTGTAACAGTTTAATGAAAACAAATATCCACACTTACATCTGGGCAATAGAGATGCAGCATGATTGTAAATGTGAGATGACAGTCTGACCGGAGGGATCACACAGAGCCGCTGTAGCTGTGTATGTCAGTGTGCAGTAAGCAGAGACAGGACCCGCTGAAATACCAGCCTACGGCATTACCGGCTCTTTTCCAACTACGAGGGATCAGGATGGGGCGGGAACAATGCATTTCAGAAGCTCCGCCTCCTTTGTCAAGAGCCTGTAGTGGGGAAAGGCCATTTTACATACCAGCAAGCAAGAACAAAAATGGGCTGGCTCATGGAGGTCACCATTGCAATAAACCAGTATGGGAATCATAATACAGATGGAACCACACAAAGGGGCTGACACAGTCAGCTATTGTAATACTCGAGTAACTTCTAAAAGTATACAACGAACAATATATATTAAAATTATATTATTTGGGATCCATGTAAAAAGAAAATAAAAGTGGAAAATAAATAGTAATGGAAAAAGTAAAAAATGATAAATTTGCAATTAAAGAGGATGAATAAAAATAAATACACAATGTTTCCCTACATCTATAAATTACATATATTAATAAGAACAGAGGGATTGAAAGGCATACATACATATGCACATATGGGCACACATGTATATACAGTACATATACACACACCCACATGTGCGCGTGTATCCACACAAACGTGCCTACGTGTATATAAGGATTTTAAATTACAAACGCATGTGCATATATATCAACAGTCAGACTTATTAGATACATTTACCACCTAGCAACACAAGTGGAACTGAAAGGGTACGTGTAAAGTCTAAACAAATTATATGGGCAAGGTTAAAAGACGGTGTGGACCTCCAGGTCTGCGTTCAACCCTTTAGGAGCCAAAGTTTTGAGGGTGAAGATCCGAAAGGTTTCACGTCTGCATAGCAGTTGTAACCTTTCGGCAAAAGGAAGAGTATTCAGAAAGGATTCTATTATCCGAATCCTTAACCCTTCCGTGGATTTCCCGCGTTTCAGAGTGAAATTACAGTGGGGCAAAAAAATATTTAATCAGCCACCAATTGTGCAAGTTCTCCCACTTACAAAGATGAGAGAGGCCTGTAATTGGCATCATAGGTAGACCTCAACTATGAGAGACAAAATGAGAAAAAAAATCCAGACAATCACATTGGCTGATTTGGAAAGAATTTATTTTTTTGATTTTTTTTCTCATTTTGTCTCTCATAGTTGAGGTCTACCTATGATGCCAATTACAGGCCTCTCTCATCTTTTTAAGTGGGAGAACTTGCACAATTGGTGGCTGACTAAATACTTTTTTGCCCCACTGTACATGTTGTTGCACAGATGGTCCGGCCTACATATAGGAGGCCACATGGACAAGTAAAACAGTAGATGACAAAAGTGGAGGGGAAATTTTTAATTTGCTAGGGGCAGTTTTTTTTTTTTCAATATTAGGAGCTCTCTTGTATACAAAAATGGGGCCTTGATGGAATAACAGATCTCAATTTTGAGTCACCAAGGAGGATATTCCAATAGCAAAGAATGATTTTTTCCATTTCTTTGTATTAACAGTGAAATTTCGTTATGAACTTTATGTCATGCTGGTGGGTTTGAGGGGCTAGTTTATTGTGTTGTTTCATACCATTAACCGGGGAACACTTTGACTGGACCTGATCAATGATATGGGCTTTGTAACCCTTATCAAGAAATTTTATTTTTATACTGGCCCCCCCGTAGGTGGTAATACATATTCAAAGTACAATTCCTCCTCAGCCTACTGAACTGTCCCTTGGATATATTGCTAAGCACCTAGGGTGGTGGCAACTGGTGTAAAGAAATGTTTTATGGCAAAACTTTTGCCATAAATCAGTTTTACACCTGTGCCACCCCTTTTGTCATTTATTGTTTGTCTTGTTCATGTGGCCTCCTATATGAAGGCTAGTCAATCCGTGCAGCTCGCACCAGGTTTGGGGAACATAGGAGATCAATGGAGGAAGGAGATGTAGACCAAAGTGTCCCACGTAATTTCACTCTGAAACATGGGAAATTCACAGAAGGGTTAAGGATTTGGATGACAGAATCCATTTTGAATACTCTTCCTTTTGCCAAAAGGATTCAACTACTATGCAGGTACTTTTGGATCTTCACCCTTAATACTTTTGGCTCCTAAAGAGTTGAACAAAGACCTGGAGGTCCACACCACCTTTTAACCTTGACAATTAATTTTTTTTATTTTTTTATTTTTTCAGACTTTACACGCATCCTTTCAGTTCCACTAGTGTTCCTAGGGGATTTATGCATCGAATTAGTCTATGGCTGTTGATATATATGCACATGCATTTGTAATTCAAAATCCTCATATACACGTAGGAATGTTTGTGTGTATAGATGTATATACATGTCTGCCCATATGTGCATATGCATGTATGCATTTCAATCCCTCTGTTCTTAATATATGTAACTTATAGATGTAGGGAAACATTGTGTATTTTTATTCATCCTCTTAAATAGCCAATTTATCATTTTTTACTTTTTCCATTATTATTTATTTTTCACTTTTTATTTTCTTTTTACATGGATCCCAAATAATATAAAATTTTAATATATATTGTCAGTTGGTTCCATCTGTATTAGGATTCCCATACTGTTGCAATGGTGACCTCAATGAGCCAGTCCATTTTTGTTGTCACTCGCCGGTATTTAAAACAGCATTTCCCCACTACAGGCACTTGACAAAAGGAGGCGGAACTTCTAAAATGAATTGTGCCCGCCCACTCCTGCCCCATCCTAATCCCTCGATGTACAGCCTCATAGTTGGAAGGGAGCCTGTAACTCCATAGCCTCGTGGTAGTTCAGCGGGTCCTGTCTCTGCTTACCGCACACTGACATACACAGCTACTGCGGCTCTATGTGATCCCTCCTGTCAGATTGTCATCTCACAGTTACAATCATGCTGCACCTCTATTGCCCAGATGTAAGTTTGGATATTTGATTTCATTAAACAGTTACAATGTTTTAATTACCTCCTGTGCCCTGGCTACTTTGTTTCCTTTGTAAGCTAAAAAACCCCCAAAAAAATAAAAAAAGGAAACAGACTTCTCATAACCATTTGCCCTCTTGAGGATTTACCCCCCTTCCTGACCAGGCCATTTTTGCGTTACGGCACTGTGTTACTTTAACTGCCAATTGGGCGGTCAAGCAAGGCTGCACCCAAATGAAATTTACGTCCTTTTTTTCCCACAAATTGAACTTTCCTTTGGTGGTATTTGATCGCCTGTGCATTTATTTTTTGTACTATTAAGGAGAAAGAAAAAAAAAAGTCCAACAATTTTGAGAAGAAACAATATTTTTGACTTTTTGCTATTAGACATTTCCAGTAAAGAAAAAAAAAACAAAATCTAAATTTCCTCATAAATATAGGCCAAATGTATTCCGGTACATGCCCTTGCTTAAAAAAAAATCCCAAAACGTGTAAATTAATTGGTTTATGTGAAAGTTAATAGTGTTTACAAATGGCGGTATAGATACTGGAATTTTTTTATTTATTTACTAGTAATGGCGGCAAACAGTGACTTATAGCGGGACTGCGGCAGGCATTCTAACATTGGAGGGAACTGACTTGGTGTCACTGACATCCCCAGTGACAACAATACAGTGATCAGTGCTAAACACTGGACTAATGGCACTGGACAGGTAGGGGTTAACATGAGGGGTGATCAAAGGGTTAACCCTGTGCTGTTTTACTTGTGTCTGTGTACTTCACTGTAATCACACTGCTCTGTGAACAGCTATCCAAAGCAGTGTGCATAGGCTGACAGGGAGGGGAACTGTATTGATTACATACAGTTATCCCCATCAGAGATGCTTGGCAATCACCGGGTGTTGGCAAGTAATCACCGGCCGGGACCCGGTGATTGACAACCTCGACCACGAATGGCGGCGCGGTAGGGCGCACGCGTGCCCCTACCCAGAAATGCGAAATCACATATATATATATATACACACGTGACTTTGCGCACCCGTGCCGCCCTGTAGCAGTATATCTTTCTTTACTTTTCTAAACTGAATGTTTAATAGCAAAAAGTCAAAAATATTGTTTCTTCTCAAAATTGTTGGTCTTTTTTTTGTCTTTTTTTTCCTCGGGAAACAGTTAAACCTATTCAGTTTCTTTGAAAGTTGTCTGAGCAAAAATAAATAAGTATTCAGCGCTTTAAATATATTCATAAAGTGTCCTGTGCTCCTTGTAAGTGGCCGGTGCAATATTTTATCCACCACTATTCCATTGTTCCACCTTGTCACAGGTATCTGTGTTTCACACACTGCGACGGTCAGAAGTTCTGTACACTGTCAACATTGTTTGGCATGATGAGCCATTTGGTGTGATGCCTCTCTTCTTTTTGGGCAAATTTTTGTTTATTAAAAATCCTACAAACATCATAATAAAACCATATTTACGCATATACAGAATAAAACTACACACACACACTTCAGCATAGAAAACAGGAAATGTTTTTTTTGTCAGGAAGGGAAAAAAAAAAAAACCGAACTAAAATCATATTTTAAGATTATCTTTATAAAGGCACCTCACCAAACCCTATCTCCACTTTAACACACCCTCAGGCTAAGACACAATTAAACAGTGAACCCATGCATGGAGCCTTTTTCCAAAATCTGATCTTAGAAAAATCTAGGGGTTGTGAAAGGACAGAAAGAAAATCCGTACACCCAGAGACTGACAGCAGCTACGGGGACTTGACATTCCTCCACGCCTTTGTCCAAGCCCCCAGCCACCACCTGTCCTTCACAAGTCCCCAAATCTTCCCAACCACACCCAGAATGTTGTGCACCACCTCGACAGGAAGGACTTTTTTGCATATAGAAACTTAACATCATGCATTCCATGTGAAGTAACAGACTACTAAACTAACTAGAAAAAGTGTCTCGAAATCAAAATCCCAGTGAGTTTGAAAGGCCCCGTAAGACCATTCCTTGAAACTCAAGTTTGAAAGAAAAGGGATGTCCAGAGCCCCACCCACCCGCTTATAGACTTCTATATTGAAGGGAAGCCGAAGCAGAAAATGGTCCATCATCTCCTCCACCCCACCCCACCACAGTCCACTCTTGGACAGCCACGGTTCTCCGCAGAGTGATGCTTAAGGTTGACCTTCACATAGAGTCTGTCATGGAACAAGAGCCAGGCCAAATCCCAAAACGTTTGCCTCAGCATACTGTTCCATCACCAAGACCATCTCCTGCGTCTCAGAGATTTATTCTTCATTTTATTTATTTCAGGTACTTATACAGCGCTGTCATTTTATGCAGTGCTTTACATTTACACTGTACATTCACATCAGTCCCTAACCTTCAAGGGGTGTACAATCTAAGGTCCCTAACTTACATTCATAAATACACATACTAGGGACAATTTAGATAGGATCCAATCAACCTACCAGCATGTCTTTGGAGCGTCGGAGGAAACCGGAGTACCCGGAGGAAACCCATGCAAGCACAGGGAGAACATGCAAACTCCAGGCAGGAGGTGCCGTGGCTGGGATTTGAAACAGCGACCCTAGTATTGCCAGGCGGAAGTGCTAACCATTTAGCCACTGTGCTGCCCAGATGAAAACAGACACGTCATCAGCATAGGCCACGACCCTCAAAGGAGGCTCACCAGGAATGCCCAAAGACACTCCGCACAACGGTCCACTCTCTGAACTCCAGATGAAGGGATTGATTGTGAACACGTATAGCAGAGGACTCAAAGGACATCTCTGACATACACCTGAGCCAACCTCAAAAGGCTATCCGATCCAACCATTCACAAGCATGAAGCTTTTAGCCCCCTTGTATAAAATCTTCAGCCAAACGATAAAGCCCCCCCTCCAGGCCAACATGCAGCCATAGGTACTCATGATTGACCTGATCAAAGGCTGTGGCCTGATCCAATGCCAGCAGGAGTATCATCATCAGCACAGGGGAGAAGAACCCAGGGAATTCAGATCAAATTGGAGGGAGTAGGGAGTATGGTACAGGCAGAGCCCGAGAGAGGATATGGAAAAAATGGCAGAGGTAGAAGAAAAAAAAATTAAAGAAAGCAACAGCAAGAAAAAAAGAAAATAAACTTAGGAGAGGGGATATATAACCTCAGTTCCATCCCCGTCAGATAAAGAAATTGAAGTACTTGATCGTGGGTTAAAGTTTGCGCCTAAATCTAATTTAAATAAGTTTCAAACATTTATTGATTTGAATTTATTAGGAAATTGAATATTAAAAAGTATTTTACTTCCCTACCTGGACCTACTACTTCTGTGAATAAAAATGGAACACACTGTATATATCAGCACAGTGGTCTCAAGAATAAATCTATTTTTAACCCTACTATTACATCAAATCAAAACATAGACGTTTTCAAACAAATGGTTAATAGTGATTTGAAGGAGCTTCAAATTAATAAAACAAAGAGAAGGAAAGTTCTTTCACCAGGGTTTAACAACATTGGTTGAAAAAAACAATAATATTCATCCAGCAGATAAGGGAGGAGGGGTGGTCCTTTTAGATAGAAGTGCATATGAAATGGAGATGAATAGAATTCTAGGTGATGGGGATACGTATAATAAGATTAAAGGAAACCCTACTAATAAATTTAAGAAACAACTATATAACATAGCGAACAAAGCAAAAGATTATAGATGAGAAAGAAGCCAAATATTTAATCCCCTCCAATTGTAAAATTCCAGTATTTTACTATTTACCTAAAATTCATAAAGATTTAATCCAACCTCCTGGTAGGCCCATGGTAAGTGGGATAGGATCTATACACTCCAGAATTGGAGAATACATTGACATGTTTTTACAGCCCATAAAAACAAACAAACAGATGCCTGCATATTTGAAAGATGGACAGGACATCATTGATTTGATTGAGAACATGGAGATCACATATGATACTTTACTAGTTACAACTGATGTTAATTCATTGTATACTAGTATTGACCATGAGGATGGAATTAAAGCGATAAAATAGGTTTTAAGAGATTATACAGAGATCCATAGGAAACAAAGAACATTTATTATTCAATTGTTAGAATTTAGTATATTGAATAATTATTTTTGGTATGGAGGAAATTTTTTTATACAGTGGAAAGGAGTGGCAAAGTTTGCTCCTAGCCTAGCAAACATCTTTATGGCAAGATGGGAACATGCTGAGATCTTTGGAAAGGAATGGAAAGGATTGAGATTGTGGAAAAGATTTATTGATGACATCTGGTGATTTGGGAAGGGAGTATAGAGTAATTACAGAGTTTTTTGGAACATATAGATAACAACCCACGTGGATTAAGCTTTACCCAGACCATAGAGATAGGATCTGTGAATTTTTTGGATTTATGTATCGTTAAAGATAAAAATAAGTTATATGCTAAAACATATTTTAAAGATACAGACAGGAATGGATATGTTCCTACTTCATGTTGCCATCACCCACAATGGATTCAAGGAATACCAGAGGGCCAATTCAACCGTATTAAGAGGAACTGTTCAAGGTTGAGCGATTATATTGAGCAATCAAAAATAATTAAACAAAGATTTGTACAAAAGGGCTATGATCCGGATAGATTGAAAAAAGTAAGGTTTGAAATTAGCAAAGAGTATATGGGAGAGGGTAAGATAAAGAGGAAAAAGAAGGATAAATCAAGGAATGATAAAAAAGCATATACCGTACTTTTCGCTCCATAAGACGCACCTGACCATAAGACGCACCTAGGTTTTAGAGGTGAAAAACAAGAAAAAAAAATATTCTGAACCAATGGACTGCAGACATAGTACAGGGGATGACCAGAGACTGCGGACACAGTACAGGAGATGACCAGAGACTGCAGACATAGTACAGGAGATGACCAGAGACTGCGGACATAGTACAGGAGATGACCAGAGACTGCAGAAACAGTACAGGAGATGACCAGAGACTGCGGACACAGTACAGGAGATGACCAGGGACTGCAGAAACAGTACAGGAGATGACCAGAGACTGCGGACACAGTACAGGAGATGACCAGGGACTGCGGACACAGTGCAGGAGATGACCAGGGACTGCGGACACAGTGCAGGAGATGACCAGAGACTGCGGACACAGTGCAGGGAATGACCAGAGACTGCGGACAGTACAGGGAATGACCAGAGACTGCGGACAGTACAGGGAATGACCAGAGACTGCAGACACAGTACAGGAGATGACCAGAGACTGCGGACACAGTGCAGGAGATGACCAGGGACTGCGGACACAGTACAGGGATGACCAGAGACTGCGGACACAGTGCAGGGAATGACCAGAGACTGCGGACAGTGCAGGGGATGACCAGAGACTGCGGACAGTACAGGGAATGACCAGAGACTGCAGACAGTACAGGGGATGACCAGAGACTGCGGACACAGTACAGGGAATGACCAGAGACTGCAGACAGTACAGGGGATGACCAGAGACTGCGGACAGTGCAGGGAATGACCAGAGACTGCAGACAGTGCAGGGAATGACCAGAGACTGCGGACAGTGCAGGGAATGATAAGAGACTGCAGACAGTGAAGGGGATGACCAGAGACTGCTGACCTTTGGGGAGGGAGGGGGAGCGGGTACCTGAATTTGACAGGTACCCGCTCCCACTTCCGCGGAGTTGCCTTCCCTCTTCTTCCCGGGCCGGCTTCTGTGACAGCCGGGTGCCCACTGCGCAGGTGCAAGAAGCGCTTCGCTTTGTGAATGGCCCGGCGCCTTCTGTGACCTTTCATGTGTCCCAGAAGACACCGGATCATTCACAAAGCGCAGCACATGCGCAGTGGGCACCCGGCTGTCACAGAAGCCAGCGCGGGAAGACTGTGCAGCGCTGGAGCGAGGAACAGGTAAGGCCCTGCAGGAGAGAACAGCTGAGCGGCCGGCCCGGTATTCTGACATGGTGGCGGCAGAAATACCGGACCGGCCGCTTTACATTCGCTCCATAAGACGCACTGACATTTTCCCCCCTTTTTGGGGGGGAAAAAAGTGCGTCTTATGGTGCGAAAAATACGGTATATATTTGGTCACCAGCAACATTTTAGGATTTTTCAGGTATTTACCAAAACATATTCAAGCTATAGTTCTACATTGGATATGGGTTGAAAGTGCACACTCTCAGGTTTAATTTGAGGGTATGTACATCCAAATTGGAGGACGGGTTTAGGAATTACAGCTCTTAACAGTAGCCACCCCCCTTTTTGAAGGGACCAAAAGTAATTGGGACAATTGAATCAAAAGCGGTTTCATGGCCAGGTGTGGGCTACTCCATTATTTCTTCATCAATTAAGCAGGTAAAAGGTCTGGAGTTGATTCTAAGTGTGGTATTTGCATTTGGAATCTATTGCTGTGAACCTACATCATGCGTTCAAAGGAGCTGTCCATGCAAGTGAAACAGGCCATTGTAAGGCTTCAAAAACTAAACAAATCCATCAAAGAGATAGCAGCAACATTAAGAGTAGCCAAATCAACAGTTTGGTACATTTTGAGGAAAGAAGAACACACTGGTGAGCTCAGCAACCTAAAAAAAAGGCATGGACGTCCACGGAAGACAATAGTGGTGGATGATTGCAGGATCCTCTCTACTACCGTAAGAAAAACCCATTCACAACATCCAGGCAAGTGAAGGACACTCTCCAGGAGGTGTGCGTATCATTGTCAAAGTCTACATTCAAAAGAAGACTTAACTAGAGCAAATACAGAGGGTTTACCACAAAGTGCAAAGCATTCATAAGCCTGAAGAATAGAAAAGCAAGATTAGACTTTGCCAAAAAAAACATCTAAAACAGCCAGACCAGTTCTTGAAAAGCATTCTTTGGACAGATGAAACTAAGATTAATCTGTAACAGAATGACGGGAAGAACAAAGTGTGGAGAGGGCTTGGAACAGCTCATGATCCAAAGCACACAACGTCATCTGTAAACCATGGTGGAGGCAGCATTATGGCAAAGGCAGGCATGGCTTCCAGTGGCACTGGGTCATTGGTGTTTATTGATGATGTGACAGAAGCAGCACGATGAATTCTGCAGTGTTTAGAGATATACTATCAGCCTAGATTCAGCCAAATGCAGCAAAGTTGATTGGACGGTGCTTCACAGTACAAATGGACAATGATCCAAAACACACTGCAAAAGCAACCCAGGAGCTTTTGATGGAAAAGAAGTGGAATATCCTGCAATGGCCGAGTTAATCACCTGATATCAACCCAATTGAGCATGCCTTGCACTTGCTGAAGACAAAACTAAAAAAGGTAGAAAGACCCACAAACAAAGAACAACTGAAGACAGCTGCAGTTAGAGCCTGGCAAAGCATCAGAAAGGAGGAAACCCAGTCTTTGGTAATGTCCATGGGTTCCAGACTTCAGGCAGTCATTGCCAGTAAAGGATTCTCAACAAAATTTGGAAAATTACCATTTTATTTATGATTATATTTGTTTGTCCAATTACATTTGAGACCCTGAAAATGGAGGGACTGTGTATAAAAATGGTTGCAGTTCCTAAAATTTGTACTTGATATTTATGTTCAACCCCTTGAATTAAAGCTGAAAGTCTGCAATTCAAATTCATTTGGATTGTTTCGTTCTAATTTATTCTGGTGGCATACAAAGCCAAAAGTATGAAAATTGTGCCTGTGTCCAAATATATATGGACCTAACTGTATATCTATGGGCTGTCTTGGAAGATGATTTGGGGGAAAAAAAAAACTGACACCAAAGCTGACAGGTTACGCATGGCCTAAGGGCACTGGCTTTATGCATGCCCAACCTTGCCAAAAAGACTGCATCTGATGATATTGCAATCCTAAGCCAGATGCCCCAGGTCCTGATACAGAGCACATGAGGAGGCGAAATGACCCTGAGAACCGCACTTATTACAGAGCTTGAGCTCTACAGGGTAGAACACAACAATCCTATTCTTCCCAATGATACCCATCACCAAAATCTTGTCCACAACCAACCTCCTGATTAGGGGAGGTACCCCCACCCTCCCACCCTGAGCTGCATCACATTCCGCTGCCTGAAAGGCAGATGGCAGACCTGCAGCAGACTCCCCCCCCCCCCCCCCCCCGAGCTGACAGCCTGATGTAACCCCCTCCCTCCCAGCCAGAGCCCCAGCATAAGTTTTACTTGCAGTATCAGAAGCTCCAGAACTCAGATCTGCACTCTGGCCATTGGTTGCAGGAGCCACAGAATCAGCACTCTGCAAATTACCAGAGGAAGCAGCAACTGTCACTCCATCCGCCACCACACGTGCATTCCCTTTTCCAGAATTTCAAGCAGCTTTATCCTTCACATACTTTCTTTCACTCGTGGCACTACTGCTCCAAGCAGACCCACTCACACTAGATGCTCCCATCTTCACCTCCTCCCGCAACATACTCCACTTAGGCAAAAGCCTTGCACTCCTTGTCACTCTCCCTTGGGTTTCAGCAACACCTTTTTTTACATTACAGCTGACATTTTCTTCCCACCATTTACTGCTGTACTTGCGGCTACCAGCAGGAATTGTTCAGAAAATATGTCAATTCCCACATTTACCTTCCTCCCAGCAGAGTCTACAGTCACATAATTTTTGGTAGCAGAGTCCACAGTCACAGATCCCAGGATCAGCAAAGTCCAGTCCTACAGGCACAGCAGCCATCTTCCCTGCAGAGGTCTGTGCAGACACAGGAGGATTTCTCTCCAAAACTCTGATGTGTGCACACTGCTCTGCATACCGACAGTTTTAATAAAGCATGGATTTTCTGTAGGTTTTTCCTTTAGGAGGATCAGGTACAGAGTCCTCGCCATCATCAGCTGAATGAGCTGAAAAACGGAAGGTTCTTCAGGTTAATGGAAACTCCATTTCTGTAATAAAGTTTAGCAGCCCTTCCCTATTTTCCTCTACCTCCTGTGCTGTTCCTCCAGCTTGCTGGGGAGAGAGTGAGGCAGAGGCCGCAATTTGCTCTGGTGAAACAGATCCTGAGGTGGATGGGATACTAGGGGCGGCATCCAGGACCCCCTCCACCCATACTGCAACTTTACCATGACTGGGGTCTCCCTTAATTTTCTGGAACCTTTCCTCGTTCTGGAACATTTCTTGAATGCTCCGCTCTTTTTGTTCAGTGCTTTAATCAGACTTTGCTGCTTTTCGATGGCATTCTCCAAAACTTTCAGCTCTGGTTTAAGACTCTGATGCTTGCTGCTCCATGCTTTATTGTGCAGCATCTTTTTTCTTACCTGCTTTTAGGCTCATCCGCTTTTCCTCCTCCTTTGCAATTCGCAAACGGTTAGCAGCCCGCTCTCTGAAAGCAGGGAGGGATTCCCCTTTTTTAGGGCCACAGCCAAGGTCTTCAGGTGAATACAAAGCTTGAGAGCGTAAGCTAGGTCTCTCAGTGGGAACACTGCCTGGGCCATTCCCTGAATCTTCCATACTCACTGGGGCCAGGCAGGTAGACCTGGTCCCCTAGTGTCTGGAGAGAGAGAGTTACAGCACAAGCAACCTCTCTGGTGCAGAGACTGATGTGACTGGCTCAGTGTTCTTTGTATACAAAAAAGCTCTAGCTCCACCAACTCACTTCAAAAGACTCATGCCAGACGAGGGTAGCAGGCAGTGAGATGGAAAAATAATCCAGCATTTGAGTTTAGAAATCACATCAGCCAGCCTCCCAGGCTCCAGTTGACACACGCGGATAATTGTAAAGAGGTCTGCGATGGTAAGAAGTTCTGTACAATGTCAACATTGCTTTGCACAATGAGCCATTTGGTGTGATGCTTCAATTACAGCCAGCCTTTCTTCTTTTCGTGTAAATACCTGTCTGGCATGAGGCTTATGAAGTGAGCAGGTAAAGCTGGAGAAGATATATCTCAAGGAGAAAAAGTCCTATTGAAGCCACTTTTTGTATAAAAGGGGTCAAAGCAATTTAGTGAGTTTGCAGAGGTGGAAATATACAGATGCACCATGTGGTGTGAAGCACAGAGTGGCTTGTGGGCACCTGTGACATGGTGGAGCAGTGGCATAATTGTGGAGGAAATATAGCACTGGTTCCTTAATAGGTGCACAGCACACTTTATGATTGCTTTTGATGCACTGGTCACTTTATGAATATATTTGAAAGCAGTGGACACTTTATAGATTTATTGATGTAAATGCCACTTTATTAACTGGAAATATCACAGTTATGCATATACTGTATGTTTTTGATGAACTATAAATTGATTTGTAGGAAGAATTTCTTTTTTGCATAGAGCGCAGTATATATAGCAAAATTGTAACACCTATGTGTTTGATACAGCTGTTGAGAAATGTATGTATTCTCTATCTGGCACAGGTTAAGTAAAATTGATTGAAAAACACTGGAGTATTTTTTCCCAGGTTCCTCTACCAATAATCTCTGTTCCAGTTCTGATATCCGTTTACAACCTATGCCTGCTTCTCGATGATCCTTGTTTTCCACCTACCCTGAGCTTATGCATGTTTCTCAATGAATCTCTTCATCTTCCTGCCCTGAATTTCTGCCTATTTGACCATGTCCTTGCCTTCCGATTTTGTACCATGCTTAGGGTCCGATTTTGTACCATGCTTAGGGTCCGATTTTGTACCATGCTTAGGGTCTGCCTGTTATTAGCGGTTTCCACTCCAAGTTTAACTGAGGGCCAAAACCTGGGAGCCTTCCACAGCAAAGTTCACTATCCCTTGTGCTCTGGTAAATACTGAGCATTTTTTTTTAGGCCCTTCAACTTGGCCCAGGGCCTACATAAAAGTTAACGACACAGAGGATCCATCACCTGACAATATTGCAGTCACAAAAGTGTGTAGATATACATTAAATTACATTGTAGTGTTCAAGATAACCAGTTAAAAAAAAAAGGAAGAAGAAAGGGAGAACACTACATATCAATCACTGGAAACGTCCTGCACACTGTAAACTTAGTAAGCATTTTGCACCTTTTCCAGCCATAATACATAAACTTGCTCACTCGGTCCGAACGCACAGATCAACTGCTCACTGCCACAGTACACAGAGAGACCACAAAGAATTACACTGCATAGTCAGAAAACACAAACAGTCCACACACAAACAGCCACAGACACAGCCTGTACCTGATGTACATCTTACAGACCAATCCTTCAGTTGCAGTACATAGAGTGCATATCTAATCACCACACACTGAAAGGAGGCACACAAAAAAGAAAAGAAAAGAAAAAAAAAAAGGACTGCATGAAGATAGAACCCGCACACTCAGTTACATCATGAAGATGGACCCGATCCTAAATCCCAGGTCGCCATGGCGACTAGAAATTGCCTCCTGGTTCTAGGGTTCACACACTGCCTCCCATAGACTTCAATGGGAAGTCACGCTTCATAGACTTCAATGGGAAGTCACGCCCCATAGACGTCAAAAAGGGAAAAAGCCTCCCATAGACGTCAAAGGGAAAAAATGTAAACGTGGCACACACAAAGAGCATAATGACAGCATTGTGGAGTTACTATTCTTTTCTCATAATATAGCATTGACCTTTTTGCATGAAACACACACTGAGCAATTTCAGGAGATTTACCTATGCTAGGTAGTGACTAAGGTTTGTCAAAATATAGTGACTCGGTGCACACGCACATTGTGATCAGCAACATACAGGGCTTTCCCCAAAGAATCACACTTTGCTGTGTTATAAGGTGAAACTGACAAGTAAATGGCATCCACTCACTTTATTCCATTGTCATTATAGCGTTTGCTAAGCTTTTCCTTAATGACTTGGAAATATTGTAGTACATAAGAGAGCAAAAAGGAAAATGACATAATTATTGGTACCCTTAACCAAATATTTATCGCACACTTGTTTGAGGTGATAGCTTCACGCAGGCATTTTTTGTATCTCTGAATGAGACTTCTAAACTTTTCATCTGGCACCGTTCTTCTTAAAAGAGAAGTATAGGTTTCCTTCTTCTAGCTTACATCTGTTCGATGTGAGCTGCTAACAACTAAAAATCTTTCCAGATCTCCCAAAAGTGCACACTGTTAGAATCGAGTTAAATACACGTGTGAGGGGTTACAGCCATCTTTGTAGTGTCATGTCAACATTGAGGTCGGGATCCACCCACCTTCCTCTGTTTCCCTGATATCTGGTCTGGGCTGCCTGCTCGCTGCGGAGACCCCACAGATCACAGCTGCTCCCCCCTCCCTCTTCCCAATCCCCCCATCAGGCTGTTCCAATCTTCAGTAAACAGAAGCTAGCACTTCAGAGACTGTAAGGCAAGAGAAATCACTGAAGGTGCTGTGTATTTATTTATTACAGGTACTTCTATGGCAACGCCAATTTACACATTGCTTTACATATATATTGTACATTCACATCAGTCCCTAAACCTCCAGTAGTGTACAATCGAAGGTCCCCAACATTCATTCATACATACACATACTAGGGCCAATTTAGACACGATCCAATTAACCTACCAGCATGTCTTTGGAGTGTGGGAGGAAACCGGAGTACCAGGAGGAAACACGCAGGCACAGGGAGAACATGCAAACTCCAGGAAGGTGGCGCTGTGGTTGGGATTCGAACTACCGACCCCAGCACTGCCAGGCGGAAGTGCTAACCATTTAGCCACAATAAACATGTACTCATATTTCTGCTAAAATCATAATGAAAACAATATATATTTAAAGATCTCGGTATAGAAAGGGGGCAGAGATAGGCTGCGTCTGTATAAAGAATGGGAGGAACTCGGCTGCGTCTGTATAAAGAATGGGAGGAACTCGGCTGCATCTGTATAAAGAATGGGAGGAACTCGGCTGCGTCTGTATAAAGAATGGGATGAACTTGGCTGCGTCTGTATAAAGAATAGGGGGAACTAGGCTGCGTCTGTATAAAGAATGGGGGGAACTAGGCTGTGTCTGTATAAAGAATGGGAGGAACTAGGCGGTGTCTGTATAAAGAATGGGGGGAACTAGGCTGCGTCTGTATAAAGAATAGGGGGAACTAGGCTGCGTCTGTATAAAGAATGGCAGGAACTCGGCTGCGTCTGTATAAAGAATGGGATGAACTAGGCTGCGTCTGTATAAAGAATGGGGGGAACTAGGCTGTGTCTGTATAAAGAATGGGAGGAACTAGGCGGTGTCTGTATAAAGAATGGGGGGGAACTAGGCTGCGTCTGTATAAAGAATAGGGGGAACTAGGCTGCGTCTGTATAAAGAATGGGGGGAACTAGGCTGTGTCTGTATAAAGAATGGGAGGAACTAGGCGGTGTCTGTATAAAGAATGGGAGGAACTAGGATGTGTCTGTATAAAGAATGGGAGGAACTAGGATGTGTCTGTATAAAGAATGGCAGGAACTAGGATGTGTCTGTATAAAGAATGGGAGGAACTAGGATGTGTCTGTATAAAGAATGGGGGGAACTAGGATGTGTCTGTATAAAGAATGGGGGGAACTAGGATGTGTCTGTATAAAGAATGGGGGGAACTAGGATGTGTCTGTATAAAGAATGGGAGGAACTAGGATGTGTCTGTATAAAGAATGGGAGGAACTAGGATGTGTCTGTATAAAGAATGGGAGGAACTAGGATGTGTCTGTATAAAGAATGGGGGGAACTAGGCTGTGTCTGTATAAAGAATGGGGGGAACTAGGATGTGTCTGTATAAAGAATGGCAGGAACTAGGATGTGTCTGTATAAATAATGGGGGGAACTAGGATGTGTCTGTATAAAGAATGGGGGGAACTAGGATGTGTCTGTATAAAGAATGGAAGGAACTAGGATGTGTCTGTATAAAGAATGGCAGGAACTAGGATGTGTCTGTATAAAGAATGGCAGGAACTAGGATGTGTCTGTATACACACAGTGCAAATCCAAGCTGTCTGTAACAGAATTCAGTAACTGCAGTGTGTGTGTGTGAAGTGACAGGATGAGAGGAGCAACTCAACAGCCACAGTGTCCACAGAAGGAAGAGGGGTGCAACTGAAATCTGGGGGAGCAGAAGCCCTCCCCAACACCCCCAGATCCAGACATGCCTATTACACGTGTGTCCAAGCAGTAAACAACACAGCATTTACCATCTTGCCAGGCAGCCTTGGTTTCCTGTTTTCTGTGTGACACCAAGAAAACAGAGCCATGTGACACGAGCTTGTTCTAGTTTGTGGCTTGGATGTGGGCCCATGCAGGAAGCTCGTCCACAGCTCCCAGGGAAGGAGGGACAGAGAAGGCGGGTGGATTGCTGAAGTTCTATCCACCCCATCTAAACTTTCAAACTCAAGATGGACCGTTACTGGGAGCTAAATGAAAGATGCAGTGCATGTGCTGGAAACACAGAAGAATGTAGGAAAGAAGCAGCAGATTTGTGATGGTGATATCTGATAAATACTTAAGCCATCCAATACTTCTCTTTAAGCAAACTTTTGAGTATAAAGCTGCTGCAATCCACAAAAACCAAACCCAATTTTGTTGCAAAAGTACTTTTTCCCAGGACTGTGGTTTGTCAACATGCACTTCAGCAAAATTCCAGTCTGGTATATTTGTGTCTTTTCTTTAGATGTGGGTCCTCCAAGGTTTTTTTTGGGGGGGTTACATTTCAATTCGACTGCAAACACCACAAACTGGGGGAGGAGGGAGGGAATAAATTTCACTACCACTGCATGGATCACCATTGCTGGGGATTACTAAGTAATAGTTATGCACTGTTACCCAATCAAAAAACCAATCCCACTGAATAATATATAATAGGCCAGAAACGACTAATCACCATAATTGATTATGAAAAATAATTGTCAGCTATTTTCATAATCAAATTAGTTGGCCTATATACAGAATGCATTATTTGTTTACATATCAAATACAGTGCAGCACACATAAAGCTCAGTACACCGTTCATACATGTAAGTGAATGAGAACTTATGTGTGAGGAGCAATGCCTCGTGGGACATGTAGTCCTGAGCAGAAGGAAATGATTTAAAGTGATCCTAAAGTCAGAAGTTTTTCTACCATGCTATAGGGGCACATTATACTATACTTTGTGGCTTGCTACAAGGGCACTCTGAAGGCAGGAGGAGCCAGAAGCGCCATTTAGGGACCCCAGAACAGGAGAATCGGGGCTGCTCTGTGCAAAACCATTACACAGAACAGGCAAGTATGACACGTTTGTAAATGTTGGATTTTTTTAAATAAACAACAATCACTTTCAGGGCCCTGTGTAGGAAAGATCAGCATCTGAACCCAGAGAAGCTGGAGGTTGATACACTGGAGGCAATTTAAGGCATTACAATCACATTCAATGTAAAAGTTTACCAGTATTGTGCATTTTATATAAAATGATTATATCTATGCAAAAAAACTCTCTGCCTTTTAGTACTACTTTAATATAAAAGATTTATACCCCTCCATCCCACCCTTCATGTAGCTTCATGTCTGACTCCCAGTTAAAATACCCTATTTATATAGAATTACTTTCACTCTTTCACAGTATAAATTAACCCTTATAGTAGTGATTATGTGCTGTTTTTATATTATTATTACAATATAACCATTATGACAGATGATAAAAAAATGCATGCTGCTGCTACTAAAGGTCTTATGCTGGCCATACACGTATCGATTTTCAGACTAGAAAATTCTTTGTACATTCTACACTGTCAGAAAATTATTTTGATCAAGAAAAATTTTCTATTCTGCTCCTTCACATTTTCCCGTCACTGTTGTAGAAAAGGAAAATAGATCTGATCCCACGAATGATTAGAAAATCAAACAAACACTCTTAAAACAATTTTAAAACTCACTTGTGTACAGCCATCAAAAGTGAAAGCAGTTGCAGGTAGCTTGATAGAAGCTGCCTGTCTATGACAAGGGAGTCTGTTATGCATATTATTATTAAATATAATATTATTAAATATATTATGCATAACAGACTCCCTTGTCATAGGCAGGCAGCTTCTATCAAGCTACCTGCAACTGCTTTCACTTATGACGGCCATACACAAATGAATTTTTCGTTTAAAATGTTTGTTTTAAGAGTGTCTGAAAAATCTGCAAAACAGTTTTAGGTCTATTAATTTTTTTTTTTTTTTTTCTTTAAAGTGAAACAATACTCACCTCAGCTCCAGTTATGTGGCATCCTCTGGGTGGGGAAGATGTCTCTTCTGTGCATGCAAGGGAGTTCAGTCAAATTTGGCATTACAGAATCTGTACAGCAAGCTGCACGTGTGCAGTCCACTGCATGGGGGTGGACAGGCAGGTAAGTAGCAAGAAAGCTCTGGTTGGCCGCACATCCGGTTATATCACCTTTTCTTACAGCATATTCATAAAAACAGCTCAAAGACACAAATAAGGGGGGGGGGATGAGTATCACCAGCTAACAAGTTTCACACTCACTTAGCACTTAATCATAGCTCACTGGCAGGTAAGTAGCTGTAATGCAGAAGGGACAAAAATCCTGCTTGTCCACCAATTTTAATATTTTAGGCTAAAGTTCCATTTTGATATCTGAGCCTGAGGATGTGTACCAGATTCAACTGCTAACAGTGTACACACACACACACAAACCCCCCCCCCCCCACTTCGCCCAGAACATTGTTGCAATTACAAATGTTTTGCCATTCACATGTTTATTTCTTGTTTGTATTGGTATGACACAAAAAAAGTGCAGAAACAAAAAACCCAGATCTGACACATTCCACACAACTCCAAAAATGGACTGTATAAAATGAATGGCACTTTCTCCAAATTGTAAGAAATAATTGCATTCCAAGTCTGTGATGCTCTTGTAATTTGTAATTAAACTCACCTCTATCAATTAACAGATCTTAAAGCGATGCTAAAGGCTTCATTTTTTTATTATGAAAATAACAAACATATCTATACTTACCTGCTTGTGTGCAGTGGTTTTGCACAGAGCAGCCCAGATCCTCCTCCGCTCGGGTCCCCCGCAGGCTCTCCTGGCCCCTCCCTCCTGTCCAGTGCCCCTACAGCAAGCAGCTTGTTTGTGAAGCTCCTGTAATTTAACTCACCTGTGTCAATCAACAGATTTTAATGTTCCTGTGTCCACTGTGCGCAACATTGTCAAGAAGTTTACTTGATTGAAGATTGTAACAAAGGATTGTTCGGATGGTGGATAAAGAACCTCGATCAACTTCCAGACAAATTCAAGCTGACCTTCAGGCACAAGGTACAACTGTGTGAGCTCACACTATACGTTGCGATCTGAATGAAAAGGGGCACTATGGTAGAAGACCAGTGAGGACCCCACTGCTTACACAGAAACATAAAAAATGCAAGATTGGAGTTTGCCAAAAAACTTACCTGAGGAAGCAAAAATCCTTTTGGGAGAATGTGCTGTGGACAGACAAAACAAAATAAAGCTTTTTGGAAAAGCCCATCATTCTATTGTTTTCAGAAAAAGAAATTAAGTCTTTAACAGCTTCCCGTCCGCCCTATAGCAGAAGTACTGCTACAGGGCTGCATAGGTGCGCAAAATCACGTACTGTATATATACACACACACATGTGATTTTGCAGATCCGGGTAGGAATTGTTGTAAACAAAACAATTCTCTCCTCTGTCAGCTCCTGCACACTGCTTTGTTACAGCGAAACACTAACACAGGACACTTTGTAAAACAGCACACAGTTAACCTTTTGATTGCCCCACGTTAACCCCTTCCTGCCCAGTGCCATTAGTACAGTATCAGTGCTTTTTATTAGCACTGATCTCTGTATTGGTGTCACTGGGGATGTCATTGACATCAAGTCAGTTCCCCCCAGTGTCAGAATGCCCGCCGTAGTCCTGCTAGAAGTCACTGATCGCTGCCATTAGTAAAGATACCGCCATAACTTTCATGTAAACCAATTAATTTACATGTATTGGAATTTTTTTTTTTAACAAAGACGTAGCAAAATACATTTTGGCCTAAATTTATGATGAAATTTAGATTTTTAATTTTTTTTTTTACTGGACATGTTTAATAGCAAAAATTCTAAAATATTGTTTTTTTTCTCAAAATTGTCTTTTTTTTATAACACAAAAAGTAAAAAAAAAAAAAAACCACACAGGCAATCACATACCACCAAAAGAAAGCTCTATGCGTCGGAAAAAAAAAAGGGTGAAAATTTAATTTGCATGACCGTGCAATTTTCCGTTAAAGTAACGCAGCGCCGTAACGCAAAAAATTAACTGGTAAGGAAGGGGGGGGGGGGGGGATTCCTCTGGAGAGCAAGTGGTCAAAGAAAAGAATACAGTCCCTACAGTCAAACATGGTGGAGGTTCACTGTTTTGTGGTCGCTTTGCTGCTTCAGGCACTGGATGTCTTGACCGTGTGCATGGCATTATGAAATCTGAAGCCTATCAAAAGAATTCTGGGGTGCAATGTAGGGCCTATTGTCAAAGTTGGGTCTCCGGCAGAAGTCATGGGTCTTACAACAGGACAATGACCCAAAGCACACATCAAAAAGCATCCAGAAATGATTTAAGACGAAGCGCTGGAGAGTACTGAACTGGCCAGCAAGGAGTCCAGATCTCAATCCCATAGAGCACCTGTGGCAACATCTCAAAACAGCAGTTGGGAAAAGGAACCCTTTCAATCTGAAAGACTTGGAGCAGTTGGCGAGAGAAGAGTGGTTCAAAATTCCAGTAGAGAGGTGTGTCACGGTCTCCCCCCTCACTCCCTCGCTTTCCCCCTCCCTTCGCCATTACATGTCCCTGCGCCCGCACATAGCTCACACAAAGTGGTGTGCTGGATGCCAGGGATCTGCCCCCTGCAGTGAGGTTCGCACCTCTCCTCGGCCGGGCACCGAGGAGTCTGCCACCCCGCTGCACCTGCATGTGGATTCCCCACATGCAGGCCACCTGGGTGTCTCCACGTGCCCCCTCCCCTTGTCTCGGCAGGCACAGCCCCGAGGTTCCCGCGCTCTGTGCCTGCCGGAGACAAAGGCCGCACTCCCTATGCGTGGCTGGAATGAGGCGGCGGGGCTTGTTGCCCCCGAAACCCGACGCCGGGCTGGCCGTTGCAACCACTAAGTGTCCTTCTCCGGTGATAAAAAGACCGGAGCAGGACCCGAGCAGTTACTTCGTTCCCTGCTCGTGACAAAGTGCTGTGAGGTCTGAGTTGCGGCCAGACCCTACAGCCAAGACCCTGAAAAGCCTGCCTTCTGCTAGGTGAACTTGCCAGCCTGTTTATTGCTGAAAGCCCTGCAAGTCTGCCTGACGCTGAGAGCCCTGCAAGCCTGTCCGCCTGCTGCTGAGTGTCCCTGCAAGCCCGCCTGCTGCTGAGTGTCCCTGCAAGCCCGCCTGCTGCTGAATGCCTCTGCAAGCCCGCCTGCTGCTGAGTGTCCCTGCAAGCCCGCCTGCTGCTGAGTGTCCCTGCAAGTCCCTCTGCTGTGTGCACAGATTACCCCTTGCCTGCCTGGACTGCCCTTTGCTGTGCCTTGACTCTCATTGCTTCAACTGCCCCTCTGCTGTGTATCCGGATTACCCCTTGCCTGCCTGAACTGCCCTCTGCTGAGCCCGGATTATCTTTGCCTGAACTGCCCCTCTGTTGCGTGCCCGGATTACCCATTACCTGCCTGAACTGTCCCTCTGTTGTGTGCCCTGGACTTAACCCTTGTTGCTCCGATCAAGTGTCCCAAATCCCTCAATAAAAACCTTGTGTGCCCACTACTCTCTGCGTGTGTTCTGTCCCGCCTATACCTCCATCCGTGTAAGAAAAGCACTCATGGTTACAGAAAGCAATAGATTTCAGATATTTTTTCCAAGGGGTTCGCTATCAAATATTAAATTGAGGGTGCCAAAAATTTTGCCCAGTCCATTTTTGGGGTTTTGCATGGAATGTGTCAGATTTGACTTTTTGTCTCTCCACTTTTTTGCGTCATACCAATACAAACAAAAGAAATAAACATGAGAATGCCTAAACATTTGTAATTGCAACAATTTTCTGAGTAAAGTAGTGCATTATCTGACAGAAATGCAAGGGTGCCAATATTTTTGGCCATGACTGTATATCTCTTCTGTTATTCTCAAGAGTGGATTAGATCTTTTGTTCCCTAACCATATAGCTGGTTATTTATATTTACCCCGGTGTGTCTGTATGTATGTATGTATGTATGTATGTATGTATGTATTCAAGAAAAAATTACTTTACATAATAACTACATTATACACCAAACTTAGAGGTTTTTATCCGAGTAATCTAAACAATAAATCGTCCAACTAATCGATTCTAAAAATACATTTTTGGTTGCAGCCCTAATATACAACACCTGACAGCTGTTGCATGCACCCCAATGTATTCCCACTTTTTACGAATAAATAGCAATTCATCAGGGATGTACAAAAATAAATAAAAAAAATATTGATTATGAGCACCTCATAGCAAGTACACTGAAATCTGTGTAATATTGCATATAAAAAATATATAGCATGTGATCATACTCCCATAAATAATCAAAAACAAAGTGCTCAGTGCAAGAATCACTGACCTCAAAATCACACAATAGTTTATAAATACCGCATAAATAAAAATTAATTCACAAGCAATATTAAACAAAAAAAAAAAATTAATATATATGAAAAAAGGAGTGTAACATGTTGTGTAGGACTGATGCCCAGACCACCCTCTCATCCTACGATCCCTCGTTGTGCCAGGTAGAGGAAACTTAAATTGTGTCACAATTTTTAAAAAAACTGCGGCTGCGCAGAGCTCCGCCTGCGTCATTTATTCACAGAGTTCTGTGAACGGGAAACTACAAGTACTGACAACCTTTGTGGCTGTCAGCTTGCAGTTCTCAATTAACTACAACGGAGCCGTTGAGCGCTGTGGTAGTTCATCGTATAGACAGGAAAATCAATGAACAGGCAGACAGATTACACTGAGACTACAGGAGACCTGCATGGCACCGGCGATCTGCTGATTGCTGTTGCAATGCTTTCTAGGTTCCTAAAACAAAAAAAATTGCTAACAAAAATAGCGAATGCACATTTTTTTTTACCTGCAAAAATAAATGAAGAAAGAAATAAGTGCATTTATTTTTTGTTAAAAGGTGAACTTATCCTTTAATACAAAATGTACAACATGAATTCAAAGTCCCATAAATAGTGGGAAATAAAAGTGCTATGTTCAGTATCCACTGTGATTTCCTTGAAGATCAGATTGCACCCCAAGAGGCACTGTGCACCCATACATGCACTGCTCAAAAAAAATTAAATAAACACTTTTTAATCAGAGTATAGAATCAAGTCAATTAAGCTCCTGGGATATTGATCTGGTCAGTTAAGTAGCAGAGGGGGTTGGTAATCAGTTTCAGCTGCTTTGGTGTTAATGAAATTAACAACAGGTGCACTAAGATGGGCAACAATGAAATGACCCCCAAAAAAGGAATGGTCTCACAGGTGGAGGCCACTGCCATTTTTTCCCCCTACTCATCTTTTCTGACTGTTCTTCACTAGTTTTGCATTTGGCTATGGTCAATGTCACTACTGGTAGCATGAGGTGATACCTGGACCCTACAGAGATTGCAGATGCAGTCCAACTCCTCCAGGATGGCAGATCAATACATGCTATTGCCAGAAGGTTTGCTGTGTCTTCCAGCACAGTCTCAAGAGTATGGAGGAATATTCCAGGAGACAGGCAGCTACTCTAGGAGAGCTGAACAGGGCCGTAGAAGGTCCTTAACCCATCAGAATGACCGGCATCTGCTCCCTTGTGCAAGGAGGAACAGGATGAGCACTGTCAAAGTCCTACAAATGAGCTCCAGCAGGCCACTGGTGTTAAATGTCTCTGACCAAACAATCAAACAGACTTCATGAGGGTGGCCTGAGGGCCCAATGTCCTCTAGTGGGCCCTGTCCTCACTGCCCAGCACCATAGAGCTCGACTGGCATTTGCCACTGAACACCAGAATTAGCAGGTCCGCCACTGGCCCCTGTGCTTTTCACAGATGAGAGCAGGTTCACCCTGAGCAAATGTGACAGATATGAAAGAGTCTGGAGAAGCCGTGGAGAACAATATGCTGCCTGAAAGATAGTTCAGCATGACCGTTTTGGTGGTGGGTCAGTGATGGTCTGGGGAGGCATATCCATGGAGGGACGCGTACATCTACAGGATAGACAAAGGCACCCTGACTGCCATTAGGTATCCTGATGAAATCCTTGTTCCCATTGTCAGACCCTGGGCTGGTGCAGTGGGTCCTGGGTCCTTCCTGGTGCACAACAATGCCCAGCCTCATGTGGAAAGAGTATACAGGCAGTTCCTGGAGGATGAAGGAATTGATACCATTGAATGGCCCCCACTCTCTCCTGACCTAAATCCTTTAGAACACCTCTGGGATATCATGTTTCGGTCCATCCGACACTGCCAGGTTGCCCTTCAGACTGTCCAGGAGCTCAGTGATGCCCTGGTCCAGATCTGGGAGGAAATAATCCAGGACACCATCCATCATCTCATGGTACTCCTAACACGTGGCATTTTGGGATAATCCCAATTAAAGCGCTAGTGACCTACCTAGAGATAGGTGGTCATAGGATGATGGCCAGCGTAAATCCATGTGGGGCACCAGTCTGAGCACAGTGAAGCACTTGTCACCTTAATTCAGAGTTTATTATCAAGAATTCAGCCTTTTGCACTTTATTTGCACATATTGGGACTGCACTGAAAGGTTTTTTTTTTTTTTACAGATGTGTATTGATTATTATGATTATCGATATAATTGATTTTTCTATGTCTTACACCATTTATGCGTGGTCTATATGGTATAACTTATCATTTAAGCCTTCAACATAGTCTGTCACTAATGGAAGCTTGTTTACATTGCCACACAATCCTGGTATGGATCACTTTAATAGTCCCATCTGAGGCTTTAAAAAACGGTATCTGGGACGCTGGTCCCCCAGCTTCTTCTGAGGTGGCAGCGATATCGTCCAAGTCTTCAGATCTCTCTGCTGCTCTTCTCCCCAACTGTGCCTAGGCACCTCATCTCAGATGCCATTTTTTGGGGTGCTGAGGTTGATTACAAGGGATCCATACCAGAATTGTATGGCAATGAAAACAAGCTTCCATTGGTGGCGGACCATGTTGAAGGCTTAAAGCGCATGTTACCTACATGTATGGATGGGTCTATTGTTGAGGTGAACATAAAATTTGACTGGTGTTGGTAGACAGTGCCTGTTGGGGTGTGATCTGATATTCAAGGATATCGCAGTAGATACTGCACATGGCACTTTTTTGGACTATTTATGGGACTTTGACACGTTGCACATTTTGTATTAAATACACGTTTTTTTAGATTTATGAATTGTTCATATTATTTATTTTTTTATGTTGCATTTATAAATTGAGGTGTGATTTGATATCACAGTAGTTATTGCACTGAGCACTTTGTTTTTGATCACGTTATATATTTAGATGTATTATTACACAGATATTAGTGTATTTGTTATGAACTGCGCATTTTAATTATTTATTTTTGGGGATTACTGATGAATTGTTTTATTTATTGGTAAATAGCAAGCAGCGCCAGCACTGTTTTGAGAACACATTGCTGGGGATTATTATTGCGGTCACTGACACCAATACTTGGGGTTATTACTGCATCCACTGAATTAAATGATCATTCTGATCAGCGATTGTAGCTCTACATTGCAAAAAATGCAGCAGTACCAAAACATTTGGGCGGTTAGGTGCTTTTACAGAACATGGAGTTTGAATTGGCTTTCTAACTCAACTCAATGCACCTCACAGTGCAAAAAATGATCCACCACTGGTCTAAACTAAAGTAAAGAATCGTAGATGTTATTTTCTTCAGTATCAGTTTAAACTTAGTTCACAGCAAGATGGCTATTCAATTTTTTTTTAAAATGTGGATAATAAACCCAGTTTGTAAATGGTCTATAGTTATTTAGTATTTAGGAAGTAAGCTGGTATTTACAAGGAATTTCAACCAACAGTCCTAAAAAACAGCCTGACAGAATTGCTGCATTAATAGCAATTAAATGGCACACACAGTCCAATGTTTTGTTGCTGTTTTTGTATTATAGAGCTGAATTTAGGCAGATACATAAGACACATATGAAGCTCTGTTGTAAATATTGCATTCTTAAAATGTACTTTTTTAATGCAAACATTGTAAATACCTGAATTTGGCTTTATATAATCTTTCTGCTGTCAATGTACAGCAGAGTTCAGACTATAGGGGATCTAGCAGCACAATAAGTTAGTCAGTTGTGCTGCAGTGCAAGGGACATGCTAGGGAAGAAAGCATGCGGACAAAGTAAACAGCTGATCAGTCTGCCGCTTCTTCAATATCTAGTTAGTAACACGGCAGGGGTGGTGAGGAGACCAGAAAATGTTGCTGAACTACAGCAGAGATAAATTCCTCCACCGTCAGATATGACTATGCTGTGTAGCACAACTGTTTAAATCTCAGAACTCTATGAATGAGAATACAAAAATTGCTTGCCAGGTACAACAGATCTTATATATGTATTCCATCTGTTTATTTAACTGTATGACTAGAGTTCAGCTTTAAACTCCAGGGAAAAGAAAAATCCTCCCTCGCAGAGGGGTTCCCCTGAAATGCCATAGGGCTCATTTATGCCTTGTGTACCAGTAAATAAAAGACTTTTACACACCAAATGCCTTGCTCCTGCAGGCTTCCTCCATGCTCTGTAACTGCCCCCCACAATCTCTTTTCTAGAGAGGTTCTTGGTCACAGGCACTCTGACATCATCAAGTATAATGCACAGCCGATAGCTCTGCATATTACGTGAGGATGTCAAGGAACAACCCACAAGCAGAGCACCAGCCACTGGGAGAACAAGGGATAAGTTGAGTAAAAGTCCATTTTACTCGTACTCTTGACATACAGGTGAAACTCGAAAAATTTGAATATCGTGCAAAAGTTCATTTATTTCAGTAATACAACTTAAAAGGTGAAACTAATATATGAGATAGACTCATTACATGCAAAGCAAGATAGTTCAAGCCCTGATTTGTCATAATTGTGATGATTATGGCTTACAGCTCATGAAAACCGCAAATCCACAATCTCAGAAAATTAGAATATTACATGCAACCAATAAAACCAGGATTGTACATAGAACAATATCAGACCTCTGAAAAGTATAAGCATGCATATGTACTAAGTACTTGGTTTGGGCACCTTTTGCAGCAATTACTGCCTCAATGCGGCGTGGCATGGAAGCTATCAGCCTGTGGCACTGCTGAGGTGTTATGGAAGACCAGGATGCTTCAATAGCGGTCTTCAGCTCTTCTGCATTGTTCGGTCTCATGTCTCTCATCTTTCTCTTGGCAATGCCCCATAGATTCTCTATGGGGTTCAGGTCAGGCGAGTTTGCTGGCCAATCAAGCACAGTAATCCCACGGTCATTGAACCAGGTTTTGGTGCTTTTGGCAGTATGGGCAGGTGCCAAGTCCTGCTGGAAAATGAAGTCAGCATCCCCATAAAGCTAGTCTGCGGAAGGAAGCATGAAGTGCTCCAAAATCTCCTGGTAGATGGCTGCGTTGACCCTGGACTTAATGAAGCACAGTGGACCAACACCAGCAGATGACATGGCTCCCCAAATCAAAACAGACTGTGGAAACTTCACACTGGACTTCAAGCATCTTGCAGTGTGTGCCTCTCCATTCTTCCTCCATACTCTGGGTCCTTGGTTTCCAAATGAGATGCAAAAGTTGCTCTCATCAGAAAAGAGGACTTTGAACCACTGAGCAACAGACCAGGTCTGTTTTTCTTTAGCCCAGATAAGACGCTTCTGACCTTGTTTGTTGTTCAGGAGTGGAGAATACGACATTATGAAGCCCATGTCCAGGATCCGTCTCTGTGTGGTGGCTCTTGATGCACTGACTCCAGCCTCAGTCCACTCCTTGTGAAAGTCCCCAACACTTTTGAATGGCCTTTTCCTGACAATTCTCTCCAGGCTGCGGTCATCCCTGCTGCTTGTGCACTTTTTTCTTCCACACTTTTCCCTTCCACATAACTTTCTATTAATGTGCTTTGATACAGCACTTTGGGAAAATCCAACTTCTTTTGCAATTACCTTTTGAGGTTTTCCCTCCTTATGGAGGGTGTCAATGATGATTTTCTGCACAACTGTCAGGTCAGCAGTCTTTCCCATGATTGTGATTCCTACTGAACCAGACTGAGCGACCATTTAAAGGCTCAGGAACCTTTGCAGGTGTTATGGCTTAATTAGCTGATTGGAGTGGGACACTTTGAGCCGAGAATATTGCACCTTTTCACAATATTCTAATTTTCTGAGAGTGTGGATTTGGGGTTTTCATGAGCTGTAAGCCATAATCATCACAATGACAAATCACAGCTTGAACTATCTTGCTTTTTATGTAATGAGTCTATCTCATATATTAGTTTCACCTTTTAAGTTGCATTACTGAAATAAATGAACTTTTGCACGATATTCTAATTTTTTGAGCTTCACCTGTATATGAGCATTTAGCTCACTACATGGGGGGGTCCCACTGCAAAGAAGAGTTCAGTTTTAAAGCAGTATTATACCCAAAAGCAAAAATATATCAAACTGCAGCTAACGAAATCTTAGGCCACATGCACACCCTCCCTTCCCTCCTGGCAGAAGTGTTTTGGCAGAAAAAAATCCCGACACTTGTAACGTGTGTAACGCATTTAGGCGTCAAGTGCTTGGGTGCTAATGCATTTAATTTGCTAGAATAGTTTATTTTCTGTCTCTAAACTCCTCTAAAAGCCTACATGCCCATGGACAGATAGGGGGTGATTTACTAAGGCCTCATGCACACTGCTGCTCCTAAACTAACATTTTTAAGGCTTTTGGCGTTTTTTGTCTAAGCTCATGAACGCACGTCAATAGAAGTCTATGTGTGCAGGCTTTTTGGAGCTTTAGGGCATGCCAAACATGGCTAAATGTGCCTAAGCGCTAGGTACACTTAAACAGTTAACACTTCAGAGTTTATTCATTTCAATAGCCAGAATAAATTAAAATTTTGGCCATTGAAATACACTCTCTAACACCAAATGATGGTTGCCTAAACTGGTATGATTGAACACAGCTATGCTGATTTTGCCTGTCAGGTGAAACGTTTGCAATAAACCAGTGTGCATGAAGCTTAA
Source organism: Staurois parvus (assembly GCF_062004578.1). Lineage (NCBI taxonomy): Eukaryota > Metazoa > Chordata > Amphibia > Anura > Ranidae > Staurois > Staurois parvus. Next base: position 1,129,078 of record NW_028318053.1, read on the forward strand.
GGGCCGGTTCACACCACAGAAATGCAGTCCAGATGTGTTTCCGCATGCGCGTTTGACACATTCCGGTTAATTTTTACGCTCTTTTTCTTCAATTGAAATAGGGACATGTGCGTTCCTGTGCGTTTTTGGTGTGTTCTGGTGCATTTTACCACATTCCAGTACAGTTCTGTGCAGGAAAAATGCATCCAGTTCTACTTTCTTTTTCTGCAACCAGAAAGCACTGGAACTGCAAGCACTGATGTGAACTATGATATGGACAACCATATAACCCACTTTCTGTGCGTTTTGGATGCAGAGAAAAAAAAAAAAAAAAAAAAACACATGTAGTGTGAATTGGCCATAAAACTGGAGAGTGCAAAATCTGGTGAGCAGCAGTGCATAGCAGCCAATTAGCTTCTAACGTCAGCTTGTTCAATTAGGCCACATTCTTACAGCTGCTCCAGGGACATCTGGCATTTTTTATTTTCTTAAAATCCCCTGCATATCCATGTACAAATAAACTTTTAGAGGAGTTTAGAAGCATAGGCATTTGGAGGCCTTAAAAAAAAAAAAAAAAAAAAAAAAAAAACTCCAGTGCGTCCAGGAGCAGTAGCATTTTTTCAGCAAAAAAGATGCTTGACGCTTCTAAACATGCATTAACGCTAGGCGCGCTTAGCGCTTGAGCGTTAATTTCAGTGGCCAGGATAAATTATTTGTTCTGGCCAATCAAATGCATTAATGCCCAAATGCTTCACACGCCTAAATGTGTTACACACTTTTACAAATCAACCCACTTGTTTGAGGTTCTTTTTTTTTTTAGTCAATTTCCACTTGGTGATCCAGACCAAGCAGGAGTTAGAGGCATGAGATAAACCATTTACTAGTGACAGGTGCTTACAATTCTCAGTTTTTCTTAATTTATATAAAATCTTTATCCCTGAAGGAAAAAAAAAAAAAAACAGTTAGCGTTTCTGCAGCCCATTTACATGAATGAACTGCCTCATGAGTATTTGTCGTAGCAAAAAAGCTTAGGCTCCATCAACATCTCAGTGGTCTGTATAGCGGGCAGAATCGCAGTGATTCTGCCCCGAACCAAAAACACTCTATAAAACTGACATATCGCGCCATTCTTGTTCAGGTGCCATTCGTTTTCACTGGCACCTAAAAACGCAGTGCATGATAAATTGTGCTGCAATTGTGGGAAACCACATTGTGCGAAGCTTGTAGCCCAAAAAGGAGCAGGAGCTTCTTTAGGGGGTGACAAGGTTTGCGCGAATGCAGAGCGATTTACTGCACTATAATCACGACAGAATCGCACCGCATGTTAGGTGCTACAGAAAATGAATGGCACCCGAACAAGCGTGGTGTGATTTGTTAGTTTTACAGAGCATTTTGGGATCATAGGCAGAATCGCGGCGATTCTTCCCAAGATAAAAAACGCCTAGATGTGAATGGAGCCTTAAGGACCAAGTTTTTTCATGCACGACAATATCATTCCATGCTCCCAAACATGGGTCATGCATTTTGCCACAATTTGGAAGCAAGGGCAGAATTTTGACATTTCTGTCCATGATTCCAAATTGCTGGATGTGAACGGTTATGCTAGTTGCACCTGAAATCGCAAAAAATAGTGCAGGAACTACTTTCAAAATTGGAGTCAGAGTCGCACTGATTTGAACAGTTCCATTGTAGACAATAGGGTGCAACTTAAAACTGTCGAATTCCAAGTCGTACCAGTGTGAACCAGGGCTAATACCCCTTTAAGTTATGTGCAATACTATATGAATTGTTAATTCTATACGTGTATGTGAATTATATTGTTTTTATGTGTTCACACACAAAAGCAAAAAAATATACATCAAACCTGAGCCTTAAAGAAGAGAAAAAAATTACGTCACTTACTCGTACATTCTGTTGTCCTGTATGTGCCGGTGCAATGATATCTGGTCACTCAAATAAATATTAATAGCATATTTATCTATGCTATCCTCTTGCATCTTTTTTTCTGCCGGACTCAGAGACAAATGTGCAGCTTTTCCCCATTCTCCAGGAAAATTTGGATTTGGTGGAGGTTTAATGTAAACTGGATGACTCAGGTCCTGAATTTTCTCCTTAGTACCAACAAAGTCTCTTTCCCATATCCTTTTAGTGGAAGTGTTTTCTTCAGTTGAGAGGGAATAAGAAACAGAAAGTTCAATCACCATATATGTAAATATGAATATGCCAAGCAGTACTACTGTCTTTACAAGTAGAGGCCATCTTCTTAGACGGATCCTCATTGCATGAGACTTCTGGTCTTGTCAACACCAAGTCACAACAAATCACGTCTGAAAAGAGAAAAAAAAAAAAACTGTTGCATCTTCAGAAATTCTTTTATGACATATATAGAAAAAAAAAGGAAGAGTATTTAGTGTCAGAAATATTTAAAGTGCTTCTAAAGGATAAAGGTTTTTTACCTTCATGCATTCTATGCATGATGGTAAAATACGTGTGTGCTGCTCCCCCCACAGCCCTCCCTAATACTCACCTGAGACCCCTCTTGGGAGCCAGGAGCCTCGGCTGTCCCGGGTCTCTCTCTGCTCATTGGCTGAGTCACAGCAGCAGGAGCCATTGTCAAGTACAGCCAGTGAGCCAATGAGGAGAGAGTGGGGCAGGGCTGAGCCATGGGTCTGTGTGTTTTATGGACACACAGACAAGGGCTCCGGAGCAAGCGCGCACCAGTGCGCCCATAGCAAGCGGCTTGCTATTGGGGGCACTGGTCAAGGGGGAGAAGCCAGGAGCACCAGCGGGCAAACCGAGAAGAAGAGGGTCGGTGCTGCTCTGTGCAACACCACTGCACAGAGCAGGTAAGTATGACAGGTTTGTTTTTTTTTTCCTTTAACCACTTCCTGTCCGGCCCATATATATATATAAAATGGCCGGACAGTGGCAGAGCAGGGGCGGGTGGCCGCTTATAAATGTCCTTCCCGCACCCTACTTGTGCGCAATCCCTGGGAGCGTGCAGCACTGCGATCCGGTGCCCGCGGTGTCCTCCGGACACAGTGGAGCACCGATCGTTGTAAGGGACCTCTGTGCGAGGTCCCGATCATGTGATCACTTTTTGGCCAATCAGTGATCACATGAAGAGTAGTAAACAAGATGTCACTTCTGACATCATTGCTTACTACGAGAGAAATCTGTAAATGATCACAGAGGTCACATGGTACAAGGCTATTTACAACAGCCTTGTACCATGTGACAAGCTGTGACCAATCACAGATCACACAGTATTTCTCAGTGGCTGCAAGAATGCAGCCAGAGAAAAGGAGAAATGATTGCTTTTACAGCCTATATGGGTGTAAAAGCAATCAGTGTAAAGGAAAAAAAAAATCTTCATAACCCCCCTCATATAGTACAGTGTCACCATGGTGATGCTGTACTGCTAGGGTGACAGTATGTAAAAAAAACGGAAAAAAAATAAACAAACAATAATATAAAAAAATTAAGTAATTTTTTTTTTTTTTAAATTATAATTTTTGTTATAAACTAAATTTGGGTTATTTATTTTTTTACTAAAAAGATAAACTAAATACATTTTGGCCAAGATTTATGAAGAAAGATTATTTATTTGCAAAATTTTATAAGAAAAACACTTTTTTCCCAAATTTTTGGACTTTTTCATTTATATTGCAAAAAAAAAATAAAAATCCCAGTGGTGAATAAATACCACCAAAATAAAGCTTCACCTGTCTCAAACAAATGCTAAAAAATTCATATGGGTACAGTGATGCATGACCGCGCAATTGTCATTCAAAGTGTGATAGCGCTGAAAGCTGAAAATTGGCCTGGACAGGAAGGGGGTAAAAGTGTCCGGACTGGAAGTGGTTAAAATAACAAACCTTTAATATCACTTTAAAGATCCTTGCACCCATTAGGTTACATGCACACTGGAAATTTACCCTGTATGCACCAAATCCCAGTCTTTTCAAGCTCTCTGGAGGAAAAGGAGCAACGTCCAGCCCTGCTGCCTGACCAAATCTATGACAGGCTGAAATATGCTGTGGGTGGACACTGTACTTGCATTCAGGGTCCTATGCATTTAGGAGACGTGCTCTGAATGCACAGGGTCTTAACGCAGAACTCCAGTTAAAAATTCTAATTTCCCATGCAGTGGGGCTGTGCCGGCACTGCATGGGTTAAGTGCTTGTTTTGTCTAGGGGCTCAGAGTAAAGCTATACTTACTCATTCCTTCAATGTTCCGTAAAACCGCGCTCCCCCACATTCAGCGGTGGACTTTCTGCCATCCTCACGTCCGGAGCTAGTATATGGGTATGATAACATTAGGAACAGACCATTCACAAGACTGCTAGCATGCAGGGGGGACAGGAGTGGCAGGGACCGATCTTGCGCTCGGAGGATCAGCGAATTAGATTAGTATTTCTTTACTTTCTGAGCCCCTAGACAAAAATTAGCATTTAACCCATGCAGTACAGGCACAGCCCCATTGCGTGGGAAAATACAACATTTGCCCAGATTTCTTCTTTAAACACTTCACAGCTCTGTGGAGCATCCAGCCACAACCAGATGCAGCCTTTTTTGGCCTGTCAGACTCTGACAGGCTGCAGGCAGTGGGGCTGAACGTTGTACCTGAGTAACGGACAGGGTCTAAATGTCTACTATACCCCTTCACTTTTTTTTTGCAATGTCAAAAGCAGCTCCCGTGTGTCTGTTTATCCTCTCCTTTACAATGAATGCCCCTCCAGTAATTGAAGTTATGGGGTCATCAACAATTTTAAGACTGAAAACACATGCGTCAAGAGCCTCGGTTCTCCGGGAACTTTCCCTCTTCACTGGCTGAGTCATTGGCTTCTGCTGCTGTCAATCACAGCCAGTGAACCAATGAGGAGAGAGAGGGCAAGGCCAAGCTGTGGCTGTGTATGTGAAAGTATATGCAGAGCACCGGCTTGGAAGCGAGCCTACTTGGGTGCCCCCACATAAAGCTGCTTGCTCTGGGGGCACTAGGTAGGAAGGAGGGGCACATAGCACCAGTGGGGGACCCATGAAGAGGATTGGAGATTCTCTGTGCAAAACCATTGCACAGAGCAGGCAAATATGACAAATATGAAATTTGTTTGGGTTTTTTAATATCACTTTAAAGTTGCAATAATTAGAATATATTATCAATTACTTAGTGCTGCATGGTAGTGGAATAATTGCATACATCTTTGGATATAAATAGAGCAGCAGCTGCTAATATTGGTAAGGGAGTGCATATTTAAAAAGACTATTGTTCACTATCCAGATTTTTTAGAGCCCTGTCCATTCAGAATGTTATTACCGTATATACAATATATTTTTATTACACTCTGTCGCTAGCATTAACACAGCATTTTTTTTTGCCTGAGTCCCCGTAACATAAAAATTTTCTTAGACAAGTAGTTTAAAATAAGCATACAGTAAGAGAAAAAAGAAAAAAATGTAAAAAGTAACTACTGGCACAATTAAAAAAAAAATGAATACAAGGCGTTCTTTGGTTGGACAAAGCGGAGAAGAGGGATGGTGATGTCACAATCTCTACCTTGTCCAATCAGAGAACAACTTCATTATAAAAAATACAAAGCATTCTATGAATGGTGGCAATACTGAAATTGCAACTACCTGTGGTGTGTGGAGAGGGAGAGCTGCTTACACAGAACCAGGAAGATCACCAATCTCACTGTATATAGTACCAACTACTTCAGTGGTTGTTAGTTTCCCCAGCTTCTTTTTTACCTCCACATATATATCCATACTTACATCACGCCAAGCTGTCCCAAATAGTACGGTTTCTTGAGCTCATCATTAAACCCCCCCCCCCAAAAAAAAAGAAAAAAAAATGTATTAAATTACAACTTACCGACTCTTGGATGTGGCTACTGAATTAATTTATTTTTTTAGACTCCCCCCCCCCCCCCCCTTTATTTTCACTTGGTGATCCAGCCAGTAAGTGTTATTTTTCAAATTACTATAACAAACAAAGCTGTCCAGACAAAATAACAGAGGATTGAAAGTGTTACTAAACACAGGACCCTGCATTCACTATATTTGGTCTCTCACAGTACACAGAACATGGAAATTATGTTAGTAAATATAAACTGCTAAATACCTAATCAGCAGTATATAGCAGTCTTGTGACTTCCATCAGTGTCCGGCCGAGCACTGGTTAATCTTGTAGGAAGAGTTTCCATTTACCTCTGACTGTCCTATGAGAACCTTCATCCCTCAGCCAGAACACGGAAGATGGGTTGTGGACGGGTCTTCCAGCATGACAATGACCCAAAACATAGCTCCAAGGCAACAAAGTGGCTCAAGAAGAAGCACATTAAAGGTCATGGAGTGGCCTAGCCAGTCTCCAGACCTTAATCCTATAGAAAATGTATGGAGGAAGCTGAAACTTCGAGTTGCCAAGCGACAGCCAAGAAATCTTAAGGATTTAGAGAAGATCTGTAAAGAAGAATTGACCAAAATCCCTGAAGATGTTTGCAAACCTGGTAACCAACTACATGAAATGTCTTACCTCTGTGCTTGTCAACAAGGGTTTCTCCACCAAGTACTAAGTCATGTTTTGCTTGGGGATCAAATACTTATTCTACTCACTGAACTGCAATTCAAGTTTAGAACATTTGTATCGTGTTTTTTTCTGGAATTTTGGTTAACATTCTGTTTCTGTCATTTAAAATACACCTATGATAAAAATTATAGACCCTTCATTTCTATGTAGGTGGGCAAACTTACAAAATCTGCAGGGGATCAAATAATTATTTTCCCCACTGTACACCGACAGGGGTGCCTACAATGATCAGCTGTTATTCATGTAAAATCTTTATCCCAGAATGAAGCCATACCAACTAAAGTATTGTTAGTGGGGCGATCTCCCCCGCTGAGCTATCATGTTCTGACAGGGGGACTGCCTGGTCGATTAAAAACTGGCCATTACACTGGCTTCTGTCAGGACAGGCTGCTATACACATGAACCAAATGTCGGCCAGTTATGTTGAACCGGTTAATATTCAGTCCGTGTGTACCAGTCTTAAATCTGCTAGTCTAACACTACCCTCTCCCCAAACTGACAATATGACAGCCCAAACGTTTGTTTTACTACTTCTTCCAAAATGCCTAAGCCCTCGGTCACATCGGGTGCGACTTGGCATGCGATTTGCATGCCCTGCGACTTGCAAATCGTATGTTAAGTCGCACCCTATGGTCGAAGCCGCACTAATTTCTAAAGTAGTACATGCACTACTTTTGTTGCAATTTGTATAGACTTCTGTGTCAGAGGTCTTGCAAATAGCAATGAAATCAGCAGGTCACCCGATTTTGAAATCGTCACTGTAAGTCACACGATTTCAAAAATCGGCTTTGATGTGACCGGAGGGTAAGACAAGAAGTGTTACTGGCTGGATCACCAGGCAAAATAAAAGGTTAAAAAAAACAAACACTCTAATGCAGCCACCACATTTATGGATTTGTAAGCTGCAATATATTACATTTTTGTTTTTGGATTAAAAGAAAAAAAAAAGAAAAAGAAAAGAAAAAAAAAGGGGGGTGGGGGGGAAGCACAGCCAAAGCTCATTTGGCTGTACTTCTGTGGATCACAGGAGTGCAGTTTGTTATGCACTCCTGTGCCATGTTTTCAGCTGACATCACAGAGCCGGCCCAAGATCGCGACCATATGCTGCTCTCGCCTTCTCCACAGCCCAGCGCTCCAGTGAACGCTGGGGGGGGCAAAGCGGACAGCGGTGATTAACAGTCACTTCTCTCTGCAGGGAGAATAAAAAAAAAAAAAAAAGGCGTAAGTCTAACCAATAGAAAATACATACCTACAAACATACAACACCTCCATATGCACAATCCTATATCCACAGTTGATTCAGGGAAAGGAAAAAAGAATCTGCAACAGCGTGGAAATATATTAACCACTTCCCTCCAGAGGATTTATCCCCTTCCTGACCAGGCCATTTTTTGCAATACAACGCTGCATTACTTTAACTTGTTGCCGACCGCAGATAGCGGAACGACGGCTGCACTGCGGCTGGCGAGTTCTGAGTGGACTTCATATGACGTCCTCCCAGAACGCGCTCTCCTGCGCGCCCCAGGGGGCGCGCACCCGGCGATCTCCGTGTCCTACGGACACAGCTGATCACGTGATGTGGTAAAAGGCCAATCACAGCGGCCTTTTACCACGTGATCAGCGGTGTCCAATGACACGCTGATCAGAGGGAAATGCAAGTGCTGGTTCTCGGCTGCACTTTCCTCATGCTGTCAGATCGTGAGGAAAGTACTGCCGAGAACCGGCAGTTGTCAGAGCGAGGATCGGCACCGATCATCAGGGCACTGATGATCAGTGCCCTGATGATCGGTGCCCAGCAGTGGCACCCGCAAGTTCCGCCCACCTGTGCCCAGCAGTGCGCCCACTAGCTCCGCCCACCTGTGCCCAGCAGATCACCCACCTGTGCCCAGCAGTGCTGCCAGTCAGTGCCACCAGTCAGTGTCCAGCGGTTGTGCCAGTCAGTGCCGCCAGTCAGTGCCCAGCAGTGATGCCAGTCAGTGCCGTCTATCAGTATCCATCATCAGTGTCACCTATCAGTGCCGCCTATCCGTGCCACCTCATTAGTACTGCCTATCAGTGCCCTTTAGTGCTGCCTATCAGTGCCGCCTATCAGTGCCCATCAGTGCTGCCTCATCAACGCACATCAGTGAAGGAGAAAAATTACCTGTTTGAAAAATTTTATAATAGAAACAAAGAAACTTTTTTTTTTTTTCAAATTTTTTGCACTTTTTTTATTTATAGCGCAAAAAGTAAAGCGCCCAGTGGCGATTAAATACCACCAAAAGAAGGCTCTATTTGTGAGAAAAAAATTATCAAAATTTCATATGGGTACAATGTTGCATGACCGCGCAATTGTCAAAGTGCGGCAGCGCTGAAAGCTGAAAATTGGCCTGGTAAATAAGGGGGTATAAGTGCCTGGCAGGCAAGTGGTTAACTGACACGGTCATGCAACGCTGCACCCATATGAAATGCGTGTCCTTTTTTTTCCCCACAAATAGCTTTTTTTTTCCTAACAAATAGGTGGTATTTGATCGCCTCGGCATTTTTATTTTTTGCGCTATAAACAAAAATATTTTGAAAAAAAAAAAGTTTTTTGCTATAAAGTATATCCAGTTTAAAAAAAAAAAAAAAAAAAAAAAAAAAAAATCGCAATACACGGAAATTATTAGGTGAACATTATAGCATCTAGGAATAGCAGTATATACACTGGAATTTTTTTTGTTTATACTAGTAAATGGCAGCGATCAGCGACGTATAGTGGGACTGCAGCAGGCAGTCTGACACTGGGGGGGGGGATTGGGGGTGGGAGAAACTAACTGCCACTGACACCAATACAGTGATCAGTGTTAATAAAAAGCACTGACACTGTACTAATGGCACTGGGCAGGAAGGGGTTAACATCTGGGGCGATCCAAGGGTTAGCTGTGTACTGTTTTACTAGGGAGACATACTACTTTGTATTGCTCAGCTATGCAGAGTAATACAAACAAGCATGTCTGTGCTGACAGGGGAGAGATCTCGGTTTACATACAGACCTTTCCCGTCACTGTTCGCCGGAAGGAATCTCCGGCCAGGACCCAGTGATTGACAGCTGTAGCCGCCAATGGCAGCGAGGGTAGGGCAGCACGCACCACCTACCTGGAAATGCATAATCTCATACACACACACACGTGATTTTGCGCAGGCCTGCCAAATTAGTTCTGCTATAGGACAGCAGGGAACCGGTTAAAGTGGTAGTAAAGTCTACCATCATTACCACCAGGGGGCGGCCAATCAGACAAATGCCCTGCATCCCCACATTAGAATGTATTCAGCATGTCAGGCTCTGAAGAACTACAAATACCAGCACCACGGGTACTATGCCAAGTGCTGCAGCTCCTTCACAGCTGGCAATCCCTAGGTTGTCTCCATCCTGAACAAATCATCTACAGTCACCTTATGTCTGATGCTCCATACAATACACAGCCCCCCATCTGCACCCCCAGCCTCCCATGAGCCTGTTAATATTGGGGGGCTCTATTGAACCTTCTCAGGCTGCCATGGCAGAGGATCTCCACTTCCAGCTCCACTTTCTCCTGAGCCATGACGGCAGCAGCAACGCTCCCCCAGTCCTCCTCCTCCCTCCCCAGTACAAGGTAGACAAGCCCAGGGCACAATCCTGCAACCTGGAAAGACACCTGCCGCTCTCCTGCCACCCTCCGCACTGTGTGAGGCAGGCCCAGGCCAATCTCTCCTCCTCCCTATGCCAAGACTGAGCAGCGCCCAGCACGCATGCGAACAACTGATGATCGAGTGCCAAGGATGGCCTGAGTGTGCGGAGAGGAGAATGGGCTGATAAAAGCCCAGGAGCCAGGACACAATTTCTAGTCGCCATGGTGACCGCGCCTGATCACATACAGTGCTCAGCATAAAATGAGTACACCCCTTCTGAAAAGTAAGATTTTAATCAACATCTCAATGAACACAAGAACTATTTCCAAAATTTTGACAAAAAGACGGACTCATATAAAACATTTGTTTAGCTCATTACATGAAAGTAAGAATAAATAATATAACTTAGATTACAAAATCTTCCTTTTATCTTAAATTAGTTGATGCAAAAATGAATACACCCCACAGCAAAAACTACATCTAGTATTTTGTATGAGCTCCATTTGTACGGACAGCACCAAGTCTTCTAGGCATAGAATGAACCAGCTGGCGACATATTGCAACAGCTATCTTTTTCCATTCTTCAAGAACGCCCTCTTTTAAAGGCAAATTAGTCTTTATTACATTGTCAGCAAATTAGCAAAACAAGGCATGAGAAATAATGATAACAAGTAAAAGTAGATGGACATAAAAAAAAAAAAAAAAACCAACACACACATCACTCACAGATGTGGCAATGATTCATGTGGAAGGGTGAAAATGATTCCATACAACAGACAGATGGAAGGATCAATAACATAGTAACACATATTAAGGAGATACGAACAGAGTAACAAGGAGGCATCCCCAGATAGATGTAAGAAACAAAATGAGATCGCTCCGTATGACCAAGAGTATAAACCCAAACTGAGGAAAAAAAAAAAAAAAGGAGAAAAAAATATAAAAGAAGAGAAAAAAAGAGAAGGTCAGTTGTAGAGATAGAGAAAGATGAGAAGAGAGGGGGGTCGGGAGACAGGAACGACAAAAAGCAGAACCAAGGCTGTCCTCTACCAGTATCCCACCAGGGTGATTTCTCTAACCGCACCTGGTGTGAGCCGTGGGGCCACAACGGCGGACCTTCCAAAAAGAAAAATGAAATCGGGGAGCACGGCTCAACTCTATTAGAGCACGACAGGAGAACACATATCACGGAGAGTCGAAGAGGAGGAGGAATGGAGCCAAACTGACCCACAGTAACTTATGTTGTTTATCATAGGTATCCTTGGCAAATGCCAGCATTTTCTCCATACATAGGATATCATTAAAGCGTAGAAACCCATATCGGAAGAGGAGGGGGTGGCCGTTTTCCAAAAGAGGGGTATCAATTGGCGGGCTGCAGATAGAAAGTAGCGCAACAGACTTTTCTTTTGTATTGCCATTGAGCCCGGTAATATAGAGAGTGGAGCAATCTCTGGCAAAGGGGCCAATGACTCACCATAGACTCTATTATACACCACAAAATCCTGTCGCCAGAAGGGCTGTATTTGGCCACAATCCCACCAAATATGGAGCTATGTACCAACAGCTTTAGTACAACGCCAGCAGAGATTAGGTGTAGAGGGAAAAATTGTGTAGGGAGAGGGGGTACCTGTACCAGCGAGAAAGGAGCTTAAAGTTCATTTTCTGGGAATAACAAGAAATGGTCGATTTATGAGTGAAGTGGAACGATGTGAACCAGTCTGCCGTCGAGACATCTTTACCTAGGTCTTGAGCCCGCGCCTGGTGTAAGAATGGAGTTCTGAATGAAGAGCATTGTGTAACACTTTATAGGGGGAAGCTAGGACAGTTCAGAGAGGGAGCACAACCGCTCAAACTCAGAGAGTGGGCGATGGGTGTGGGAGGAAGAATATAAGTGTTAGTAAAATGAGGAGAGAAGTGGTCAACCAATCCTTAGATCCACCCTGAAGAAGCCGAAGACCCGATTCGGGGCAAATATAGTCTTGAGCTACGGGCCATGAGGCACGCATTAAAAAAGGACCGATAGTAGAAGAACCCACCCTGGAGAAAGAGCAGGGTTATCAAATAGGGGTGACAAAAGGCGAGGGATCAGAAGATAAGAGAGCAATGAGGCCCGTTTATACCACAACCGTAGTACAGCCACAGTCAATGGGGACAGACAGGAAAAATGCTGAAAGTCTTGGCTGTAACCCCATGGGAAAGCCCGAAGATCGACCTGAGATAAATCTTCTATCATACAAGAGGCTTTACAGAAGGGTCTGGGAAACCAATCAAGCATCCGGGCTAGTAATGTGACTCTATAATATATCTCAAAGTCTGGTAAACCCACTCCGCCTCCGAGCTTCGTGTGAGTAACCTATAATTTTATTCTTGAAAATCCTCGGTGCCAAATAAAATCTAAATGAAAGGGAGCATAGAGAAAGAAAAACTCTTAGGCACATTGGATTGGTATAGTCTAAAAAAACGTATAGCAACTTAGGTAAGGTATCCATCTTAAGGGTGTTGATGAGGACGAACCAGGGCAGGGCAAAGGCACCGCATGAAGCCAGATCTGTTCAGATACGTGAAAGCAGGGTTAAGTAATTAAGGGAATATAATATTAATATCGGCAGAAATCATGACCCCTAGGTACGTAATAGCCATTGATCGCCATTGAAAAGAGAAATAAGAGCGGAGATTCGCCAACACATGGTCAGGTAACTAAATATTCAAGGCCTCCATTTTAGAGATATTAAGCTTGAAGTTACTGAATAGATTAAATCTCCGGAATTCGTGAAAAAGACTGGGGAGGGAGATAAGTGGCTGTTGAACGTAAACCAGAAGGTCGTCTGCGTATAGGGATAGTTTATGGTGTGTGGAGGGAGTGCGGATGTCCAATATTGAGTTGTTAGCTTGAATAGCTCTCGCAAGGTGTTTCATTACTGAAACAAAGAGGATAGAGGGGACAACCTTGTCTAGTTCCATTCGATATGGGGAAGGGCGAAAAAAAACCTTATTATTCACAAGGACAGACGCCGAAGGATGAGAATAGAGGGAGATAACCTGAGCGAGGAACTGCGAACCTAAACCTATTTGTTCTAGGGTAAGACAGAGAAAACGCCAGTCTACGCAATCGAACGCCTTCTCAGCATCAAATGAAAGGAGGCAAGCGTTTAAGCCGCGTTGCTTAATATAAGAGATAAGGTGGATTGTTTTAGAAGTATTATCCCTAGCTTCGCAACCGGGAAACAAAGACAACCTGATCATGGTGGATCAAGATTGGTAGAAAAGGTGAAATGCGGTTCGCTAGAAATTTTGCAAAAAGCTTAATGTACAGATTAAGTAGAGAAATTGGGTGATAGCTACCGCAGAGAGAAGGATCTTTACCTGGCTTAGGTTTAACCAAAATATTGGCACATAAAGCTGAAGAAGGTACGTTCAGATCGTCAAGAACGTTAAAAGCCAGGGCCAAAAGTGGGGCTAGTTGGGCGGCGAATGTTTTGTAAAATCGCGGGGTAAACCCGTCTGGACCTGGGCACTTACCAGTTTTCAGGGCCTTAATTGTCCCAAGAAGTTCCCTAATCGAGAAGGGCTCCTCTAAATCCAGTCCATCCTGGACATCCAAAACAGGCAACGCTGTCTCTGCAATGTATTGGGACATAGCCGGAAGGGAGGGAATGAGAGGAGCAGTGGGATTTGTCGAAGATAAAATGATAAAGTTGACAATAATAACGCTCAAACGCGGAAGTGATTCCTTTGTTGTGGTGGAGTTTAGTGTTGTAAGGCGTCTTGATATGCTGGATCAGTCAACAGGACGGTCAGGGTGGAGTACACGTGCCAGACGTTGGCCACATTTATTAGCTAGGGAGTAATGAGTGTTGCGTGCTTTAGCTCGTGCAACAAGGGAGGAGGAATCTAAAAGTTGAAGCAGGTCTCTACGAGCCTTAGATAAGTCCACCATGAGCACCGGGTCTAACATGCGTACACCTGGAGACGACACAGAGCATCTGGAGGTTGCTGAATTGATGACCACCCTTCTAACAGTGTCCCTTATCCAGTGACCAGGAGTAAGTCTGTTTACTCCAATGCCCTATCCTTTGCTCTATCTGGTTAGTGCAATCAACAATCACATTCTATACCACAGATGTCACGGATTTCCCATGTCACCTTGAAATATCCACTGATATATTGACTTTGGCACCATTGTCACTATACGCACTATGCTTTGTTTTTATGATACCTCAGCATAAATTCAATCATTGGTTTCCGCACCAATCCCTTGATTGCTCATATGCATTTTATTTGATATACATTTTACTTGTTTATATTTTGGTTTAGCGCTGCATATTTTATGTTTTAACTATCTATCATGAGGCTTTTTGAGGTTTTGCCTTTTATGCCAGTGGCTTCTATCACTTTTACTACCCCATCCAGCGCTCGTTTTACCCTTCTTTTATTTATTTAGGGGGCCGGTAGTGTCCAATGTGTGATCAAAAACAAAGTCTTGGATAGTTTTCGTAATCGCCAGGAGAAGTGGCATAAAGACGATGGGTCGGTCTTGAATCGTAAGATGGATTGGGGTGTGGTCTGACCATAAGAAATGACCTAGAGAGGATGAAGTAGGACAATCTTAAAAAAAAAAAAGGACTGTGAAACAAAGAAATAGTCTACAAGACTGTAGGATGCATGAGCTGCAGAATAAAAACTATAGTCTCGCTCCGAAGGGTGTTGGATACGCCAGACGTCCACTAAGTGTAATTCATGCAAGCGTGAATTGGCTTGAGATAAGACCGATGAGGAGGAAGAAGATTTACCCGCGGAAGTGTCTAGATCCTGAGAGAGAGATATGTTGAAGTCCCCTCCGACAATGAAACAGGGACCCCCAAAAGCGGACAGCTTGGAAAGGACAGCCGCGAGAAATGGAGCCCGATCTTGATTGGGAGTGTAAACGTTCGCCACTGAAAAAACAAAATCATGGTATTTCAATTTGAGGAAGAGACAGCGACCAGCTGGATCGACTAGTAAGTCCAAGACCTCCGGGCCAAAGGTATGATGAAAAGCCACCGACACACCTCTGGACCTGGCCTGCAGATTAGTACTATGATACCACTGAGTATAGTAGCGATTGCGGAGGACTAGAATATCATCGGAGCGAAAAGGAGTCTCCTGGAGGAGCAAGATCTGCGGTTTATGTTTGTTTATGGAAATGGTAGAGCATCTGGCTCTGCTTCTCCGGAGTGTTAAAGCTCCTGCAATTAATAGAGAAAAATTTGATCGGAGTCATATTTGTCCGAGGTAGAGCAAATAGGAAGAGTGTATCATCAGAGCTTCACCAGGCCGTCCCCGACTCCCGAGGAAAAAGAAAAACAAACAATAAAAAGGGAAGGAAAAGAAGAGAGTTAAAAGAAAGAACTAGTAAGAAAAAGGATAAAAAGCTGAGAAAGGAAGAGCATAAAAAAAAAAAGAGGAAAGTGAGAAGAAAAACTAATAGACAGGTGAACTGTCTAGGTAACATACAGTGTGATACTACGTAGTACACTGAAGGCCTAGGTGGGGGAACGTCAGAGGCACATGTATCCGATCCCGAACCAGGCCTCCCGCAGGCAAATGATAACCTAGAGTGAGGCCACCCTAGGATGAGGATGGACCCCCTCCCATAAAACGTGTTAAGTAAATCCTCAAACAGGCATGGGGGGGGAGAAAAAAAAAAAAAAAACAGCCCCTCCCCCGACAATAGACATAAACATAAGCCAGCAAGGACAGGGTGTGAATAAATCAAAAAGAAAGGAGGGCCCAGGACCTCCGAGACTATGGCCGAAGGCATCCTCGCCCACCACAGCAAACGGTGGAACCCAAGAACTAGCCCCAAGTCACAGTGCCGGAGCCAAAAAGGCACCTGGCTTGAGTAGAAGTCACAGGTAAAAAAGAGCAACCAACAGAATGCATAAAAACTGTAAGAAAAAAGGAGGGGAGAAACCTCCTGGTTTACGCGGAAAGTCAATCAGCCCACTGGGATCTTCTGGGAGGAGGATCTGGAACGTTTCTTCTTCTTTTGATTGGACCGCTGCCAGGATGAGGGAAATGGAAGGCCTGGGGACGGGAGCTGGGAAGGGCCAGTCCAGACGGGACACCTGAGGTAGCTCGAACACACCGAGAAATGTTGGCAAGTCCCAGAGAGTACGAAATTGTGCTGATTTTCCGTTCTGTGAGGCATTGAGTTGAAATGGGAATCGCCACTGGTAGCGAATATGCCTCTCCTGCAACATATGAGTGAGAGGACGCAGGGTCCTGCGGATGGCCAGGGTCTGGCGGGACAGGTCAGGGAAGAGCATCACCGGCACTTCATTGAATAGGCTGGTATCCTGCGTGCTGGCTGTTAGCATAATGGCATCCTTGACCTTGAAGTAGTGGACCCTGCAAAGGGCATCATGGACAAAAGATGGATCAGGGTTTCTGGGGCCCATCGTGCGATGTACGCAGTCCAGCTCAACAGGTGTGTCTTTAGCTTGTAGTAATTGATTGAATATGGCAGTAACCGCTGCAGCTAAATCTTTAGATTCAATGGAGTCTGTATGCCCCTGATCCGTATATTATTACAGCGGTTCCTGTTCTCAATGTCATCATGTTGGTACATGAGCTGTTGAATTAAGACTGTATGGGAGTTAAGGGTCTCTTCATGGGATTGTAAGGCATTACACAGGCCGTCGGCGGTATTTTCAATCTCTTCCATACGCACGCAAATATCTTGTTTAAGATCAGAGATTTCCTGTTTGTAAGTCTATTCAATACGTTTCACACAGAGTTCAAAATCAGCCTTTGTAGGTAGAGATTTAATATAGATGTGCAGGGACCACATGTGGGACTCAGAGCAGAGAGATGCTGGGGAAGGGCTGCGAGATGTCTGTGTATCCTGTGTGCCATGTGGGTTGATGGCAGAATCCCCTGGTGTAGAGAGGGAGCCCCGGGGGCTTACCTGCCCATCTTCATGAAGCACCATGTCACCGGGGATGGGGGGGGGGGGGGGGGGGGGGGGGAGGGAGAGGTGCCGGCGCCATCTTGCAGGCCGGGGCGCCCGAGGCCTCAGACGAAGATCGGGATACATAGCAGCTCAAATCGCCATCGGACCAGCCCCCCACAGGTTTCCGGTGCTGATTTTTGCCCACGTGGAGGGCGGAAGAAAGCCTGTGTGAGGGAGAAAAGCCCGCAAAGCAGATACGGGCCGGGAGCTATGCAGAAGTGCTGTTATCTCTCCATGTGCCTGGCCATGCCCCCCCCCCCCCCCCCGAACGACCTCTTGGATCCTGGATGGAGAGTTATGTTCAACTTGCCTCTTCAGAATTCCCCAAAAGTGTTCGATTGGGTTCAGATCAGGAGACATACTTGGCCACTGAATCACTTTCACCTGTTTCTTCTTCAGAAATGCAACAGTGGCCATAGACGTGTGTTTTGGATCGTCATGTTGGAAAAGTGCACAACGACCAAGGGCATGGAGTGATGGTAGCATCTTCTCTTTTAATCTAGAACAGTGAATTCATAATACCATCAATGAAATGCAGCTCCCCGACACCAGCAGCATTCATGCAGCCCCACAGAAGGACACTGCCACCACCAGGACCGGTGCTATACAATTTTGTGCCCTAGGCAAGACCAGCTACTTGTGCCACCCCCACAAAAAAATAAACTAAACACATTTTAAAACCAGTAGAAAATAATAAAATCAACAAAACATTAAAATGCTGTGAATGTTTACATGCTATGTGCAATTAAACCATGGCAACATCTAATGTTTGTGTAGTATTATGTTCAGCAGACTGTGTTCTTCTATTGTTGTGACTTAGATGATGTTCAGAGCACATTTTATGCCCAATTCATGCAAAACTCCATGTAATCCCAAGGGGTTCACATACTTTTCTTGCAACTGTAAAATGCAGGCAGCCCAGCCCACACAGAAAGAACATCTTTACTGAGAGATCCCACACTGTGACAGATCCGACAACACACCACTCTGAACGTCACTGACACATATCAGTAGACACTAGAAGAGCAGGCTGTGGGCTCGTGATGATGTCATCACTCACGGACACATTGCACATGTGATGGATGGCTGGACGGTTGGGTCACACTCACACAGACATAAGTCAGACATTACCTTCCTCCGCAGATGGAGCACAACCTCTGATGATGAATGGGGAGAGAAGGGTTGGAACTCTATAGTGATTATCAGCCACCAGCCAGCTTGCAGTAAGGAGAGTGTGTCTGAGAGGAACACTGGAAGGAGTGGCAGCTCAGCTGCTACACTGGCCCTGGACACCAGACAGCTTTCTCTGTCTTTTCTTCCTCCCCTCAGCTGAAGGATCAATCATGATGTGGCGGCATCCCACACAGAGAGAGTGTCAGCCTGTGCTGCGCCCAGAAGTAGCAGTGCACCAGCCCTGGCCACCACCATGTTTCACTGTAGGCACCATGCATTTTTCTTTGTACTCCTTACCTTTGTAACCCCATACAGGTTTGAAGCCATCAGTTCCAAATACATTTATCTTGGTCTCAGCACTCCATACAGAGTCTCAGTAGTCTTCTTTTTTAGCATGGGCCCTGGCAGATTCTAAGTGGACTTTTTTTGTGCATGTGCTTTAGGAGAGGTTTCCTTCGTGGACAACACCCATGCATGCCATTCCTCTGCAGCGTACTTTGTATTGTGTCATAGAAAACAAATCACCCCAGTTTGGCTTTCTACTTCATTAGCTAACTGCAGTGAACTTGCATGATGATTTTCTTCAACCTTTCTCTTGAGAAGATGCTCCTTCTGGTGTTAACTTCTGTGGACAGCCTGGACGTCTCTGTGAGATAGTTTCAGTTCCATCTTTGTTAAATTTGTGTATCACTTTTGCTACAGTATTCTGACCAGGGTGGATAAAAATCAATGATTTTTTAAAAAAAAATCAAAAAAAAAAAAAAGAAAAAAATCAGATTTTTTTGATTTAAATCGGATTTTTTTTATTTAAATCGGATTTTTTTAAATAAAATGCTTTTTGAGGAAAATATATTACCATCCAAAGGTTATTCCATCATGAAATAAAGATTCGTTTTTTAATTATGTAGAATAAGGCTGTATATGTTTAATTTTTTTGGTAAATAAATTCCATTAATCCATTCACAATGTCATGCTCTTCCAGAGGTTTTTGTAAGATTATTGGGCAGTTTCTCTGCCTACAAGATATTATCACAGATGCTTGGTTTACTTTGCAGTTATCAAAACTGAATTTGACTCAGCGGAGATCACATGCCTCTTCTTCACAGCAAAAATGTTATAACATGAACAGAGTTAAGAAAAAGACCTTAATCCTAACTTCTACAAACCTATGAATAAAGAATCCACCCCTTCAGTGCTAAGTATCAAGAAGTTCAGTGAATAGAATAGAAACCATATTTTTCTGATTGTTTGGAGTGGAATAGATCTGCACAAGAAGAAAGTGAAACTAAGTGTGAGGAGGAAGGGGCTGACAGTCTAAGTTTCTTAATATATATATTTTTTTTTTAGCCAAATTAGTTAACAAACATGGATGTTTGTTTAAGCAAATAACATATGCTGGAATATTATTGTTTCAGTTGAATAAATCTATTTAAATTGTTATTAAGGTAATGATTATTTTTCTCCTTCCTAAGTACAACAGAAAAGTTGTCCAAATATGAATGATTAACCTATTAAACTGGGGATAAAAAACTAATATGAAAAGTTGTTATTCTAAAAATCTTCATCTAAATGCATATTAAAAAGTTACACCAGCAAGAATTAGTCTTTATGTAGAAAACTAGGATTTAAATCAAGCCTTACTGACTAGTGATTTAAATCATGATTTAAATCAGTTTGATTTAAATCAAATCCACCCTGATTCTGACTGATAAGTAAAGCTTTGCTGATCTTCTTGTTGCCTTCACCTTTCTTGTGTAAATAAATTATTTTCTATCTTAGGCCTTTAACATTTCTCTTCCATGCGGTGCTATTGCTGACAGCATGAAATGGGAAGGGGTTTTCTTTAAGCAACGCCCTTTTATAATCAACTGTCTGCTGGATACCTGTTTAATGAATAATTAGACTGTAGTTTAATTTTTTATTAGGGTTTTGTCTAAAATTTAGCTTTGCTCCTAAGACTTTAATTGGGGTGTATTCATTTTTGCAACATGGTCTTGAATTAATTTGTTAGGAAAAATACTTTTTGTGTGTGCAAATTAAGAAATCTTGTTTGGAATCCTTGTAGGGAGTATTTTGTAGTAGAATGTCCCATAGAAATGTTTATTTTGAAATGAAAGTAAAAGGTTTTCTGACAAATCTGTTAGGGTGTACTAATTTATGCTGAGCACTGTACATGTACGTTATCGGCTTCAAGTGGTTGTACCAGGGTTAAGGCTGCAGCTGTATGCCATAACCCCGGTATTTATTTTCCAGCCGGCAATGCTTTTTCATCTAAAACGCAATCCCAGCAGATGGTTATTATTAAACAGGATTTAAATAGCGCCAGCAGTTTACGCAGCACTTTACAACATAAGGGCAGACAGTGCAATTACAATACAAATTAATACAGGAATCAGAGGGCCCTGCTCATTAGAGTTTACAATCTAAGAATATCCACTGGATTGCTTTAACAGGCGGCACCCCTCCCCTCTCTTCTCCAGGCTCTCCCGTCAGTTCGCGGAGCCATATATCTAATCCGGTAGTGCTGCTGGGTTATCATAGAGATGGTGAGCACCAGAAAGTTCCCAGCCATCTCTATGGTCTAGGACAGGGGTGGGCAAACTTTTTGACTTGAGGGCCGCAATGGGTTCATATATTGGACCCGGGGGCCGGACCAAGAGTAGATGAATGATGTGTATGTGTCATCCATAGTAAGTATAGTAATATTCCCCCATAGTAAGCATAGTAATTAATCCCCCATATAGTAATTCATCCCCCATATAGTAATTCATCCCCCATAGTAATTCATCCCCCATATAGTAATTCATCCCCCATATAGTAATTCATCCCCCATAGTAATTCATCCCCCATATAGTAATTCATCCCCCATTTAGTAATTCATCCCCCATTTAGTAATTCATCCCCCATTTAGTAATTCATCCCCCATTTAGTAATTCATCCCCCATATAGTAATTCATCCCCCATAGTAATTCATCCCCCATAGTAATTCATTCCCCATATAGTAATTCATCCCCCCTATAGTAATTCATCCCCCATATTAATTCATCCCCCATAGTACTATTCCCCCCCAAGTAGTAAGCCAAGTCCCCCGTGTCAATTCACTTACCTTTGCTCCGCGCGTTCCTCTCGCCGTGTTCCCGCGCCGTTCCGGTCTTCAGGGCGGACTGTGAGAGGAGCCTAGCTCCCCTCCCCTCTTGTTCGTCACGCTGCCCTGCCTACACACATCCTGACAGCCACATCCGCCGGGCCGTAGTTTGCCCATTGCTGGTCTAGGAGATCGGAAGCAACATCATCACATCATTTCCGGTTAGGGCAGATGTAAAAACTGCTTTTTTTTTTTTTTTTTTTGCAAAGCATGAGATCAATGTTTTATTTTAGTCTCATGCTTTCCAGGGTAGAGGAGAGATCTGGGGTCTTATCCCTTATTCCTGGTACAAGGGATGGTAACATAAAAGTGATAAAAAAAATAATGTGTGTGTATATATATATATATTTATATATTTTAGAATGCCTCATCCCTTCATGAAGGAAGTGAATGCATATGTAGTTTGCACATGCATATGTAAAAGGTGTTCGTACCACACCAAACTGGTAACCTGTAAAAATGTTTTAAAGCCTCACCTATGGAGATTTTTAAGTATCATAGTTTGTTGCCATTCCACAAGCTCACACAATTTTAAAGAGTGACATGTTAGGTATCCATTTGCTTGGTGTAACATCATCTTTTATATTTTACCCCCAAAAAATGGGTAATATATTGTGGTTTTGTTGCATTAAAATTCATTAATGTGTATTTTTCCCCCCCAAATAAAAACTGTTTGGAAAACCGCTGCGCAAATACCGTTTGACTAAAATTGCAACCACCATTTTATTCACTAGGGCCTCTGCTAATTATATATATATATATATATATATATATATATATATATATACACACACACACACATAGATACACACACACACACACACACATAGATACACACACACACACACACACACACACACACATATATAGTGTCTGGGGGTCGGACCTAATTTTCTAGCAAAAAAAAATGCTGATTGTTACGTCACGGGGCTGATATTGAGCTCTGCAATCACTTTAGCAGCAGTTGATTTCCTTTTCCGGGTCACAGTCCTGCTCAATGTCCTTTTGTCTCTTTCGGTCAGTTGACCATGGTGACCGCACTTATCAGACGACATTTTCCCTGAAACTGTATATGTCATGATAACCTTGGATACTGTACCTCACAACACGGCAAATAAATTGGCAAGTGCAGTCACAGAGGCGCCAGCTAAGCGGCACCAACAACTTGCCCTCTTTGAAGCTCAGTAAGCTCTGACTCCGCATTACCAGTACTGCACGCAGTGAATGACAATAGTGAGGCTTCTTCCCACAGGTGTCTCATCACACAGCAGAAGAAATAGAAAGTTCCATCAATTCTGTTTTCATCAATTTCACACCTGCATATCATGTATGGTTTCCTTCTTTTGTCCATCCCTGTATAGGTCAGAATGTGGGGAACAATGGCTAACACTGCCTGCGTTGTATCAGTGATGAGCTGTACATACAGTATCTGATTTGGAAGACATTCATGAGAAGTTCGGCCGGTTCGGCGGGTGATCCCTCCTCCTCGGTAGCTGTACATACCTGTAGAGCGAGTCCACAATTACTAGATGAACTTTGCACTCATGGCAGACACATTCCAGCAGTGAAGTGCAGGTTCTATGTACCGGGAATCTTCCCCGCCTCGATCTCCTCCATTCCCCAAAGCCCTGACACAGTTCCAGTGTAATGATACGGGGTAGCGGACTACCGGCTCGTACAAGGATCATACAGGTACTTACAGTATAAAGTGCCGTCCAGGAACACATCCCCGCCTTATGTGCGCTGCTCTGAGGATGGCGCTCTAGCTTCCTCTGTGTAGTTCCCGGGGAGGTTCCCTGCTCGCCTCTTCCTTTCACTTTCTCGGAGTCCTCCTGACTTCTCAGGCCCCTCCCCCCCGTCTTTCCTGTCAGAGGCGCCCTCCCCTCCCCGCTGGGCTTGTGTAAGGCTGGGAGCTCAGACCCTTGGACGGAAAATCAGGCCAAACCGGTATTTCTTGTGTGACAATGGATGTAGGAATGGATGTAGGTCATCGTCTTGTCTCCAACACGGGTCTTGTGATCCTGGCGACAGGCTGTATGTCATCCCTCCAGCAGGCGGCTGACACCCTGCACTGTATGAGGAAACGTTCTATTCACTTGTCTGTTTACACCTTGTGCTACCCGGACATGAGCTGCTTACCACAGTCCCGTGTTCAGCTCAACACAATCTGCAATGACGACTTCTGGTCTCCTTCACATGTGTGAATGTTCCTCCCTTGTGTGAATGTTCCTCCCTTGTGTGAATGTTCCTCCCTTGTGTGAATGTTCCTCCCTTGTGTGAATGTTCCTCCCTTGTGAAAAGCGTTCCGCGGTGGAGGCGGCGTTCACATTGCGATACAGCTACCCCCTTCATGCCTGTTTTGTTTTTCAGCTAAAGGGGAATTTTGCATTAAAATACGGACTTGGTGAAATTACCAGGTGGGACACCTATTAAAGGTTCATTTATTATAAGTACTTATTGAGCACCATTAATTTACACATACACTACATTGTAAGTATTGGTCGGCCGGCCTTTATACGCACATGAACTTTACTGGCATTCAAATCTTATGCAGGCCATAGATGGGTCAAAAATCGGCCGATTTTTCAGCCCCCAAAAAAATCAGCCGATATTCGGATCGTTAGTGGGTTAATAGGTCGGCCGTTTTTCGGTATTTTAGCAGATTTTTTTTATCGGTAAAGTTTGAAAAAAAATCGTCCGATTTTGCCGATCTGCCGATTTTCGCAGCAATGATGGGGAAATCGGCTGATCTTTTTACCGATAAAAAAATAGCACATGAGCAGTGACCTGCAAGAGGAGGAAGAAGAAAAGGATGAAGAAGAAGAGGAAGTAGAAGATGAAGAAGAGGACGAAGAAGAATTCCAGTCCAGCAAAAAGTGTCCCTGCAGAGAGCTCCGCTATTTCTTTGACAGTTCTTTGACGTTTATAGCGGCTGAAACATTGTATCTATTTGTTTACGACTAAAAACATCTGTATCCGAAATGGATACAAATAGATACATTGTTGCAGCCGCTATAAATGTCAAAAAACTGTCAAATAGTGGAGCTCTCTGCAGAGACACTTTTTGCCGGCTGTGGACGGGATGAAAATCGTTCGTTTTTTTTACCGTTCCTGGTAACGTCAGCCGATTGAACGACCAATTTTTCGTTTTTTTAAAGAAAAATCAGCCGGTTTTCTCCCCATCTATGGCCTGCATTAGTCCATAGGGTTCAATATTAAGCTGGCCCACCCTTTGCAGTTATAACAGCAACTCTTCTGGGAAGGCCATCCCCAAGGTTTAGGAGGGTGTCTATGGGAAGATTTGACCATTCTAGAAGCGCATTTCTGAGGTCAGGCACTGATGTCGGGGGAGGAGGCCTGGATCACAGTCTCTGCTCTAATTCATCGCAAAGGTATTCTACTGGGTGGAGGTCAGGACTCTGTGCAGGCCGGTCAAGTTCCTCCACCCAAAACTCTCTCATCCATGTCTTTATGGACCTTGCTTTGTGCACTGGTGTGCAGTCATGTTGGAACAGGAAGGGGCCATCCCCAAACTCTTCCCATAATGTCTTGGTATGGTGACACCTTAAGAGAGTTCCCTTCCCTGGAACAGAGGGGCCAAGCCCAACCCCACACCATAATCCCCCCTCCACCAACATTTACACTTGGCACAATGCATTTAGGCAAGTACCGTTCTGGCAACCCAGGCACGTCTATCGGATTGCCATACAGAGAAGCGTGATTGGTCACTCCAGAGAACGTGTCTCCACTGCTCTAGAGTCCAGTGGCGGCATGCTTTACACCACTGCATCCAAAGCTTTGCATTGAACTTGGTGATGTAAGGCTTGGATGCAGATACTCAGCCAGGGAAACCCATTCCCTGAAGCTCTCTACGCACTTGTGCTAATCTGAGGGCCACATGAAGTTTTGGAGGTCTTTAGCTATTGACTTTGCAGACAGTTGGTGACGTCTGCGGACGATATCGCTCTGGTATTTTACATGGCCTACCACTTGGTGGCTGAGTTGCTGTTGTTCCCAGTTGTTTCCTCTTTGTTATAATACCACTAACAGTTGACTGTGAAATATTTATTAGCAAGGAACTTTCACAGATGGACTTATTGCACAGGTGGCAACCTATCACAGTACCACGCTTGAATTCACTCCTGAGAGTGACCCATTCTTTCACAAATGTTTGTAGACACAGTCTGTATGCCCAGGTGCTTGATTTTATACACCTGTGGCCATGGAGGCGATTGGAATGCCTGAATACAATGATTTGGAGGGGTGTCCCAATACTTTGGACAATATAGTGTACATTCACATCAGCCCCTACCATTCAGGGGATTACAATATAAGGTCCCTAACTCACATTCATACGTACACATACTAGGGCCAATTTAGACAGGAGACAACCTAACAGCAACCGGAGTACCCGGAGGAAACCCACACAGGCACAGTGCAATGTGTACTCATTTGACTGGCTGCCATATTGATTTGGAGGGGGGCAGTAAAGACATGGCTCAACAGCTGGTTTTTACCACCCCTCTGCTACCTGTGTGACTCTAGAAAGTACTCGGTGGTAGGCTGGTATAAGGCCCCTTTCACACAAGGCGGAATTTGCTTTGCAAAGCAGGTGGATGACAGGTCAATGCCTACTCAGTTTATGCAGGACAGATACAGACACTGCTGCTCTGTGAGCGGCCGGATGTAAACAGACCAGCTGTTTACATTCAACTGCACTCTAATCTTCCTAAATAGAGGGGAATAGATTGCAGATTGGATCGGAGGTAGCCCGTTTACACCAGGCAGTCCATAGAAATACATGGACCATCCAATCAGGTCTGCCTGAAAAACTGACAGGCGGATCAGATCTGACCCTTCATGTGAAAGGGGCCTTCAAAAAAAGAAAAAATGCTGAATTCTGATTCAAGTTACATAAGTGTGCACATCTGTCTTCAGTTCAATCTAGTTTACATTTGCTTTGCATCCATTTTTTACATGTCCATTTTTTTAGTTTTTGTCTAAAAGCATACATTGTGGTTTAGCCTGTATCTGTCTGAAAAACTGACAAACAGATATCGGTTAAACACCATTGTGAAAGGAACCACATTTTTTATGG
Organism: Staurois parvus; assembly: GCF_062004578.1. Lineage (NCBI taxonomy): Eukaryota > Metazoa > Chordata > Amphibia > Anura > Ranidae > Staurois > Staurois parvus. The sequence goes on from NW_028318053.1 coordinate 1,155,686, forward strand.
TATGTGATAGTTGTGCAAATGTTGATTATCTTTGTATTTTGAATAAAGATATACATACTAGGACCAATTTAGACAGGAAACCATTAACCTACCAGCATGTCTGGAGTGTGGGAGGAAACCACAGTACCCAGAGGAAATCCATGCAGGCATGGGGAGAACATGCAAACTACAGGCAGGTGGTGCCATGGTTGGGATTCAAACCAATGACCCTAGTACTGCTAGGCAGAGGTGCTAACCATTAAGCCACTTTACTGCTAATGCAAACTAAAAGAATCCATGTCCCATGAAGAGTGCAACTGTATATGACGAATCTCTGAATATACCTGTCTGTGATGACTGTGTGTACAGACCTTTTTTTTTCAAATTTGTGCTTAAGTAATTTAAATAATGTGAACCAGAGCTTTGGATGTGATCCCTTAATTCACCACAGCTGCTCTACTAAGTGCTATACTAATCGTATCAGCTCTTATATATACCTTTTTTATACAGAGCCATTGGTTTATGTTTAAACGTGCAATAAACAAGCACATTCTCTACAATGCTCATATCCTTAAATATGATTTAATAATGTGTCCTTTGTGCTTCAATAAAGTCTCTCTGTGCATATAACGTGTCCAAGTGTTTTCAGTTTTTCAAAGTATTAATGCACAATGCCTTCAAACATATTAAAGTGTCCTTGCTCAAAAAAGTGCTCAATTTCCAACTATCAGTTCCCGAAATCCTCCACCATAAGCACTCACCAGATTTATATGACTACCTATCACAGGTGAGTCACAGCACTTAGTATCATGGAAAACCACCATCAGCCTTCTTCTTGGGCCAGCTGAACTCTTTCCTTTTAAATGTCTCACAACATGTAGGGAGAGATGGAGGGAGACCACCATAGTGTGAAACCTTTTTTTAAAACCTTTTATTTATTAAAAACCATTTCCACTATGCCCACTCACATTGTTAGGCGCATACCCTTGCACCAGGATATATGCTTGTTTATTGCACGTTTAAACAAAAAACAAAAGCACTGTATTAAAGATAGGGTTGTTCTTGCCAAGATCGTGAGTTTCTGCCTTCTCAGTCAAAAGGTGGTGGTGGTAGCTTAACCACTTGTCCTCTAGAGGATTTACCCCACTTAATGACCAGGCCTCTTTTGATAATTGCACGGTCATGTAAGGCTGTATGAAAACAAAATTTATGTCCTTTTTTCACACAAATAGAGCTTTCTTTTGGTGGTAGTTGATCACCTGTGCGCTTTTTATTTTTCGCGCTATAAACAAAAAAATTTTGAGTAAAACTAATTTAAAAAAATATATATTTTCTCATTTCTGTCATAAAAAATATCCCAAAAAACTAAAATTTCATAAGAAATTTAGGCCAAAATGTATTCTGCTACATGTTTTTGGTTAAAAAATCCCAATAAGTATATATTTATTGCTTTGTGTGAAAGGTATAGCATCTACAAACTATGGTATAGATAATGGAATTTACACAGCATTTACTTTCTGACTGCCCATCACATTTCTTGAGGTGCTAAAATACCAGGATAGTACAAACACCCTCAAATGACCCCTTTACGGAAAGTAGACACCCTAAGCTATCTGCTGAGAGGCATATTGAGTCCATGGAAGATTTATTTTTTTCCACAAGTTTCTGGAAAATGACAAAAACTTTTTTTTTTTTTTTTTTTTTTTAAACAAAGTTGTCATTTAAATTATATATTTCTCACACAAGCCATGGGTATATGTGGAATTACACCCCAAAATACATTCTGCTACTTCTACCGAGTATGGGGGTACCACATATGTGAGACTTTTTGGGAGCCTAGCCACATACAGGAGCCTGAAATCCAATGACCACTTTGAAAGCCTGAAGGTGCGTGACTTCCTCATTTCACTTCCTCACTACCTTTCACAGTTTTGAAGGCCCTGAAATGCCAGGATAGCACCAAACCCTCCCAAATTACCCCTTTTTGGAAAGTAGACACCCCATGAAATTTAAAAAAAAGGCATGGTGAGTATTTTGCAGGTCTAATTTTTTCTCACAAGGTTTTGAAATATTAACAAAAAGAAAAAAAAATAAGTTTTTGTTTTTTTTCTTCAATTTGCAAAAACTTGTGGCAACAAACGAGATCTGCAATATACTCACCATTCTTCTGATCAAATTCCTTGGGGTGTCTACTTTCCAAAAAGTGGTCATTTGGGGGGGGGGGGGTTGGTGCTATCCTGGCATTTCAGGGCCTCCGAAACTGTGATAGGTAGTCAGGAAGTGTAATGAGGAGATAAAGTCCTTTAAGAAGCCTGATGGTGCTTATTGAATTTTGGGGTCCTGTACTTGGCTAGACTGCCAAAACGTCTCTCACATGTGGTACCCCCATACTCGGGAGAAGTAGCAGATTGTATTTTGAGGAGTAATTCCACATATACCCATGGCATGTGTGAGCAATAAATCATTTAAGTGACAATTTTGTGTAAAAAAAAAAAATTTTTTTTTGGATTGTCATTTTCCAAAAACTCATGGTAAAAAAATAAATTCTTCTATTGATTCAACATGCCTCTCAGCAAATAGTTTGGGGTGTCTACATTCAAAAAAGGGGTCGATTTTGGCCCAGCATTAGAAGTTTATGCCACACATCACTCACTCTTCTAACCACCTGAACACCAAGCCTTTTCTGACACTTTTTGTTCACATGAAAAAAATCTGTATTTTTTGCTAGGAAATTAATTTAAACCCCAAACATTATATATTTTTTTAAAGCAAACACCCTAGTGAATAAAATGGTGGGTGCTGCAATTTTTTATGTCACATAGTACTCACGCAGTGATTTTTCAAACGCAATTTAAAAATTCACTTTTTTTACTTTTAATGCACAAAAACACTAAATATTGACCAATTATTTGGTAAAATAGAAAAGATGATGGTATGCAGAGTAAATAGATACCAAACATGACATGCTTTAAAATTGCGTATGCCCCTTGCAATGGCGACAACCTGCATACGTTTTTAAATATCCATAGGCAATGTATCCTTTACAAGCTACCATTATAGATTTACAGAGGAGGTCTAGTGTTAGAATTACTGCCCTTGATCTGACGTTCGCGGCGATACCTCACATGCATGTTGCAACCGCTGTTTACATACTGGCACAGGGTCAATGCTCACAAATGCAGATGCGCACATGCGCAGGGGGGGGGCAAGGGTACTTTTTTTTAAGTTATTTTGGGGACACTATACTAATGTGAATGCTGGTGTAGTGCTGATCTGATGTGATCAAAGTTATTGATCCGTTCAGACACTATACTAACAATGGAGGTATATTGTGTATGAGCATCTTCCTGGCAATCAAGGAGTTGACTGTGATGACTGGTGTACTGACAGGCAATCTGATGCTATCTGGGAGGGGCGCGAAAACCACGGGAGCGCGAAACACGTCACTAAATATTGGCCAATTATTTGGTAAAATATAAAAGATGATGGTATGCCAAGTAAACAAATACCAAACATGACATGCTTTAAAACTGAGCATGCCCTGTGCAATGGCGACAAACTGCATACGTTTTTAATATCAATAGGCAATATTTTAAAAGCCTTTACAAGCTACCATTTTAGATGTACAGAGGAGGTCTAGTGTTAGAATTACTGCCCTTGATCTTACGTTCGTGGCGATACCTCACATGCATGGTGCAACCAATGTTTCCATACTGGCACAGGGTCAATGCTCACGAACGCAGATGCGTGCGTGCACATGCAGGGGGGCAAGGGTACTTTTCTTTTTTAAGTTATTTTGATTTTTTAAATTATTTTTACACTGTCCCCTTCATTTTTTTTTTTTGATCACTTTTAATGCTATCACAGGGAATGCAAATATCCCCTATAACTTCAATGGGCATTGTCATATATTCTTTTTTGAGAAATCTGGGTTCTATCAGACTCTAGATATCTCCCCTGCCCTTACTTTATCTAATCAAACCAAGATCGGTGTGATCAGATGCTTTCCCAATTTACAAATGGCGCTGTTTATATCCTGTGAAACTGAAGTGGTGTAATGCTCGTAGCTTCTGATTTCTTAGACTATAGAGATGATTGGCACCATTCTGGTCTCCAATCAGCTCTATGGTCAGCTGGCAGAAACACCGGCTGCATTCTCAGGTTGCCCCGATGGCACAGGACTGCATGAGAAGGCCGTGGAAGGCAGCGGGGGAGGGGGGCATCGTCTTCTGCTGCTTGTAAAAGCAATCCTGCAGCTAATTAGCTACCAGGATTGCTTTTACATGAAAGCAGATCGCTGGCTGAAAAAAACTCTATCAGGATGGTGCCTGCAGCTGTAGGCATCATCCTGGTATAACCATTCAAATTCCAGTGATGTACCAGTACCTCGGTTTATGAATTTAATTCATTCTGCAGGACATTTCATATAGCGAAAAATTCGTAAACCGAAACACTGTTTCCCATAGGAATGCATTGAAAACCAATTAATCCATTCAGAAGGTAAGAAAAACAGTAAACTCTACTAAAATACCACATGAGTTATTTTATTAACTCATGCAGTATTTTAGTAGTGACAACCATGTGTTAATGTTTCAGCTGTCAGCGGGGTTCCCCACTGACAGATGAATGTAAAAAAATTTAATTGCAGGCAATTCACTCAGCTGTCAGGTGCCAGTTTTTAAATGTAATTACTGTTTTTGTTTTTTTCCCTTCACTATACAGTAGTTCAGAAATTCAGCAGTCACTTTCCCTTTCCAGCTGAAAGAGAGAAAGTTTCTTTTAGTTTATTTCCCCAAGTTAAGATACAATGTTTCCTTTCAGTTTCTTAAAAGATACAATGTTTCCTTTCAGTTTCTTAAAATATACAAAGTATCCTTTAGCTCTGGGAAACTGACAGCTAATGTGAGCTATACTGAAGAAAAAAAAAAGATGGCAATTGCATTTAAAAATCAGCACTGACATACACTTCGTATTGTGAAAATAATTAGTAAATAATTTGTAAACCGAGGCATTATTTTCAATGGATTTTCATTCGTAAACTGAAAACTACGTTAGCAGAGAACTTCGTAGACCGAAGTATTACTGTATATGCTATGTTTGTTTTTTTGTATGCAGCCTGTGGACTGAATGGAAAAAAAAGAGAAGAAATCTCTGCCAGAAAAAGTGTGTGGTATGCCCACCATTAGAATATACCGCCCTGCATCCACCCACTTCTAATGGTGGACACACATTAGGTCACACTTTGCCACATATGCCAGTTCCAAGATTGTACAAATGTCTAAATAGTGTCACGCTTGAATAAAAATTGCCCACGTATAAGTGGTACTCCATATGGAGAAGGATGACACCAAGTCCCAAACTATCTTGCCACTGCTCCCCATGTAGTCTGGGCATCTGGGGGGTTCCACGTGACTATCTTTTCCCTCTTAAATCTGAACAATACTTATGCTCGCCACCGCACCAGCTTGTACTACACTTATGGGACTCGCTATGTTGCCAAGTCATACTGCAGTGCTGGTATTATTATTATACAGGATTTATATAGTGTCTACAGTTTGCTCAGTGCTTTACAATATAACGGGAGACAATACAGTTCAATACAAGAGGGTTAGGAGGGCCCTGCCCCTTGGAGCTTACAATCTAAGAGGTATGTGATAGACCCGGATGTACTAGACCGCTGGTGCTCGCCAGTTCACCAAAAGGTAGCGCGGCACTAGTACTGGCACTCTGCTGCATATGAGAGTCATCAAAATTTACTGGCAAGTGCTAACAGAATCAGGCCTGATTCTGTGAACCCTGCGGTTTTGAGTGCAATAGATCAAGTGACATTGACCTACTGGCACTGCACTTGCTGGGGGAGAAGGGGGGGTAAGAGTAGGGGCTAAATGCAGGTGCTGGCAGGTGCCGGGGCTGATCCCGCTAAATGCCTTTTTGGGGAAGCTATACTAATGTGAACGCTGGTATAGTGCTCATCTGATCAAACATATTGATCCGTTCAGACACTATGCTATCAATGGAGGTTTATTGTGTATGAGCATCTTCCTGGCAATCAAGGCGTTAAAGGTGATGACTGGTGTACTGATGGGCAATCTGACGCTATCTGGGAGGGGAGTGAAAACCACAGGAGCGTGATTTTGTGCACCTGTGCCGCCCTGTAGCAGTATTTCTGCTATAGGGCAGTCAGGAAGTGGTTACAGAAGAGGTTTGTGTTATGGCGCTGCATCACTTTTACTGACAATGGCACGGTCATGCAATGCTGCACCAAAATTAAATTTACATCCCTTTTTCCTCACGAATTGGGCTTCCTTTTGGTGGTATTTGATCGCCTGTGCGGTTTTTATTTTTTTGCGCTATAAAAGAAAGACTGACAATTTTGAGAAAAAAAAAACAATATTTTGGACTTTTTGCTTTAAAACATCTCCAGTAAAAAAATGTAAAAATCTAATTTCGTCATAAATTTCAGCCAAAATGTATTCTGCGACATGTCTTTGCTAACAAAAAATCCCAATACGTGTAAATTAATTGGTTTACGTGAATGTTATAGCGTTTACAAACGTGAACGTTATAGCGTTTATACAAAAAAATATGTATAACGCATACATACTGCATTTTAATTTTTTTTTATACTAATAACAGTGGCGATCAGCGACTTATGACGGCAATCAGTGACTTATTGCAGCAATCAGCGACTTATGACGGGACTGTGGGACTGCAGCGGACATTCTGACACTGGGGGGAACTGACTTGGGGTCACTGACACCAATAAATTGATCATTGCAAAAAGAAAAAACACTGACACTGTACTAATGGCACTGGGGAGGAAGGAGTTAACTGCTGGAGACAATCAAAGGGTTAACTATGTGAGGGGAGTGTTTTACTAGGGGGTGGGGGTGTGTACCTCTCTATTACACACTGTCCCGGAAGGCTGTGACCAGCTCTATTACACACTGTGCTGAAAGCTGACAGGGAGGAAAGTTCCATTGAAAACAATGCAGCCTTCCTCTCGGTCTGTGATTGCTGGAAATCGCCAGGCTCCAGAGGGTAATCACCGGCCAGGACCCGGTGATTGACACCCGCGGCCGCGATCGGTGCCGCAGGTACGTTGATCACACGCTTCGCGCGCGCCCCTACCCTGGAAAGCAGGATCACGGTTATATACGTGATCCTGCACACAGGGGCCGCCTTGTAGCAGTATATGTACTGCGGGCAGTCCCCTAGTGGTTAAAATGGTTTTAAACCCTTACAAATACTCAGTGAAGTGACTGTCTTCAGGTTATACACAGATTAAACTAATCCTCCTACATAAATTGTACCTATTTACAGCAATCTGACTCCTACATCCATTCAAAGTCCAAATTTTACATAGGATTTCTCAGCTCTGAAAAGCAGGGGGCAGGGAGCTAAAGTTACATCAGCGATGAGAGCTTGGAGAACTGATTGGAGAGAAGGGACACATAACCACACAGCTTACAGGAACAGAGCTAGCTTCAGCTCAGCCCTCAATATGATGGACTGATAAGTATACTGGGACTTTCACAATTGCTATATACATGGCTTTATGCACTTTGCCAATCTTACATACCTCATGGGCGCTATGAGGGATATTTCTGGAAATCCTTACCACTTGTAATGGATGAGTTTGTACATACATGCTGGATGTCTGCGAGGGAGGTATGAGACAACCATGCAATATATGAAAGATACATCTTCTTCTCTATCAATACACCATTTCCTCCTCTGGACCACAGTAAATATCTGTATATTATTGGATGTCATTTATTCCAGCCTTTGTCTTGCACACAAGATAGCTGGAATTTGCTTATACTGCATATCTGTGTGAGCGAAGTATGAGGCATCAAAGATAAAGCATTTTAGTCAGTCTTCTATTTGCTCATACTTTTCCTCCCCTGGACCACAGTAGTCTCCTTTGTGCAAATTGAATTTCTGGAATTACATCCATATTCATGGTATTGTCACTGCATATCTTGGAACATTTCCATCATTCTGGATTCTCTACATTGCTGGAAAATTGCCATTAATCTCTATAAAAAGGATACTTTCCAATAAATTTCAGAAGGAGTTTCAGCCTTTACTCATCCACTCATTCTTATTTTCTGGTACAATAATCTTTTATTGAGAAAGTTTTACAAGACAAAATAAATGGTGGAGTCCCGCACAGGGGACTAAGGCTCAAATAAGACAATCATAAATAATTGCTGCGCTGCCTCTAGTGGGTGAATATACCACCCTATATACGTGTTATTGACCCACAAAACATACGTGTTTTTCTATACCATAGGTCTAAACAAGATGTGCCCTTCCTTCCCAGTGGCTTAATGCGTCCTTAGGTTGGGGAAAAAATTATATGTAAATACCCTGCGTGCTTCAACCAACGAGTGTACCAAATAAGTGATATAAATAAACAATGAAACCATCAAACTATAAATATAGTGCACTTGTATACAAAATATTGCACTTGTATACAAATAATAGTAAGTCCCAATCAGCGTTCAGCCATTTAAAGTTCCAACAAGAAATAATATCCACATCCAGTGTAAAACTAGGTGATACAGTGATTAATCTTATCCTTCAAATTGTTTGTGTTGAGTGCTCCACTTAGTGCTCCCCCTCCAGGGCCCCACTAACCACAAATTGTTGACCACCTGCAATGGTAGGTCAAATGGCTCTTTTAGGTGTAGCAGCACTCTCCTGCAAGTTCGCGGTCTGTATGGTCTTGATGCCTCTATCTGCTGGTTGCAGGTTCCATAAGTGAAAACACCTCCAGAACATCTACAATACTCCTCCACCACTGTGAAAACATCAAAAGGGAAACTTCCATAGCGTAACACAGTTTTTATTAAGTAAAAAACATTCAAAATGCACTTAAAGGTGATAATACTTGTCATTTTCTTACGAATCCCAAGAGTGGTCAAGATGCCCTTCACCTCCGCAAACCCCACTGAGGGCTTCCTCCAGGCCCTAGCAATGGTGTGTTTAACAGTTATAAACAGGTACGTGGCTAGTTTCTGTTGATAGGAGAAGAGACCCGGCAGCGGGCATTGAAGAAGTGCATGTTTGGGGTCCTTGCAGAAGGGAACATGAAAGAGGGTCGAGAGGAGGCCGAAGACCCGCAACCAAAAGCCCACCAGACGGGGGCAAAACCACCATATATAGATTTCATCTTCACATTGGCAGCAGCCCCTTAAGCATCTATCACTATATAATGGGTTCGAGTGAGCTATGCGGGCTGGATCCCAGTACCAGCGAAGGAGGCCCCTTCCATGGTGACAGTGTTTAAAGAACATTTGGTTACAGCAGCCAAATTCAGCCACCCCGCAGCCTATGAGTGAAGAGGGTGGAACGAGGTACCCTGGGACGTTTATAGGCCCAGATGAAGGCCATGATCTTGTTCTGCAAAGAATGCAGAAAGAATGCAGGGACTCAGACTGGTAGCATCCAGAAGAGGTACAAAATCTTAACCTCCCTGGAGGTATTCCAGGGTGTAGCTCAGGGTAAAGTTTCAGCACCACAAGTGGTAACCCCAAGCTACACTCAGGAATACCCTGCAGCGCTGCTCCCGGATCTTTTCTTCACTTACCTTGTCCTGCGCTCCCGCGATGCCCCCCGTAGTGTCCCTGGCAATGTTCTCTGGTCGATGCCAGCATCTGTCTTCCGGGTTCCGTTCCCTGCGAAAATTTTAAAAGTGACATTCACTAAAATCACATAGTAAAACATTACGGTGTCAAACCATTTCACATACATTTTGTACCTAGTGCTTTGTCCTGTCTGCATTTTTACTGTTCTTTCTGCCTTGAAACTGAGAAAAGTCCATGGCGTCCAAAAAGCATCCCTTTAGGTTAAAAGTGGGTTTAGACCAGCTAGAGAACAGCGATAGTAAATTAGAACTACTTGCAGAATTGAGTGATAATGATTCGTGGGGAAATTCGCCATCAGTCAAATTTCAGTGTTTTTGGTTTGATTATATTATTGAATTAAATTTGTTATTATTATTATATAATTTTTTTATGATTATTTATTAAGTTATAATTGATGATTTCGTGTTTAAAATTTTATCATACCCGGAATGTTTACTAGACTCTTGTTTGGACAGATTTCAGTGAGTTATTCCTAAAAATTACAGGCAATCAATAAATAAAACTACATATTTCCATGCAAAAAAATGTACAGCTTTCAGCACAGAAATATGGATATAATCAGACCGCTAGGGAGGCTACAGAGAACGGTCATGTTGATAGCATTGATATTACGCCCAATCCAGAACAATGAGGGAAAGTGCCAGGAGGCATTCATTCTTATTTTTACCCTTAGGATCCCTTTACTGTAGACTGTGCCCATTGATTATCATGTGATAAAGCCAATTTACCAGAATGTCAATTATTATATATGTGTGTTCTTGGGGACATGATAGGTGCTTTGTATGTATTTTAACCCACTAGGTACCATGTGTTATTGTGTTCACAATAATTTCTCTTTTTTTACGAAAATAGAAAAAGAATTAGAAGGATATCTGTCAAGAAATAATCAGTTTTTTGGGATTGGTTTTGAGCCATGGAGTCCATTTTATGATTTTTTTTGGAGGGATTATCATTATTGTGGATGGCTCACACTCAGGTATATGATAATATACACAACATACATGATTTTTTTTTTACCTAGTAGGATATTATTTCTTTGTTTTTTCTTGGCAAAAATTACGTCTACAAAAGATTCACCATGCCTCTTAGAAAATACCTTGGGATGTTTTCTTTCCAAAATGTGTTAATTTTATGGGTGTTTTCACTCTCCTGGTGCTCCAGGGTCTCAAAAATATAATAGGTAGTGAATAAATTAGGTGCATAATTTATGCCCCTAGAAAACCTGAAGGTGCTCCTTGGATTTGGGCCCCCTATGTGTGGCTAGGCTGTGAAAAAAGTGCCACACATGTGGTATCCCCATCATAGGGAGGAGTAGCAGAATGTGTTTTGGGATGTAATTCTAAGTATGCCTATGATGTGTGTTAGAAATATCTTATTAATTGACAACTTTGTGTAAAAAAAACACATTTTCATTTTCTTTCCTGCATATTCCAAAAATTGTGGCAAAAAGTGAAATTATACCTCGTAGAAAATATCCTGGAGCATTTGCTGGTACTCCAGGGACTAAAAAAAATGTGATAGTGAAAGAAATTAGATGCATAGTGTTCATTAGTACATGTAATTTATACTTCTTGGACACTCAAAGGTGCTTTCTGGATTTTGGGTCCCTCTATGCATTTCGGCTGTGAAAAAGACTCCCACTTGTGGTATCCCCATACTCAGGAGGCATATGAGAATGTGTTTTTTAGGGTGTAATTGTAAGTATGCCTATGTCATGTGTGAGCCATAACTATTTAAAATTACAACTTTTATTTAATGTCTTTAGTTACCAAAAAGCTGCAAGAGAAATTACAACTTCAAAACCTCACCATGCCTATTACTAAATACTTTGGACATCCTTCTTTATAAAAAGGAGTAACTTGGGGAATATTTGTACTGTCCTGGCATTTTAGGCCCTCAAGAAATGAGATGGGCCCCCTATGTACATCAGGATTGATCAATTTTCAAATAAACTGTATATACCATATATTGTAGACTCTATAACTTGCACGCAGACTAAATATTATACTTTGATTTGGGTTATTTTTACCAAAGTGATGTAGCAGAATACATTTTGGCCTAAATTTAAAAAAAAAAAAGATTATTTATTTGCACATTTTTACAACAGGAACTAAGATCATTTTTTGGCATTTTTCCATTTATATAGCAAAAAATAAAAAAAACAGTGGTGATTAAATACCAACAAAAGAAAGTTCCATCTATCTCAAAGAAAATTATAAAAATGTAATTTGGGTACAGTGTTGCATGACTAAGTAATTGTCATTCAAAGTGTGACATAACAATGGTCTGGGCAGGGAAGGAGTGAAAGTGTCTGGTATTGAGGTACTAATAATTAAACAATTGTTTAGCTTCAATCCTAAAAACAGTGGGATTGTGGATTGTTTACTGCTTTTTATATCTCCAACTTAATCTACCAGCTGAAGATAAGATAAGACTCTCCTTTCCTGCTCAACACATACCACTCAGCTCAATCATTATCAGGCTACTGTCACGTATTTGTTTGTCTGTTCATTATCTCACCAATTACTGTTTACACTCTATCAACATTGTAGCTTCAGATTTAGCAATTCTTTGTTATTTATGTGTTAAAATATTTATTTCACAACAAGATTGGTGCTTATAAATTGTACACCTCTCCAGGAGTCCCTACTTCTTACTCATAAAGACAGATTATCAGCTATCACAACATGAATTTTAGACACAACACAATAATTTTTCCTCAAGTCACCAAATTAGTGTACGCTGCGCACCTATTTTTGACACAGTGATACATATCCTTCTGTTGTCACCTAAATTATTCGTTCATGACATCAATCTTGTTCTTTTGCACAGTCTATTATAATTTTTTCACATTTTCACACTACTTTACAACATTAAATTTTTAAACATTAGCTAAGCCTGCGTAATATCTACTTGTGGATGACCTTTCACTTGAAGGATCTAATCACCTACCTTGGCATATCAATTTTTGGCCTCTTAACAGCCCTGGTTCACTGCTATCAATGCTGATTGTATATTAATATACCCTAGAAGAAATAATATAAAAAGCAAAACATCAACCAAACTTAGGCTTGCATTTGTAGAACAAGCACATATTTGAAAAACAAGCATTTACTTTACAGAGTCATCTGGACATTTGTCCAGCTGTCTGTTTTACTATCTATGTTTTTATTAGCTATTTTGTTCATCAGCAGTGAAAGTTCTATCATAAAATTTGCAGAATTTTTATTAAGTATTGAAATTCTGAAGAGCAACAATGGAAGGAGCCCTGCCAGCACCACATTTCAGGGACACTAGAAACTGTATAATGGAACGGAACATGAAAAGCAAAACAGTCGATTCTGCTGAAAATATTACAGACAAGGAAACTTTTGAGATGACATTCTGGAAGTTACAACGATTATTGGCTACAGAGATGCGCTTGTGGTGGGATGTAGCATCCTTTGAAGAGTATCTCAAAGAAAAAAGAATTCCTAGAAGCCTGGTATCACATACCTGGTGATGGAGGCCAATGGAGAGAGGGCTTCCCTTGCGGCTAAGTTCTGGACTCCCCTGAGAGTGGGACAGCGGGAGTCAGGCCCAAAGTTGCACTGGTCGCCTGTAGGAGTGCTGGTTGGTGGTCCACTCAGAAGCACAGCTGGTGCACGGAGATAGTGCGTGGTATGTAAGCCCTTTTGAGATTTGGCTGTTTACTGGGTAGTCGGTTCAAGCCAAGGTCAGGTACCAGGTGGGAATCAGAGCGGACGTAGTCAGATGGGAAAGCCAAGGTCCTACACAGAGGAGCGAGAGAGAGAGAGTATCCGTAAGCCAAGCCGAGGTCAGATCAGGGGTAAATCAGAGTAGACAGGTCCAGGAGGAAGCCGAGTCAGTAACAGGAAATCACAAGTCAGAATCACAGGAACCAGGAACAGGGCACGGGGAGCTAGAGATCATCCAGCAACCAGAGGAAGTGATGAGCCTCTTTATAAAGGCCGTCTAGCACCAGACTGAGGCTGATGTGTACCTCTGCGGCCATGTAGAGCACTGGCAGAAATGCCAGATCTTCCAGGACTTCTGCCGTGGACAGCACCCTGACACATGGGGATAAAGAAATTCCCCTCTTTCCACATAGAGGATGTAATCTTCAGAACCATTTGGATTCAAGTCCTAGATTAAACTTAAGTCAAACTAATGAAACGAATTGTGGAACACGAAACAACATAACCTAGAGGCTTTAACAAATGAAATTACATAATGTCAGTAGAATTTGGAGAGTTTTCACAGCCAACCTGACTTTAAAGCAAGAGAAATGAAAATGACTAAGTCCTTGGACACTCTTGAAGAACATATAGTGCACACAAAGAGATCAAAATTTCTCAGAGACAAATCAGATCATGAGGAAGGCACAGCATACAAGTAGACGACTTCACGGCTACAGAATAGATTGCATAGTTCAGGCAAATTTAAACACTCCATCCTCAGGACATCCTCTACACCAGTTACAACCCCAAGAGAGTCAGTTTTTCAGATAATGAAGGGGAGACCACGAATGCTTCTCGCTCCCCCTCTCCATCTACATCAGGCATAAAGGACAGAAAGAGAAAATTGAAAATTCTCTTTTTCAAGAATAACGACTCCCCCAGCCAAAAAACTACCCCCCCCAGAACAAGGGGGTTCAAAAACATTTTTCCAAAAGAAAAGAATAAGAGGGAGTAAAAAACATTGGAGTGCCAGGAGCACCCACAACATGTCATTCAGGCCATTCCTGAATGCCAGTTTACTCACTTAAAGAGAAACTGCTCTCGCCAAGGATTTTGAAATAAATGCCAAGCATATGAAGAACATTTTATTAGAGCATGGTTATAAAAATCACATAATGACCCAAGCTTACCAGTCCGTGAGTAACATGCCAAGGAAAGACCTTCTCAGTAAAGCCCTCAGTGGAAATAAGAAAAGAACAACAACTACTACACATGTAGTCTTTTCAACACGATATAGCAACCAATACAATAACATCAAACGCATTATTTCCCAATATCTTGCTATATTGAATGGAGATCCTGCCTATAAAACCAGCTTGTCCAAAAAAGTGAAGTTTGTGGCTAGGAGGGCCAAGAATAGGCAATAAAGTTTCCCCCAGCCTGTTCCTCTCTAAACAGTCTGAACATACCTGGTTACACACCATAGGCTCTGTTGGGGACTCTCATACTGTCACTTCCTGTGTTAATGGCAACAACTATGAAATTAGACAATTAGTAAATTGCCACACTCGATTTGTAATCTGCATTATCACTTGTCAGAATTGTAATGTTTAATATGCAGGCCACACAAGAAGGTGTCTCAGTGATGTGATAGGATATGAAACCACCTATCCAATATTGAGACCAGTAAAGAAATGAACATTTCTAGACACTTCAGATTGCACCATAATTTTGATACTAAATCTCTAAAAATGCAAATTATAGAATGCATAGATTCTCAAATAAGGGGAGGAGATCATTTCTCCCTTCCCTGTAAAAGGGAAGTTTTTTTAATTTATAAACTTGAAACCCGGATACCCAAAGGATTAAATTTTGAGTGGGAATGAGTATTAATATACCAGTTCTCTGGTCACTACATCATGTATATACATACTTTTTTCCTTAAAGTTGTCATTTTTAGGGGGGCGCTCGTGAGCAGCGCACGGAATGGCTGCCTGACCTCTGCACTCCTCCACAGCCGGGCACATTTCCTTGTTGTTCGGCCTTCTGGGGAGCTGATCCTGTCCCCCACCTTTGTCCTCACTCTCTGCCGACTCCCCCCGCTGTCATGGGGAAAAAAAACACAGCCTCCCGCGCCTCCAGCGCTCGGCTCCAGAGCCGACCCACCGATGCGGCCTACTCATTAGCTGAAACCGTGGCCTCGATTTTGGCCGCATCCCCGCCGTGGTCCTCAGGCTGCCCGGAAGCCTCTTCGGACCTGGAGAGCCTGACAGACTACCCTATTGACCTCCAACAGCCCCCTGTGCAGGGCACCAACCCCCCACAGCCCTCCTTGTGGGCCACGGTCCACCCACGGCCCTCGGGGGCCACAGACCACCCACAGCCCTCCATACAGGGCGCAGGTCACCCACAGCCCTCCCTGCGGGCCATAGATCACCCACAGCCTCCACTGCGGGCCGCAGACCACCCTCAGCCTGCCATGTGGGCCGTAGACCACCCTCAGCCCTCCATGCGGGCTGCAGACCACCCACAGCCCTCCATGCGGGCCGCAGAGCACCCACAGCCCTCCATGCAGGATGCGGACCTCCTGGCCAGCTTTAAAACCATGCTGCAACAGGAGCTTCACACCGCTACCTCCAGGTTGGCGAATCATCTCACCAAGGAAATTCGCGAATTGGGTAGCTGCACTGATGTGCTTGAAGATAAGATGGACGCCACGGCTACGGTGATCGAAAATCACGAACAGGACCTTTCAGACCTGTGAAGAGAGCTTGACGCGGCTCTCTTGCGCTTGGAAGATTTTGAAAATAGGTCCCGTCGGGGTAATCTTTGCCTACGCGGCCTGCCTGAAGCCATCGGGTTATTATGCGCCAAATAGATTTCAACACAAATTTGTTTTCTCACTTGCTGAAGGTGATTTCGCACCACCAACATGGTATCCTCTTATTGATGGGTGATTCGAATGTTGCTCTTAATTCCTCTGTCGATCGCCATTGCCCGATGGGAGGGACCCCTAGCCACGACCTCTCTCAGGAATCTAAATTACTTGATACATTGCAAGCTTATGGTCTGGTTGATGTATGGCGGGAAATGCATCCTACGTCACGGGAATACACTTTTTATTCGACCCCACACTTGAGCTTTTGCAGAATAGATCACGTTTTCATTTCCTTCCATCATTTATCTTTAATTCAAAAGATTGTCATCTCGACCTCACCCTGGTTGGATCATGACCCACTGGTCTTTTCCCTAATCACACTTTGAATGACAATTGTGCGGTCATGCAACACTGTACACATATGAAATTTTTTATCATTTTTTTGTGACAGATAGAGCTTTATTTTGGTGGTATTTAACCTCCCTAGCAGTATTCCCGAGTGTAGCTCGGGGTAAAATGTCAGTACCAAAAGCGGTAACCCCGAGCTACACTCGGGCTTATAATGCGGCGCTGCATAGGGATTCCGTGAAGAGCTTACCTTGTCCTGCGCTCCCGCGATGTATCCCCTGCAGCATCCCCGGCCATCTCCTCCGGCCGATGCCGGCATCTGGCTTCTGTGTTCCGGTCCCTGTGACGTTGGGACGTAAGGGCACCGCCGGCGGTGGGAAATTTGAAAATTTAAAATGTCATTTTTTTCCAAACAAATTTTGCATAGTAAAACATTGCTGTTTCAACCCATTTCACATACATTTTGTCCCTAGTGCTTTGTCCTGTGCCCTGCCTGCATTTTGACTGTTCATTCTGCCTGGAAACTGAGAAAAGTCCATGGCTTCCAAAAAGTGTCCCTTTAGGTCAAAAGCGGGTTTAGATCAGCTAGAGAATAGCGATAGTAAATCAGAACCACTTGCAGAATTGAGTGACAATGATTCGTGGGAAAATTCGTCATCACACTGAAAACGATTTTGTGACTTTGCTCAGCAATGTGCGAACTTGGCGCTCCATTTCAAATTTCAGTGTTTTTGGTTTGATTATATTATTGAATTAAATGTATTATTATTATATTATTATTTTTTATGATTATTTATTAAATTATAATTTATGATTTCGTGTTTCAAATTTTATCATACCCGGGATGTTTACTAGACTCTTGTTCGGACAGATTTCAGTGAGTTATTCCTAAAAATTACAGTCTACAATAAAAAAACTACATATTTCCATGCAAAATAATTGTACCGCTTTCAGCACCAAAAATCTGAAATAATCATACCGCTAGGGAGGTTAATCAACTCTGGGTTTTTTATTTTTTCTTAAACAAACCAAAAACCACTGAAAATGTTGAAAAAAAAAAGGTTTTTTTCTTAGTTTTTGTTATAAAATTTTGTAAATAAGTGATTTTTCTCCTTCACTGATGTGAGCTAATGAGGCTGCAGTGATGGGCACTGATAGGCTGCACTGATGGACACTGATAGGTGGCACTGATGGGCACTGATGAGGAGGCACTGGTAGGTGGCACTGATGGGCATTGACAGGCATCACTGATGGGCACTGAAAGGTAGCACTGATAAATGGCACTGGATAGCGTATGTACTCTCCAGCGCCTCAGGATATGCACAGCCAAAAGGGAAGCCAAGGGTACCAGGACAGCGACAACCAAAAGGAAATGTTCCAGGGGTGCAGCCCTCCTCAGACAGGGAAATCAGCCACTGGATAGAGAGAAAACAGGTGGCGCACACACCTAGTGCATTATCCAAGGTTTATTGTAGGAATTAAATCATAAAAACATACTCACAGACGAAGCATGTATCTAAAAAGCATAGAAAAATGACAATGGCCACAACGGCGGGCAAGGTGTTCTCACTGTCAGTGCGGTCAAATGGCTGACGCGTTTCGGGGACGAATCCCTTTCCTCAGAGCTGATGACCAACCTCTGATGCTGATGCACGATGAATGGAAAGTAAAGTAAGAGCCATGCTGTTGATGCCTGATTGGCATTGATAGGTGGCACTGACTGGCACTGATGGGTGACATTGAAAGGCAGCTCAGATGGGCACTGATATGTGGCATTGATGTGCACTGGTAGGCACTGATATGTGGCATTGATGTGGCACTGGCACGTGGCACTGATGAGCACTGACACAAGGCACTGATGGACGCTGATAGGTGGCACTGCTGGGGCTACACTGATCATCAGTGCCCTGATGATCAGTGTACATGCCCCTCCGCGGAATGCCGATTACCGGCTCTCCTCTCCTCTCGAACTGTCAGCATGACAGCTTGAGAGGAGAGAAATGCCGATAACTGGCATTTCCCTGTTTACATGTGATCATCTGTGATTGGACACAGCTGATCACATGACCGAGCGGACATCTTCGGCTCTTTCCATGGATCGGTGATCTGCTGTGTCCGAGGGACACAGCGCACCGCCGATCGCCGCGCTCCCAGAGCCGGTGAGAATGGGAGGACGTCATATGACGTCTTCCCAGAACGAGAGAACCACCTTGCATCCATAATATAACTATATGGCGGGCGGGAGGTGGTTAAAAAAAAGGGAGTGCTGTTGCGCTTAGGAAAAAATGAACAAACCAAAAAACTATATAATACCTATACAGCAGCAGTCCTAATTGTGAACTCGTATACACAAAATCTTATATAATTCATAAAGACCGCGCTTAAGGTCATTCAAACAATCAACTAAGTAACAGTATACAAATATTAGTGATAACAATGGACAAAAAAGTGTTAAATATTGGTATTCAGTCCCAACATACTCTGTACTGAGATGACAAGTGCTTCACTGTGCTCACACTGGTGCCCCGAATGGATTTAAACTCACCGTCATCCCATGACCACCTATCTCTAGGTTGGTCAAATGTGCTTTTGGGACTATCCCAGTATGCAACGTGGTGTTGTTGGCTGATGTTCTTTCACACCCTTAACCGTGGTTGCTATTGGTTCCTGAAGATGATCTATTGGTGGAAACACGTCGAGGTTTTATGATGCAACTTTCGTCAACGTCATTTCCACCATTTGGAATGCATGCTGGAATGCGGCGGCCATTTTAACTTTTATTTATGTACAACAAGGCTGAATACACCTCTTACGGTTTTACACTATGGGATGTCTGGTTTTGTTTTATTGTATGCTGAGAATATGCATTACTGCCTGTGGAGGAGAGGAGCTTTCTTGATGCAGCCCCAGTGGAGGGTCACCAGTTACCAATAGCAACCATGGTTAAGGGTGTGAAGGAATATCAGCCAACAACACCACGTTACATACTGGGATAGTCCCAAAAGCGCATTTAACAAACATAGAGATAGGTTGTCATGGGATGACGGTGAGTTTAAATCCATGTGGGGCACCAATGTGAGCACAGTGAAGCACTTGTCACCTCAGTACGGAGGTTCACCATTAAGGATACAGCACTACTGCACCAAATTCACATGTTGGGATGGAATACCAATATTTAACATGTTTTTGTCCATTGTAATCACTATTATTTGTATACTGTCACTTAGTTGATTGTTTTAATTACCTTAAGCACGGTCTATGTGAATTATACAGACATTTTTAAACTACTCATGTCACTTTTGGATATTTCAAGAGCTTCCTTTAGGGATTCGTTTTGCAACTTTAAATGTTCATATTGCTTAGCCATCCAAAAGGCAGCAAAGATCAGTGGAGTCTTTCCCGCACGCTTACAACTTTTCCTGCTAGGCTTTGATTTCATATACTCTTCTAACTCCAGTCTGGCCTTCCCCTGCCTGGCTGCTCTGCTTTCCTCTTTCTGTTCCTGTGCCTCACAGTCTTTCTGTAAATCATCTGGGGGTTGTACTGGGATATCAGACTTGGGATTATCTTGTGGCTCTCCCTTTTTGTCAACTACTGAAAGAGGACAGTCCATATTAGCACTTGAGCATTTCACTGTCAAGGACTGGGCAACTGCATAAGGCCCCAGTCCCCCCTGTTCATCACTGCCACAACTCCGGGGTTTCAAGTGTTGTTTGGGATGATTTCTCTTTAAATTTCATAATAAAAACATTCCCTGCCTCTTCCCTTCTCATTGACTCTAACAACCATATACTCCAAGCATCTCTTTCATTTGGGCGTGTCATCTTTGTATGATGATCATACCAGAGACTCTCCCAAATCTTTGGCCTAAAAATACCTCTTTTAGAAAACTTCATTCCAGTCCAGCGCTCCCAATCATGTATATATTTTACCACCCAGGGTCCATATTTACCTATCATCTCTTCCCTTGGGGTCAGTTGGCAGGGTTTACCACACTTAGACGCCCACCTTGAGTTGATACTGTTACCCATCCTTACGGATACTGGACCCTGGAATAATTTCCCAACCTTAAGAGGTTGCCCCCAGAGGTAGCTAATTTCTGGCCAGTGATTGGGCTAACAGGTACCGCCCTTGTCACCATTGCTGCTTTTCACTACTTGTCAAAACAATACTTTTTCCCTGTTCTGACTATAGCCTTCAAACAGTCTGGGGATTTCCCGAAACTTGCCAATAGTTCAAATCCCCCCCCCCCCCCCCCCTGACTACGTAAAGTATTCTAAAAGATTTCTTAAAGTAAGACTATAAATTCTATTGTCTCAAAAAAAATTAAAGCAAACTTGGATAATCAAAAATATATGAGTGCTCAGAGTACAGCAGGCAGTTAATTGAGGCACAACTATTTGCAGTATGGTTTATAGCAGTTACAATATAGCTATTACATAAAATAGTGCAGCGCTGAAATAGTGACAATATGACAAAAAATTGTCCACTCAAAGTCTTGTTCATAAGAACGTATCCAGTGTCAGATGTGAATTCAGAATTGGTGATCCGTGTGGAAATGGCTGGAAAACGCACTCACCAGAAGTAAGACACATAAACGCAGTGTGCATTAAAAGCTCAAGGGTCACCAATTCTGAATTCACATCTGACACTGGATACGTTCTTATGAACAAGACTTTGAGTGGACAATTTTTTGTCATATTGTCACTATTTCAGCGCTGCACTATTTTATGTTATTGCTTTTAAGTTTTATTGGTTGCTTAGAGTGCTCAGCCGCTATCAGGATTAGCGCTCACTGCTGTTGTTTTCTACAATATAGCTATTGCTCACAGGTCTAACTACAAGTTTACAAATCCCAGTTAGTAGATTACAAAGAAGACAGATTCAAACACATCAAGATCCGTCTGTTTGATTTAGGCCCACAGGTGCATTTCAACCACAAAGATTGGGAAGCGTCTTGACCTAATCACATTCAAGGGTCAACTGGAACTGCTTTTAGGCAGAAAGGCACAGATCCTACATTTTTTTTTCACTGCCTCTTAAGAGTCCAGTCAGAGCCCTTTTCATTCACACTCACACCCTGCTGCAATAGGTGCAACCGAGCAGTTAGGATGTTTTCTCATTCACTCTCAGTACAATTTTATTTCAATTATACTGTTTAAAATCAGTCTCATAAAAATATTAGTAAAGATAAAAGGTAAAAATGACGTTCGACAAAGCTTACTAGTCTAGGTATTTCAGACAGACATGGAAGATAGACAGGAAAATGAAGAAAGATGTAAATGCTCTATATTCCACACAAGAAGTAACATTTACCCAAACGTTCAGACTTCCTCACCAATGGGCACCATTTGTTTTGGCAGTTATCCTACATTTATTCGCTTGCTGATAAATATAATAAGTGATTACAACCTTTTGTCTATACATGAATTTAGCCAATCCTCATGTGGCTATATACCAGTAATGTTAATACCAAATGATAACAACTGTGCAAAAAATAAAGATCTAATTTATTTACACAGTAAAGAAGCTGACTACTAATCAATTACAACAAAATAAAAAGTAGCTGCTATAACTTTAACAGTAATGATATTACAATGTAAACACAGACTGTTACCAATACATGGTGACGAACAGGCTCTTTTAATTTTTTTTACGACTCTTAATTATAATACGTTGAATATTAAACTCACTTTTAACTATAGCAGAAGCAGTATAAACTTTTTAGATTTGACCCTAATTAACCAAGATGGCATGATTGTCATGGAGTCTTATTTTAAACAAACTGACAGAAACAGTTACATCCCGTTGGACAGCTACCACCATCCAAATTGGCTACGTAACATCCCCAAAGGGCATTTCTCACGAATTAGAAGCAACTGTACAAATATTAGTATGTATTATAAGCAAACATCTGTTAAAAAAACTAAGTTCCTGGAAAAAGGATATGATGAACCCATGTTGAATCAGGTTATGGTAGATATAGGGAACTCTAACAGAGATATTATGCTAAGTGATAATGTTATACAAAGACCAAAGAAGATTTGCCCTTTTGTTACTAACTACTCTATCCAACACAAAGCCATCACTAAAGTCATTAATAATAACTGGAAAATTCTAAAATCTGATCCTGTTTTAAATCATATACTACCAAAGAAACCAGAAATTACATTCAGAAAAGCCATGCCACTTAGAAATAGGATAGCTCCTAACATTATTGACCCTCCAAAAGATATTATGTTCTTTACAAACATGACGGGTTTTTATCCCTGCAAGAAATGTGTAATCTGCCAATGCAGTAGATTTACTAGGAAAAACCACTGCTTCAGTTCTACGGTAAAAGGTAATACCTACAACATTGAGGATTTTATTACATGCACTAGTAAACATGTGGTCTATTTACTGCAATGCCCATGCAAGATGCAGTATGTCGGGCGTACCACGAGACGCTTAAGAGACAGACTGAGAGAACATGTAAATAGTACTAAAAAAGGGTTATAAGGAACATTCTTTATCACACCATTATAGGATATGCCATAACAGGGGTCCATCCTTGCTCATGTTTATGGGCGTAGGTATCATTAATGCTAACTGGAGAGGGTCAAATAAGAATAGAGCAGTTTCACAATTAGAATCTAAATGGATTTATGAATTGGGCTCCCTACACCCTAAGGGGCTTAACATTGATTTTGATATAAACTGCTTTATTGATAACAGCTAGATTACTTTATTGACATCTTTATTCATATACAGATATCAATACATGACTATTAACCACTTGAGCCCCAGAGGATTTACCCCCCTTAATGACCAGGCCTTTTTTTGCTGTTTGGCGCTGCACTAATTCAAATGATAATTGCGCGGTCATGCAATGCTATACCCAAACAAAATTTACGTCCTTTTTTTCACACAAATAGAGCTTTCTTTTGGTGGTATTTGATCACCTGTGCGCTTTTTATTTTTTGCGCTATAAACAAAAAAAACCACGAAAATTTTGAAAAAAAACAATATTTTCTACTTTCAGCTATAAAAAATATATCGTAAACTCAAAGTTAGTCATAAATTTAAGCCAAAATGTATTCTGCTACATGTTTTTGGTAAAAAAAATCCCAATAAGTGTATATTGATTGCTTTGTGTGAAAGTTATAGCGTCTACAAACTATCGTATAGATGCTGTAATTTATGCCTTTTTTTGCTATACAGCGCTGCACTAATTCAAATGATAATTGCGAGGTCATGCAATGCTGCACCCAAACGAAAATTACGTCCTTTTTTTCACACAAATAGCGCTTTCTTTTGGTGGTATTTGATCACCTGTGCGCTTTTTATTTTTTGCGCTATAAACAAAAAAACCACCAAAATTTTGAAAAAAAACAATATTTTCTACTTTCAGCTATAAAAAATATATCGTAAACTCAAAGTTGGTCATAAATTTAAGCCAAAATGTATTCTGCTACATGTTTTTGGTAAAAAAAATCCTGTGCATTAGCGGGCAAACTGGCGCTATCTAGGAGGGGCGCTAACACTATCGGAAGTCACCAGTGACACTAATACAGTGATCAGTAAAAATCTGTTCACTGTAATCAATGACACTGGTGACAGGGCAGTGAAGGGGTTAACTGGGGGGGGGCGATCAAGGGGTTAAATGGGATTTCTGGTGCACTAGCGGGCAAACTGGCGCTATCTGGGAGGGGCGCTAACACTATCGGAAGTCGCCAGCGACACTGGTCAGTGACACTGGTGACAGGGCAGTGAAGGGGTTAACTGGAGGGGGGGGTGATCAAGGGGTTAAACGGGATTACTGGTGTACTGGCGGGCAATCTGGCGCTATCTGGGAGGGGCGCGAACTCTATCGGAAGTCGCCAGCGACACTGATACAGTGATCAGTAAAAATCGGTTCACTGATCAGTGACACTGGTGACAGGGCAGTGAATGGGTTAACTGGGGGGGGGGGGAGATTAAGGGTTAAATGGGATTACTGGTGTACTAGCGGGCAATCTGGCGCTATCTGGGAGGGGCGCTAACACTATCGGAAGTCGCCAGCGACACTGATACAGTGATCAGTAAAAATTGGTTCACTGATCAGTGACACTGGTGACAGGGCAGTGAAGGGGTTAACTGGGGGGGGGGTGATCAAGGGGTTAAACGGGATTACTGGTGTACTGGCGGGCAAACTGGCCCTATCTGGGAGGGGCGCTAACACTATCGGAAGTCGCCAGCGACACTGATACAGTGATCAGTAAAAATTGGTTCACTGATCAGTGACACTGGTGACAGGGCAGTGAAGGGGTTAACTGGGGGGGCGATCAAGGGGTTAAACGGGATTACTGGTGTACTGGCGGGCAAACTGGCGCTATCTGGGAGGGGCGCTAACTCTATCGGAAGTCGCCAGCGACACTGATACAGTGATCAGTAAAAATTGGTTCACTGATCAGTGACACTGGTGACAGGGCAGTGCAGGGGTTAACTGGGGGGGGGCGATCAAGGGATTAAACGGGATTACTGGTGTACTGGCGGGCAAACTGGCGCTATCTGGGAGGGGCGCTAACTCTATCGGAAGTCGCCAGCGACACTGATACAGTGATCAGTAAAAATTGGTTCACTGATCAGTGACACTGGTGACAGGGCAGTGAAGGGTTTAACTGGGGGGGGGGGCGATCAAGGGGTTAAACGGGATTACTGGTGTACTGGCGGGCAATCTGGCGCTATCTGGGAGGGGCGCTAACTCTATCGGAAGTCGCCAGCGACACTGATACAGTGATCAGTAAAAATTGGTTCACTGATCAGTGACACTGGGTGACAGGGCAGTGAAGGGGTTAACTGGAGGGGGGGGGGGCGATCAAGGGGTTAAACGGGATTACTGGTGTACTGGCGGGCAAACTGGCGCTATCTGGGAGGGGCGCTAACTCTATCGGAAGTCGCCAGCAACACTGATACAGTGATCAGTAAAAATTGGTTCACTGATCAGTGACACTGGGTGACAGGGCAGTGAAGGGTTTAACTGGAGGGGGGGGGGGGGCGATCAAGGGGTTAAACGGGATTACTGGTGTACTGGCGGGCAATCTGGCGCTATCTGGGAGGGGCGCTAACTCTATCGGAAGTCGCCAGCGACACTGATACAGTGATCTGTAAAAATTGGTTCACTGATCAGTGACACTGGGTGACAGGGCAGTGAAGGGGTTAACTGGAGGGGGGGCGCGATCAAGGGGTTAAACGGGATTACTGATGTACTGGCGGGCAAACTGGCGCTATCTGGGAGGGGCGCTAACTCTATCGGAAGTCGCCAGCGACACTGATACAGTGATCAGTAAAAATTGGTTCACTGATCAGTGACACTGGGTGACAGGGCAGTGAAGGGGTTAACTGGAGGGGGGGGGCGATCAAGGGGTTAAACAGGATTACTGGTGTACTGGCGGGCAATCTGGCGCTATCTGGGAGGGGCGCTAACTCTATCGGAAGTCGCCAGCGACACTGATCAGTAAAAATCGCTTCACTGATCAGTAACACTGGTGACAGGGCAGTGAAGGGTTAACTGGAGGGGGGGGGGGGCGATCAGGGGGTTAAATGTGTCCTAGAGTGTTCTAACTGTAGTGTAGTGCTTGTGTACTCACTTTTTGGATGTCTTCTTCTCTGTCTGGAACGGAATGTGTCCAGGCAGAGAAGAATGACATCATATCCTGCCCTGTGTGTATGTCAACACAGGACAGGATAGGACAGGGACCGATCATGTGATTTCAGCCAGAAATCACTGGCTGAAATCTAATGATTGATCCCTCCTGGATCAAATAGTGTCACCCGCGGGTCGGCGGGAGCGCGCGCGCGCGCCCCCTGCCGGCGAAAGTGTCGGGAGTGCGGAACCCGTTTTTAAACGTGGTTTTGCGCTCCACTGCCACCCTGCACGTGTATATACACAGTGGCAGGGCGGCAAGCGGTTAATAATTTTAGGAATCTTATGGCTTTTATCTATTTAATACAATTCTGTGAATTTTACTTTGATACATATTTACGGGTGAGGAGTTTTTATTCATATAATTGATATTATGATATTAGAGCTTGATTTTTACCATCATTTGCGTCAAACTGAGCACATATGCTATTCTTTGTCATCGTTTTTAAATTTGTGAATTTTTTTATATATATATGTGATTTTTATATATATATATACACATTTTTATATAGACTATTTTACACACATTAATATGGGTTTAGTTTGCTGTATTTTATGATATTTGAACTCATATAGAGAATTTTTATTTTAAATTTATTTGGATATTTTAATGTATGTTATGTATTAATTTTACACTGACTCATATGATTTTACTGGACACAATTGATTTGAATATACATGAGTATCGAATCTAGTAAGTTTTTGTTTATCAGTATAAGTTTTTCACAGTTGACATCCATATTTTTAAAGTCATGATCGGGGATATAATTTATTATTCATTTTATTTTATTTATATACTTTTTACACATATACAATATATGATCATGATATGGTGATTCATTTATATGTGTAATGGGTGGATTCTGCACTACACTATCTGCGGTACTTCATGAAGGGTATATACTAATAAGGCACTCTCATATAATTCCCTTTCCCAGGATGGCTTAATTGGAATTTTATCCTGTACTTGTTACACCTGGCCCTCACGATTTATAACAGATCTGTATCATCTGGTAAACTAGTTTAGTTGTTGGCTTCTGAGTACTGCCAACAAAATGGCGCCACGGCGCGTGCACATTCGCCAAAGACACAGAGATATGCAATTGTCTTTTTTGGTCCACGGCAAAATGGCATGCGCCGATAGTCGGCAAAATGGCGGGCGCGATAAGCGCGAGCGCCATTTTTTAAAATAAATAGGCCTACACAGATGTCTCCTGCTGTAAGCCTGCACCCTATGATTAAGTACATAGCACGAAACGCATCAGGGGGGGCTACAGCATCCAGATGTCACATCACCACTGGTGACCATCCTGAATTACTTATTATTATTATACAGTATTTATAAAGCGCCGATAGTTTGCTCTGCGCTGTACATTACAAAGGGGGACAGAACATGTGACAGAACAATAACAATACAATGCAAAACATGAGGGGATCGAGGGCCCTGCTCTTTCAAGCTTACAATCTAGGAGGGAGGGGAGGGTGGCATAGGAGGAGATAGCTGTGGGGGATGGGATAGTAGGAAGAGTGGAGGAGGTTGGCAAGTTAGCAGGGGGTGGGGTAGGCTTCCCTGAAGAGGTGGGTTTTCAGGCTGCGCCTAAAGGAGAGGAGAGTAGGTGATAATCTGATGGGATGGGGCAGGGAGTTCCAGAGGATGGGTGACACCCTGGAGAAGTCCTGGAGGCGGGCATGGGAGGAGGAGACCAGGGAACTAGAGAGTAGGAGGTCTTGTGAGGAGCGGAGTGTGCGTGCTGGGCGGTACTTGGATATTAGGTCAGTGATGTAGTTTGGGGCAGTATGGTGGACGGCTTTGTACGTCAGTGTTAGGATTTTGAATTTGATCCGTTGCGCAATCGGAAGCCAGTGGAGGGATTGGCAGAGGGGGGTGGCGGAAATGGAGCGGTTGGAAAGGTGTATGAGTCTGGCAGCCGTATTCAGGATCGACTGAAGCAGGGATAGGCAGCGGCGAGGCAGGCCAGTAAGGAGGGAGTTGCAATAATCGAGTCGTGATATGATGAGGGAGTGGATGAGCGGTTTAGTGGTTTCTGGGGTTAGGAACGTGCGTATTTTGGTGATGTTGCAGAGGTGGAGTCTGCACGAGCTTGTTAAAGATTGGACTTGGGGCTGGAATGATAGGTTGGAGTCCAGAATTACACCAAGTACTCTGGCCTGCGGTGCGGATTTGATGGTGGCGTTGTTGGATGTGATGGAGATGTCAATGGGGGGTGGTGTCGGGGCTGGGGGAAAGACAAGAAACTCGGTTTTTGAGAGGTTCAGTTTAAGGAAGTGGAGTGACATCCAGTCTGATATGTCGCTCAGTAGGTGTGTGATTCGGGCGGAGACTGAGGTGGTGAGTTGAGAGATAGATTTGTGTGTCATCGGCATATAGGTGGTAGTTGAAGCCGTGAGAGTGTATGAGTTGGCCAAGGGAGAAGGTGTAGATGGAGAAGAGAAGGGGCCCAAGGACGGAGCCTTGAGGGACCCCAACAGAGAGGGGGAGTGAGCGGGAGGTGGTAGCATTATAGGTAACGCTGAAAGAGCGTTGTGACAGGTAGGATGAGAGCCAGGAGAGAGCAGAATCTCTGAGGCCAAGGGAGTGTAGTTTTTTGAGGAGGAGGGGGTGGTCGACTGTGTCAAAGGCCGCAGAGAGGTCAAGGAGTAGGAACACTGAATAGTGGCCATTAGCTTTGGCGGTTAGCAGGTCATTGGAGAGTTTAAGTACAGCAGTTTCGGTGGAGTGTAGGGGACGGAAGCCGGACTGTAGGGGATCAAGGAGGTTGTTGTCGTGAGGTGAGAGCTTAGGCGGGTGTAGACTAGACGCTCGAGGAGTTTGAATGTAAATGGGAGCAGGGAGATGGGTCTGAGGTTGTTCGGGTCATTGGGGTCCAGGGAGGGCTTTTTAAGTATGGGGGTGATGTGTGTATGTTTCAGAGGGGAGGGGAAAGTGCCGGAGGAGAGGGAGAGATTAACGATGTGGGTGAGGGAGCGTAGGATGGAGGGGGAGGGAAGTCGTAGGAGTTGTGAGGGGATAGGGTCGAGGGGGCAGGTGGTGAGGCGGGCATCAGAGAGGATCTTGGAGACTTCCTCGATGGTAGTAAGGTCAAAGGTGTGGAGTGTTGGGGGGGCTTCAGTATGAGGAATGTAGGGTGGGGTGGAAGTGGAGGTCAGAGCAGTGGTGGGGCCGTGGGAGAGGGGTGATGACTGGGTAGCTGAGTGAGGGGGAACGGGGTTGGAGGGAGTTTGAGCAGCGATGAAGTCCCTGCGGGTTATGTCGAGGGAGAGGGGGGATGAGGGGGTAGCTGTGTGAGAGGGGACGGGTTGAGAGGGAGTGTGAGTTGCGGCGATGTCCTTGCGAAATTGTGTCAATCTTGTTTTTGAAGCGATTGGCAATCTCAAGGGCGGTGAGTGAGGTGCTGGGTGGGGGTGGTGAGAGTAGAGAGCTGAAGGTGGAGAAGAGTCGGCGAGGATTGGAGGAGAGGGCCTTGATGAGGGTCAGGCAGTAGGCTTGTTTGGCTGCGTTGAGGGAGGAGGTGTAGGTGTGGAAGGCAGATCTGTAGCGGGTGAAGGCTTGTTGGGATTTGGTTTTGCGCCATAGTCGCTCCAGGGCACGACTGTGTCGTTTGAGGGTTTTGGTGTGATCAGTCTGCCAGGGCTGGAGCGGTCGGGGTCTGACGTTGCGTGTGGTTAAAGGAGCTAGTGAGTCAAGGGCTGTTGACAGCGCGTTGTTGTAGGCCATCATAGCCAAGTCAGGGCAGGACAGGGGGAGGATGCTGTCGTGGAGTTGATCAGCTGCAGAGTGGAGGGGGGCAGGGTTAAGGTTGCGGAGGTTATGGCTGGTAGTAGCGTGACATTTGGAGGGGTAGGCGTTGGAGGACGAGGAGATAGAGAAGGTAATTAGGTTGTGGTCAGAGAGAGAGAAGGGGGTGTTAGTGAGGTTGTGGGGAGCGCAGCGGTTGGAGAAGACAAGATCAAGGATATTACCGTCAGAGTGGGTGGTGGATTGTATTGGTGGATTTGCAAGTGCAAAGGAGGAGGTTAAGTGGAGGAGATGGGATGTGGCCGGGTTGTCGAGGTTGACAGGGATGTTGAAATCCCGAAGGATGATGGTGGGTAGCTCAGAGGAGAGGAAGAAGGGTAGCCAGGAGGAAAGTCATCCAGGAAGTGGGATATGGATCCAGGAGGCCGGTATATCACAGCAATCTTCAGGGGGGTTGGGGAGAATAGTCAGACGCAGTGGGCCTCGAAGGAGGAGAAGGATAGAGAGGGGAGGTTTGGGAGGACTTGGAAGGTGCTCTGCAGTGACAGGAGCAGACCAACCTCACCACCTTTACGACCGTTGGGCCTAGGTGAGTGGGTCCAGGTGAGACCTCCGTAGGAGAGTGCAGCAGGGGAGGTAGAGTCAGTGGCCTGGATCCAGGTTTCCGAAATCGCTAGGAGGTTGAGGGAGTGGGAAACAAAGAGGTCGTGGATGGCGGTAAGCTTGTTGCACACCGATCAGGCATTCAGGAGTGCACATGAAAACGGGGGGGGGGAGATTTTAGGGAGCAGGGGGACAGATACTAAGTTGCGGGGGTTGTGGCAGGACGTGGAGGCAGGAGGGTGTTGTGCGGGTGAGGGAGGTGGTGGAGGGCCAGGATTCAGGGAGATGTCCCCCGCGGTTAGGAGGAGGAGAAGGGTGAGAAAGGTGGTATGGGAGCGGGATGTGCAGGAGCGTGAGAAACTACTAGTGGAGGTGTTCGGGTCAGTGGGAGAGTGGAGTAATAGGAGGAGGTGGTGGGTGCCGTAGAGGGGTGAAGGAAGCAGTGAGGACACAATATACAATTGTTTGGGAGGAGCAGAGGGATATAGTGAATGGATTTTGGGAACGGAGGAGAGGAAAATGAGAAGGAGTAGTGGAAGAGGCATTTTGGGGAGGTGCCTGGCAGGACAGATAGGAGTGGTGGGAGGCTTGGTTGTCGATAGTCCAGCGGGCAGAGGCGTATCTCGTCGATATGGTCAGTGTTTTTTACTATTTTTATACACCTGTTTTTGTGGAATAAAGTCATCCCTTTATGCAGTATTACGTTATGTGGTGTCCTTCATTGGGCTCTCCCTGTGAGTGCCGTCATTCGCAGAGCCTATCATAGAGGTGGCCCAACGTGGTGATACACAACAAGGGAACCCAGAGAGTCTAACACAGATGTGACCAGATGCTGTGACACCTGCCTAAGGACCCAATGGTGTATAGGAACCTGCCCTGACCTGGGAGCAGATGACCTGATTATACCTTATGAGACAGGATTAATCTCAAATGCGTGTTTAATGCACGCTTCTGGTGAGTGCGCACTTCGCTTATTCAATCACTTCATCTGTCACCACTGGATCAGTTACCGACACACGCTGATTGTAATCTTACAAGATCCTCACGTTCTCATATAATTTTGGGACAATTTATCACTATTACCATCACCATGTGATGATGTATACCTTGCACTTTATACTTATGTATTTATTTATGTGGATATGATGATGATGATCACTTTGCGCTTTATAATTATATTAATTTATTAATGTATTTTACCTTGTTTTAGTGCTGCACCTATTTTATTGATGTTACCCATACTTAGAGATGACTACAGGAAAGAAAGTTACAGGAAAGAAACATAGAATAATGGTGGTATGTTACACAGACATCCTGACACCTGGCTCCAAAAGAGAGAGTGGGGGTCTTGCTTTGGTGTTATATACTCTTTGCGAAAGACCACTCCTAGACTCACCCACCCAGGTAAAGTCACACCCTTCCACATATCTTAACCTCTAATGGGTGGGCTTAAGAAACTGGTCAGTTTAGGTCACCAACTGTTAAAAAAAGACAGGAAGTCCCAGCTGCCTTTCTTCCCCTCACCTCAATCAAGTCCTTTGAAGTGTCATCCCCCACAGTTATTTGTCACTTACCCCTTTTATTACAGCAGTTCTCAAAATGTCAATTTCCTGGAATTTCTTTAGAATTTACAGCAGATACCTCTCAAAAGTTCACCATAATGTTCATGAAGGTAAAAATGATTATAGGCCCAAAATAGCCATTACAGTGGTGGGGTGAGAGAGGGGGGAGTGAAAGAGAGGGGGGTGAGAGAGAGTGAACGCCTTTGGGTAGCCTATGTAGAGAAGTAATGTGCCGCCACGGCAAACTGTGGGTGGCTCCACAATGAGGTAAGAATGGGCTTAAAAAGGTCATGGTCAAACAAAACAAAAGCCTTCTTACAATATAGTGTATATAGTGCAGGAGTGTGTAATATACAATATAGTGTATATACTGTGAGTCTCATAGAACATAGTTACTAACATTTCAAAAAAGTTTCAGGGACACTTTTTTTGCTGTGCATTCAACAAGCCATTGTAGTATGTGACTTTGAGTGTGGGACATTCACTTCGTACTCCTGTCCTACACATACCCTCTGTAATGGAGTGTATGACAGTGGGTAGTATCTATAGAAGAGGAGTTATTAGGGTGCAATGGTGGCCAGTATATGCAGGAGTGAAGTGTGGAGGGTATGGTGTCAGTTAATGTGTATAAGAGAGCAGTACATAGTATATGGTGGTGGGCAGGGGCGGACTGACAACTCATGGGGCCCACCGGGCAATAGGGGCTCATGGGGCCCGTGTCCTTGCCCACACTCAAAAAAGCCTATAAAAAAGGTACCAGGGGCATTTCATGGGGCCCCCTACTTATCTCGGGCCCTCGGGCAGTGCCCGAGTGCTCGAATGGTCAGTCCGCCCCTGGTGGTGGGTAGTATGTGCAGGAGTGGAGCGTAGAGTGGATGGTGGTGGGGAGTATGTGCAGAAGAG
Organism: Staurois parvus; assembly: GCF_062004578.1. Classification (NCBI taxonomy): domain Eukaryota; kingdom Metazoa; phylum Chordata; class Amphibia; order Anura; family Ranidae; genus Staurois; species Staurois parvus. The sequence continues at coordinate 1,188,719 of NW_028318053.1, forward strand.
GAGTGCGGAGTGTATGGAGGCAGGTAGTATACAGGTAGTATGTATAGGAGAGGAATACATAGTATATGATGGCTGTTAGTATGTGCATTAGAAAAGTGCGGACTGTATGGCAGTGGGTATGTGCAGGAGAGTAGTGCTATTTACATATTAATCATGTGCACACTGCACACAGAGCAGGGCTGGGCAGCATTAGTGGCTGTCTTATGCCACTAGGCTGGGCATATTTTAAGGTATGGGCCTGGAGCTGCAGTTACAACAGCCCTATGTTAATCTGGCCCTGCTCATGAGTATAATCAAGTTTCCATGTATTGAGTACTGGCCCTGACTAAGTAAATACATATACGGAGAGATATATTATATAAAAAGAGACTTAATTATCTCTTATGTTACAAAAAGGAAGTATGAACCCTGCATATATCAAGTGTGTATTTCTAAAGCAAAGAAAACATATAAGTGCCTACCTCTATATATGGATATATCTATCTATCTATCTACATATAGTGGAAAACTCAGATGCTCTGCTAATTTAACACTAGATGTCACTCTAAATCCATCTGATATACACTATATTGCCAAAAGTATTGGGACACCCATCCAAATCATTGGATTTAGGTGTTCCAATTACCTCCATGGCTACAGGTGTATAACATCAAGCACATAGGCATGCAGCCTTCTTCTACAAACATTTGTGAAAGAGTGAGTCACTCTCAGCCCTGGTTAACACTAACACTGGGAAAATCACATGTGATGTCTGTGTGGTGCGATTTGAGCCATACATTCTGTATGGCTCAGATTGCATTGCATCCGCACAAAAAAGGTGCAGGACCCTTTTTTTTTCCTGCACCTGATTCGCATCGCATGGGTGTTCAACACTCATGCAATGTGAATTCTGGTAATTGCATTGCATTTTGCGATCTGTTTCGGGGTGTCGTTAATTTAACATTGACATTCGTATCAGATCACATGGATGCCATATGATTGCAATGCAGTGCGGGAAATGCAAAAGATTTGCTGCATTTCCCACACCTTATTAGTGTGAACCAGGGCTCAGGAGCTCAGTGAATTCAAGCGTGGTAATGAGATAGGTTGCCACCTGTGCAAGAAGTCTATCTGTGAAATGTCCTTGCTACTAAATATTCCACGGTCAACTGTTAGTGGTATTATAATAAAGTGGAAGCAACTCAGCCACAAAGCGGTAGGCCACGTAAAATGACAGACTGGGGTCAGCGCATGCTGAAGCGCACAGTGCGCAGAAGTCACCAACTGTCTGGAGAGTCAATAGCTAAAGACCTCCAAACTTCGTGTGGCTTTCAGATATTAGCACAACAGTGCTTAGAGAGCTTCATGGAATGCACCAAGTGCAATGCAAAGCATCGCATGCAGTGGTGTAAAGCACACTGCCACTGGACTCTAGAGCAGTGGAGACGTGTTCTCTGTAGTGACGAATCACGCTTCTCTGTCTGGCAATCCAATGGACAAGTCTGGGTTTGGTGGTTGCCAGGAAAATGGTATTTGCCTGACTACATTTTGGCAATTATAAAGTTTGGAGGAAGGGGGATTATGGTGTGGGGTTGTTTTTCAGGGGTTGGGCTTGGCCTCTTAGGTCCAGTGAAGGGAACTCTTAAGGCGTCAGGATACCAAGACATTTTGGACAATTTCCTGCTCCCAACTTTGTGGGAACAGTTTGGGGATGGCCCCTTCCTGTTCCAACATGACCGAGCAGCAGTGCGCACAGCAAGGTCCATAAAGACATGGATGAGCGAGTTTGGGGTGGAGGAACTTGACTGGCCTGCACAGAGTCCTGAACGTAACCCCTTTGCACCGGTGCCTCCCGGCCCTTTGTGGGTTTCAGAAGCCGGGAGGTGGGGTGGGGTTTAGGGTCATGTGCGCCACGGCGGTCACATGATCTGGAAAGGTCCCAATCGAAAGAGGAGATCTCGACCTTTTCGTGAGTACCGGACATGTGTGCTGGGAGCGCGCAAGGTGTGCGCTCTCAGCACACATGTTCTTTTTTAGTAGAACGCAAATGTGCAGCATCTCGGCATCTAGGCCCAGGCGCCGGGAGGCTGCACATTATCATTTGGCTAGTGTGAAGAGGTTAACCCAAGTAGAACACCTTTGGGATGAATTAGAGCGAAGACTGCGAGCCAGGCCTTCTCGTCCGACATCAGTGCCTGACAAATGTGCTTCTGGAGCGTTCCCAGAAGCAGGGGCGGACTGACCATTTGTAAACTCAGGCACTTCCCGAAGGCCCGGGGTCAGTAGGGGGCCCTATGAGATGCCCCTGGTACCTTTTTCATAGGCTTTTTTGAGTTTGGGCATGGACACAGGGGCCCCATGATCCCCTATTGCCCAGGGGCCCCATGAGTTGTCAGTCCGCCCCTGTCCAGAAGAGTTGAATCTGTTATAGCTGCAAAAGGTGGGCCAACTCAATATTGAACCCTATGGACTAAGACTGGGATGCCATTAAAGTTCATGTGCGTGTAAAGGCAGGTGTCCCAATACGTTTGGCAATATAGTGTATGTGCTTAGCAATCTTCACTTGTACAACAACCTTATATACTGATTAGTGGTTCCAAATTAATAATTACTGCAGTAGGGAACAGACACAGAAAGACACAATCAGCATCTTTCCAAGCAGGGGCGGACTGACAACTCATGGGGCCCCTGTGTCCTTGCCTAAACTCAAAATAGCCTATGAAAAAGGTACCAGGGGCATCTCATGGGGCCCCCTACTGACCCCGGGCCCTCGGGCAGTGCCCGAGTTTCCAAATGGTCAGTCCGCCCGTTTCCAAGTAAGATGCACATGTATGTGGTTGGACACACTGGAAGGTACATGCACATATATGCATGGACATATATCTTCCAGTATATATGTACTATATATGTGTGTATGTATTTGTGCATGGGGGTGTGTGTGCACCTATTTTTGGGTATGTATACTGTATACATATATATTACTATGTATTGTATTAATTTTGGTGCTAGAATTATTGCTCTTGCTCTGACACTCGAGGCAATACTTGTATCGTGTGATCACCGTTTATGTATGTGCGTAGGACGGACACATGCATCACAAGGGATGTTTACATTTTTGTAAGCGAGCACGTGTGATGGGGGTGCTTTGATATGTTTTAATTCTATTTGTTTTTTTTTTATATTTACACTATATTGCCGCTGCGGAGCCGCTGCGAACACTGGGCTGCAGACGTAGAGCTTAAAGCTATTCTTTGTGCACTTAGCCCCTGAGATGATCTCCTGATAAGAAAGTACACCAATCCTGGCGATAGAGGATACAAAGTGATTTCGTGTTACTGTAAAGAGGCGCACCCCCCCTGGTGGTAGGAGACGGCAAGAGTGGTGCACTGGTGTCCTTGAGGGCTTCACGCTGAGGACCATCTGGCTGTGACCAGGAGTTGGTCATTATACTCCAATGCGCATGTACTTGCGCTATCTGGTTAGTGCATTATACAGTCATTCCCCTATCACGGAAGTCACGGATTTCTTTGGATACATCACAGAACTTATGATTTTAGCATCACCATCACTATATGCACCTTGATTAGACGGATAGATCTTCATTACTCATCTGATTATTGTTTTAACAATTTAAGAATGTGGAATCTGGTGCATGTTGAAATATGAACATTTAAATCTGTTATTCATACTAATTCCCTGTATTATACACTCAAGCGCTGCATTTTTTGTATTTGAATTCTTTGTGCACTGCTGACCAGACAAGACCTGGATTCCCTCCCCACATGGCTGAATCGAGAAACAGTGGTGCAGGAAATTGAGGAGGCCTTAGAAAGGGGAGGCCAGAAAGAAATAGTCAGGCAAAAGGTCTAAAACTTGGTGTCAGGGATGCGGGTGTGACCAGAAGTGTGTGGACGGACACAGGGAAACGTAGGCTTCAGATATAGTAAATAATATAATTTATTAAGACTAACAATACAAACGCAGTGCAAAACTAAACATAACACAGTGCAAACAAACTGAACCAAACCTCCAACAGATAACAAACATATGATACAAGAGTAGTCAGGCAGGCCGGGTCGGTAGCAAACGGGCAAACGGAGTACCAGGAGCAGACGGGAGAGTGGTCAGGACTAGCCGAGGTCAGTACAGGCAGAGTTCAGGCAGCGTCAGGACAGCAGAAACAGGATCAGGAAACCAGGGCCAAGCAAACAGTACAACAAGGCACGGACTGCAGGTCTGGCCATCCCTTAAATACACCACCTGCAATCAGCCCCAGGTGATGGCTAATTGCCGAAGTGAGGTTGTTGAGAGCACCCGCTGGCCAGCCCTGGTACTGCAGCCCACAAGGCAGGTGAGTCCCACCACTATTGGCAAGTCCATTCCTGACAGTACCCCCCCTCAAGGAGCGGCCTCAGGACGCTCCAAACAGTTCTAGCTGGGCAAAATGTTCCACCGCCTGGGTCCGGTGACTGGCGGGATATCAAAGACTGGCACTTCGGGCTGGGCACCGGGCGGAGGCACTTTGGGCTGGGCACCGGGCGGAGGCACTTCGGGCTGGGCTCCGGATCACCAGGCAGAGCAGCGGGCACCGGGGCACCAGGCGGAGCGGCAGGCACCGGGCCCCCAGGCGGAGCGGCAGGCACCGGGTCCCCCAGGCAGAGCGGCAGGCACCGGGCCATCTGGCTCGACAGTGGGCATCGGGTCACCAGGTACAACAGCGGGCACCGGGTCATCAGACATTGGATCGTCTTGCTCGACCGCGGACACCAGGTCATCTGGCTCAACAGCGGGCATCGGGTCACCAGGCACGACAGCGGGCATCGGGTCACCAGGCATCAGGTCATCTGGCTCGACAGCGGGCACCAAGTCATCTGGCAAGGCAGTGGGCACCGAGTCACCAGGCATGACAGCTGGCTCTGAGTCAACTGGCACGACAGCGGGCATCGGGTCACCAGGTATGACAGCGGGCACTGGGTCATCAGGCATTGGATCGTCTGGCTCGACAGCGGGCATCGAGTCATCAGGCACGACAGCGGGCATCGGGTCACCAGGCATGACAGCGGGCACTGGGTCATCAGGCATTGGATCGTCTGGCAAGACTGCGGGCACCGAGTCATCTGGCAAGACCGCGGGCACTGAGTCATCTGGCAAGACCGCGGGCACCGAGTCATCTGGCAAGACCGCGGGCACCGAGTCATCTGGCAAGACTGCGGGCACCGAGTCATCTGGCAAGACCGCGGTCTCCGAGTCATCTATCAAGACCGCGGGCTCCGAGTCATCTATCAAGACCGGGGCCCCGAGTCACCAGGCACAACAGCGGGCTCTGAGTCAACTGGCAAGACAGCGGGCACTGAGTCATCTGGCGGAACAGCGGGCACCGAGTTGTCTGGCAAGACTGCGGGCACCGAGTCATCTGGCAAGACAGCGGGCATCGAGTCATCTGGCATAATAGGATCATCAGGCTGGATCAGTTCATCAGGCAGGGTAGAGACATCATGCTGGGTACAGACATCAGACTGGGTAGAGACATCAGGCTGAATTGTGGGCGTCGAGGCACCAGGCTGCACCACAGAAGGCGGGTTCTCAGATGGCAGGCTGACCGGTTTGGATACTGGCAGGATGGTATTGGTTGGAAAGAATTTTCGCCTTTTCCTGGTTTTAGTTACCGGAGCACTGTAAGTAAGCGCAGGTTTGTAAACGGATGGAGCAGCTGAAGACAGAGAAGAGCTGGAGGATGGAACAGAGGAGGGAGCAGTTGCTACAGAGGACTTCTTTACAGGATTAAAGAAAGGATAGGTGCAGCAAGTGGGAGCAGAGGACTGATATGTGGTAGTTAGCAGAGTATACTGGGCCATCACTGGGGATGCTGTCGGGAATGCAGGAAGAGTGCCTTGAGCGGAGGAATGACGTTGCAAGCTGACTGAGGCTGGGTGCAACAAGTCTGACCATGTCTGCAGTATGGGTTGAACAAAGCTCAGCTTACACAAAGCTTGTCTGGTCAAAGACTGCACTGCGTTTATACAATCCCTTAATATCTGTGGTGAACATGCAGCATAATGCTCCAAGAAGCAATCCACATCATCCTGTAATAACCATACCAGGGACTCTACCTGGTCTGCACTAAATGGTGGCAAAAAGTCATTCCTGCTTTCAGGGGTACCAGATGAAGCCAACTCTACACAAACCTGAATCAAAGGTTGCACCTCAGAGAACTCTGTGCCCTGATCTACTAGAACATGAGCGATCCGTATACATTCTAGCAGTTGATCCCGGGTATACTCCCTCAGAGTCTGATAAGCATATTCTCTGTCATCAAAAACCAGCAGCGACAAATACACAACCTCATCAAGATCCATCCTTCCCAGCAACAAGCCAAGATGGCTTCCCTGTGCAGCCACTTCTGGTCAGGATGGCCTTGTTGTAATGTCAGGGATGCGGGTGTGACCAGAAGTGTGTGGACTGACACAGGGAAACGTAGGCTTCAGATAATATAATTTATTAAGACTAACAATACAAACGCAGTGCAAAACTAAACATAACACAGTGCAAACAAACTGAACCAAACCTCCAACAGATAACAAACATACGATACAAGAGTAGTCAGGCGGGCCGGGTCGGTAGCAAACGGAGTACCAGGAGCAGGCGGGAGAGTGGTCAGGACTAGCCGAGGTCAGTACAGGCAGAGTTCAGGCAGTGTCAGGACAGCAGAAACAGGATCAGGAAACCAGGGCCAAGCAAACAGTACAACAAGGCACAGACTGCAGGTCTGGCCATCCCTTAAATACACCACCTGCAATCAGCCCCAGGTAATGGCTAATTGCCGAAGTGAGCCTCTGGTTGTTGAGAGCACCCGCTGGCCAGCCCTGGTACTGCAGCCCACAAGGCAGGTGAGTCCCACCACTATTGGCAAGTCCATTCCTGACACTTGGATGCCAGGGTGGATACCCTGGAGGGATCCCCACACTTCCAGGACACTAGAGGGATCTAGTGATACCATAAACTCTCACTTAACTGCATTTGAAGAAACCTGTGCCTTGCCTCGCCACCTCTTTAACTTCATTTTCCTCATCCTATAATATGCAGAAAACGACAGCCAGAGGAATAACCTATGGATCAAGGGCCTTCCAGAGCCCCAGCTGGAGTGGACCTTAAATTAGAACTATAGGCAAAGTTTTTCTTTTAATTTTGGATTGAGTAAGGGAGGATTATAATCCCTGTAAATTTCTTTTTTGCCACCTGTGTCCTATTGGGGAGATTTACCTTCTTGTCCCATAGCCAAAAGAGGAAGTGAGAGGAATTCCCTGCAAAGTGAAAGAATCCCTTGGGGTCCCCAAAGTCACCATAACTAGTATCCCCATTTGAAGATTTCCCCTCTGTTACTTTTCTGGGGACAACCATTTAGGATTTTCTTTTACTTTCACTTTTGATTATAATTGTAAAGAGAACAAATAGGTATGGTGAATCTCCCTAACGGGTACAGGCAGCCATTGATAAAAAACTTGACAAGGATTCTAATCCCTCTTTACTCTGTCCAATGGATCCTAGCTGTGATCATGGAGCCTGGGCTAAGGAGATGTGAGGTGCATTCAGTGCTCCTGCTCCACCGGGCGCAGGGAGAAGCACCGCTTAAGCAACCAGGCATGAAGCATCAGCAGAGGCACATGGGGCGGCGGCTGACATAGAGGCTGATGCAGATGTGGGTCCACAGTGTCCTGGAAGTGTGGGGAGTACCAAAGGAGTGGGTGGACCGTGGATGACAGCTCGGCAGGGACTGGTAGGAGGGCGGGAAACCAAGGGGGAGGCATAGACTGAGCCAGCGCTGTCAGCGCCAGTGGCTTCCTGAGAGGTAGTTCTGTTGCTGCTCTTGGACCGGGTCTGACTGGGGTTGAACCTGGAAGGGGGCCTGGAGTGTCTCCTCACCCATGGAGATGCGGCCTGGATACCTGTGGAGTCTTTGCCCGGGGAAGGGGGGGGCACAGCCGGGGAAGAGGGCACCACTGACAGTAGGGGGAGAAGCCATTCTACCTGACCCCTCTCAAGCAGCTCTCGGACCCTGGAAACGAGCGCTTCAGTAGCCATCCTGAACAAAGACAAACCTGACACAACTCTTCCTCCTGCTGCTTCAACAGCGAGTGAGATTTTACCTCACAACATAAGTTCAGGCACCACCCACTCAGTCTCTGCCACTAACTGACCAACCACCTTCAGCCATTTGGGGCTTATCCACTAGCACCACCTTTGTAACTAGGCCATATTCTCTGCAGTCAAGGCTCCCTTTCCCTATATGATCAAGGGGCCATCACTGTTGCTCTTAGCTCCCAACTTGTGGCTCTTCAGGCTCACTCAGCCTTATTTGCAGCACTTCACTGCACAGACTTACTCCTGGTTTCTAAATAAGGTTCTCCAGCTCTTCATTCTCCATTGCTTGCCGGTGGCTTCACAAAGAGGAGAAGTTTCATGCATTCCCACCTGCAGGTTTGTGAATCACTCTGGAATAAACAGCAATCACCTGCATTTGCAAGACGGAAAACAATGTATTGGCACGTTTTAAAATAAATTAAGATGGATTTATGAAGTGCATACATTTATGGATGTAAGTAGGTATACGCGATTACTGAACTTTACAAGTACTTTAAGCTCTTGTGGTAGATGTGCTTTTATTGAGTCAATCCGAACTGCAGTTGAAGAACATGACAGCCTTATATGCAGCACCTCACTGCATAGGCCTACTGCTGGTCTCTAAGCCTCCCCCCCCCCCCATGAGCTTGCTCACTCTACTAGAGATTTCTTTACTCCCTCAAGGCCCCTGGGCTTGCTAGCCACCTTAGCTTTTCGGCCTCCCAGACCATCTCTTTGTCTCTCAGACCCTGATAGCGGTCTCAACTTTCCCAGTCCTGTGTTAAGGAATTCCCCCCAACAAAGGGTGCAGTGTCTGGTATGAACACACAGCTCTCCTACCAGGGCTCTGACTCCAAAATGGGAGCTCTGAACTATCCTTAGGCTTGGCTTATAATAAACCTGCATGCTCACACAGGCTGCAGACCTCTAATAAAACTTGTATACAGGACTGAAGGCTCTGTCCCACACAAGACACATTGGAACCTTCAAACTCCCCGCCCGATCCAAGATTACAAAATCCAGACAAAGCTTAAACACAGATTTCTCTGCTTGCAACAAATACAGTACTCTGGAGCTTCTAAAACTGTAACTTTGAGAACCCTGTGTCATTTCCATACCCATTTTCTAAACTAATACCATGGCACAGGCTTGCACTGTCACAGTGGGTTAGAGGTGCGAGCAAAGGAGAGTGGTTAAAAAACTAGTTTTTGCCCAGAATAGGACTTTAAAAGAAACAAATGAAAATCAGTGTTATTCTGACATATAACTCATTTTGAAAACCACAACTACAGTTGAACACAAACACTCTGTTTCTACTTTTGACGTAAGATCAGATATGAATTTGTGCAATAATTACTAGGTAAGCTAATTAATCAATGCACCATCAAGGAGATGTTTTTATTTTATGACCATCATTATTTCATAATTTTTAAAGCAATTATTAGTAAATGTTTTAATTTCAAAGTTCACTTTTCACTTGTGCCTTGTCATCATGGAACTACCATATAAATAAAATATATGTATTAAATAAGCATGATTTTATAGCATGGGCTTGTTCTAAAGTCAGTATATAAAAGTTGGACCACTTTCAGGAGAATTATTTCTTTCTCATTCATTAAAGAGGAACTGGACCTCTATATTAACCACTTCTATACCAGGCACTTTTACCCCGTTCCTGCCCAGGCCAATTTTCAGCTTTCAGCGCTCTCACATTTTGAATGACAATTACCTAGTCATGCAATATTGTACCCAAACTAATTTTATAATTTTTTTTAGACAGAAACCATGTTTTTCTTAGTTTCTATTATAAAATATTGCAAATAAGTAGTTTTTCTTCATAAATTTAGGACAGAATTTATACTGCTACATTTCTTTGTAAACATAACCCAAATCAGTGTATATTATTTACCGTATTTTTTGCTCTATAAGACGCACCTGACCATAAGACGCGCCTAGGTTTTAGAGGTGAGAAAAAATTAAAAATATATTCTGAACCAATGGACTGCAGAAAATGACCAGAGACTGCAGACACAGTACAGGAGATGACCAGAAACTGCAGACCTACTACAGGAAATGACCAGAGACTGCGGACACAGTACAGGAGATGAGCAGAGACTGCGGACACAGTACAGGAGATGAGCAGAGACTGCGGACACAGTACAGGAGATGAGCAGAGACTGCGGACACAGTACAGGAGATGAGCAGAGACTGCGGACACAGTACAGGAGATGAGCAGAGACTGCGGACACAGTACAGGAGATGAGCAGAGACTGCGGACACAGTACAGGAGATGAGCAGAGACTGCGGACACAGTACAGGAGATGAGCAGAGACTGCGGACACAGTACAGGAGATGAGCAGAGACTGCGGACACAGTACAGGAGATGAGCAGAGACTGTGGACACAGTACAGGGGATGACCAAGAGACTGCAGACAGTACAGGGGATGACCAAGAGACTGCAGACAGTACAGGGGATGACCAAGAGACTGCAGACAGTACAGGGGATGACCAAGAGACTGCAGACAGTACAGGGGATGACCAAGAGACTGCAGACAGTACAAGGGATGACCAAGAGACTGCAGACAGTACAGGGGATGACCAAGAGACTGCAGACAGTACAGGGGATGACCAGAGACTGCAGACAGTACAGGGGATGACCAAGAGACTGCAGACCTTTGGGGAGGGGGGGCGGGTACCTGAATTTGCCAGGTACCCACTCCCAGTTCCGCAGAGTTGTCCTCCCTTTAGTGTGGGCACCTGGCTGACAGCCGTGTGCCTACTGCACATGCGTGAGAAGCGCCGCGCTTTGTGAATGGCCCGGCGTCTTCTGGGACCTGTCATATGTCCCAGAAGACGCCTGGCCATTCACAAAGCGCAGCGCTTCTCGCGCATGCGCAGTGGGCACCCGGCTTTCACAGCTGGTTGCCCAAACTAAAGATGCCGGCGCGGGAAAACTGTACAGCACTGGACCGAGGAACAGGTAAGGTTCTGATGCAGAAAAGAGCTGAGCGGCTGGCCCGGTATTCTGACACGGTGGTGGCGGTGGAAATACCGGACCGGCTGCTCCATATTCGCTCCATATTCGCTTTGGGGGAAAAAAGTGCGTCTTATGGAGTGAAAAATATGGTAGATTGTTTTAAAGTTATAGAGTCTACAAGCTATGGTACTTATTGAAAATTGATCAACCCTGATATACTGACTGCTATCTCATTTTGTCAGGCCCTAAACTGTCAGGACAGTACAAATACCCCCCAAATGACCCCTTTTTGCAAAGTAGACAGTCCAAGGTATTTATTAAGAGGCATGATGAATTTTTTTGATGTTGTAATTTTTTCCCCACAATTCTTTGGAAATTTAAGAAATTACATTTTTTTTTCCAGAAAATTTTTACATTAACAAGTTAACACAGCATAGGCATACTTCTAAAATATTCTGCTATTCCTCCCGGCGATACCACATGTGTGAAACTTTTTCACAGCCTAGCCATCTAGAGAGGCCCAACATCCATGGAGCACCTTCAGGTGTTCTAGGGACATAAGTTACACATCTAATTTCCTGACTACCTATTACACTTTGGAGGGCCCTGAAGCACCAAGACAATGGAAATACCTACACAATTACCACATTTTGGAAAGCAAACACTCATATTCTATAAGGCATAATAAGCCGTTTGAACATGTAATTTTGTTTTCTGCAAGGTTTTGGAAAATGTGGAAAAAGTACTTTTTTTCTTACACAAAGTTGTCAATTTATAAGATATTCTAACACACAGCATAGACGTACCAAATATCACAACCCAAAATACATTTTGCTACTAGTATGGCAGTTTTCACAGCCTAGCTGAACAAAGGCTAAACAAAAGATTACCTGTGGTTTTAGCAGAGCATTTGTCTGAAAATTAGAACATTGGTCCAGGAAGTAAGCAGAGTTGTGGTCAGCAACAGCCAAAAAAAATTGCCTAGGCAGCAGGCAGGAATATGGTTCATAAACAGGCAAGGGTCAGTACAGGCAGCAGGCTGACATCCAGGCAGCAGGCAGAAACATGGTTTATAAAAAGTCCTGGATCATTAGAGGTAGCAGGCAGAGACATGGTTAGCACAGCCAAAGTATTGGTCCAGGCAGCAGGCAGGAACATCAGGCAAGACCTGGGCACAGGGGTAGAGGCTTCTTCCCACCCAATCTTTTTTGAAGCCTCCGGACTCCAGACCCTGATATGGGAATTACAAAACCCAGAGAAATCCAAAAACTGTTTTTCTCTACTTGGAACGCTACTCTAAAGTCCCTCACATATGTGAGACCCCTGTGTTATCTTGAATCCGACTAGAGTACAGTAGCAGGGAAAAAAAAACAGCCTCAGCGGAAGGCAAAAAACATGGTCAATTAACAGCCCGGGGTCAGTGCAGGTGGAAGGAGAAAGGTGGTTGATAAACAATCCAGACAGCAGGCAGTGGCATTGTCGATAAACAGGCCAGGGTCAGTTCAGTTGGAAGGCAGAAACATGGTTGATAAACAATCTAGACCTCAGGCAGAGGCATTGTCAATAAACAGGCCAGGGTCAGTTAAGGTAGAAGGCAGAGGTATGGTTAGTCAAGGCAGCAGGCAAATGATCAGCACAGATATTAGAAATGGAAAAAATGTCAGGCTATTAGAAATATGGGCACTATACCTGTCAGGGCTCCAGGGTATGACCAGAGGTATGTGACTGACGCAGGGAAACGCAGACTTCAGATATGTTATAAACAATATAATTTATTAAAGACTAACAATACAAACATAAACGCAGTGCACCAAACCCCAAGCTAACACAAATACATACAAGGTGAAACAAACCTAAACTGATACAGATACACAGGTACATACACATATAGAGCACAACGTGATCAGGCAGGCCGGGTCGATAACTATCGGGCAGGTAGGTACAGGAGGAGCAGGCGGAGAGAATGGTCAGGGTCACAAGCCAGGGATCAGAACAGGAGAAGTAAGCAGAGGTCAGGATCAAGCAGGGTCAGCAACAAGACAGGAACAGGAACGCAGGTTTACAAGATACAGGGCCCAGGAAAAACACACACACCAAGGCCAAGACTGCAGGTCTGGCCATCACTTAAATACACCTGCATAAGCAGTTTCAGGTGTTTGGCTGGCTGCAGGGTTGAGTCTCTGATTGCTGGGAGCACCCGCTGGCCAGCCCTGGTACTGCAGCCCACAAGGCAGGTGAGTCCCACCATTACTGGCCAGTCCATTCCTGACAGTACCCCCCCCCCCCAAGGAGCGGCCTCAGGACGCTCCAAACAGTCCTAGCTGGGCAAAATGTTCCACCACCCGGGTCTGGTAACTGGCGGGATATCAAAGACTGGCAAACCGGGCTGGACTCCGGGCAGAGGCACACCGGGCTGGACTCCGGGCAGAGGCACACCGGGCTGGACTCCGGGCAGAGGCACACCGGGCTGGACTCCGGGCAGAGGCACACCGGGCTGGACTCCGGGCAGAGGCACACCGGGCTGGACTCCGGGCAGAGGCACACCGGGCTGGACTCTGGGCAGAGGCACACCGGGCTGGACTCCGGGCAGAGGCACACCGGGCTGGACTCCAGGCAGAGGCACACCGGGCTGGACACCGGGCAGAGGCACACCGGGCTGGACACCGGATCACCAGGCGGAGCAGCAGGCACCGGGCCACCAGGCGGAGCGGCAGGCACCGGGCCACCAGGCGGAGCGGCGGGCCCCGGGCCACCAGGCAGGGCGGCGGGCCCCGGGCTCCCCGGTGGGCGCCGGGCCCCCAGGCGGGGCGACAGGCATCGGGCCCCCAGGAGGGGCGACAGGCATCGGGCCCCCAGGCGGGGCGACAGGCATCGGGCCCCCAGGCGGAGCGACAGGTCTCGGGCCCCCAGGCGGAGCGGCGGGCGCCGGGCCCCCAGGCGGAGCGGCGGGCGCCGGGCCCCCAGGCAGAGCGGCGGGTGCCAGGCCCCCAGGAGGAGCGGCGGGCGCCGGGCCCCCAGGCGGAGCGGCGGGCGCCGGGTTCCCAGGCAGAGCGGCGGGCGCCGGGCCCCCAGGTGGGACGACAGGCACCGGGCCCCCAAGCGGGGCGGCAGGCACCGGGCCATCAGGCACGACAGCGGGCATCGAGTCACCAGGCATCAGGTCATTTGGCTCGCCAGTGGGCACCGAGTCACCAGGCACGACAGTGGGCTCCAAGTCAACTGGCATGACCGCGGGCACTGGGTCAGACATTGGATCATCTGGCTGGACAGCGGGCATCGGGTCACCAGGCATCAGGTCATTTGGCTCGACAACGGGCACCGGGTCACCAGGCATGACAGCGGGCACTGGGTCATCAGGCATTGGATTGTCTGGCTCGACAGCGGGCATCGGGTCACCAGGTATGACAGCGGGCACTGGGTCACCAGGCATCAGGTCATTTGGCTCGCCAGCGGGCACCGCGTCATCTGGCAAGGCAGTGGGCACCGAGTCACCAGGCATGACCGCGGGCACTGGGTCAGACATTGGATCGTCTGGCTCGACAGCGGGCATCGGGTCACCAGGCATCAGGTAATTTGGCTCGCCAGCGGGCACCGCGTCATCTGGCAAGGCAGTGGGCACCGAGTCACCAGGCACAACAGTGGGCTCTGAGTCAATTGGCACGACAGCGGGCACCGGGTCATCAGGTACCAGATCGTCTGGCTCGACAGCAGGCACCGGGTCATCTGGCGCTGGATCGTCTGGCTCAACAGCGGGCATCGGGTCACCAGGCATGACAGCGGGCACTGGGTCATCAGGCATTGGATCGTCTGGCTCGACAGTGGGCATCGGGTCATCAGGTACCGGATCGTCTGGATCGACAGCGGGCACCGGGTCATCTGGCGTTGGATTGTCTGGCTCGGCAGCGGGCATCGGGTCACCAGGCATGACAGCAGGCACTGGGTCATCAGGTACCGGATCGTCTGGATCAACAGCGGGCACCGGGTCATCTGGCGCTGAATCGTCTGGCTCGACAGCGGGCATCGGGTCACCAGGCATGACAGCGGGCACTGGGTCATCAGGCATTGGATCGTCTGGCTCGACAGCGGGCATCGGGTCACCAGGTATGACAGCGGGCACTGGGTCATCAGGCGTTGGATCGTCTGGCTCGATAGCGGGCATCGGGTCACCAGGCATGACAGCGGGCACCGGGTCATCAGGTACCGGATCGTCTGGCTCGACAGCGGGCATCCGGTCACTAGGTATGACAGCGGGCACCGGGTCATCAGGCATGATAGGATCATCAGGCTGGATCAGTTCATCAGGCTGGGCTTCCCTGGCGGAGCGGCGGGCCCCCAGGCGGGGCGACAGGCATCGGGCCCCCAGGCGGGGCGACAGGCATCGGGCCCCCAGGCGGGGCGACAGGCATCGGGCCCCCAGGAGGGGCGATAGGCATCGGGCCCCCAGGCGGAGCGGCGGGCGCCGGGCCCCCAGGAGGGGCGACAGTCATCGGGCCCCCAGGTGGGGCGACAGGCATCGGGCCCCCAGACGGGGCAACAGGCATCGGGCCCCCAGGCGGAGCGACAGGCATCGGGCCCCCAGGCGGAGCGACAGGTCTCGGGCCCCCAGGCTGAGCGGCGGGCGCCGGGCCCCCAGGCAGAGCGGCGGGCGCTGGGCCCCCAGGCGGGGCGACAGGCACCGGGCCCCCAGGCAGGGCGGCAGGCACCGGGCCATCAGGCGGGGCGGCAGGCACCGGGCCATCAGGCACGACAGCAGGCATCGAGTCACCAGGCATCAGGTCATTTGGCTCGCCAGTGGGCACCGAGTCACCAGGCACGACAGTGGGCTCCGAGTCAACTGGCATGACCGCGGGCACTGGGTCAGACATTGGATCATCTGGCTGGACAGCGGGCATCGGGTCACCAGGCATCAGGTCATTTGGCTCGACAGCGGGCACCAGGTCACCAGGCATGACAGCGGGCACTGGGTCATCAGGCATTGGATTGTCTGGCTCGACAGCGGGCATCGGGTCACCAGGTATGACAGCGGGCACTGGGTCACCAGGCATCAGGTCATTTGGCTCGCCAGCGGGCACCGCGTCATCTGGCAAGGCAGTGGGCACCGAGTCACCAGGCACAACAGTGGGCTCTGAGTCAATTGGCACGACAGCGGGCACCGGGTCATCAGGTACCAGATCGTCTGGCTCGACAGCAGGCACCGGGTCATCTGGCGCTGGATCGTCTGGCTCGACAGCGGGCATCGGGTCACCAGGCATGACAGCGGGCACTGGGTCATCAGGCATTGGATCGTCTGGCTCGACAGCGGGCATCGGGTCATCAGGTACCGGATCGTCTGGATCGACAGCGGGCACCGGGTCATCTGGCGTTGGATCGTCTGGCTCGGCAGCGGGCATCGGGTCACCAGGCATGACAGCAGGCACTGGGTCATCAGGTACCGGGTCATCTGGCGCTGGATCGTCTGGCTCGACAGCGGGCATCGGGTCACCAGGCATGACAGCGAGCACTGGGTCATCAGGCATTGGATCGTTTGGCTCGACAGCGGGCATCGGGTCACCAGGTATGACAGCGGGCAGAGGGTCATCAGGCGTTGGATCGTCTGGCTCGACAGCGGGCATCGGGTCACCAGGCATGACAGCGGGCACCGGGTCATCAGGTACTGGATCGTCTGGCTCGACAGCGGGCATCGGGTCACCAGGTACGACAGCGGGCACCGGGTCATCAGGCATGATAGGATCATCAGGCTGGATCAGTTCATCAGGCTGGGTACAGACATCAGGCTGAAGTGCGGGTGCCGAGGCACCAGGCTGAACCACGGAAGGCAGGTTCTCAGACGGCAGGCTCACCGGTTTGGATACTGGCAGGATGGTATTGGTTGGAAAGAATTTTCGCTTTTTTCTGGTTTTAACTACTGGAGCACTGCAAGTAAACGCAGGTCTGCAAACGAATGGAGCAGCTGGAGACAGAGAAGAGCTGGAGGATGGAACAGGGGAGGGAACAGTTGCTACAGAGGGCTTCTTTACAGGGTTAAAGGCAGGATAGGTGCCGCGAGTGGGAACAGGGGACTGATATGCGGTAGGTAGCAGGGTATACTGGGCTGTAACTGGAGGTGCTGTTGGGAATGCAGGAATAGAGCTTTGAACAAATAGATTAGAAGCAGGACTGGGTTTTTGTAAGCTGACTGAGGCTGGGTGCAACAAATCTGTCCATGTCTGCAGTATGGGTTGAACAAAGCTGAGCTTACACAATGCCTGTCTGGTCAAAGACTGCACTGCGTTTATACAATCCCTTAATACCTGTGGTGAACATGCAGCATAATGCTCCAAGAAGCAATCCACATCATCCTCTAATAACCATACCAGGGACTCTACCTGGTCTGCACTAAATGGTGGCAAAAAGTCATTCCTGCTTTCAGGGGTACCAGATGAAGCCAACTCTACACAAACCTGAATCAAAGGTTGCACCTCAGAGAACTCTGTGCCCTGATCTACTAGAACATGAGCGATCCGTATACATTCTAGCAGTTGATCCCGGGTATGCTCCCTCAGAGCCTGATAAGCATATTCTCTGTCATCAAAAACCAGCAGCGACAAATATACAACCTCATCAAGATCCATCCTTCCCAGCAACAAGCCAAGATGGCTTCCCTGTGCAGCCACTTCTGGTCAGGATTGGCCTTGGTGTAATGTCAGGGCTCCAGGGTATGACCAGAGGTATGTGACACGGAAACGCAGACTTCAGATATGTTATAAACAATATAATTTATTAAAGACTAACAATACAAACATAAACGCAGTGCACCAAACCCCAAGCTAACACAAATACATACAAGGTGAAACAAACCCAAACCTAAACTGATACAGATACACAGGTACATACACATATAGAGCACAACGTGATCAGGCAGGCCGGGTCGATAACTATCGGGCAGGTAGGTACAGGAGGAGCAGGCGGAGAGAATGGTCAGGGTCACAAGCCAGGGATCAGAACAGGAGAAGTCAGCAGAGGTCAGGATCAAGCAGGGTCAGCAACAAGACAGGAACAGGAACGCAGGTTTACAAGATACAGGGCCCAGGAAAAACACACACACCAAGGCCAAGACTGCAGGCCTGGCCATCACTTAAATACACCTGCATAAGCAGTTTCAGGTGTTTGGCTGGCTGCAGGGTTGAGTCTCTGATTGCTGGGAGCACCCGCTGGCCAGCCCTGGTACTGCAGCCCACAAGGCAGGTGAGTCCCACCATTACTGGCCAGTCCATTCCTGACAATACCTAATATTTTAGGGACATTTGATAACATTGGAAGTAGTCTCCGATGCATAGGCACGGTTTGGAGTGACATTGGGGACAAAGAAGGCTGGTGTCTCTCCTAACTCTCGCTCTGCTGCATACCAGACTTTTTTTTTTTTTGGCGTCTTTGGCCTGCTTCTGTGGGTGGAATATTCTCTGGAAAATGTTGCTCATGAAGTCTGCTTACAAAATCAGAACAAATGCTTTCTGGTGGAGATACTTGCTGGTAGATCAGGGCAGTGATGGCATCTTTTTTTTATAAATTTGAGAAAGGTGGTGGGTCTTTCCATTGGCTTGAGATAGGTGATATACATATTATAAATGGCCAAATGGAAAAGTCTTGTTAATAAATAGGGCAGTAGCATTTGATCACTGAAATCCACCCCCTCGTTAACTGATTATTATCATGGATACAGTTCAGGCTTAGGCGTCTTCTTTGAATTTCCACCACGGTGTCATTGTAGATGGTGGATGTATGCATTCTCCACTTCACAGCCAACACTTCATTGTTCTTCAGACTCACTTGTGACAGGACAGGGGCTTTTGGAGGAGACTGCAGGCTAGCCTCTTGCCTATTGTTCATGGGCCCTGGCATAAAATTCCTCAAGAACAGTGCTACGCTGCCCCCTAGTGACCCAAAAAATAAACTAATAATAAATAAATACCTTCCTGAGCATCAAACCCAATGTGTAAATTAATAAATCTGGGCAACAAATAAAGTCAATAGTAAATAAGAAAACTGGCTGAATAACTAAATCCAAATGATATGTGAAGCATATAAAAAATAAACCATAATCAAGTAGCAATAAACACCTGGCCAACCTATAATAAACTGAGCTGAAGAATAAGAACAAGAACAGTAAAAAAATGTGAAACATATATCAGAAATAAACACGATCATAAGATCACAATAGCTATGATAAAAACCCGGCTGAGCTGAAGGGGGAAAACCAACAAAAATAGTATTAAATTATTGTAAAACAAATGCTCGGCTGAGCAATCAGCCCCTCCCAATGTTATCAATAGGTGATGAACTAAGTAAGTGTTCAACTGGGCTAGATTTTCACAAAGAGTGTGCAATAAAAAATGATAAGCAAGCCTGAACATGTCACCTATCGGGAGCTCGATGTGAGAGCTCCCAGACAGTAAACACTTACTGCAAACCGCCAAACAGTGATGCCCAGGAGGCTGCGACATACCTAGGGCTTCAGGGCTGCTCCTTAGGGGAAGTTGTCTGAGTGGGGTGCGTTGCCCCCTGTGTTCCTGGTGATGGTAGTGGTGGTGGGGCAGAGGACGAGTTTGAGGAGCCAGCTGACAGGAGAGAAGGCAGATCCCGCTGGAGGTCGGAGTGGTGATGCCGGATGGTCATGTGGCCACCGCAGAGGAGTGCTTGGAGGCAAAGACACCAGCCAGCTAGGCATGGAGGAGAGCCTGACCCCACTGCCACAGGACTACTCAAGGCCCGCGGAGCCCTACAGAGGGTGATCCCCCTAACAGTCACCGTCGCTGATGAGGTGTCCGACCGCCGTACTGTGGGGAAAATCCTTGTGGGAGGAGGAAGACCATCTGTAGCCACTCCAGCTAAAGAAAAAAAGGTGGCATTGAGAAAGTATATGAAGGGCTACTGAGAATGGTGAGTTAAAATTTAAAATTGGACTTGTACTGTTTAAAGCTTAAAAGGGGGGTCACCCAGGGGGCCCAGAAGGAACAGACACAGAGACATAAGAGAGAAATAGACCTCAGAGACTCCTAGTGAGGGGAAGGAAGGAAAAGGAAAAGAACATTTTCAAGGGACACTACCTTCGGAGGGCCTTAACCTTAATTTGCTCAGTGGAAGGAACCACTTTGCCAGGGAAAATTAGAAAAATATATTAACATCATGAAAAGTAAAGCTACAAAAGGGGGAGGGCCAAAGACATCCCAAACAAGTTCTATCAAAAGATATATACCCTCAAAAGAAAAACATTTAGAGGGACAAACCCCGGAGAGACATCAAGGAGTAAGTGGAAGAAGGGAGGTGGAAAACGCTAATGGTGATCGTTACAGATTGTCAATGGGAGTATCTAATAACAGTCAAAACAGATATAGAGAATGAGTTGGTCAGTGAGACCCCTGAAGAGCAAGAGAGGACCTCACAGATGCTTACTAAATCCGATATAGCAGACATATTTATGAGGTTGCACTGCTCCATAAAACAGGAGATGGCAATAATACATAAAGATCTGGGGCAAGTTTTGTCACAAGTAGAGGAGACTGAGGGGAAACTGGATAAACATGCCCAAGTAATAACAAAGTTGGAAAAACAGATGGAAGAAATGAGAATGGAGCAAAGGAATCTGCTATAAAAACTGGAAGATCAGGAGAACAGAGATAGAAGGTGTAACCAGAGAATACGAGGTTTACCTGAGACCTCGCAAGGAGAAGATTTCATTGAGATAATGGTGAAAATATTTGACACAGTAAATGGACCAATGAGCAATGGAGCATCTGAGGATCGACAGAGTAAACAGAACAGGAAGACTCCAAGGAAGCGGTAGCGGAAACCCTAGAGATGTGATTGTACGATTCCATCATTATAAAGGTAAAGTGGAGCTATGGAAGATGACAAAAGGAAGACCAGTAATAAAATATGGAGAAGCAAATTTACAAATTTTTACTGATATATCATCGGAAACATTGGCCAGCAGGAGAACGCTGAAACCATTACTGGAACAGATGAGAAAACAAAACGTACGATACAGTTGGGGGTTTCCAGCATGCTAATCAGATGGAAAGACGGTCATTCTGCAAGACTGAGATTTCTTGAAGACTTGAGAGACTTTTGTGAGAGACTTGATCTATTTCAGATAGATATTTCAGGATGGGAGGAGGGGGCAAAAGAGAATAGCGGATCAGAAAATGAGAGTTGGCAGGTGGCCCCCAAAAGGAAAATGCACCAGAGATAAAGTGGGGAAGAGGAGGAGGAATGGGAGGGAGATTATTGGAAGCCCATAGTTGATTTTCTTTTTTATCTTTTCCTTCTCCTCTTCTCCTGAATAAGGCAAAAAAGTGTTTGGAAGAAAGGTGGGAAACAGGAAGTCGCACATACATCCAGTTATGCGGCCCAGGGTTTGGGAATGTGGTCAGGATGGGTGTATGTGGTCAGAGCTCAACCCTAGCTCGGAATTGATAGTGGGATTAGGACCACAGACGATTTTAAGGCAAGTTAAGAGCTTAGGGGGGGATATGGAATGGGTGGGAGAGGGGGAGGGAAGGGGAGGGAGAATTATGTAGAGGATAGCCCCTTGTTCCTTCAAATGGATGATGTTACTCTCGCTGGGAAGAATTTAGGTGGAGGAAAAGGGAGAGAAAGGAGGAAGAAGGGACAGAGCAAGGGAAGGAAGATAGAAAAAAATATACATATACACACAGGGAATGGAGGAGGTTAGATTTATGACCTATAATGTTAATGGACTAAATAGTCTGGAGAAAAGGCATAAGATCCTTAGAGAATTACAACGATTGATTGCAATAGCGTTTTTACAGGAGACTCATTTACAGTATTACAGGAAACAAATGTGAAGTTATACTCCAGACATTATCCAACCTGGTATTATGCAGATTCACCAACTAAGCGTGCTAAAGGAGTGGCAATTGGTATAGCTAAAAATTTAAGATTTAAGGTGGGAGATAAGTTGGAGGATCCTGAGGGTCGTTTTCTGTTCCTGAACTGGAGATTACAGGAAATAGAGTGTACACTGGCAAATATTTACTACCCTAATAGAAATCCAATGGCCTATCTGAAGAAAATATTGACAAGGCTCCTGGATTTTAAAGTGGGCAAATTAATTGTGGCAGGGGATTTTAATTTTTGCATGGATCCTCAGAGTGACATGACGTCACATGTGCAGAGAGAGGGAGGTAGATGTCTGAAAGCTATATGAAGAATGTTATACCAGTGTCAACTTATAGATGTTTGGAGAATTAAGCATCCTAGAGATAAAGACTATACGTTCTACTCTCTGGCACATGCAACGTATTCTAGATTAGATTATAGGTTACAAGAATATAAATTACAACAATATCGGACCATGCACCTGTCACAATGAAGCTATCTGGGGGGAGAGAGCAGAATAAGATAAATATATGGAAACTAAATGAGACACTCCTTCAGGATCAGGAGACGGAAGTGAAAATAAAAAAAGAAATAAAACAATATTTTGATAGAAATGAGACTGAAGGAGTTTCAATGGCCACAGTGTGGGAGGCACATAAGGCATATATCAGAGGAATTCTGATAGCGATTGGGGTAAAGAAAAAAAAAATGACCGGCAAACGAAAATGAATACGCTATTAAGGGAATGATATGAACTAGAACAGTTACACAAAAAGAGAATAGCAAAAGACATACAGCATAAAATAAATAAGAGATCTAATCTAATGGAGGAAGAAATGAGGAAAACATTCAACATGATTGCAAGAGAGAGAGATATCAGTGGGGAAATAAACTTGATAAATATTTAATGAGAGCACAGAGAAAGAAGAAATCAAGGAATTACATAGAGAAAATCAAGGATGATAAAGTAGAATTGGTTTACTCAACAACTGATATCGCTAATGTATTTAAAAAAGTATTATAGCAAACTATATGAGGTGAACCCAAAACAGTTAACGGGGGAAAAAGAAAAAACTAGAAAGAGACAGATGTACATAAGAGAGGCGGGATTACCGAGATTGGGAGAAGAATGGTTAATATGGCTAGAAAGATCAATAAGGAGGAAATCCAGGAGACACAGGGTACAGTTGCAGGGAGGAGCCCAGGGCCAGAGAGGTACAGTGTGAGATACTATAAAAAATTTAAAGAACAATCCCCAAACTGAGAGTATATATGAATGCATTAGGGGATGGGATGGACATGAGGGAGGAGTCATTGCAAGCATATATTACAACTAGAAAAGCTACAATTTCTGGGGAAATTGTGTGAAGTGTTCTTGCCTCCACCAGTAGTCTACAACTGGAGTGGGCGGAGTAACTGGGTGGAGTGGCTTGTCACTCTGCTGCCTGCTCACACACCTGGGTCCTATGGCAACTCACTCTACAGCAAGGGCAGAAAAGAGCGGTTAAAAACAAACTGCTCCAACTTGCTCACTTCACTGGCAGTTGCCATCTTCAAATGGTTGTACTTTAAAAATTATAAATCCTACACTGAAGACCTTTATTTTGTGAGAATCACAAGAGCCAGACCTATATTTTGATGCATAGTATGTCTCTGAAATATTAAAAATGAAGGCACAGTCGCAGTTTAGAAATTGCCCTTCAGATTTGAGGTGGCTAGAGTGGAGTTTCAATTAATGTCAATGGGCGGCGTGTGTTGCAAACAAATGGTCATTTGTGAAAAATATCAGGACTATGGCTTAGCCGTGGACATTTTTAGTGGCAGCAGGGATAGCTGAAAATTTTGATATAAGATTTGTGTAGGTGGGCTTGAAAATGAGGGAGTGATGGCAGTTTAGAAATCATGTCCTGATTTTTCTGCTCACACTCTAGCTTTTGTCAGCTCCCACTCTAGTTTTGAACATTCCGCCATTCATTCCTATGGGGACCAATTTCACCACAAAAACGCCGATATTTCATGAACCATTCGGCAAAACGTTCCACAAAGTAATAGCACACCAATCGGGAACAATCCGCACATTTCGGTATATTACGGTCTACAGTCAGGTCCATAAATATTGGGACATCAACACAATTCTAACATTTTTGGCTTTATACACCACCACAATGGATTTGAAATGAAAAAAACAAGATGTGCTTTAACTGCAGACTGTCCACTTTAATTTGAGGGTATTTACATCCAAATCGGGTGAACGGTGTAGGAATTACAACAGTTTGCATATGTGCCTCCCACTTGTTAAGGGACCAAAAGTAATGGGACAGAATAATAATCATAAATCAAACTTTCACTTTTTAATACTTGGTTGCAAATTCTTTGCAGTCAATTACAGCCTGAAGTCTGGAACGCATAGACATCACCAGACGCTGGGTTTCATCCCTGGTGATGCTCTGCCAGGCCTCTACTGCAACTGTCTTCAGTTCCTGCTTGTTCTTGGGGCATTTTCCCTTCAGTTTTGTCTTCAGCAAGTGAAATGCATTCTCAATCAGATTCAGGTCAGGTGATTGACTTGGCCATTGCATAACATTCCACTTCTTTCCCTTAAAAAACTCTTTGGTTGCTTTTGCAGTATACTTTGGGTCATTGTCCATCTGCACTGTGAAGCGGCATCCAATGAGTTCTGAAGCATTTGGCTGAATATGAGCAGATAATATTGCCCGAAACACTTCAGAATTCATCCTGCTGCTTTTGTCAGCAGTCACATCATCAAGAAATACAAGATAACCAGTTCCATTGGCAGCCATACATGCCCACGCCATGACACTACCACCACCATGCTTCACTGATGAGGTGGTACGCTTAGGATCATGAGCAGTTCCTTTCCTTCTCCATACTCTTCTCTTCCCATCACTCTGGTACAAGTTGATCTTGGTCTCATCTGTCCATAGGATGTTGTTCCAGAACTGTGAAGGCTTTTTTAGATGTCATTTGGCAAACTCTAATCTGGCCTTCCTGTTTTTGAGGCTCACCAATGGTTTCCATCTTGTGGTGAACCCTCTGTATTCACTCTGGTGAAGTCTTCTCTTGATTGTTGACTTTGACACACATACACCTACCTCCTGGAGAGTGTTCTTGATCTGGCCAACTGTTGTGAGGGATGTTTTCTTCACCAGGGAAAGAATTCTTCGATCATCCACCACAGTTGTTTTCCGTGGTCTTCCGGGTCTTTTGGTGTTGCTGAACTCACCGGTGCGTTCCTTCTTTTTAAGAATGTTCCAAACAGTTGTTTTGGCCACGCCTAATGTTTTTGCTATCTCTCTGATGGGTTTGTTTTGTTTTTTCAGTCTAATGATGGCTTGCTTCACTGATAGTGACAGCTCTTTGGATCTCATCTTGAGAGTTGACAGCAACAGATTCCAAATGCAAATAGCACACTTGAAATGAACTCTGGACCTTTTATCTGCTCATTGTAATTGGGATAATGAGGGAATAACACGCATCTGGCCATGGAACAGCTGAGAAGCCAATTGTCCCATTACTTTTGGTCCCTTAAGAAGTGGGAGGCACATATGCAAACTGTTGTAATTCCTACACCCTTCACCTGATTTGGATGTATATACCCTCAAATTAAAGCTGACAGTCTGCAGTTAAAGCACATCTTGTTCGTTTCATTTCAAATCCATTATGGTGGTGTATAGAGCCAAAAATGTTAGAATTGTGTCGATGTCCCAATATTTATGGACCTGACTGTATGTAGTGTAAAAACTGTAAGATGAGTTAGGGTGGTAAATTTGGCTATAATAATAAGAATATATATGTGAGATAACCGTAAGTGGTCTTGACATGCAAGAACACTTAATAACACAGAAAGAGGGGAAATATTGGACCCAATGTGCTAGCTACAGGCCTATCTCACTGTTAAATATGGATACGAAACTATACGCAAAGGACCTGGCAACTAGATTGAAAGATCTTATGCCGGAATTTTATAATTGGGGGTCCTCCTGCGCTGCTATACAAATCTATACGGGAGCAGCTAGCAGCCAAACATCCCCTCAAGATGGATATAAACAATATTGACACTATGATGCAGCGCTAAATATACAGCTGGCTGGTGGATATACCCACCCTATATATTGGATAATAGTAAGTAACTGATAAACCATACAATACAATTTTCTAGTCGGATCTAATTCGGTGATACACAAGTGATAATCAGTGCAGAGTAAGAGGTTCTATAGAACGTATATAGGTGGTATAAATTTCCTTCCCGTCTAGGGATTGATTATAGCAGGAATGAACATGATTACAACCACAGTGAATCCCTATACAGGGATAAAAACTACCACATAGGTGATACCTGCTATGACCCGTATTTAAAACAAACCACAATAACACATAAAAGTCCATATGAAACTTTCAAACTGCTGCATGGTCACTCCAGCCATGCGTTTTCATGTGTGCTCCTGTGTGAAGTGAAAATCCTACATAGCTGTTCCATGGCCAGGTGTGTGTTATTCCCTCATTATCCCAATTGCAATCAGCAAATAAAAGGTCCAGAGTTTATTTCAAGTGTGCTATTTGCATTTGGAATCTGTTGCTGTCAACTCTCAAGATGAGATCCAAAGAGCTGTCACTATCAGTGAAGCAAGCCATCATTAGGCTGAAAAAACAAAACAAACCCATCAGAGAGATAGCAAAAACATTAGGCGTGGCCAAAACAACTGTTTGGAACATTCTTAAAAAGAAGGAACGCACGGTGAGCTCGGCAACACCAAAAGACCCGGAAGACCACGGAAAACAACTGTGGTGGATGACCGAAGGATTCTTTCCCTGGTGAAGGAAACATCCTTCACAACAGTTGGCCAGATCAAGAACACTCTCCAGGAGGTAGGTGTATGTGTGTCAAAGTCAACAATCAAGAGAAGACTTCACCAGAGTGAATACAGAGGGTTCACCACAAGATGTAAACCATTGGTGAGCCTCAAAAACAGGAAGGCCAAATTAGAGTTTGCCAAATGACATCTAAAAAAGCCTTCACAGTTCTGGAACAACATCCTATGGACAGATGAGACTAAGATCAACTTGTACCAGAGTGATGGGAAGAGAAGAGTATGGAGAAGGAAAGGAACTGCTCATGATCCTAAGCATACCACCTCATCAGTGAAGCATGGTGGTGATAGTGTCATGGTGTGGGCATGTATGACTGCCAATGGAACTGGTTCTCTTGTATTTCTTGATGATGTGACTGCTGACAAAAGCAGCAGGATGAATTCTGAAGTGTTTCGGGCAATATTATCTGCTCATATTTAGCCAAATGCTTCAGAACTCATTGGATGCCGCTTCACAGTGCAGATGGACAATGACCCAAAGCAGACTGCAAAAGAAACCAAAGAGTTTTTTAAGGGAAAGAAGTGGAATGTTATGCAATGGCCAAGTCAATCACCTGACCTGAATCCGATTGAGCATGCATTTCACTTGCTGAAGACAAAACTGAAGGGAAAATGCCTCAAGAAAAAGCAGGAACTGAAGACAGTTGCAGTAGAGGCCTGACAGAGCATCACCAGGGATGAAACCCAGCATCTGGTGATGTCTATGCATTCCAGACTTCAGGCTGTAATTGACTGCAAAGGATTTGCAACCAAGTATTAAAAAGTGAAAGTTTGATTTATGATTATTATTCTGTCCCATTACTTTTGGTCCCTTAACAAGTGGGAGGCACATATGCAAACTGTTGTAATTCCTACACCATTCACCTGATTTGGATGTAAATACCCTCAAATTAAAGCTGACAGTCTGCAGGTAAAGGGCATCTTGTTCGTTTTATTTCAAATCCATTGTGGTGGTGTATAGAGCCAAAAATGTTAGAATTGTATCGATGTCCCAATATTTATGGACCTGACTGTATTTGATCCCCTGCTGATTTTGAATGTTTGCCCACTCACAAAGAAATGATCAGTCTAAAAATCGAATGGTAGGTGTATTGTAACACCGAGAGACAGAATAGCAACAAAAAATTCAAAGGAAATACATGTCTAACAAATTATGCACTGATTTTCATGTTCATAAGGGAAATAAGTATTTGATCCCCTATCATTCAGCAGGATTTCTGGCTACCAGGTGTCTTTCATACAGGTAACAAGCTGAGATTAGAAGTAGTCTCTTAAAGGGAGTGCTGCTAATCTCATTTCGTTACCTGTATAAAAGACACCTGTTCACAGGAGCAATCAAACAATCAGATTCCAAACTCTCCACTATGTCAAAGACCAAAGAGCTGTCCAAGGATGTCAGGGACAAGATTGTAGACCTACACAAGGCTGGACTGGGCTACAAAACTATTGTCAAGCAGCTTGGTGAGAAGGTGCAATCATTCACAAATGGAAGAAACACAAAACAACTGTCAATCTCCCTAGGTCTGGTGCACCATGCAAGATCTCACCTCGTGGAGTGTCAATAATCATGAGAACAGGGGAATCATCCCAGAACTACACATGAGGATCTTGTCAATGATCTCCAGGCAGCTGGGACCACAGTCACCAAGAAAACAATTGGTAACACACTAGGCCTAAAATCCTGCAGTGCCCGCAAGGTCCCTCTGCTCAAGAAAGCACATGTCCAGGCCCGTCTGAAGTTTGCCACTGAACATCTGAATGATGCAGAGGAGGACTGGTTGAAAGTGGTCAGATGAGATCAAAATCAAGCTCTTTGGCATCAACTCAACTCGCTGTGTTTGGATGAGGAGGAATGCTGCCTATGACCCCAAGAACACCATCCCAACTGTCAAACATGGTGGTGGAAACATTCTGCTTTGGGGGTGCATGCGCAGTAGCGTACACGTCACCGCAAGGCGGGCTATTTAAACCTGCAATACAGTTTAAACAATGCCTTCTGGTCTATAACATTCTGCACTCCATAACCTGATTCTGTTGTCTGTATCTGATCTGACCTGACTAAGAAAGAACTCCGCCTGCATGGACCCCGGCTTATCCCTGACTATCCGCTTGCCTGCTTCCTTGTACTTGATTTGCTCGTTTGATCCTGACCTGGCTTGTCTGACTCTGCTGCACCTACTTACCTGTATCAGAACCTGGCCTGTATCCTGATTGCTGCCATACCTACCTGCTGCTGCACCCACGGTCCTGCACCTGGCCTGCATTCTGGTTACCACCATACCTGCCTGCTGCCACATCCAAGCTCCTGTGTCCGTTCCCGGCCTGCATCTGGAATTCCTGGGTCTTCACCTTTCTGCTACCAGCTCCGGACCCACCCGGCACTCGTGCCACTCCTGGCTCTGCGCCCTCTGTTCCCACTATCAGTGGCTCTGAGTGGGAGTAGTAAGAGGACGTCTCCTCTCCACACCAGGCTCCCTAGCCTGGTACATGACAGTGATATAACATTCTCTTTCTTCCAACATTTAAGGTAATATACCAGTGACTTCAACAGGTGTGCAAACCTATTGTGTTTTTCCACCTTCAGGCATGCACACTCACCTTAACAGTTGACGCATAGAAAAAATAGATCAACATGCACTCAATATTAATTCTACTGGGTCCTCTGCTTCCACAGGTCTCTTCAGGCACATTCAGGAACAATCCTTTACGTTCCACTCTGATGGACAGGTGTTCAAAAGATAAGGAACAAGGAACTCCTCATAGTGTAGTAAGGCTTTATTAAAATAAACATGTGTGAAAAATGCCATTCACATAGATACAAGGTTCACAAAACCTATTGCAAGCATTTAAAGGAAAAGCGGGGTGTACACAGATGGCAGCTCCCGCACGTACCCTCCATTAGGCAAGAAGTGATAGCTGTTAAGCAATAAAAACACCCAGGCTTTGCATAGGTCATCTGGGGATGTTGGCAATGTGGACAACTTGGTCATATCACTAGGAATTGTGGGTAAGGGAGGTCCATGCCTCCAATGTTCTACAGTGCAATGCACATCTTTAAAGTGGAGATTTCTGTGGCAAGGGGAAAGCTTCAGAAAGTACCTTATTTAACCCACAACTTGAAACTAAAGTGGCTGATTTTTGTGTAACAGTAGTTATGAATGGTCAGCCAGTGTGCTGTTTGAAAGATAATGGGTCCAAGACTGCTTTTTATCAACTACATTATGAACAGCCTTTCTCCCTGGATAGTATTAAAGACAGCCAGTAGGGCTTTTTTGCCTTCCTGTGGATCAAATGTGGGGTTATGAATTCTGTATATTAAGGTTTTCTATTGATTAATTCTGTTCATTTATTTTTTTTTATAGGTTGAACTAGATGGGCTTGTGTGGGCAGGCACATTCACCACAGATGCTGTCACCTGAATGGTCTCTCAGCTTTTGTCAGACCTGCTTCTGGGTAATCCTTGCCAATCTATGTTTGCTGCTTACCTTTGTTACCGACTTTGGCAAGGACTCTTGACAAAGATTCTGCCTATTGATTCCGTACTTAGCTTCCTGCATGTTGCATATCTGTGCTCATCCCTGACCTTGATCTCTCACAAGTTGGTGCCATCCTGCTGTTACCAAACACTTGTGACACAGCTCTAATCTCTACTGTACTTGGTGTATTCTGCCCTCACTGCTGTGCTTCCAGTTTCCTGGCATCTGTCACAATTTTCCAGAGTGTTTTGTGATGGTAATTGTGTGAGAGTCCATCATCATCTGAAGCTCCTCATACATGTACGCAACATCACTCCTGACCTCTGTACTTTGTTTGATAACCAAATTGGCCCCTGCACTTTCCGTGTTGTGCTCTTCTGACTGTACTGGGAGGGAGGTCTGTACTGGGGGATTAAGGACCGTGAGGGGGGATCTGTACTGAGAGGGATTGGGAATGTTAGGAGATCTGTAGTGTGGGGGATTTTATTGCATTCTTTACATTTGCCTGTGCAGTATGCACTCCTAACCTCTGCACTCCATGCATTACACATTCCTGACCCCTGCAATCTGCATTGTTATGCATTACTGACCTCTTCACTCTGTACAATAACTAAATTAACCTCTGCAATCTCTTTGCAGTATGCACTCCTGGCCCCTGAACTCTCTGTATTGTGCACTCGAACTTTACATTTTCTGCTAAACATACTTCTGACCCCTGCACTTTGTATGTTACAGACTCCTGGCCTCTGCACTGAGAGGGAGGTCTGTGCTGGGGGGAGGGGGGCTGGGAGGGAGGTCTGTGCAGGGGGAATTTATGGCTGTGGGAGGAAATCTTTACTGAGGAGTTTTGGGGTGTTAGGGGAGATCTGTACTGTGATGAGTAGTGATTGATGGAAAACTGAATGGCAGACCTTAATTTTTGACTCCTGAGTCATGATATTATTGTATTCTCCAAGAACTTTCAAGAACACCTTCTACATCCACATTAGTTTTTCTCCCGACTGAGTCATATTAGACTCAAGCTCAGCAAATGGCATCTGATACAGAATTTAATTACATACTTGGGACATATCATTAAAGCCAAAGGGGTGTCCCCTGATCCCTCAAAAATTCAGGCTGTCAAGCATTGGATGACACTGAAAACTGTAACTGAATTATGCCCCTTTTTCTGGGGTTAGTGAGCTACTATTGATTGTATATTTAAGATTTTGCTAGGATTGGTGACCCACTTACTCAGCTGCTGTGTGGCCATTCCTAAATTCAAAAGGGAAAGCTTCACCTTCCAGAATTTTCAAATGGCAAGTTGTCTAACAGGAAGCATTTGACACATTGAAAGAGAAGTTAAAATCTGCTCTAATTTTAGCATATGCTAATTAACAGAAGCTTTTCTGATTATATACAAACTGCAGCTTGCAAGGTTTTGGAGCTGGGAATGTTTAAGAACAAGATGGGACCAAAAAAGTAATTGCCTATGCCAGCAAAAGTTTGTGGTCTGCAGAACGCAAACATATTGGAAGTGTAAAGGTGAGGCTGACAAAGCAACAGTGGGGAATCAATAGATTATTTTGGGGGCACAAACCCATTACAAAAATGCAAACCAAATTCAAGAAAAAAAGAGGGTTTTTAAAGGTGGTCCACTGATATATTCATATAGCAACAAAGAACTCTTAAATAGTACAATTCACATATAACATTTTATATCTTAAAAGTACAGATCTCACTATGAACACATTATCTGCAGGATATACTGTACATAATGTATATTAAAACCTCCTGCGCTTCAGATGAATAAAACACTAAGCTGCCAACACCCTCCTTTTAACCAAAAAGTGCATAAGTAAAAATAAGAAAAATTGGTGTAGCGCTAAACAGATGCCACTATGCATAAACATATGTACATAGATGGAACCTAAACTAATACATAGGGGTATATATACTTTCAGATATGACACAGATAATCATGCATACAAGGATAAAACCCCTTGCATATCCCCTAATAAGGAAAAACGTGACTATATGCTTGTGGTGGTTGCACACAAAATCATGCAAAAGGATGATACACTGCAGCAAGTGATAAAAGTGAATATTATACAGTCCACTTCAAACAAAAACTGTGATCCTTTAGGAACCATGAGAGTGCCACTGGTGCCACAATCCTATAATGGTCTGAGTGCCTCCTCACCTCCCCGCACTGACCACAAGGGCCAATACGCCTTTGTAACATATAGGGTGTATCCCTCAGATGTCAACCGGTTACAGGTCCACAGTTGATTCCACCTCAAGCGCTGTTATCCAAAAGCCACCTCCAGCCGCTGTATAATGGTGGTAGTATGCCACCAGATGATGCTCAGAGACATAAACAGAGACCTCCCATAGCGTGATACTGGAGTCCCAATATGGCGCGTACGTCGGAAGTGACGTCACCGCGTACCGGAAGTGTCGTCAGGGCGTACCAAACGACAGGGTACGCCCTGACGACACTTCCGGTACGCGGTGACGTCACTTCCGACGTACACGCCATATTGGGACTCCAGTATCACGCTATGGGAGGTCTCTGTTTATGTCTTTGAGCATCATCTGGTGGCATACTACCACCATTATACAGCAGCTGGAGGTGGCTTTTGGATAACAGCGCTTGAGGTGGAATCAACTGTGGACCTGTAACCGGTTGACATCTGAGGGATACACCCTATATGTTACAAAGGTGTATTGGCCCTTGTGGTCAGTGCGGGGAGGTGAGGAGGCACTCAGACCATTATAGGATTGTGGCACCAGTGGCACTCTCACGGTTCCTAAAGGATCACAGTTTTTGTTTGAAGTGGACTGTACAATATTCATTTTTATCACTTGCTGCAGTGTATCATCCTTTTGCATGATTTTGTGTGCAACCACCACAAGCATATAGTCACATTTTTCCTTATTAGGGGATATGCAAGGGGTTTTATCCTTGTATGCATGATTATCTGTGTCATATCTGAAAGTATATATACCCCTATGTATTAGTTTAGGTTCCATCTATGTACATATGTTTATGCTTAGTGGCATCTGTTTAGCGCTACATCAATTTTTCTTATTTTTACTGTACATAATGTAGAATCAAGCATTAGTTTATGATGCATCTCACGGCCCATACTGCTTCTTCAGAACACACTGCTCATATGTAACAGGTATCCATTATTTGTCTGTAATTAGAAAAGACATTTATAACATACCGGTACATAAATTCATAGGTATTCATTTTCAACGAGGTAACCTGTTTGTATATATATATACCCTGACCCCAACAGAAAGAAGCAGGAGGACAAAAATCAGAAGAAAGAGAAAGAAAAGAAAAAGAAACACTACATAACAGCAAACTTACAAAACCAACATGCAACAGTCCAAAATGCAGTCACATCTGTCCAAGATGCAGGGAGGTATAAAAAGTGGGACCATTAATGGGAGAGATGTAAACCAAGTCTCAAGATTTTCTAAAGCTAAAATTATAACATTAGTATAAATCCCACAAAATCAAAAAGACTCTGTCAAGAAGCATATCACCTATCATACTCACTGGCATGTATATGGCTGATAATCATCAAAATCTACCAACAAGCGCTGCCAAACGTAGATCTAAATTGTTGGGATGACTTAGGTGACAAGCTGTAAAGGACAGTCTGCCCACTCCAAAACCACCCTTATGTTACTGGGTTCCCTCATACAGCAATAACTGAAACAACAGAAGTGCTATAGGTCATATAAATAGCCAGCAGGTCTACCTGCAGAGCGTAAAAGAAGATGATGATATAGTTCCAATCAGAGCAACTAAAGCTCAACCTTCTTATATGAACCCTAAATAGAGTTACATATTACATACCAGTAAACTTGGAATTATCTCATCAATCAGTCAAGTTCCGCATAAAATGTACTGCCAAGAGGAAAGTGAAAGAGACATAATAATCCCGCCCATTAAGTAGTCCCTCCCGAGAACACACCCTCCATGACTACATGATGGTGTACCTACAGAAAAGATACACTATACACACCCATAAGTGATTGGAAGGGGGCGGTTATTGCCTCAATGAAACACACACCAACCTTTCTGAACAGTCCAAGAGGAGTTGCAAAACCAAATATGGAAAACTCCAGGCATCTTTTGCCCAATGCCATGTGGCAATCCTTATTTATTCAACCAAGCCTCATTGCAATCTTCCAAAATGGCCACCGTGTATGTCTGCAGAATGCAATAAAGGTAATTACAGCTTTGAAATCTTCATCTATGGAATCTTCATCTACAGCTACATCAGAATCTGCTTCATCCTTGTGCCTTTACTGCAGACTCTGTACTGTCTCCACCAGAATCAACAGACTCTGAGTTAGAAGAAGTACCTTAAGAATGGTATCTACCTTCGGTAGAAGCCATGACTCCAGTTGTTGAAATTCCAGTGAGGCCACTATCCTCTAATGAAAATTAACAAACACTGGACAGTAATGACCGCTTCTCCATGTGGTCTACCTGAGGTCTTATGCCTTCTGAGTATTCTGATTATGTACTGTAAATATGGTCTGTTTATGTAATATAATGCCAGGCCAAAGACTGCATTCCTTACCCCCTGATTCACACTAGATCCAGATTTGAAATCGTGCAACGTCACTTGATGTCACACAATTTCAAAGTCAGATGGCAGTGCGACTTCAGGTGTGACTTGATAGACCTCTGTGACTTCATGCACAGATGTCTATGCAAGTTGCATCTGAAATGAGCAAAAGTAGTGCAAGAACATTTTTCAAGTTGCACTGATCAGAGCGGTTCCATTGCTGATCATTGGATGAGAATTGCCATACGATTTGAACGGTAAAATTGCACGACAAGTTGCATTAGTGCGAATAGGGGTTTAAGCTCAGGGGAAAATGTAAGCAGGCAGGGTGGAGTGTGGCCTCTGCTATACCCTGGGAGCAATGGCATTGCGCCATTGGGTTAGCTGTACCAAGGAGTGATACAGCAATCCTTTGATTGCTAAGTCACTTTCTGTTTTTCTTTCAGTAGCAAACAGGGCTATCAGGTGTGAACTTACTACTGGCAGGGAGCCCAGCATAGAACTAATGTGTCCTATGCCATGGGCTTTGGATGCCATCTAGGGGATCATGGGTAGCATTCTGAAATAGAATTAATGTGAGATTTCAGGAACCGATTTGGGATGCAGATGTGCCATAAATAGCACGCATCACCAAGGGTCCCTGGAAGTGTGAGCAATGCTGACCACACACTAGTAGATTCCTCCATCCCTGCTATATAGCAATGGGTATTGTAATCTGACAGCCAGCTTTGTCAGCTGTCATAATAGAGTGGGTGCTGGCAAATAGATACTGCAGCCAGTCACTGTTCTACCTAAGAATAATCCACTGAGTTCCTTTAATTTTCGGATTGAAGGATGTCTGGTGGCAGCCTGCCCACAGGGCCACCACTGCACAAATTTTGGATTGGAATACGTAATATTCTGTATACGTTGGTTTTCTGGACAAAAGGTTATTTTGGAAAAAGGAACTGTCTGTGTGATATTCTTTTTTTCAATTGCAAAGCAATGTGTGGCTCAGTGTTTGAGCAAAGAATTGTTACATTTCAGCTGAGCCCTCTCCTGTGGTAGTACTTACCCATGTGTCTTCCATGCCTGACTTTGACAACACACCTAGTGTCTGCAGTGAGCACTGTGTACTCTGTAACTCCAATGCACCCAATGACTCCAGTGTGTCCAGTGTACTCACTGATTGCAGTACGTCCCAGAGCATACTCCCACATTGTTCCTGTGTGGCCTGTGACTCCAGTGAACCCCAGAGTATCTTGTGTCAAGCAGTCACCCTAGTGCACTCGAAACTTCAGTGCACCGCAGAGCAGTTTGTTGTCTAGTGACTCCTGGTGCTCCCTGTGGGCCTTTGTGACACGTGTGCTTTCATGCAGTCTCTGGCTCACCCCACAGTTGGACCTGATACACTCCACTGTCAGTACCCGCTGCAGCCTTTCTACCCTCTGGTATGCTCCTGAAATCACTTACACTGTCCTTATCTCAGTGGATACAAAGCCCTGTCCGTAATGCTGCTGCATACCAAAATTTCAATATATATTTGGGTCATCAAAATTTTTAATATGCTTGGAAATAAGGGGTTAATCCCATAACAAAAGTATGATAAGGCAAGCATATGAATTGCAAAAGTTATATAAAAATATATATTAAGCTGAATAGTGCCTAATAGCCCAAATTGTGTGCTCAGTAAAAATACAATACACCCTGGCTTGACACAATAAGGTCAATTGCCTTAGGAATTTAGCTACATCTATACAGAGGTATCATATGGCCTGGGGGCACGAAGAAGCAATGAAATTTCAGATGTATTGTTCTGTTTGTAAACGCATGGTGTTATAGACATAGCACATTGCATCCTATTGTACATAAAGACTCATACCTGCCATTTCTGCTGGACTACATACCCTGTGCTTTGAGTGGGAACATTTTGATTAGTGTGTGGCCATCACTGCTCAAGAGAAGTCAATCGTTTGATCGCCTTCTGTCAAAAGAGTATGTTGGAAAACTTTTCTCGATCAGCCTATTGGCTGCATCTGCTCATCAGCAGCAGACACTGTCATAATACAATGTCCCAGCAAGGGATGGACATCTCGTTTGTGTGGATAGAGGAATCTGTTTTTTTTTCAGCCTGCTGTGTGAATGAAAAAAAAAAACATAACTGTATATCGCCGGCTTTAGTTTAGTGGAGGATCTAAATAGGTGGCACAGTGTCTCAGAACACATTTCTCCTTCTAGGGCCCCAGGCACATTGCTGTGTGTGAGCAAAAGTAACAAATCTTCCACATATAATGGACCTATACCTGTAACATTATCCCTTTTGCCTTTGAGTATTGATTTTCTAATTATTAAAATAACACAGAATTTGTTCTGCCAAACCCTTCATTTATTGCCTGTCATAAATTATGGGCATGATAAGATTAGCATTATCTATAACCCTAACTGCCAGAACAAAGGAACATTTAACACTTGTCAAACAGTGTATAAGCTATGATGTGTGTATATATCTATAACTATTTTCTAATGAAAGCAATTTAGTATTAGATAGCTATGGCATTTGCTAACAGAGTACAATACAGTAATACAAGTCTACAGAGTACAATACAGTAATACAAGTCTACAAATATTCAGAATATAGAAGCACCATGTGGGACAAACTACTGCCTGCATAGGAAAGGTGGACAGTGTACCAAAATATACTTGCATTTTAAAAGTAAATTACAAGAAGAAAGATTGTTTCATTTAGTGGAAAATTGAAAACTCCAAAAAACACCATAAAGACCTGCATTTTTTTCTTTGCTTTTGTGTTCACTAACTAAAATAGTCGATTGTAATTCCAATACCAGCAACATGGAATTTGAAGACAATAAGCTGATTAGAAGCAGTGGAAATGATAATTCAACAGCTACCTTCCAAATTATTACTTTCGAATGGGAGGAAGTTCACGTTCCCTACATCATAACATTGTGGATTTTGGTGGCTGGTCTTGGAAAACTGGGTAAGTTGTTCAATAAAATAACAATATATCTTGTTTAAATCATTAAGGAATTCACTGTTACAGATTTTTGAGATGGTACTTTTCTGAGATATTACCATGTATTGTTTCAACATTTTATGATAATTTTTAGGGCCCTTATACACAGGATATTGACACAGATACTAGTTAATTGTATGTTTGCAAGATAATGCCTTGTTTTTGTGTTTCTTCAGCTTACTTCTGAGCTCCTTCTGATTTCCTTGTTGCTTCAGGTTTCTTTTGAATTACTTTAACTGTTTCCTGAACTACTTTGAATTGCTTTTGCATTTACATTGAATTGTATAGGGCAGAGAACAGTCCATATGTAAACACATCTCTTCTTAGAATAAAAAGTTATTGAGTGCTCATTTACTTTTGTATGATGCGTTAATGTACGTGCTATGTCACATGTTAACAAGCATTACGGTACATTAGGGTAGCCTATTGACAG
This sequence comes from Staurois parvus, assembly GCF_062004578.1. Classification (NCBI taxonomy): domain Eukaryota; kingdom Metazoa; phylum Chordata; class Amphibia; order Anura; family Ranidae; genus Staurois; species Staurois parvus. The sequence continues at coordinate 1,227,059 of NW_028318053.1, forward strand.
TAACGGCTGCCAATGCACCTAACATCAAAAAAATTGGATGTGTCTCAAAATGTTTGCTGCAACAACTGTGCACTGCCTTTAGATGTCAGAAATGTGTTTGCTAGAAATTGGCTAGCATCAGGACACAAGAATAGGTAGCAAGTATTGTGATTTGCAGTTTTAATTCCTGCACTCTGTGGGATATGCATTTATAAGACCTACACTGGGTGTGATATGCACTCCTGAGTCCTGCAATCTGCACGTTTTACACTTCTATACCTTGTGTATCATGAACTCCTGAGCCCTGTATGCTATGACTCGCACTTGAGGACTATGCATTACATACTGCTTACCCCTTCACTCTGTGTTTTATGCTGTCCTAGGCCCTGAACTCTGTGCGAAATGCAGTCTTGACCCTACACTCTGTGCCAAAACAACTCCTAAGCCCAGCATTCTGTGCAATACACACTCCTAAACATTGCAACATGTGCAAAATACACTCCAAAGTCCTGCACTCTGTACTATACACACTCTTGAGCCCTGCACTCTTTGAAATATCCACTCCTGCATCCTGTGCATTATGCATTTCTGAGCTCTGCACTCTATAAAATATAAGCTCCTGACTCCTGCACTCTGTGCAATGCACATCCTGAGCCCTGCGGTGGTTGTGATACACACTCCTGAAATCTGTGCATTATGCACTCCTGAGCCCTGCATTCTGTGTTTTAACCATTAGCCGCCCAGCCTATAGCCGTTTGACAGCGGCAAAAATGCATCAGCTTTCCAGGTGCACGCCATTTGGCGTGCTCCCGCACATGCGCAGTTCGCGCGGTTGCAGAGCCGCGCAGCGGCGTGATCTGTCACCGGCCGTGTACCTCAGACACGGCCGATGACAGATCTGAGTACCGGCCCCCGTCGCCGGTACCATGTGACCTGCTGTGACCAATCACAGCAGGTCACATGACAGTTGTATACAATGGATGGCTTCATTCATGCCATCCATTGTATACTAGTGCCTAGCTGTGAATGTTCACAGCAGGTCACATGCACATGTCATGTGATTAGCTGTGGCAAAATCACAGCTAAGCACAAAAAAAAAAAAAAACAGAAAAAAACCCTGAATGAATCGATTTCATTCATTTATTATTTTTAATTTTTTATTACATTTTGTTTAATTTTTTTTAAGATTTTTTTTCATATTTTACTATGACCAAAGTAGTACAATGTTACCATAGTAACATTGTACTACTTTGGGGAAGTGATCAGTATTTTTTTTTTTTTTTTGCACAATTTGCTTATAGCAAAGAATTACTTTGGATATGCAAGCATTTACCTTTTTTTCATACTGTCACCAGTCAGTGTCCCTGATCACCGCCATGCCAGTTATATGATGACGCTGTACTGCACTGGTGACAGTATGTAAAAAAAAAATAGTGAAAATAATTTTTAAAATTTTTTCATTTTTCGAAAAAATTATGACAAAAAAAATACAACTTCAAAAAACTCGCCATTCCTCTTATGAAGTACGTCCGACTGTCTACTCTGCAAAAAGGGGTGATTTGGGAGATATCTGTACTGTTCTGACATTCTTGGACCTCAAGAAATCAGATTGGCTGTCAGTACTTCAGGATTGATCAATTTTCAGATCTATACCATAGTTTGTGAACTCTATAACTTTCCTACAAACTAAATAATACATCCTAATTTGGGTTATTTTCACCAAAGACATGTAGCAGAATACATCTTGGCCCAAATTTATGAAGAACAATTATTTATTTGTAAACTTTTATAACAGAAACAAAGAAAAATGTGTTTTTTTTTCAAACATTTTGGTCTTTTTTTGTTAATTTAGCAAAAAATAAAAACCCCAGCGGTGATTAAATACCACCAAAAGAAAGCTCTAGTTGTGTGAAGAAAATGATAAAATTTTAGTTTGGGTACAATCTTGTATGACCGCGCAATTGTCATTCAAAGTGTGAGAGCGCTGAAAAATGAAAAATGGCCTGGGCAGGAAGGTGTAAAATTGCCCGGTATTGAAATGGTTAAACACTCCTGACCGATGCACACTGTGCATTATGCACTCCTGGCCCTTGCATAATGAAAAAATTAATCAAAATGTTGAGCGGTACTTAGGCCCTGAGTTGGCTTAAATTTCAGCTCATCATGATTAGGTTGACCTTTTTCCCTAAGTAGACTAAACAATTAGTCCAATGCCAGTACAAAGAAATCTTCTTTCCACATAATGTCTGCCGCCATCCTTCAATACCTTTTCTATTTAGGCAGAAATCTAAATGAATCTACATCTGACTGCTTCCAGGTATAAAACAGCTTCCAGCAGTCATCACCGTGTCGCTCCCAAATGACTACCTGGGCATAAGGTTTGGCTTTCTACCAGGCACATCCAGCTTTGACTACCCTGAATGAAATTTGCCCCATACTTTAAAAAGCCCTTTTCAGTCATTGGCCAAGTTTATTGCTTTCAAGGTCCACTTGCCTTCTCATTTAATGATCATCATTACCTTCCACATTTCCCTTCTAAGAATGCTTTTCATCCACAGATTTTGTAATTCCCATTGCCTCTCTTCCTCGATGCTCCATACCATGGAATGAATATGAATTTAGGCAAATCCTGTGATCTAAGTAGAGTACCTAAATACAGTACTCCTATATCTAATTGACTGGAAGGGCTTTGGTCCAAGGGTCTCAGACACAAGTCAATGTAGTTCAACCAACAGAAAAAAAATGAACAGAAAAACATAAACATAAAACATAGAATGAATAAATAGAAAACCTTTTTATACAGAATCTAATATCCACAGCTGATCCAAAAGAAGACAAAAAAACCCTATAAAGCATGGTTCAATTTCTACTGAGGGGCAAAAAAATTCTTCCTGATCCCCAAAGACAATCAGATATTCCCTGGATCAATAATCTCTAGTGTTATTACCTATAAATGTTAATATCTAGTTATCATGGCTTTGTTTATAATTTTAGAACAGTGTGCTAAATCTCCCCGAGGAAGCAGGCTTTTGTTCTGCAAAACACGTTGGATAAAATTTCCAAGACATTACATACGAGTTGTATATACACCCACTGTATTGTGTATGGCAACCCTTTGGAGTGTTTTGTAACAAGCCTGATGTTCTGTATAGTCACAGTATGTAATGGCTACATGTTTTGATATATTGAACTATATCTATGCTCAAATTTTCTATTACAATAGCGCTTTTAATGATGTTCAATAAAGCTATACATTTTTTACAATTTGTGTATGGAGTTTTGTCAGTATGGTGCCTAATAAAGCCCCAGTAGTTTCTTTTCGTTAAGGCCCCATTTTTCAGTGTTTTTAATATCCAGTTATTGTTTGTGCATTTAGGATTGCACCCAGCTCCTTTTCAAAACAATTTACTGAGCTGGTCAGAACTAGTTCTCGAGGGAGTCTATTCCACAATTTCAAAGCTCTTACTGTAAAGAAGCCTTTCCATATGTAGAGGATAAATCTCTTTCTAGATGTAAAGTGTGCCCCCTAGTCCTGTGTTGACCTATATGTGAATAACTCTACACCAAGTTCACTATATGGACCACTCATGTATTTATACATGCTGATCATTCCTCCCTTAATCATTTCTTCTCAAGGGAGAATAAACTCAGTTCAGCTAATCTTTCTTCAGAACATTCCATGTGGCCATATTTGATCAGTGATGTCACAGTATCACTGTCACTTTGTTTACATAACTGGGGATTCCTGGTCAGTAAACAAATGGAGCACCGGTTGCTAAGAACATAGTGGGTGCCTGCACTTGTTGCTTTCTTAGCGAATATTGATAGGCTCCCACTGAACGAGTGAAGCTACAAACAGCTAAAGTTGGTCTAAACATCTACTCAGGCCGAACCTTGAGCTCATCCCTATAAGACAGCAATGAAGTACTAGAAGAGAGACAAGGTTGTCAAAGAGCAAGAGCAGGAGACTTGGCAGAAGACAGCAAGAATCAGGCATAAAAGGGCATCTAATGGCACAGGCTCACAGATGCAAGAGGGGGATGGTGTTGGCTCAAATGAGGGTCAGCAGAGTGTTCTTGTTGTCCAAAACATCTGTCAGTAATGGATGAGCCACGGCAAGAAAGGTGAGTACTTGGGCACGGCCTACATGTAAAACCACATGAATTTCCAACACAAAGCTTTGTGAGGGCAGCAACCTGCAGAATACTAGACAGTCCCATCCTTCTCCATCCTCATTTGCTGTATTTCCTCTCACTCCCTTTCAATCTGTAGCACATTTGCAGGTACCTGTGTTGCATTTAGTGAGAGGGAGACATGTTTTGCTAGGGGGCTAAGGGGTCTGTAAATTTTTTAAATTGTTGAATAATGTGAGGGTGGCAAGATAGAGGATCATGACACAAAGGCTGGAACCTCAGCTCATGCCAACACCCATTCCACTCTCTTCAGCAAAAGTCTTCACTAACTTCTTCTATATCCTGAACAAATGTGTGTAGCTCTTTCCACTGCAAATACACCCATACTAACTAGTAGAAGCAGCCATCATCTGCCTGCGCAGCAGATACCCAGTCACCATTATTTTTCTCAGAAGGTCTCCCATGGCAACCAGCTGCCCACCATTTGACAACACGGATGGAGTGCAGTAAGCAGGAAAATGGTCAGAGAACAGTTAGAACAAGCTATTACACCACTACTTACCCCAGGACACAGAGGCAGCATGAAGAAAGGAGGAGGATAAGTAGGAAAACAATTGGGGGCTGTAACAGAAGGGGAAGTAGTATAGGCTTCAGGGAGAACTCTAACCACCTTAAACCTGGGCTGTTATACATGACAGTCGAATGATAAGGCTTTGCTGAGTGACACAAAGGAATGTGGGTCTTCAGCCGCAGGAACATTGTGGCATATGTGGCCCTTCATGCTACATGGTAATGACTAGGGATGGGCAAATCTGCCCAGGTGCAATCTGCCAAGGGTTCAGTGAATATTGTTCAAAGTTTGTCAAACTCAAACAGAGTGATTCAAAGAGCTGAATCTATTGAGATTTATGGGGGACAAATCTAGTTCTTAAATTCTGCAAATTGTTACGAATAGGCAAACTACAGTCAAAAAAGCTATGGAAAGGTGACCACTGCTACAGGGGACATGTGCCAATGCAAAGCAAATATTTTAAAATAGCATACAATGAGGATAGTTTATTTTTTGTGTGACTTCAAGGGTCACAGCTGTGTAAATATAGCTAGTAGCAGAACAGTTTTATTCAGGGACATATAGGGGTTATTTTCTAAAGCTGGAGGGTACAAAATATGGTGCAACTCAGCATAGAAACCAATCAGCTTCCAGGTTTTATTGCTAAAGTTTAATTGAATAAGCAGAAATTAAAACCGGATTGGCTACCATGGACAACTGCACCAGATTCTGAGTGCTCCAGTTTTAGTAAATCTCCCCTATAGTATAGCATTCAACACAACCTCAAATTTTATAGTTTTTTTTTTTTTCCAAAAAGTAATTTTTATTGAGAAAGTTAAGGCAGATCAATGTGCATACAAATATGGGTTACAGTCTGAACAAAGACACAATATGCAGCATCCCGTTTCGCAGATGGGCTATGGGTTTGAATTGTGGTGAGGTATATCTTTATATCAAAGGTGTATAGCAAACCAGCAGATACAAAGAGTGTAATAGATAAATCGTTATAGGTATATTATTTACTGGCCTATCTACTTGTAAGCTCTTATGTGGAGGGAATGTGAAGTGCTGGGAAAGAATAGCACATGGTGATGTGTGCGTTATGATTTGTGTGCCTATTTCGGGAGCGTGTGATCCAAGTGAAATTAGTCACACCTGTATGAGAGATTAAATGCTATATTTTGTTGGGGATATATGAATGATGAAAGCATACAAAAGGTGTGAGATAAAGAAAAGTCAGAGAGGTGAATAGATAGAAGAGGAGATGTAGAGTGATGTAGTAGGGAGGAATATGAGGTTAAAAAAAAGGGGGGGAGAGGAGGAGGGGTGGGGGGATGGGGGAGGGGGAGAATGGGTAAGGAGTATAGGGGATGTTAGAATGGGTAGCTGCAGATAAAATAAATCACATCATATGAGCCAGAAAGATAGCTATGTAGCTTAGGATTTAATATGTGCAAGATCATTTAATGGGGCAATATGTGGGTCAAGAACCTGAAAGGTAGGGTATGATGTTGAGTCTCAATCCATCTAAATGTGCATTAAATGCGTCACTGGTGGATAGGGTGTCCTTTGAGATAAAATTGTCCAATTATTTAATCAGGGGGTGTTGGCTGTTCCTGCAATAATAGATGATAGGTAGTGGTGGTTTTGAAATGGCTCCAACAAGCCCATGTCTTTCTGAATCTCTCGGGATGGTCTTTTGCTACAGAAATCAATTCCTCCATTTCCTCAATTTTGTTGATCCTAGCAAACCATTCTCGAATAGTGGGAACATGTGTTGAGCGCCAGTGGACTGGGACACATTGTTTTGCCGCGTTTACCGTGTGCATGGCGAGTGATTTACGGTACGTCCTAAATGGAAGTGTGGAGTGGTGAAGTAAGAATTGTGCAGGGGAGAGGTCTAGGGAGTACGTAGTTACTTGTGTGATTATGGGTTGGATTTTCCTCCAGAAAGGTTGCAGCAATGGGCAGTCCCACCAGATATGCAAGAGTGTAACCATCGCCTGGTGACATCTCCAACACGAATCTAAGATGTTAGGGTCAAATTTGTGAAGTAGGGACGGAACTCTGTACCATCTAGAATATAGTTTAAAATTGTTCTCTTGTGTGGAAACACATATGGACCCTTTGTGTATATGTACGTAAATGTGATCCCAGTCTTCTAGCGATAATTGGAATTGTAAGTCAGAGCTCCAGGCCTTGCAAGCTTTCCTAGATGGAAGGTCAATGGTGTTTTCGAGGCACGTGTAGAGCTTAGATATAACATGTCTCTGGGTAGAGTCTGTGGAGCAGAGTTTTTCAAATGGGGTGAGTGGTCTAGTATAGTCTTTTAGGTGTGAGGAGCTATGTATAAAGTGGTGGAGCAGTCTGTACATCCACGGCGTGAGGGTTAGGGATGGCCATTTGTTCAAAAGGTGGTCTCTGAGTAAGAATATCCCATCTTTGAAGAGTTGCTGCAAATTCAAATTGTCTGGGGGGCTAGACCCGGCGAGAAAGGCATGAAACATACCAGGGAGGAAGTCTGGGTTCATTTTGATAGGAGTGAGTGGACCAGGTGTTGAAGAAAAACCTGTTTTCTGACTTATCAGATGATAAAACGATAGAGTAGGGCCTATAAGAAGGTGTTCCCTGAACTCAGACGGGATGTGGGAATTTTTCAGCCAAGGGGAAGTGGCGAGTGGGGTCCCCGAAAATGCAGCTTCCAAATTAACCCAAGCCTTACGGTTGCGGTTCGTAGACCAATCTACTATTCTTGCCATGTGACAGGCTCTGTAGTAGCGGGTGATATCAGGCAGTCCAATACCTCTGCCCGTCTTAGGCATGGTAAGTTGTTCAAAACCAATTCTGGGGCATTTATTACACCATAGAAACGAGGTACATAATGTTTTATAGGACTTAAAGAAGGAATTGGGCAGTTTGATTGGAATCATTTGCATCAGGTATAGTAGTCTGGGAAGCACGTTCATCTTAAGAATAGCTGCTCTGCCAAACCAAGAGAAAAATGGTTTGTCCTATGTCTTTGGTGATGCTACGTAAAATGGGTAAAAAGTTTTTGGCATAGAGTTCTGTAAGGTGAGTCGGCAATTGGATTCCTAAGTATGTGATGACCTCGGACTGCCATGTGAAAGGAAAGTTCGTTTTCACCTGTCTGACCGTATCTTGGGTTAGGGAAACATTGAGGGCCTGGGATTTATTGAAGTTAATTTTAAAATTGGCCAAATACTGGAATAATTTAAAATTGTGTAGTAAGTTAGGTAGTGCAATATGTGGGTCTGTCAGGAAAAGTAAGCTGTCATCGGCAAAGGCAGCTATTTTGTGAATTCTGCCATTGTTTAAAATTCCTTTGATGTTGTCATTCTGTTTAATGCAGTTCAGAAAAGGTTCCAAAGTAAGAATGAATAGGAGGGGGGATAATGGACATCCCTGTCTGGTCCCACTGCTTATCGAGAAGGCGTCTGTTGTATATAAAGATATGATAAAGTTCAAGAGACGTGGAAGAAGCCCAAGGCCAGTCAGAACGGCCTCCGTGTAGTCCCATGCCAATCTGTCAAAGGCCTTCTCAGTGTCTAGAGCAGGGGTCCTCAAACTTTTTAAACAGGGGGCCAGTTCACTGTCCCTCAGACCGTTGGAGGGCCGGACTATAGTTTAAAAAAAAAACTATGAACAAATGCGGACACAGTACAGGAGATGACCAGAGACTGTGGACATAGTACATGAGATGACCAGAGACGGCGGACATACTACGGCGGCGGGAATACTGGGCCGGCTGCTCCATAAGACGCACAGACATTTCCCCCCAAGTTTGTCTTATGGAGTGAAATATACGGTAAATGCAGGACACCTTGTTGGGTCAGATCTGTGTACAATGTAAAGAGAGAGAAGGAGGGGAGAGAAAGAGAAGGAGGGGAGAGAGAGAAGAGAGGGAGAGAGAGAGGGGGGAGAGAGAGGAGGGGAGAGAGAGAGAGGAAGGGGGAGAGAGAGGAGGAGGGAGGGAGAGGGAGAGAGGAGAGAGGGGGGAAAGAGAGAGGGAGGAGATTGATCATCTATTGCACTTATCTAGGGTCCGTGGCCTTGATACCAGACATGCAGTGATGGAGTCTCCTCTCTTGCTCCCCCTCTTCATAGTCAGCTCTAGGCTCCGCCCTCCGTCTGTGACGGTTGCATGCACTGATCAGCCAGGGGAGTGTTGCGGGTTCATAAGCCGAGGCCACCTTCCCCTGTTCTAGAATTGCTGATCCCGCCCTCCTGCCTCCCGCCCGAGCTCTCCCGACCTGCCAAACCCTAGTCTCTTGCCTCGCGGCAGATACACCCCTGCCCGGCGGGCCGGATAAATGTCCTCGGCGGGCCGCATGTGGCCCGCGAGCCATAGTTTGAGGACCCCTGTTCTAGAGATAGGAAGAAGCCAGATTGTTTATTCTGTGTCAACCAATGATGTACATTTATCGCCCTGATCGTATTGTCTCTTGCCTCTCTACCGGGTACAAACCCCACCTGGTCACTGGAAATAATGGGTTCTATGATGTATAGTAAATGATTGGCTAATATTTTGGCGAAAATCTTTAGATCAACGTTCAGGAGGGAGATTGGATGATAGTTAGCTGGCGATGTCTGGTCCGTGTTTTCTTTTGGTGTAAGCGTGATGTGGGCTTCAGAAAGATGGCGCATGGACTGTCCTGGGGTATCTAGTGAATTGAAAGCCTTTAGGAATTGGTGTGCGAGGATGTCTATGAAGGATTTGTTATATGTGGTTATAAGTCCGTCTGGACCTGGGCTTTTACCTGGTTCAAATTTTATTGTACAAAAAATTAGATTAAATTGTGTTTGTGGGCAGTAAAATTCATTTGATAAACATTTTTGCAAATATTGTATATTTTATAAAATTAATTTGATAAACATTTGAGTATATATTGTAAAAACTTGCAACTACCATTTTTTTTTTATTTTGCAAGGCTTCTGCTTTGCAAAAAATGTACAATGTATAATGTTTTGGTGTTTTAAAATAACTTTTTAGCTAAAAATGCAGATTTTAACATGAACATGAGAAATTGCTCTGGTAACAAAATAGTTAAATAAGTGCTTTATATACAGGAGAAAACTTGACAAGATAGAACTGAAACAAAGCAGGTGTCTCTACAGTGGAGTGTTCATCATTCTGTTTTATCTGCTACACCATTTGTTAGTCAAACACATCAGTTCAAGAAGAACACAATTGTTGCCAGCATTGTTATTTTTGTATAAGGTTAATATTGACTTTATCACTGCCATTGTGAGATTTACTTAGCTTTATCTTCCAGCTTGTTTATTATATTTATATGCTTTGTATTCAAATGTAGAAACTTGAAAGAGAGAGGAAAGGAAGTAAGGGTGTTGGGCAGAGAGCTGGGAACAAATATCAGTAAGATGGGTAATAAGCAAAGGTGGAAATAGGAAGGGATGAAGGGAGGGAGTGAGAAAAGTGGGATAGGGGAACATGGAGAGGAAAGAAGAAAAAGCAAAAAAAGTGTGTTTTTTGTTTGATTTGATTAGTGCATGCAAGCCAGTACTCTGTCGTTGGCAGTTCAGCTTATTTCCACATAGCAGGTACACACCTTGGCAGAGTTCAGATTTATCAAAAGTTTTTTTTTTCTACTCAGATTTAATAAAATCGATGTGCCATGTAATAGAATGCTGCTGGGTTGTCCTTAGCATTGCAACATGGGCTTTACATTTCCCAAAGTAACTGGTGCAAGTTCTATGGATTTTTGAACATGTGAGGCATTTATATGTGCCTTCTTGGTATCTACAAAAGATCAATTATTTATGAGTCCTAGTTAGTTATGTCCGCAACTTGTCCTCCCACCTTTTGAGGTAGATAGAGTTCTATTGTGCACCTGTGGTGGTGACCGATAAGTATAGGATTGTTAATGACTGGTCTAGGTATAATTATTTAAAGAATGTTAGTTTTTAGAAAATAATATTTTCAAATATGATTAATTTCATATAGAAGTAAAACTTGGCTCTTCTCAAAAATCAAAGTCTAGGCCAGACTGGGAGTATATACAGAATTGACCGTTCATGGTTGAAGTTTCTTTCCACTTTTTCAAATTTAACCCCCCCATTATAAATTATCTGTTCTGTACAGGACGCCAGGGAAAGGTCCTGGATGGGGGATACGTTTCCACTTTATTTGGGTTATGGTCCTTTTAGGCGGGATGAGAGGAAGGCAATTTTTAAGTATTCATAGATTTTCACCTATGTAAGGTGAGGCATTCTAGAGTAGTCCAGCTGGAGAAGAGAGGACTAACATACTGTGCTCTCAGGATTGTTAAATCCTCATTTTGGACCTGGAATTTGGAGGCTTAAAAAGACTTTTTACAAAAAGATAGGAAAAAGCCTCAAAATACTAATTACAGGGACTTTGGCCCTGAAAGGGTTTAACCCACCTGCAGAGGAGGCCTAAAGTGTAACAGGAATCCATTAGCAGGTGTCTGACTTCTCAATGTGTCCTGATACACACTCCACTTCACAGAGTGGTAGAGTGCTTATGACTGTGTCTGTCTGATGATCGCAGGCTCTCCAATATTACAGTTCCCATTCAAATAGCCTACCTAAAACTAACTGAAAAAATATTTATTTCTACTTGTTTCTTTCTTCTGTCACTACAGTACAGCAAAGGTTAATTATGTTAAACATAAATCCTGAGCCCCTCTTACATAGAAGGGGAAAGTTAGATAGAATTTTTAAGCAAGTAAAAATGTAAGCGTGGTCTAGCACAGTGGTGGGCAACCTTTTTTTTCAACTGAGCCAAATCTCGCCAAAACCACGATTGAAATTTATTTTGAGAGCCACATTTTTAAAACTGAAAATACATAGGATGGTACACTGTTTTTAGTTTCAATAAGTTTTTATTGAGAATATTCTGCATGCAAGTATCCACATAGGTCGGGAGGATACAAATAACACAACTAATAAAACAAAAACTTTAGAACGATATTATTTATCGATAACGTTAAATTCTGTAAAATTTGCCTTACAATGTAGAGAAAATTACATCCTGACAATGACTGACAAAGTCACAACCACTAATGTGAACATTGGCCTTGCATTTCCTTGGATAGTTTGAGTAAGTCAGGTTTGTATGTTGTTGTTTTTAATTTTAGGCACGATTCCAGGTTCTCATCGATGAGACGATTTCTCAATTTACTCTTGATAAGGTTCATGCTTGAAAATGATTGTTCACATAAATATGTAGACCCGAACAAGGAAAGAACAGCAAACGCTAGCTTTTTTAGTTGATTAAATGAGTCAGGAATACTATTCCAGGTGTTAAAAATCAACATATCTTCCTTCTCCAGGTCTTTCAAAGCAGACCACTTGTTCTGTGAACTAAGTTCACATTTGTTTTTCTCCAATCTTTCTAAATCAGTACAAAGACGTTCAAATTTCGAGCTCCACAGTTCTTTGTTTTTTAAATCCAGCAATTGCATTTCAAAGTTGCCAATGTCGATATTAAAGGGAGAAAAATTTAATTCCGTTACAGTGGCATCCAGAGGTTTTTTAACAAAGGCCAACGTCGCTTTGCTGTTTCTGAATTCCTGAAACCTCTTGAGAAAAGCTTCCCTCATATTTAAAAGTGCTGTTTTAAAATAGGTAATGTCAATATCAGAATTATTTTCTTGGCGATGTTTCAACAGGCTTGGAAAGTGAATCAAAGTTTCTCTGTCAAAATCTTGAGCAAAACCAGATAATTTGTTTTCAAACGAAATAACTTCTTCTAACATCGAAAAAATGGTGTTTCCTTTCCCCTGTAGTTTATGATTAAGCTGATTTAGATAGGAAGTAACATCCACCATGAAATACAGTTTTTGGGTCCACTGATCGTTTGTTAATTCTGGATAGTGAACACCCTTCTCGAGGAAAAATGCATTGATTTCTAATAAGGAAGCAAAACGTTTCAAAACGTTTCCTCTTGATAACCAACGTACCCTGTTATGCAGCAGAAGATCTGCGTACTCGCTCTCAATTTCAACTAAAAATTCTTTAAATTGGCGATGATGAAGAGCTTTAGCTACAATGGAGTTGATCATCTTAGTCACCAATTCCATAACTTTGCACATTTCTTCTGGAAATGTCTTCGCACAAAGTGCTTCTTGATGTATGATGCAATGGTATGTAAGTATCTCGTGACTAATTTTTTCTTTCATAATAGCAACAAATCCATTTCTTATGCCGGTCATACTTTTTGCCCCGTCTGTTGCAATTGAGACGATTTTATCAAGTGGAATATGATATTTTTCAATGCAACCAATTACAGCATTTGCTATATCCTCTCCACGTGTTTGACCTTTCAGTGGCAATAATCCTAAAAGTTCTTCTTTAGGACCTGTAGCTGACATAAATCTTACAAAAAGTGAAACTTGAGCTGTATCATTTAAGTCACAAGACTCGTCAACTGCTATTGATAAAGCTGAAACCACTTTAAGATCATCAACTTGTTGGTTGGTTATATTGGAAGACATTTTGGCTGTTCTATCCTTCACTGTTTTAGCAGACAATGGCAACTCTTTAATTTTTTTTAGAATTTCTTCTTTGTTCTTAAAATCCCTGAATAACTCTTCTGATGCACTTATAAAACAACGTTTTATGTATTCGCCATCTGTATATGGTTTGCCTCTCTTAGCAATCTCTTGACTAACCGCAAAACTTGCAAAATTAACATAGTTGGAAGACTGCACCCACTGATTAAACGCAGAACTTGATTTTTCTTGACTCTTCAGAAGTTCCTCAACTGCTTTCTTCCTTGCATCACCATCAGGATATTTATTACTAAAGGACAAGTGTTTTGTTGTAAAGTGTCTCTCCAAATTAGATTTTTTATTATGTGCCAATTTTTCTTTACAAATAAGACAGGTTGGAAAGCCATTTACGTTCTGAAACGCGAAAGTCTCGGTCCATTCCACTTTAAATTCACGGTTTTCGTCTTCCGTTTTTCGTTGTTTTTTCTTTGTAGCCATGTCAAACAGGGCACCTATAAAAATGTTTCATTTTAAAATAAAGCCACCAACACCAAACCGGCATCCTTAATCACATAAAAGAAGTAATATTGGATGACACACTGTTATTTATCTGTGGATGATGCACTGTTATGGGGGATCTGTGGATGATGCACTGTTATTTATCTGTGGATGATGCACTGTTATGGGGGATCTGTGGATGACGCACTGGTATTTATCTGTGGATGACGCATATATGGCATCTTATGTGTGTGTAAATAGTATTATAAAATTAGTGGGGCTCATCATGGATATTTTAAGCAGGGTTCTCCACCTTGATGGATACACCCAAACAGTAGGCAAGAAGTAAAAGTAATAAAACAGGCATGCACACATTGCACTGGCTCTGAATAAAGTTGAATAAAAGTAAAAAATGACAACATAAAATGAAATAAAAATCAAGATACAACTAAAAAAGTACATATAAAAGTATGTGAAAACACACTCAAATAGTCCTCACTGGTACTGTTATATATTGACCTCAGAACCTGGCCACTAACTTATTTTGTTGGCTCCTAGATTACAATATTCCGCAATTTTATGTCCACACCCCCCTTTTCACATCAACCCTTTTTATGTCAATCCCACAATGTCACATTTCTCCCCTCATGTCACATTTCTGTCCCTCCATGTCACACTTCTCCCCTCATGTCACATTTCACCCCCTCGTGTCACATTTCTCCCCCCTCATCCCCATTCATCCCCCATAGTAATTCATCCCCCATAGTAATTCATCCCCCATATAGTATTTCATCCCCCATATAGTAATTCATCCCCCATATAGTAATTCATCCCTCATATAGTATTTCATCCCTCATATAGTAATTCATCCCCCATATAGTATTTCATCCCTCATATAGTATTTCATCCCTCATATAGTAATTCATCCCTCATATAGTATTTCATCCCTCATATAGTAATTCATCCCTCATATAGTATTTCATCCCTCATATAGTAATTCATCCCTCATATAGTATTTCATCCCTCATATAGTAATTCATCCCTCATATAGTATTTCATCCCTCATATAGTAATTCATCCCTCATATAGTAATTCACCCCTCATATAGTATTTCACCCCTCATATAGTATTTCACCCCTCATATAGTAATTCATCCCCCACAGTACTATTCCCCCCCCTTCTAGTAAGCCAAGTCCCCCGTGTCAATTCACTTACCTTTGATCCGCGCGTTCCTCTCGCTGTCTTCCCGCGCCGTTCGGGTCTTCAGGGCGGACTGTGAGAGGAGCCTAGCTCCCCTCCCCTTCCGTTCGTCACGCTGCCCCGCCCCGCCTACACACATCCTGACAGCCACATCCGCGGGCCGGATTAAAAGGTCCGCGCGGATTTTTGGGGCGGCCACCCGAGAGGAGGCAGGGGAGCGGCCGACCGAGAGGAGGGAGCGGAGCGGGCGCACAGAAGAGCCGCATTAGAGTGGGTAAAGAGCCGCATGTGGCTCGCGAGCCGCGGCTTGCCGACCACTGGTCTAGCACACAGTTTGAATAGCAGCACTCTAGCATGACTCTGGTAGTTTTGCAGTTTACTGCAGCTAGTCTGGAAGGCCACAGTCATGGGAACTACCATGACCTGGGCCATTGGAGGCACCTGGGGGCCAGCCTTCTTCCCACCAACTATGGAGGTTCCCCTCAGACCTTTTGGGGTTATAAAGAACATTTCTGCTGCTTTTCCCTGGCATTATGCCCCTCCGCCCTATAGCAGAAGTACTGCTGCAGGGCAGCACGGGTGTGCAAGCATCTCCAATGGGGGGGAGGGGGGACTGTCTGTAAACAATACAGTTCTCTCCCCTGTCAGCTCCTGCACACTGCTTTGTATGGCTGTACAAAGCAGTGTGCTTACAGTAGAGTGCACACAGAACACAAACCCTTTGAACGCCCCACATGTTAACCCCTTCCTGCCCTGTGCCATTAGTACAGTGTCAATGCTTTTTATTTTTTTATTAGCATTGATCACTGTATTGGTGTCACTGGGGATGTCAGTGACACCAAGTCAGTTCCCCCCAGTGTCAGAATGCCCGCCGCAGTCTCGCTATAAGTCGCTAATCTTCGCCATTACTAGTAAAAAAAAAATCCCAGTATATATACCACCATTTCTAAAGGCTATAACTTTCATGTAAACCAATTAATTTACATGTATTTGGTTTTTTTTTAGCAAAGACGTGTAGCAGAATACATTTTGGCCTAAATTTATGATGAAATTTGATTTTTTAAATTTTTTTACTGGACATGTTTAATAGCAAAAAGTCAAAAGTATTGTTTTTTTCTCAAAATTGGTGGACTTTTTTTTTTATAGCGCAAAAAATAAAAAACACACTGGTGATCAAATACCACCAAAGGAAAGCTCTATTTGTGGGGAAAAAAAGATTTAAATTTAATTTGGATGCAGCGTTGCATGACCGCGCAATTCTCAGTTAAAGTAATGTAGCGCAATAATGCAAAAAATTGCCTGGTCATCAAGGGGGGCAAATCCTCTGGAGGGTTACTTTTGGGACCAATTCCTGTTTTGTGAATAATGGGATTAGCGTGCCTGACTCTAGGTGATAATCTCTAACTTCACATAATCACTCCAGAGTCCAGACTGTTAGGTGCCAGAAAAGAACCCATTGTTCTTGAGTTAGTTGTTTGTTTATGTGATTTAATTTTCTCTAGATGTGTTACATTGCTATGCAGGCCATAGACGGGTCCAGATCGTTGGCCGTTTTTCACGGATCTTCTCGTTTATTTTTCAAATACCTCACCCGATTGTGATGAATTTACTAAATTCTGGGGGCATAAACACTATATTATGTTCAGTGAGGACCAAAGGTCAGCTCTGGATAGAAAACACAGCAGTATCACTGTACCCTCATTTCTCTCCAAATATTCACAAGCAACGCACCCACTTCTCAGCAGCAAAACAACAGCTGCATGTCCTCAGCCTCCAAATACACAATGCTGCATACCACCAAATTGAGGGGGATGTACAAGGATCACTCCCATTTTTTCACCACACCTGAAAGTGTGCAAGCTTGGATCAATATGCTTCCTCCTGGATGACCTAACACATGCACTAACTTGACCGCCTGAAGTTTATTCTACTTAATTTATATCTACCCACTTTCAAACAGATGACTTTCTTCCTAAAAACACAAGGTCTGTCCTCTATTCTATATCTGGGATCTGGTAATGTGTTACTACCATATTATTATTATTATACAGTATTTATAAAGCGCCTATAGTTCGCTCAGCGCTGTACATTACAAAGGAGGACAGAACATGTGACAGAACAATACCAATACAATGCAAAACATGAGGGGATTGAGGGCCCTGCTCTTTCGAGCTTACAATCTAGGAGGGAGGGAATGGTGGCACAGGAGAAGATAGCTGTGGGGGATGGAGTGGTAGGAAGAGTGGAGGAGGTCGGCAAGTTAGCAGGGGATGGGGTAGGCTTCCCTGAAGAGATGGGTTTTCAGGGTGCACCTAAAGGAGAGGAGAGTAGATGATAATCTGATGGGTTGGGGCAGGGAGTTCCAGAGGATGGGTGACACCCTGGAGAAGTCCTGGAGGCGGGCATGGGAGGAGGAGACCAGGGAACTAGAGAGAAGGAGGTCTTGTGAGGAGAGGAGTGTGCGTGCTGGGCGGTACTTGGATATTAGGTCAGTGATGTAGTTCGGGGCAGTATGGTGGACAGCTTTGTACGTCAGTGTTAGGATTTTGAATTTGATCCGTTGCGCAATCGGAAGCCAGTGGAGGGATTGGCAGAGGGGGGTGGCAGAAACGGAGCGGTTGGAAAGGTGAATGAGTCTGGCAGCCGTATTCAGGATCGACTGAAGCGGGGATAGCCAGCGGCAAGGCAGGCCAGTGAGGAGGGAGTTGCAGTAGTCGAGTCGTGATATGATGAGGGAGTGGATGAGCTGTTTAGTGGTTTCTGGAGTTAGGAACGTGCGTATTTTGGCGATGTTGCGGAGGTGGAGTCTGCACAAGTTTGTTAAAGATTGGACTTGGGGCTGGAAGGATATGTTGGAGTCCAGAATGACACCAAGTACTCTGGCCTGCGGGGCGGGTTTGATGGTGGCGTTGTTGGATGTGATGGAGAAGTCAATGGGGGGTGGTGTCCGGGCTGGGGGGGAAGGCAAGAAACTCAGTTTTGGAGAGATTCAGTTTAAGGAAGTGGAGCGACATCCAGTGTGATATGTCGCTCAGTAGGTGTGTGATTTGGGCGGAGACCGAGGGGGTGAGGTGGGGGGTTGAGAGATAGATTTGTGTGTCGTCGGCATAGAGGTGGTAGTTGAAGCCATGAGAGTGTATGAGTTGGCCAAGGGAGGATGTGTAGATGGAGAAGAGAAGGGGCCCGAGGACAGAGCCTTGAGGGACCCCAACAGAGAGGGGGAGTGAGGGGGAGGTGGTAGCATTATAGGTAATGCTGAAAGAGCGTAGTGACAGGTAGGATGAGAGCCAGGAGAGAGCAGATTCTTTTGAGGCCGAGGGAGTGTAGTTTTTTGAGGAGGGGGTGGTCGACTGTGTTGAAAGCTGCAGAGAGGTCAAGGAGTAGGAGCACTGAATAGTGGCCATTAGCTTTGGCGGTTAGCAGGTCATTGGAGAGTTTGAGTAAGGCAGTTTCGGTGGAGTGTAGGGGACGGAAGCCAGACTGTAGGGGATCGAGGAGGTTGTTGTTGTTGAGGTGAGAGCATAGGCGGGTGTAGACTAGGCGCTCGAGGAGTTTAGATGTAAATGGGAGCAGGGAGATGGGTCTGAGGTTGTTCGGGTCATTGGGGTCCAGGGAGGGCTTTTTAAGTATGGGGGTGATGTGTGCATGTTTCAGAGGGGAGGGGAAAGTGCCGGAGGAGAGGGAGAGATTGAAGATGTGGGTGAGGGAGCGTAGGATGGAGGGGGAGGGAGGTCGTAGGAGTTGTGAGGGGATAGGGTCGAGGGGGCAGGTGGTGAGGTGGGCATCAGAGAGGATCTTGGAGACTTCCTCGATGGTAGTAAGGTCAAAGGTGCGGAGTGTTGTGGGAGCTTCAGTATGACGAATGTAGGGTGGGGTGGTCAGAGCTGTGGTGGGGCCGTGGGAGAGGGGTGATGAGGGGGTAGCTGAGTGAGGGAGAACAGGGTTGGAGGGAGTTTGAGCAGCGACGAAGTCCCTGCGGGTTATGTCGAGCGGGAGGGGGGATGAGGGGGTAGCTATGTGAGAGGGGATGGGTTGAGTGGACGTGTGAGTTGCGGCGATGTCCTTGCGAATTGTGTAATTCTTGTTTTTGAAGTGATTGGCAATCTCAAGGGCAGTGAGTGAGGTGCTGGGTGGAGGTGGGGGTGGCGAGAGTAGAGAGTTGAAGGTGGAGAAGAGTTGGCGAGGATTGGAGGAGAGGGCCTTGATGAGGGTCAGGGAGTAGGCTTGTTTGGCTGCGTGGAGGGAGGTGGTGTAGGTGTGGAAGGCAGATTTGTAGCGGGTGAAGGCTTGTTGGGATTTGGTTTTTATTTCTTCCTACTTTTGTATTGTATATTATTGTATATTATTTCTAGTTTAGCTAGGTACATGTCACATATTACTAATTTTATTTGGGATAAGGGCCTGCATATGGGTACATGGAGTTGGTCAGGTAAGCTTGTACTGACTCATTCTCAGCTTTTGTTTGTCTTCTGTGTGAGACCCATGTTGTGTTTATATGTATGAATGGATTTATGTATGTGTATCGCTACCCCTGGAGGAGCCTCTTGTATTTTTGCCCAGGTCTCCCCTTACTTCACCCTACAGCCAGGCACAAAGTATTTTCCACAGCCAGGTACACACACTATTTTGCTCATTGTCTTCAATAACCAGTCTAGGGGATGTTTGTTTTTGGAGTTTTATTGTAGAACTGGGGATAGAGATTGGGAATTTAGTAGGATATGCAAAAATTAGAACTATTCACAAACAAGGAAAGCTAGATGATCTCTTAGTTGACAATTTTTGAAGTCCTGGCTGAAAGCAGATAGCAGACATCTCTTTAAATTGTAGTACCTAGTAGTTTAGGAGTGAGCAAAGGCCTTTTAGCGGTAGTAGTAGTTGCAGGGCTGAGCTCCTCAGGTATAGACCTGCTACGGCAGACTGTGGCAGTCCAACAGTAATAGAAACTGAGCAAAGTCCTTTGCAGTAGCAACAGTTGGACAAGCTCTTCAGAACACCAGTCAGTGTTCCCTTTTCTCCAGACCCAAGCTGACTATGAAACACCAGAGGGGTAGCAAGCGCACAGAGTCCCAAAGATCTCTCAGTGTCTGTACTCACAGGTCCAAGAACATTCTGTTCTTGGACCTGTGAGTACAGACACAGAGATCTTGGGGATCTTGCCATTCTGGCAGCCTCCTTCCAATCTTCCAAGTGACTCTCTCCAGTGATACCAGATAGATCATTGGTAGTCAACTTACTGTAGAACCAGAGTCACTCTTTCTAACTTCAGGCCCTCAGGTCACCCATCTGAGGCCCACATGGCAGCAAGTGCCAGGCGAAGCAAGCCTGCCTCCAGCCTGGCTTGGTGCAATCCTCTCCAGGGAAAGAAGCTGAAACCAATGTGTTCACAAAACATAAATACCACTCCCAGTATGCAGTGGGGCCACCCTCCACTGCAATTGGCTAGGGCTGTAGCCGTATTAATGCTGCTCATTTGCCTAGTTCCTTTCCAGGTTCTGGAAAACTCTCATAGCTTTCTGAAGGTGGGCAGAACTCATGAGAAGACCTGACTAATCCATCACAGCACTCTGTTAAGCAGAAATCCCAAATATATTTCCCTAACAGTCTCTCTGTTAAGAGGAGAAACACAGCTATACTTATCCTAACTATACAAATCTTAGCACCTAACTAGGAGGGTGCTACATTTGTATGTACCTTTATTTTGCTACAATATACAAAATATTCTCCTTTACCAGAATGTGCCACAACAGGTAGCATAATTTACTGGTTCTCCTCCAGCTTGTTTTATATGTAATATTATGTCTAAGGTTACTATTATGAGATGTCTGTGGCTTAACTTCAAAGTTCAAATGAACACATTTATTCACATTCATGAAAACATACAATATGGTCCTAATGTTCTATGTTTCCAAAAGATACGTAGAGGGGGCGCTCGTGAGCCAATGAATGGCCAATTTTCCAGCCCTCAGGGGGGTTCCTGGTCTTTTCTCCAGCCCCTCTTAGCCCCCTGTCCTCCACTGCCCCGATGGGCAAGAAGTCAGAGGCCGCCCGCGCCTCCAGCACTCAGCGGGCCACGCCAGAGGCCGCAACTGAAGCCCCAGCCTCGATTTTGGGTCCCCCGCCGCTGCTACCCACGGGTGGGCCAGATCCCAGCGGTGATGATGACCAGGCATCAGAGACATCCCTGCGATCCCCCACTCCAGCTCTGAGGTCCACGCTGCAGTCCAAATTATCCTCTGCTACTTCCAAGCTGGCCGACCGTCTTTTGCGAGAAATTTGGGAGTTGGGCAATTGGACGAACGATCTCAAAGATAAAAGGGACGCTGCGGCTACGGTCATTGAAAGTCATAAACAGGATTTGTGTGACCTCAAGAAAGAATTGGCGGACGCGCTGTTCCGGCTTGAGGATTTCGAAAACCGTTCCTGCCGTGGCAATTTGCGATTAAGGGGTATCCCAGAAACAGTCACAGATCTCACCTCAACCGCTACTGCTCTGTTTCAGGAGCTGATGACTGCCATTCCCATTGACCGACTTGAATTTGACTGCATACCCCGTGCATTGGGCTCCAGACGACCGGATGGGCCCCCGAGGGACATTATCATCAAATTCACTTACTATCGCACTAAGGAAACTATCCTCTTGGTGGCCAGAAACAACCCAGACCTCAGATTCCAGGGGCATCGCTACCAGATTTTCGCGGACCTCTCCCAGACCACTCTTCAAAAGCGCCGCCAGTTGAAGCCCTTCACTTTGGCCCTGGTGAACCGCAGAATTAAATATGCCTGTGGCTTTCCATCCCACCTCACTTTCAACCACCAGGGCCGCAGGCACTCTGTTGTCACGGTGAAGGAGACCCACTCTCTCCTGGAATCTTTACATCTTCTTTTCCGCCGGGAGGCACTACTCAGAGCCCAGCTTATTCATCCGGATCCCCGATGAGGCCGTTTCCTCTGGACCGCCTCTGGGAGCGGTCGTGTAACAGGAAGAGGGTCCTCCCTCAGACCCCTTTACGTTCAAGTCCGTCCTGCTCTTCTCCGGGCTGAAGATGTATCTTGGGCCTTCCATGTTGTGTTCACCTTGAGTTTGGCCCTTAGGGCATTCCCAGTTTGTTAGTGTTCCAGGTTGGGCCTGATCTGGCCTGTTCCCTTGGGTTCCATCCTTGAGTTGGGGGGAGGTCACCTCCTGGACTTGAGGATTATGACTTTTTGCTGTTGCGGCCTACCACAGGTCCAGGTGACGTTGTCCGGGTTCCTGTTGGTGGAATAGGCTGATGGTTCCCTCGGGCTCCGGGGTGGGAGGTTGGCCTGGGTAGGCCCAGATCGGGTGCCGGTCCTACTTTTAGGTTGGTGGGGGACCACTTGAGCTGTGTTGTGGGGTTCCACGGCGGCCTGTAGTTGTCCTCCTGGGGGGAGTTAGCCCCCAAGTTTAGCTGGGGTTCCATGGGGAAGTCACTGCGGATGTTCTCACTTCTGGGACTCATATTTTTATTACCTTTGGTACCCCGTTATATTGTGTTTATTGCCATTTTGCACCTGAGGGTTTATGTTTTTGATGTTTTCATTTGCAGCCATGTGTCCAGTGGTAGAGCCACCCCCAACTGGTATCCTTCAAGTGTAGGATGCACGTCACCATTGCCGTGATACGGTTGTACTGTTGTACATACTTCTTGTGTCGTTTTCTTTTTTTCTTTTCTTGTTTTCTTTTCTTCTCTGTTTTTTTTGTTTTTGGTTTATGCAGTGTTTCGGCACGCCATGGTCCGATCGCCATTGGGAGTGGAAAATGATGGCTGACTTATGCTTTTTCTGCTGAGCGTGCTGTGCTGATGCTGCCATGGCCTCGCCCCTTTTGAAAGTACATTCACAAAATGTTCAAGGCTTCAATTCGCCTCAGAAGCGGACTAAAGTTTTTCATCACCTCAAATCGCAACAAATTGACGTGGTATGTTTACAGGAGAGCGGGTTTTCTCAGTCCTTCACCCCACGGTATCTTTCGCCTCATTATCCCACTTTTTACACGGCCCCGGTTCCTGAGAAATGCCAGGGTGTACTGATAGCTTTCAAACGCAATCTCCCCTTTGTCTGTGCTCAGAATATAGTGGACCCCATGGGCAGGTATTTACTCCTGCAGGGCACCCTCTGGGACCCTTTGTCTCTTATTATGCGCCCAATTGCTTTCAGCATACATTTTTTTCTCGTCTTTGCACCATCGTTTCCCGACACTCCAAGGGTCTTCTTCTTTTGGGAGATTTGGGAGAGATGTTACCTTGGATTCCACATTGGATAGACGCCATGCTCAGGAGGGGGCGGCCCCTTCTCATGACTTTGTGCTAGAGGAACGTATGCACTCTCTTTTGCAGACAGCGGACCTGGAGGACGTCTGGAGGGAACTTCAGCCAACTGAGCGCGACTTTACATTCTATTCCAATCGTCATGACAGTTTTTGTAGAATTGACCATATATTCATGCATGTCCAGCAGCTTCCCTTAGTCAGGCGGATATCTATTCCCTCCTCACCGTGGTCGGACCATGATCCCCTGGTACTCCTCCTTGCCCTCTTGGGTTGGTACAGAGGCCTTTTCACTGGCACATTAATGATTCTCTATTGACCACTCAGGTCACCTGCCAACAAATAGAATCTTTCTTACGTACATACTTTACGGAAAACTCGGGATCTGTCTCTTCCCCTTGTGGGAGGCGCATAAAGCCACGGTGTGGGGTCATGTCTCTACTGGCTTCTACGGATGCTTGTTGGAAGTCATAAACGCGCACGGGACGCTCTGGCTGCAGAGTTGGACCTACTTGCTTCTTCGGAGGCGGAGCGGGCCCTGCATTGGACCAAACACAAATTTTATTCCTGTGCTAATAAGCCGGGTCCGATGCTGGCCAGGAAACTCAATTCTGTGGGGAAACCCCATAAACCGATCCGATTGCAACTTCCCGTGGGTGGCTGTACTTCTAATTTCCAGCAGATTGTTTCCCGTTTTGCAGACTTCCTTTTGCGCCTTTACGCTAAACCAGATCCCTTCCCTGTGGCTCAGGCAGAAGCACTCTTCCAAGATCTCCAACTTCCTGGATTATCCGAGGCAGCGCAGATGGCCCTCAATGCCAGTGTCACCGTATCAGAAGTGCTCCAAGCTATCAAATCTCTACAGTCCATCACGGCCACAGGTCCCGACCGCTTCTCCGGTCTCTAATATAAGAAATTTGCAATCTTGTTGGCGCCCTTCTTGGCTGACTATTTCAATGAGTTACAACAGTTACAACAGGGCTCTTTGCCCTCTCCGGACGCTCATATCTCCATGATTCCTAAAACTACCGATGATGTGCAGGAACCGCAAGCCTTCCGGCCCATTTCTCTCCTTAATAAAGACCTAAAGATATTGGGCAAGATCCTTAGTCTTCGTATCAATAAATATTTGCGTAGTCTGGTCCACAGGGGCCAAGTAGGTTTCATCCCTGGGAGGCAGGCAGGTGATAACATTCGTAAGGTGGTCCATCTTATACATTTTCTACAACATCGGGAAATCCCTGGATTCTTACTGTCCTTAGACATATATAAAGCCTTTGAATCTCTATCCTGGGAATATCTGCGGTTTGTGCTGTCTCGTTGGGGCTTTGGGGATTCTATTCTTTCTTGGATTCAGGCCATCTATTCTTCCCCTTCTGCTTCCTTTAAATACACTGGGTATTTCTCAGATCCCTTTCCTATTTGGCGAGGGACGATACATGGCTGCCCCCTGCCCCTGGCACTCTTTGTCCTGGTGCTTGAGTCATTGGCTTTAGTGCTCCGGACCGATTGTAATGTATCGGGTGATCCGTACATGGGACAGGAGTTCAAGTTGAACCTTTTTTGCGGACGATGCAACAGGTTCTTGTGCGCTTCTCTTTGATTTCAGGTCTCCGTATTAATTTGGATAAGACTGTCGCGTTCAATATTACTTTGGCCTCAGATTTGGTTTCGCGTCTACAGTCCACTTCCCTTATAAATGGGCTTCCTCTTCTCTTGAATACTTAGGCATTCGCTTTACCCCTACCTATGGCTCATTGTTTGCTGCAAATGATATCCATTGCTTCGTTCTGTGTCCTCTCTTATGCACTCTTGGCAGTTTCCGCACCTGTCTTGGATAGGATGGGTTAATTCAGTGAAAATGACCATCTTGCTGAAATTGTTTTACTATTTTCGCATTCTCCCAGTGCTGGTTCCTCCTCATTTCTTTCGTTTGATTCAGGCGAAGATTATGCATTTTATCTGAGCTGTCAAGCGCCCCAGAGTCTCCAGAAATACGCTTTTGTTCATAGACTCCAGGGTGGTCTTGGAGTGCCTAATGTAACTAAGTATTATCACGTGAGCCAGATTGCCCCGCTGTCTATGTTGCATGTTTCTTCAGACGTTCCTCTCTGGGTCCTGCTGGAACTACCTAATTGTGCCCCTATTACGACATCAACGCTTCTATGGCTTCCCCCTGCCGTGCACCCTATGGCACTGAGTCCGATTTTGCTCCAGGGCTTACAAGTGTGGGACTCGGTATGCTACTCCAGTGGCTTGATGTCACCTTTCCTACCTTTGCTCCCAATTATTAACAACCCTCTCTTCCCAACGGGTTTAGATCAACCAAGGGTGTTTTCTTGGTGGTGGCCAATAGTTTTTCGCAGTTTTTCGACACTTTTTGACTTCTTGGTCCTTCCCCACTTGGAACTCTCTTCGGGAGTCACAGGATGTCCCTCAGGTGGAATTTTTTCATTACCTTCAATTGCGGCATTGGCTGACCTCACTGCGGGGCACTTCTGATTTCCTGTACCAGAAATCTACCTTTGAACTGCTTTGCCAACAGCGTCCGGGTGCCCCGGCCTTATTTCCCTTCTTTATGGGGCTTTGAACAGACGCTCGATGAATACTTCTCTCTCATATGTCGCTCAGTGGGAGCACGACCTGGGGGCAGTTGTGGATTTGGAGGACTGGAATAGGGCCTGGTCACTTATAGCTAAATGTTCATTTAATACGACCATGCTGGAGGCGGCAAACAAGGTATTGTTTCATTGGTATTGGGCTTCCGGCTCGTTTGGCCCAGGTGAACCCTGCCTGCAGTGACCAATGCTTTCGGGGTTGTGGCCATCATGGGAATGTATTGGTGGTCATGCCCGCGACTGTTTTGTTTTTGGTCTTGTGTGTTTGGCCTCCTTTTCACTTTGTTCAATCTCTCCATATGCCGGTATGCTCGGTATGCTTTGCTTCATTGTCCTATACCAGGCCTCTTGGCTCACCAGCAGAAATCGGCTTTCTATTTGTTTTTGTCGGCCACTAGAACAATTGCTCAGGCCTGAAAGAGCCCGTTTGTCCCTCTTCAGGGGAGGTGGGACCATAGGACCACTATGATGCTCAATGAATAGATGTCGAGTATCTGTAATGACTCCCACTGGAAATTCTTGAAAATATGGGAGCCGTGGTTGCAATATTCCTTTCCCTCACTCCCCCCGGCTAGTCTGGGGTTGTGATGTTGCTTGGTATTGGCGTTCTCTGACCCCTGCTCTTGGTCTTGTTATCTTTTTCTTTTGTACACCTCTTTCCATTTTTTGGTACACAGTTATGATGATTACACTTACCATAACATACTTGTGGTCTCAAACATGATTATACAATATACATTGTTACAAAGAGAGCGTTTGCACAATGTCCTAGACCAGTGGTCTCCAAACTGTGGTCCATGAGTTGAATGTGTCCCTTTGCTTCACTTTATCTGGGGCACTCTTCATCTCACTGATACAAGGCACAAATCCTACCACTGACACAAAAATTGAGGGCAAAGTGAAACAAAAAACAAGAAGTGCACCAACCTTGCGCATTACCTCAGTAACGGAATTTATTAATAGAAGATAGGTACTCACAAACAGCGAATAAAATCAGGCATGTAGTCCTCAAAGGGACTTCAAAGATAAGAAGCCAGCGCGAATCCCATCATGGGGGTAGACACTCAGTATAGCTGACGCGCTTCGAAGGCTATGCCTTCTTCCTCAGAGATAGCCTTCGAAACGCGTCAGTATACTGAGTGTCTACCCCCATGATGGGATTCGCGCTGGCTTCTTAACTTTGAAGTCCCTTTGAGGACTACATGCCTGATTTTATTCGCTGTTTGTGAGTACCTATCTTCTATTAATAAATTCTGTTACTGAGGTAATGCGCAAGGTTGGTGCGCTTCTTGTTTTTTGTTTCACTTTGCAGTATCGATCGGGCTTCCCCAGCCCAGTTTTGGAGCTGCACAACCTTGAAATATACTGGTGGTCGCTTGCTTTCACCCTACTGATCACAAAAGTACAGCGACATATGGGTACGTCGCTGGAGCTGAAGTGAAAACCACAGGCCATCTTTGGATTTTACATCCAAGGGAATTTCAGGCATAACCACTATGTATTTTTTTAACTTCTACTGAACCCCTTTCCTGAGACACCGTCTACCCCCATTGATGCAGGAGCATTTTCTACTACCAATGGTCACAGTCCGGCTACCCTAAAGCCTGAAGGACAGTAAACTGGCCCTTTATTAAGAATGTTTGGAGACCCTAATTCTAGACGTAGTCAATATCACAGCATTTTTATTTTACATCTTTGACAAGTTTCACATCTAGTGCAGCAGAAGCATTGTCTAGTTTTTATTATTGTTACTGTTTTTACAATAAAGCATTTGGTATTTGTAAGTTAGATATTCATTAGATTCAGATATAGGGTATGCTTGTGGTGTATGTTCATGCTTTGGTTATAAAATGGATCTGGGAACTAGATAGCACTTTTGAGTGTAAGAGTAATTGTTATGTTAATCTTATATTTCTTTAAGTCTAGCTATTTGCAAGTTCATGTATGATAAAAAAAATCTAGAAACCTAGCTCCCAGATTGGCGAGAAAGCCCTGGAGCAGGATTTCTGGAAGCATTTGAAGGAAGTAGTGCAGGCAAGAAATAATATTCTTTTTTATTACACTGTTACAGCCAGGGGCAGACTGACCATTTGGAAACTCGGACACTGCCCGAGGGCCCGGGGTCAGTAGGGGGCCCCATGAGATGCCCCTGGTACCTTTTTCATAGGCTTTTTTGAGTTTGGGCAAGGACACAGGGGCCCCATGATCCCCTATTGCCCCATGAGTTGTCAGTCTGCCCCTGGTTACAGCCAAATCATGTGGAAGTCTTTTTCCCATTTTTGGAGGTCTTACCTGAATGTTTGTGCTAAGGAGCTGAAGTTTAACCAAAGATTCTGCTTAGGTTAGATGGTTTATTAGTGCCTTAATATCTGATGTAAAAGTTTGATCATCTAAAAAGGAAGGTGAAACAGGAAGGCGCTTCTAAGTGCAGTATTCCAGGTCAACTTTAATAAAAAGCGGTTAAAACCACTTACAATGTAGTAGTACAAAACAGGCTCTAATGTAATCCATCAGTAGTAAGGCTCTGTCCTCTGAGCGATGGAGCCGCTGTGCCAGCCAGCAGCTGCAGGGGGAGCTTGAGGAGAGATGTTAAAGATGGCCGCTGCTCTGTTCGGACCGCTGGAACGCACGCTGTCCATGGACCGGAAGTGACGCGAGCATGGAGTGGTGACGCGTTTCGAAGCATGAGCAGAGCTCCTTCTTCAAGACCAATGTCTATGCTTAGGGAGGGCCAGTTAAATAGGGTAAAGAGGTGGGAAAAGGGGCGGTCAGTGGGAAGGAAGGTACCAAGCTGGATGTAAATACGGAGCAAACTGGTGTGAAACAATAGGAGACTGGGAAAGCAAGAAATAGAAAACAAAGAGAAATAAAAACGGAACTATGTTTGTAAGGACTGAGTGGGGGTGTATAGCACACTGAAGAATAGTTAAAAAACAGGATTTGAACATTATCTAAGAAGATATATAAAAACAATAATACAAATAAAGATAATAATGTAATTATAATTACAATTGAGAGATGGATAAGAGGGAAAAGAAGAGGAAGGGGGGGGGGGGGGGTAGAGTGTGCCAACGGGTATCTGCTGTGGTGTGACAAATGATACAAATAGGTAACCTGGACATATTAGAATATAAAAAATAAAATATAAAAATTACAGTCAAGAGGTTACAACATAATCACAGCACATAAGTACAGTCTAAACAAAGGATAACTACATAAACGCGTGTGTGTAGCGGCAGGCACAGATGAAACAATATATGTATGTGCATAGATGCACGCACACGGATAAAAGCATGCACGTGTATGCACACACATAAACGCACAACCCCATATAAACATGCATTCACATGCGTTGGCACAAGCAGGCATAATGCCTAGCACAAAACAAATTGTATGGTACTACAGGATGGTATGGATTTCAAGGTCCTCATTCAACCACTAGGAGATAGTACATCTAATGTGTAAATCCAATAGGTCTCCCTGCGGCATAAGCGCTGGAATCTCTCGGCTCTTGGGAGGTCAGTGGGCATGGCTTCAATTACCCAGACTCTAAGACCCTTAGTGGATTTACTATGTTGTTCTGAGAAGTGTCGGGGGACACTGTGCTTGTCGATGCCGTGTTCGATAAAGCGGCGGTGTTTGCCAAACTGTTTGCGTAGGGTACGGATGGTTCTTCCTAGGTAATAAAGACCACAAGGACAAGCCAAACAATATATTACAAACTCAGAAGAACATATGTAAAAGGCATCTTATATGTTTTACCTTTAATGTTAAAGTCTTTTTGGTCATGGTGGACAAATGGGCAGGTTAACCACTTCAAGTCAGGACACTTTTACCCCCTTCCTGTCCAGGCCAATTTTCAGCTTTCAGTGCTATATGAATTTTTTTAGCATTTTGTTTGAGACAGATAAAGCTTTATTTTGGTGGTATTTATTCACCGCTGAGATTTTTATTTTTTTTGGTATGTAAATGAAAAAGTCCAAACATTTTGAAGTGTTTTTCTTATAAAATTTTGCAAATAAATAATATTTGATCATAAATCTTGGCCAAAATTTATTCCGTTATCTTTTTAGTAAAAAAAAAAGATTTTTTTTTTTTACACTGACTGCTTTTACATCCATAAAGACTGTAAAAGCAATCATTTATCCTTCTCTCTGGCTGCATTCTTGCAGCCATTGAGAACTACTGTGTGAGCTGTGATCACAGCTTGTCACATGGTACAAGGCTGTTGTGAATAGCCTTGTACCATGTGACCTCTGTGATCATTCACAGATTTCACACATAGTAAGCAATGTCAGAAGTGACATCTTACTTACTACTCTGCATGTGATCACTGATTGGCCAATCAGTGATCACATGATCGGGACCTCGCAGAGATCATCGGTTCGCGGTGCTGTGCGCTCCCAGGGAGCATGCACAAGCTGGGGGCGGGGAGGCCGTTTATAAATGGCCACCCGACCCTGCACTGCCACCGTCTGGCTGTTTATATTCAACGGCCAAACGGGAGGTGGTTAAACAGAGTGGTTTATTGCATCGGTACATGCCTGTAATGGGGAATAAACTTAGGGGGCAGTGTCTGACTTGATTGGTTTCAATTTGCTAGGTCAATTTGCTAGACCGCCGGTCAGTACGAACTGTGTGAGAAGGTGCACGGGATGTTGGCCGCTCGGAGCCTCGGGTAGAATGGGAGGATATACGAGCTTTGTGGGTGAAGATAAAAGAAGGCCCGGTACGTCAAGAAGGCTGGGGGGAGCCATACAGCTGATAAGTGCATGGCTGAGGTCAAGGACCTGGCTGTGCTGTCTGTCAGGAGTGTCTGTTCAGGAACTGTCTGCACAGAAACACTAGGTGGAACTCCTGCTGAGCTCGCCGGGTGTAATTAATACCAACGAGCAGTTCCCACTTACTGAGAGGGTCCACTGAGAGGTCTGGAGGTCTTTCCCAGGGTATACCAAGTACCACCGGAGTGCCATATCCCTATCTGGTTCCAGATGACTACTAGTGCCCTTTGTACTACATGCGTAATATTATCATACGTCCAGTGAGTGCAAGCACACCTTTTTTTCCAATATCACGGATGTCACAAGCACTTTATTACCATTGATGCAAGTTTAATGGGAATGATGGATACCTTCCAAACTTGGGAATATTGACACACCTTTGGATTATTTATGGACTTTTATATATTTATATATTAATTTTATGTTTTAAGTGTTATTATGAGATGATTATTGATGTCAGGGATGCGGGTGTGACCAGAAGTGTGTGGATTGACACAGGGAAACGTAGGCTTCAGATATAGTAAATAATATAATTTATTGAGACTAACAATACAAATATAAATGCAGTGCACCAAACCCCAAGCTAACACAAATACATACAACAAGGTGAAACAAACCCAAAGCTAAACTGATATAGATACACAGGTACATACACATATAGAGCACAACAAAGTCAGGCAGGCCGGGTCGATAACTATCGGGCAGGTAGGTACAGGAGGAGCAGGCGGAGAGAATGGTCAGGGTCACAAGCCAGGGATCAAACAGGAGAAGTCAGCAGAGGTCAGGATGAGGCAGGGTTGGCAACAAGTCAGGCAGAAACAGGAACAGGAATGCAGGTTACAAGATACAGGGGCCCATGGAAAAACACACACCAAGGCCCTGACTGTGAGTCTGGTCATTCCTTAAATACAACCCCTGCAATCAGCTTCAGGTGTTTTGGCTGACTGCAGGGGTGAGTCTCTGATTGCTGAGAGCACCCGCTGGCCAGCCCTGGTACTGCAGCCCACAAGGCAGGTGAGTCCCACCGTTATTGGCAAGTCCATTCCTGACAATTGATATCACTTTTTACTAATTACTGTCTTCATTAAGACACCACATATGTATCACTTGCTAGCGCATAACTTTGCACAATTTTTATCACAATTTCACTACAATATTTAATAGAGCGCTGCATTTTGATTATTTATTCAAGTTGTAGGATTTTAGGGGTTATCCTTATGCAAGCTGCTGTTCTTACTTATTTTAAAAGGTCTCACTTTACTATTTTACTTGATAAGAGAACTTAGGTTTGGTAGGTATACTGTCAAGCAGGTGTGGATCTTGTAAAAGGAAAGACCAGTGTTTACGCACTATCCTTTCCATGTGTGTGTGTCGATTATGGAACTGAGTGGTAAATCTGATGGTGGAATTATTATCTTCAGGGCGAGAATGCGTGGTATTGGGTCCCGTGTTGTAGAGTGTTCCATAATCGACACACACATGGAAAGGATAGTGCATAAACACTGGTCTATCCTTTCAGAAGATCCACACCTGCTTGACAGTATACCTACCAAACCTAAGTTCTCTTATCGAAAAGCTTGTATAATTAAAAGCAAATTAGCTACTAGCAAATTGAAATCAATCAAGTCAGACACTGCCCCCCTAAGTTTATTCCCCGTTACAGGCATGTACCGATGCAATAAACCACTCTGTTTAACCTGCCCATTTGTCCTCCATGGCCAAAAAGACTTTAACATTAAAGGTAAAACATATAAGATCCCTGCCTTTTACACATGTTCTTCTAAGTTTATGGTATATTGTTTGGCTTGTCCTTGTGGTCTTTATTACGTAGGAAGAACCATCCGTACCCTACGCAAACGGTTTGGTGAACACGGCCGCCTTATTGAACACGGCATTGACAAGCACAGTGTCCCCCGACACTTCTCAGAACAACATAGTAAATCCACTAAGGGTCTTAGAATTTGGGTAATTGAAGCCATGCCCACTGACCTCCCGAGAGCCGAGAGATTCCAACGCTTATGCTGTAGGGAGACCTATTGGATTTACACATTAGATGTACTATCTCCTGGTGGTCTGAATGAGGACCTTGAAATCCATACCATCCTATAGTACCAAGGGTGGACTGACTGTGGCAGGCGCAGCACCTTGTAGTGCCTTGTGCTCTGTGGCATTAGAAAAATTATGCAATTGCTGTTTCATTGTTTGATTAGACTGACTTTACTCTGTAATTCCTCCAATGCCGCTCTATGGATGCAGTAGGTTTAAAGAGCACACCGAATACTTTAATTAACTTCTTTAATAACTTCAATCTTCTTCATATAACACTGCTTACAATGGCTTGTTTCGTTTATCTTACAGTGACTTATTTCTTTCGTATTACAGTGGTTTAATTCGTATTACAGTGACTTGATTCGGTGGATTATATCGATAACTTATTTTGTTCTGTATATTTCGATAGCTTATTTCGATAGGTTATTTCGGTGGAACTACAAGTAAACACATGCAACAGATTTTACACACAGATCTACCTGCACTGTTAAACAACAGAGGAACACACAAGTGCATTAAATACATATTTGGCCTTCTCTGCTTCCATAGAGCTTCTCTGACTGGAACTTTGTCTGGTTCCTCTTCTGTCTGATGAGCAAGTAACTCTAGAACAATCTAGCAGGGAGTTTTACACAAGCACAAATGTGAAACTGGCTGGGATTGGTTAAGGCTCTGTACAGTGTGTGGATGGCTGTGACTGGCTCACCTTGTACTGACTCTTAAAGGCATATTTTCCTTTTCTGCTTCTGCTAACACAATGAATATATAAATGTCATATAACATTCAAAGACATAAATTACAGCAATGATTCTGCTTTTGGCTTTAACATATGCACATATACACTGTACTGAGGTTATTGGCAGGTTTGGTATACATATATGTGAACCATATTAGCAACCTAGGGCCGGTCTTAGCTGGCCAGCTACACTGACAACTCATGGGGCCCCTGGGCAATAAGGGATCATAGGGCCCCTGTGTCCTCGTCCACACCCGAAAAAGCCAATGAAAGGTACCAGGGGCATCTCATGGGGCCCGCTACTGACCCCAGGCTCTCAGGGAGCGCCTGAGTGCTTGAATGGTCAGTCCGCCACATTAGAGCCTGTTTTGTACTACTACATTGTAAGTGTTTTTAACTGCTTTTTATTAAAGTTGACCTGGAATACTGCACTTAGAAGCGCCTTCCTGTTTCAACTTCTTCTGCACAGAGTTTGTCTCCACTCTTTAGAAGTGCTGCTCAGTACCAGTTTCCCTACACACCATCCATCACCTGCCATACTTCCACAGCATTGTCCACCGACGCGCCCTACCACCCACCTTACTGAAACTTCCTTGGACTTATAATCTAAAGATCAGCTGTGGTTTCCACTTCAGCTCCAGTGACATACCCATATGTCGCTGGACTTTTGGTGGTTTAACCAGGATGATTCCTGCAGTTGCAGGCATCATTCCAGTATCGTTTTCAGTTGGCTTTTTTGTAAAAGCAATCCAAGTGGCTAATTCACTGCTGGATTCCTTTTCAAGCAGCGGGA
Source organism: Staurois parvus (assembly GCF_062004578.1). Classification (NCBI taxonomy): domain Eukaryota; kingdom Metazoa; phylum Chordata; class Amphibia; order Anura; family Ranidae; genus Staurois; species Staurois parvus. The sequence goes on from NW_028318053.1 coordinate 1,261,175, forward strand.
GAGGATACCCCCACCCTGTCCTGCTGCCTTCTGTGGCTTTCTTGTGCTCTCCCATCCCACCGGAGAGCCGAGCGAGCAGATCTTCTGTCTCAAGGTATGATTTACCACCCTACTTTAAATTCTGTGCCTTAATGACATGGCTGTTGAAGCCCAGATCGTATGGGATAAAGGCCTCTCCAACCCAGTGATCCCCACAATGCTAAAAGCCAGAAAGTCCAACTCAGCACAATCTACCATCACACAGGAAGGCATGCTTTGCTTGGTGCTAAGAAATAAGTGTTAATTCCAGAAAACACTCTGTGGGAAGAAAACTGATCTTTTTTATATTTAGGCCTGGGTAAACACTTGGTCCTAAGTACCATTAAGGGTCATATCTCAGCACTTTCTATTGTTCTAAAGACAGTCATTCTTTGAGTAACACCTGAGTACAGGGTGTTTCTCCTCCTGTGCACTCACCTGGTTATCCCTGGGATTTTACTTTGGCTCTCTTGGCACAAAAACACCCTTTGAACTTATCAGGGATCCAAAAAGTAATAACCTTTTTCACAAGGTTGTTTTCCCTGTTGCTATCAGCTCTGCAAGATGTGTGTCTGACCTTGCAGCTTTGTCCCAAGGTGAGATAAGGTGGTATTAATACCTAAAACCTCCATCCTTCCCAAGGTGATCTTGGTCTTTCACTGGACAGTGTGCTTTCATCCTTCTTTTTGGCCCTAGTACATCTGAAGAAAATGTACATGGATTGTCTGGATGTTGTTCGAGCTGTACCCGTTGTTGAAGATTTTCTTTGAAAGTACAGGGTACAGCTACCTGTACCTAGTTAGCCAGTGAGACCTAATTGGAAGACACAGGGGTTGATTTACTAAAACTGGAGCACCCCAAATCAAATGCAGCTCTGCATAGAAACTAATCAGCTTCCAAACCAGCTTAATTGATCAAGCTGAAGTTTGAAGCTGATTATCTACCATGCACAGCTGCACCAGACTCTGAGTGCTCCAATTTTAGTAAATATCCCACTAACTGCAGATCAGGCAATGGACACAGTGCACGTTGGAATTGACATTTTATTACAGATTTGATGTAAGTATTTAGTACAGAAATGATGCAAGTCATTAGGTTTTTGGTCATCAGTCAGATGTTTATGATGACTGATCACAATCAGGTGTCAATGAGGACTGGTGGTATTTTTAGACAGCTTTTGGGAATTTTCCTGAATTTTCCCCCACTGTCTAGATTTATGTATAATGTAATATCTTCAGAATTGAACAGGTGTTTTCATTTGTTGCAACACTCTGATGTATATGTACATTAAACATAAGGAGAAGTAAGAGTAGATGTAAGTTTCAATAACTAGCTTAAATGTCTATAAAATCACTAGTAATTATAATAAAGGCAGAAAAAGTATGTCAAGGTATAGTATATCCTGTCATTATAAGGCACACTTTCCCTTAACACTGTCTTCTGTGCAGTCCCTGACTCAATTAAGAAGACACAGCTTTGATCCACCATTTCTATTTGGCTCAGACAGATTAGCATTCAAGCTTATCAAGTATCTACCCTTTCCTGTCAAGCTACATTCTACTAAGTCTGTAAGTGCTTCATGTGCTTTTCAGCATCAGGCAACTGTTTCCCAGATTTGCAGGGTTGCCATCTGGTCTTCTGTCAGTTTTGGGTGTAAGGTACCTTAAGTGGCTTTTTGAGCTGCAAGCAGTCCCCAGTTAGTTACTACTTGAGCTTGTTGGCACTTTGCTTTCTGTGTTGCCCATCCCTCAGTTGGAATGCTGTTGAACTTTCCAAAATGAATCCTATGTCCCTCAATGAACAAAACAGAAATCAGGTTTTTTGTACTCACAGTTAAATAATTTTCTTCAAGTTAATTAGGCTCCCATTCACACCAATGTGTTTTGTTGTGCAATTCACAATGCATAAAAAAACTCACGACGAATCTCATTATTCCTAATGGGCCCGTTCACAGCTGAACATTGTTCTATTTGCTGACATAGTTTTTCATGGCAGCACCTGAAAAATGCATGTTGCGTAGTTGAAGCATATTGGGGGTGGAAGGGTTTATGCAAAGCTTGTCACTTTTTTTTTTCTTGTTTCCCATTGTCAAAATACTCTGGTAGGCAGCAGTATAATCCAAATGTCTCTGAATCATGTGCTACAAGGAACTCGAATAAAAAAATCCTGTTTTTTACAGCTTACTGTGAAAGTGGCATGTGACAATTGTGCATCCCTTGTAACATTCACTTAGTGCCCCCTAGTATATATGTAGCACCCTCCTAGTTTAGCTAGGGGGACCTAGATCCTAATGATTAGTCAGGAGCTGGTTAGTAGCTCAGGTGAGATAGTCAGAGGGGTCAAATTCTGGTCAGGACTGAGACACTGCAGGCCAGCCCTGCTGGAATGCTCCCCTGCACTGAAGCTTTCAGAGGAGAGCCTTGAGGGCAATGGGTGGATCTGAGGAGTGGCTGTCTGCACTCTTGAGGAATCTCAGACAATCCCCAACAGAAGGCTTGACAAAGGGCTGGGACCTCCTTAAAAGTGTTGGAACCTGCTCAGTAGCAGGAGTGTGGAGGGAGAGGTGTAGAGAGTAGCAGGAAGATGTGAGGCTGGAGGTGAAAGGCTGCCAGGAGGCCTAGTGGTATGGGGCCTACCTGCTAGCCTGGAGCTGGAAAGGAGGAAAACTCAGGACTCACTGACCCCCTGAGCAATGACCAACTGTATAGCAGGGAAGGAGCAGCCCAGCTGATAGGACTGGTAGCAGCAGCCATCCTGCAAGCGGTACAGGAGAGGATCACATGAGAGTACACCTGCACCACCGGGGTGGATAGAGGAAGGAGCACTCTGGTGTGAAACCAGATTAGCCCCTACTAGTGACTGTGCACCTCATATAAAAGGGACACGAGCCAGATCCCCTGCTCAGGAGGAGAAGTCTCCAAATTGCTGGGTGAGGAGGAGTTCATATAGGGTCTGGGGTGGCACAACTAGGAGCTGCTAGCTAGCACTCCACTAGAGACTGTGTTGCTGGAGAAGAGGAGCTTGTGATCAGTTCAGGAAGTTGTCCTCAGATTTTGGTTCCTTTGGACATCCTATACCCCCTTACCCTATCCAAGTTCTAATCCCCTCAATAAAATAACAAAACAAACGATCAAGAACTGATCTGTCTCTGGATGAAAGCTTGTGTGGAAAATGCTGAATGACTGGCTGTGCAGGACTATAGGGGGACCCAACTCATCAGCAATCTCTAAGGTGGTAGTGCTACATATATAGGGTGAATGGGACTGTGGCACACCCAGCAAAACTGTTGAATGTTGCTTAGGTAAATAGCAGTGCAGAATTCACTGGGTGAATTTCCCAGTGGATGTTTTATAAATCGACATCATACTATCTTGGAAAAAATTAAAACCAATACTACAGAACAGAAAGTTTACTAATAAGAAAAAGAAAACATGTAAAAAGGGTACTGGGGAGCGTAGACTGCCTTTTGACAGAGTAAGGAGTGCCTGATTAGTTGTCTTCCTTGAGGCTCCCACATAGTGCTAAATGAGTCTCAAGAAGAACCCCAAGCCCATACCTGTTGCAGCAGCTCCAAAGCCAAACAGCTGCATTATTTCTTCCAGTTATCTCTGACCCTGCCCGAACTAGCTGCCTGCTCTCACATGGCACTGGAAGAAACACAGGATGCGGGGTGTACTTCTCCTCCTCACAGCCCTGCACTGCTGGATGCTCTTCTGCTGCTCTCCACTGCTCCAATGTGAATGTCTCAGTTTTCTCCTGCACTCAGACATGCTGACACTGACTCCTACAATAGATCTCTCCCTACTTAGAGCAGATCTGGATAGTTGTGTTACCAGGATTGTAGAGTCACATAAAAACAGAGTTGCAATCTGTGAAACAAGATCAAATCCACAGGATTTGAGGAACTTGAAAAAATCTAACAAGGGCATACATTCTATGCTGGAGGAATACTGCATAGTGATCTCCCATCATGCTACACAAATTAATTTATTCTTGTATACAGACAATCAGAAGAATCTTATGCATTTCATTTATATAAAAATGTGAGGTGTCCCAGAGACTGAGGCAACTGACCTGTCTGCAATACTTGGGTCTATATTTAACCAACCACTGGAATGCCCATAGGATGATAGACTGGAAATCAACAGGGCCCACTACTGAACCCTGTCACCTAAGGGACATTAACCGTAGAGTACACTACTATAAAATGACAGAAGCAATTACGAGAATAGCTAGAGCTAGAAACTCAGATGAGATGCACTGTAAAAGAATGGTGATCCATCACTTATCTGAATTATCCAGACAGACCCTTTAGCTTTGCTAAAGTGTTTTGAAAACACGTCTAGACCTACTACAGGAATGCCAAATAAACTATCGCTGAGTTTTTCCTTTTTAGTTGATTGCACACAAAGATGGTAAATTGGTTACCTTTAATTGATTTGGTGATCTCCCTAATCTATTGTGACCCTTCCAGCTTCTACTGGTGCAGTTATCAGACTGGCCCTTATCCACCATTTTACCATGTGTTACACTTTTTGAGTTGTGGAAAGTGCAGCCTCCTCATTGCAAGAAGAATGTTCACAAACTGCAGTAGGTACTCACAGCTGACTGTTACTTTATCATTTTCATGCACGCAGTTGCATACTGTACCATGTTCAGGTACTGTTTAAAGTGGTTGTAAAGGCTCAAGGTTTTTTACCTTCATGCATTCTATGTAGGAAGATAAAAAACCTCTGTGCAGCAGCCCCCTGAGCCTCATTGCAATCCAGTGATGTACATGAGAGCCACAGCTCTCCCGGGACTCTGATTCCTCATTGGCTGAAACAGTCAATCACAGCTAAGGAGGAGGGAAAGGGCTCTGTGTTTGAATGGACAGACAGAGCAGCAGTTCAAGAGCATGCCTGCTTGGGTGCCCCCATAACAAGCTGCTTCGTCAGGGGGCAGGAGGGAGGGACCAGGAGCATCAGCAGAGGACCAGAGCAGGAATGAGGCTGCTCTGGACAAAACCAATGTACAGAGAAGGTAAGTATAACATGTTTGTTATTTAAGAAAAAGAAAATATTGCCTTTAACCACTTGCCCTCTAGAGGATTTACCCCCCTTAATGACCAGGCCTCTTTTTGCTACTCAGTGCTGCACTAATTCAACTGATAATTGCGTGGTCATGCAATGCTGTACCCAAATGAAATTTACGTCCTTTTTTCACACAAATAATGCTTTCTTTCGGTGGTATTTGTATATATCACCTGTACACTTATTTTTTGCACTATAAACAAAAAAAGACCAAAAATTGTGAAGAAAAACTATCTTTGTGACTTTTGGCTATAAAAAATATATAGTAAACTCAAAGTTAGTTATAAATTTTGGCCAAAATGTATTTTGCTACGTTTTTGGTAAAAAAATCCAAATACGTGTATATTGATTGCTTTTTGAGAAAGTTATAGCGTCTACAAACTATGGTATAGATACTGCAATTTAAGCCATTTTTTTGCTATACAGCGCTACACTGGTTTAACTGACAATTGCGCGGTCATGCAATACGGTACATAAATGAAATTTATGTCCTTCTTTTCACACAAATATAGCTTTCGTTCGGTGGTATTTGATCACCTGTGCACTTTATTTTTGGAGCTATAGACAAAAGGTTTGAGAAAAAATAGTTTTTTATTTTAAAAACAATATTTTCTCATTTTGGTCATACAAAATATCCAAAAAAACTAAAATTTCGTCAAATTTAGTTCAAAATGTATTCTGCTACATGTTTTCAGTTAAAAAATCCAAATAAGTGTATATTGATTGCTTTGTGTGAAAGGTATAGTATCTACAAACTCTGATATAGATAATGGAATTTACACAGCTTTTACTTTCTTACTGCCCATCACATTTCTTGAGGTGCTAAAATACCAGGACAGTACAATCACCCCCAAATGACCCCTTTTCGGAAAGTATACACCTTAGGCTATCTGCTGAGAGGCATATTGAGTCCATAGAAGATTTAAAATGACTTTTTTTTTTTACACAAAGTTGTCAATTAAATGATATATTTCTCGCACAAGCCATGGGTATATATGTGTAATTACACCCTAAAATACATTCTGCTACTTCTACCAAGTATGGGGATACCACATGTGTGAGACTTTTTGGGAGCCTAGCCACATACTGGAGCCTGGTTGTTCCTCCTCAGCAGAAAGGTTTATTAAATCCCCAGTCTCTGGAGCTGGTGGCTGAAGATAGCCTCACTATCTCCGGTCCCTGTAACCCACGAAATATTACTGGTGCTGGGCAAAGGCTTTCAGAGCTGTTGCCAGCACTTCTCTTGTAAGCTCAGTAAATGTTACATCCTCCAATGAAAAGTAAATTAAATTGATGGTTTCTGGTATCTGTGGCTGTGGAGTGAGGGCAGCTTCCTTCTTTTCCGAGTCCTTGAACTGATGCTGGGAAGATTAGCCGGCTGCACCATGTTCCATACCCTCATTTGACTGCTGGGTTTGACACATTCCTCCATGCAAGCTAGTGCTGTGCAGAAACAGGTTCATCAAGTTGGTGAGTCAACACTTGCGGCACCTGCCATAAGAGTTCAGCTTCCATAGTTGAGGATGAAGGTGAGCAAAGCACACAGTTACTCTGCCCTTTTTCCGATACTTCAGCCGGGATTTCAGAGCTGTTGGCTGGTACTTCCTGATAGTCCCAGGCAAAGGGATCCCAGCCCTGCTGCTGAGCAGCACCTAGCAGCCATCTGACAATCTCAAAATCTTCCTGTGCCCAGCACAGTTCTAAAATATTCAGCATCTGGTCTCTCTGTAGCTCTAACCTCCTGAGGGCCACCGTGTTGTGGGTATTTTAATCATTCTTTCTGCACAGCCAGCCAACAGGTATTTTTCAAACAGACTTGCACCCAAAGATAGTGACCAGTCCATGAACTTGGTTTTTGTTGTTTTATTAGGGGAATTCAACTTGGATAGGGAATAGGGATTATGGGATGCCCAATTTGACTTGAAACAAGGGAAGGGGAACACTCACTTCCTATGTGCAAAGCAGATCCTGGACTGTTCTTTTCCTGAAAGCTGTCAGTCATTGTGGGTTAGCAGCAACTGCCCCTTACAACGAGGGACTAGCAGCCCTTCAAATATCACTTTATTTTATGTAGCTACATACAGAGACATCTTCTCTCCCCCTTACAGAGATGCTCCCAGCTCGACAGCCTGCAAGCACTACCAGCCCTCCTGGCTTCTCAGAAGATCTCCCCGGACAAGGAAAAAGGTTTGAGCCCAATGCTGTCCTTAGAAAGCTTACTAAGTTTGGCAGTCTTTCCCATTGTGGATCCCAAGGTAGCACACCTGTACTCACACTGTCCTCTTTGCTCCCTACTGCTCCAGGACTTGATCCCATCCATGCCTCTCCGCAGAATGTATCTTCCTGAGCCAGCCCAAGCCCATCCTGGAGGCCGCCCCCCCCAGACATAGGGGGCCCTCCTAGATACCGACAGTCTCCTCAGCACTCCGTCTTCCACCCAACTCCCCTATCAGCCTGACTCTCCCATACGTATAGGCCAGTACACCACTCTACCAGGGCCTCTAAACCTGGAATTGGCTGGACCCCCATGAATATGCAGAGTGGGCCACCCCTTCCTTCTTACCAACTTCTGGAAGGTTCTATTTTCCCCTAGTGCCAGGAGGAAGCGTTAGAGCCACAACCTGTTGAGTCAACCAGCTGCAATAACCCAGCCCCAATAACATGACTCACACAACTATCATGAGTCATCCACAATGGTTTTGCCTATAACATTATACACTATTCTAGTAGAACACTAGAGGGTGCTACATCTGTAATCCATGATCTCCTCCAAACGCCACTCAAGATCACTCCCAAAGTCAGGGTCCCAGCGTTAGCCTCCCATACAACAGCCCCAAGCCACCATACACAAAGCCTTCCATCAGGCTGCCCAAGGGCACACTTAGGCTACATATCAGCAGAGGGCTCTGTAGCTCTTGTCTCTGCCCGGACCAGCCTGCTTAACTCAGCTATCCACTTCTTGTGCAGTTGTTCCCCCAATAACTGCACCTGCAAATCATACTGCAACAGTACCTTTCCTGTATGGAGAGGAGAATTTTTCTCTGGTGATGCTGCTCTAGGTCTAGCTCTTCCTCTCAGAGTTGCCGGAGGACATACCATCCCAGCAGGACCAGAGTTGGCACTGGTCTTCTGTGCTGCACCTGCTACTTTTGCACCCTCCTCTTCCATGGCGGCTGGAATCTGCAACTCTCCTTCTGCTAACCAGACCTCAGATCCCGGTAGTGTTTTGGCTGTTGAAGACTGCAGGAAGCATCCAGCTGCTGCCAAACAAATGTGACAGGCCGCCTGTCACCCCCGATTGGGTGATTCCATCAGAAAACTGCTTTCTCGCTGCTGAGACACAGGATTATAGTATTATAGTTGTACGTTGCACCCGAGACTAGGCGACACTAGACCACTTCAGAAATAGGGGCAGTCCCCACGTGAACAATAAAACCAAATATTAAACATTGAGATAAACATCCCACATTGATTAGGTAAGAGCTTGATCACATTATCTTAAACAGTGCAAATAATAAACAGTACAGCTAACAGTGATCTAAATAACAGTAAGCTAATCAACAGGCAAGCACCCTGACAAGCCAGGGAACATACTCCAGACAGCCTGACACCTCCAACTCTGAATACACCAGTCCATTACAAGTGATGGGCCGAACACCCCCATGTTTGGTTTGTGGTCAAACATTCGAACCTGGTGAAACAATTCACTAAGCGGTATCTTACCACATCTGAGTATGTGTGGAAGGACACCACACAGCTACTAAATTACTGCATGAGTTATATTAGTAGTGAAGACATTCTTTAATGTTTCAGCTGTCAGCTGAATGCAAAAAGAAATGCTGGCATTGCCCGGCAATTAAAAAAAATGGTGTGGGCCCCCCCCTAATTATATCAAGCCCCATGGGTCTGGTATGGCTTTTGAGGGGAACCCCCATGCCAAATTTTTTAAAAAATGGTGTGGGAGTCCCCCCCCCCCTGAAATCCATACCAGATCCTTATCTGAGCATGCAGCCTGGCAGGTTAGGAAAGGGGGGGCACTCACTCCTGAACCATACTAGGCCACATGCCCTCAACATGGGGGGGTGCTTTGGGGACAAGGGCCTCTTCTCCACAACCATGGCCGGTGGTTGTGGGGGTCTGCGGGTGGGGGGATTATCAGAATCTCGGAGCCCCTTTTAACAAGGGGGCCCCCAGATCCCACCCCCCATGTGAAAGACTATGAGGTACATGGTACGGCTACCCATTCACAAAAAAGTGTGGTATAAAAATGACAGGAGACAGTCTTTGACAAGTCCTTTATTAAAAACAAAAATTAAAAAATGTCCTGCGAAGTACAGTAGATCCAACGTCAATCAGAATGCCAGCCGACCCGAAAAAAAAAATGCTCTGCTCTCAACGCTAGCTCCTGCCGTCTGATAGCTGCTCCAGGATTACAGTTCTTAAATACTGTGATATCACAAGGGGACGGGGTCACCTGGCGAACAGCCTGCCAAACGCCCCTGACAATCGTGTGTTCAGCAAACACACGAACAACCCATGTTCGACTCGAGCATGAGGCCCAACCCTATCCATTACACATGCTGTCTTTCAGGTGTTTGCTTTCACTTGTTTAATCTGTCCATCGTAAGACAAAACTCATACAATATTCCAACAGTCTGAAAAAGTGGAAATAATTTATCTTCATACATTTCTTGAGGGAGAGTGTTGATACATATTTCTGTTTCAAGTTGAGGAACCCAGCCCAGTCTGCAAGAGGGCCCCATATTTCTTCTGACCTTTAAACTGTACAAGATTATTATACCTTTCAATTCACTCCAGAAGGGAAGCAGTATTGTCTTTACTCAGAGAATTAATCCAATCCTTGCTCTCAGCATTCATCATGTTGTTGAATCTTCTCTTTCCAAGGGCCATAATCCGTGGGTAGAAGACTAGCCCCTAGTCCCCTCCAAAAACCCCTGTCCTGCATGGGTCTGTCACACTTGCTCTCTCCAGCAAAGGGCCTCCCCTGGATATTTTCACCTTTGCCTGGCTTCCTCCACTCCAGACAGGACAGCTCTAGGACCACTTCAAGGCAGGTAGACCCAGACAGGAGTTCTCCATAGCAGCAGCTCCTCAGGCCTCAGCCTGAGGCAAGAGAGGCAGCACATGGCCCACCCATATATTTATGTCCTCTCCCAGCATGCACCAGTGGCATAGAACCTCCTACTGGGCTAGCTAGAAGAAATATAAGTATTCATAACTAAGTCTGTGTGAACTATCATACTATGACCTGTGGTACCAGTAACACCTACTAGCAACAGTGAGAAATGCACAACCCAACTGAGATTAGGGGAAAGCCAAATAAGAAACTGTATAGTCTGAGCTAACTACAGCTCAGTCAAAAACGAAATCATAGTAGCCCCAATTTAGGGCCAGGGGCTACAGGAGCATAATAGTTAAAGGCACATTTATATTTCCTAGGGTATTTTAAGCCCTGAACATTGTGTGACAGTATGGTAAATTTAGAGGAGGCCATCATGGGGAGTGAAAGAAAATATAACATGGAGACAAGGCATACGGCTGCAGTATAGGAGAGGGCTCCGTTCTGGGTCCTCTGACGCTCATAAAGAACAGGAAGAAGCAAAAGTTAGAAAAGGAAGAAGAATGTAATAAAACGAGTTTCAACGGTGAAAAAAGTTGAACAATAAATTGCCTAAGCAAGTATCGGTAGTGTATGGGAACACAAACATGGTAGGGGTTGCCGAAGTCGGCCAGGTGTGCAGGTGCTTACATAAAATACAAAAAGGGTAAGGGAAGGTGTACTACGGAGGTCTTTGTGTCCAACAGCAACAAAATAAAAGGCTATTGCAAACGGGAAAATGAGAACGTCTCAGAGCAATTTTAACAAGCTGAGAATGTTAACACCACCCATTCTCAGATATCTTAGATTACAGGATGGGGAGGAAGGGAATATGGAAAGCAGGACTCTGTTGTCAATCCGGGCAAGGTGGCAGCAGTTGCTTGCAAATAGAAGTTATCAGAATAAGGAGCGTAAATAGTGCACTGTGGCAATCAGCTGAGATGGTACGGCTTCCCCAGTGACCAAGTTTGGCAAGATGAAGCATAAAAGATTGCGTATAAGTGCCAAATATAAGGCTCACTCCCCCTTTTTTTTGTTGTTGTTCTCTTCCTATAATCGTAATATTCTTTTTTTTACTTTTTCCTCTGTTTGTGATGCAAAACTCTTAGCGGGATTATGGCACTTTGTTTTCATGATAGTGACTACCTATTATTTATTGCACCAAGATTGCTAATGATTGTGTCAACTCTTTGTGATCATTTTGCTTTGCTTAATTGGCCATAGATGGATTGAATCTCTGCCGGTTTAGTAAGGACTGTCTGATATTCGATACCACAAAAGCGCTGTGGGGGGGGGGGGGACAAAAAAATCGCTTGATTCCCCTGATTTGATGGCCACTAAAGATAGTACATCAAATCTCAAAACCTGTTTAAAATGTATAAAATCTAAAAGGAAGATGTCTAATAAAATATGATCTCTAAAAGACAACTTTGGAGGTAGAGGACAAACAAAGCTGAAAGAGTATTTCAAGCCATAATATTTGTTATTAGTTCTAAACAGGGTGGGGAAGGTTAAGATTTCCTGTCGGTTTTTCACTGCTATCCTGGGTTTCCGTAAAAAAGATTGTTCCTAACTACCTGTATTGCTAACTATGTTTTAATAGACTGTAAGGACAAATCTGCAACATAGAGACAAACAAGATCTCTGACAAAACCAGGGTTCTATGCCCTTCCCACTCCATCCAAAATAGAAAAAAAACTTTTGACTTGATACACACTTGAACCCCCTCCCCTCAAAAAAAAAAGTCTTTACTAGTACTGAGTAGGGATGAGTAAATCATTTTTTTGGAATGTTTGTCAAAATCCATTGTAAAAACTGTAAATTTGCAACTTTAATCTGAACCCAACTGAAGTTAAGAAGTATGAATTAAAAAAAAAAAAAAAACATTTACAGTGGGGATCGAAAGTTTGGGCACCCCAGCTAAAAATTTGTATTAATGTGCATAAAGAAGCCAAGGAAAGATGGAAAAATCTCCAAAAGGCATCACATTACAGATTAGACATTCTTATAATATGTCAACAAAAGTTAGATTTTATTTCCATCATTTACACTTTCAAAATAACCGAAAACAAAAAAATGGCGTCTGCAAAAGTTTGGGCACCCTGCAGAGTTAATATCTTGTACTGCCCCCTTTGGCAAGTATCACAGCTTGTAAACGCTTTTTGTAGCCAGCCAAGAGTCTTTCAATTCTTGTTTGAGGTATCTTTGCCCATTCTTCCTTACAAAAGTCTTCCAGTTCTTTGAGATTTCGGGGCTGTCTGTCACGCACGGCTCTTTTAAGGTCTATCCATAGATTTTCAATGATGTTGAGGTCAGGAGATTGTGAAGGCCATGGCAAAACCTTCAGTTTACGCCTCTTGATGTAATCCCCCGTGGATTTCGAGGTGTGTTTGGGATCATTATCCATTTGTAGAAGCCATCCTCTCTTTAACTTCAGCTTTTTCACAGATGGCATCAAGTTACCATCCAAAATTTGCTGAAATTTTATTGAATCCATTTTTCCTTCTACTCGTGAGATGTTCCCTGTGCCACTGGCTGCAACACAACCCCAAAGCATGATTGATCCAACCCCATGCTTCACAGTTGGACAGAGGTTCTTTTCATGAAATTCTGTGCCCCTTCTTCTCCAAACGTACCTTTGCTCATTCCGGCCAAAAAGTTCAATTTTAACCTCATCGGTCCACAGAACTTGTTTCCAAAATGCATCAGGCTTGTCTATATGTTCATTTGCAAAGTTCAAACGATGATTTTTGTGGTGAGGACGTAGAAGAGGTTTTCTTCTGATGACTCTTCCATGAAGACCATATTTGTACAAGTATCTCTTTATAGTGGAATAGTGTACCACAACTCCAGTGTCTGCCAGATCTTTCTGGAGGGATCGTGCAGTCAAACGTGGGTTTTGAATTGTTTTTCTCACAATCCTGCGAGCTGTTCTGTCTGGTATTTTTCTTGGTCTTCCAGATCTTGCTTTAACTTCCATGTTCCTGATGACTGCCATTTCTTAATTACATTCCGAACAGAGGATATTGACATCTGAAAACGCTTTGCTATCTTCTTATAGCCTTCTCCAGCTTTGTGAGCGTCAACTATTTTCATTTTCAGTTTTCTAGACAACTGCTTAGAAGAACCCATGGTGCTGATTGTTGGGGCAAGGTCAGATGAGTCTGGGCATTTAAAACCTTTGAGATTGACATCACCTGGTCTTCCCAGACGATGATTGAGAACAATCCATGACACTGGCAGGTCTCAGCTTGGCAAAGGGGGCAGTGCATGCTATAAATTCTGCAGGGGGCCCAAACTTTTGCAGACGCCATTTTTTTGTTTTCTGTTATTTTGAAAGTGTAAATGATGGAAATAAAATCTAACTTTTGTTGACATATAAGAATGTCTAATCTGTAATTTGATGCCTTTTGGAGATTTTTCCTACTTTCCTTGGCTTCTTTATGCACATTAATACAAATTTTTAGCTGGGGTGCCCAAACTTTCCATCCCCACTGTATACTCGCTTATGTAGATGCAGTATTGATCCAATGCTGCAACTGTCCCCCGTTGGCTTTAAACCAAGAATTTAGTGATCTAAGGCCAATGACCGCTCAGTTCTCAGGTCTGCTCTGAGCAAAGACTTACAAGGACTTGTTTTCCTTGATACAGCTAGAGGTGTCAACCCATTGTACAAAAACTATCCTGTAACTTACAAGAGCAGTGGATAACACATGACTGCAAATATATAAGACCGCATAATGTTCCATTTCCCCCTTTCTCTGATTTTGTGGACGATGTAAGTCAGCAAGCTAGAATAAGAAATGATCCTAGTTTTGACTTCACATTGTCATGTGCTGCTCCTACAGGACTGAACCCTCGTAAACCTCCAATAGCCGTACACAAAACTAATGTGACTCCTCCAGATTCTCTTCATAGGTCTTCCAGCCCCTCTAACTCAGAGACAAAGGTTTAAGATCCTGGTAAGCAGTGTCCCTTGCAACGGAACCACATCTTCTAAAATGCTTAGCCTTCATGGAGGATCACAAAGCTTTCCTGAAGGAGATCAATATCTGCTACAAGTGCTATTCATTGACATCTCACTTTGCCAAGGATTGTGAGGTCAGTGTAAAATGCACAGAATGTGACAGTTCAGATTGCAACACAGTTTTACACCCAGGACCAGCTTCATGGACTTTACAATGTACTCACATCACTAGTGAGCATGGCGGGGAGGAAGAACACACTGCTACAACTACATCAGAGACCACTTCACAATGCACAGAGGTCTGTAAAGGAACCATAGGTGGCAGGTCCTGCTCCAAAATCTTTCTAGTCAGAGTTTACTCAGCAGGCTAAAGAAACAAAGCCATTCAGCTTTAAGCAATTCATGATGATCAAGGTAACAATTCTTTTGCCAGCTCAACCTTCTTTGACATATTCGGCATTAAAGTCTCCAACATTCCCTACTCCTTAAGAACTTGTGTAGGGATAGTGGAGACGGTGGGGAGAAGAGCATCTGGCTACCTAGTCGAGTCTATTGATGGACAAACATGCCTGTCCTCACCAACTCTTATTAAATACGATCAAATCCCTGATCACAGATCGGAAATTCCTACACCAGATGCAACAGTTCATCACTCACACTTGAAACACATCGTACACTTGATCCCTAGGCTCAGGTAGTTCTACTCCTTGGGAGAGATCTTGTGAGTTCATAAAGTGAGAGCTCACATTAATGGTCAACACAATGCTCCCTATGCCCACAAGTTAGACCTAGGATGAGTTATTATAGGTGATGTCTGTCCAGGAAACATGCACAAATGTATCTCTGTTAACATCATGCAGACAAGTACATTAGAAATTGGATGTTCCTCCCTTTTTCAGTCATGCTACAACCACTTCCTCATAAAGGAATTGCTATACACTACCAACTTGCCTTGTCCCTTCATATGCCCCTCTAGTGACAACCTTGCCTGTGACAGTGACCAAGAGTATTTAGGGTGCACCGTCTTTCAAAGAACAATAGTGGAAAATTGGGTGGGAATGTCTATTGAGGACAAAGTATTCTTGGAAATTATGGAGCAGAGACTAGTCAAAGATGACACAAACTGCTTGGTCACACCTCTTACCTTCAGACCACAGAGGCGACACCTACCTTATAAAAGAGAACAGATATAAAGGCTTTTCTCTTCTCTTCAAGGTAACTTTCAAAGTAAGTTAGAAATGAGAGAACACTTCTTTTCTTTCTTAAGGCTACCTCAACACAGGCTATCCCCGCTTCAGTCTATCCTGAATTCTGCTGCCAGACTCATCCACCTTACTAACCGCTCCATATCCGCCACCCCCCTCTGCCAATCCCTCCACTGGCTTCCGATTGCCCAACACATAAAATTCAAATTATTAACATTGATGTACAAAGCTGTTCATAACACTGCCCCAAACTACATCACCGACCTGATATCCATCTACCACCCAAAACACACTCTCCGCTCCTCACAAGACCTCCTACTCTCTAGTTCCCTGGTCTCCTCCTCCCATGCCCGTCTCCAGGACTTCTCCAGGGCTTCCCCATCCTCTGGAACTCACTACCCCAATCCATCAAACTGTTACCTACCCTCCTCACCTTTAGGCTCACCCTAAAAACCCATCTCTTCAGAGAAGCCTACCCCGCCCTCACCTAATTGCCGATCTCCTCCGCTCTTCCCACCACTCCATCCCCAACAGCTATTTCCTCCTGTACCACTATCCCCTCCCTCCTAGATTGTAAGCTCCAAGGAGCAGGGCCCTCGAACCCCTCGTGTATTGTATTGTTACTGTGCTGTCTCGCGTACTGTCTCCCATTCAAATTTACAGCACTGCGCAAACTGTTGGCGCTATATAAATACTGTATAATAATAATAAAATGAAAGAGAGAGAACATCTTTGAGGATGGTCATACAGAAATACCTGCCGATGTTTGGAGTATACCACCCCAAGAAGCCAGGTCAGATCAGAGCAGTGATTGATTCTATTGCCAACTTCAAGGGGTCCAGACCTCAATAACAAACTTCTGGGGGTGCTCTTACATTTCTACAGAGACTCATAGCTGACATCCAACAGATGTTCCATTGCTTCCTTGTCAGTGACAAAGACAGAAACTTATTGAGATTTTTTTGGTTTAGAGATAATGACCCCTTTAAAGATATATCACTGAGTACCGCATGAGAGTACACATCTTATGTAGATGACTGTTTAAATCTCTTCCTTCCAATGGGTCTGCAATTGGTCTACTAAAAAGAGCACAGCAAATGTAATCCTGCTCCAGTCTCAGACTTCACAAGATTGCTTTCAACAGTAAAATAATGAAAGCTTTCCCTTCTCAGGACCACTCCTGATGTAAGAGACTTAGACCTAGGGATGGACTCCATACAATGCAGTTTTGGTCTGCTATGGTACTTGAAATTGGATTCCTTTACTTTCCAAATAAGCATAGAGGGAAAACCTTTTACTCACAGAGGTCTCTTGTCCATGATTAATAGCCTTGTCCATTAGGATTTGCAGCCCTTTTCACCATTCAAGGTAAAGCGCTACTTAGTGACTTAACTCTGACTGGGATGTCCCACTACCCGCCGATAAAATAGACTCTTGGGTAGAGTGGAAAAGCTCTCTGACAGCTTTATCTGATCAGTGTGTTCCACACCCATATGCTCTTCCCTACTCATATGCTGTACCCTCTACAAAAGTACAAAGCCAAACACTTTGCATATTCTTTCATGCCTTTGTCAAGACAATAGCTGCTGTTGCCTACTTAAAAACTGTAGATGGCACAGCACCGCATAGGCTTTGTCATGGGCAAAGCAAAACTGGCTCCACACCCTCAGCACACCATACCTTGACTGGAACTTTGGGCTGAAGTATTAGCTGTTGAGCTAGCTGAGCTTTCTGCATCAGAAATGGACATTGACATTAAAGATGCAGATTTCTACACTGACAGCAAGGTGATGTTAGGCTACAGCTATAATGAGACTAGATGATTATATGTTTACATGCTAAGGATTCGGAGATCCACCTGTCCTACACAATGGCACTATGTATCTACTGACCATAACCCTGAAAACCAAGCTACAAGAGCTTTTGCTGCATCCTGAAAGTGACACAATTGAGTTAGGTGATAGATCCAGACTCAAATGTTACTATATGAAGTGTGGAGATCTCAGGGCAGATTTTAACTTCTGAGAGTCAGCTTAAATCCCACAGATTTAACAGATTCTTGACCCATGTCTTGATCACAGTGGCCAAGTCATCAAAACTCTTTCAAGTGAGGATGGGAGAGTCAGAAAGTTTAAGTTCATTGGAACAAGGAAGCAAAGTTATTTCTCAGACCAGTTTCTGACCTGGTCTTGTTGTTTTCTTCTGAGGACTCAAATAGTGGTATCCGTTGATACCAGGCAGGGAGTGCTTTGCCTCCAGCAGGGAAAATGAATTCTGCAATATTAAATTCGACCACTAGATGGAGCCAGTAATACATTTATTTTTTTTACAGAAACTAGAGACTGTTTAGATAAGAGTTAACAGTTAATAAAAAAATTCACATAATTCTGAACAAAAGAAACAAAAAGATGCCTTATGGAAGCACAGACTTTATCTTAGACACTCAGAGAATAGGAACCAGCTATTAAATACATTTTGTACCAAGACTATTGTATTTTTTTGCATCCTGTAAAGGCAGCATCACTGGTAGGCTTGAACCTTCTGCCATCTATAGCCTGACTGTCCATTGTGTTTTCTGTATGTTCTTACATTCTTAAATTGATTGTATGTATTTTTTCATAAGTTTCACCCCACCCTATTTTGTTAATAAAGCTTCAACATTACATTCAGTCTGGCGTATTGCAGTATAGGAGGGTTTAGCTGTATGTCGAGTTACACACACAGGGAAATATGCAGCGAGGGAAGAACAGGACATCTATTAGAAAGTTTACTAAATTATTTAAGGGACTCGTGTTATTCTTGGGCATCCCTTGATGTCTTTTCCCTGTATACTTAAATCCCTCACCCACTCAATCTGAATACGCTTTTTTTTTTTTTTTTTTTTTTTTAAATCAGATACACTTTAATCAAAGGAGAAGTACAGCCAAAGCTTTTTTTATGGTACTCCTTTGAATCACAAGAGTGCAGTTCGTTCTGAACTCCTGTGACCAGTTTACTGCCGAAAGCGGGCTAAAGCCCACTGTCGGCTGACGTCAGAGTCGGTCCAGGTTCTGAAAAGATCCCATCCATATGGTCAGGATTCACCCAAATGCCTGGACTAGCAGCTGGCTTTGCCTCTCAGCGAGCTGCTGAAATCCTGAAACAGTTGTTCCCTGCCCCCTGCTCAGCTCAGCACACTGCTGATAGCTGGAGGAGCAGAAACCAGTGACAGTGTGATCAGCAGTGTTTGATTACTCAGTTCTCAGAGGCAGTGGGGGGACAGATGCAGCATCAGAGCGATGCTGCGTCCACCTAGGTGAATAATTTTATTTTTTTTTTTTTCTTACTTAAACCCATAGTTCTTTTATGTTTTTAACATGGTTTACAAAAAAGAAATCAACATTTTTTCTCCACAAAAGAACCTCCCAGCTACTTACAACTTTCCCAATAGTGGGGTTACCCATACAACAACAAATACAAATATGAACATATGCTAGTAAAACTTCATATAGCTAATCTATAAGCACAACTACAGTGCCTTGAAAACTTATTCATACCCCTTGAAATTTTCCACATTTTTGTCATGTTACAACCAAAAATGTAATTGTATTTTATTGGGATTTTTTTGTGATAGATCAGCACAAAGTGGCACATAATTGTGAAGTGAAAGAAAAATGATAAATTTATTTATTTCAGGTACTTATATAGCGCCGTTAATTTATGCAGCGCTTCACATATAGATTTTACATTCACATCAGTCCCTAGCCCTCAAGGGGCGTACAGTCTAAGGTCCCTAACCTACATTCATATACTAGGGCCAATTTAGACAGGATCCAATTAACCTACCAGCATGTCTTTGGCGTGTGGGAGGAAACCGGAGTACCCAGAGGAAACCCAAGCAGACACAGGGAGAACATGCAAACTCCAGGCAGGTGGTGCCATGGTTGGGATTCAAACCAATGACCCTAGTACTGCCAGGCAGAAATGCTAACCATTTATCCACTGTGCTGCCTTTTTTTTTTTTTTAAATGGTTTTCAACATTTTTTACAAATAATTATCTGAAAAGTGTGGCGTGCATTTGAATTTATCCTCCTTTACTCTGATACCTCTAACTAAAATCTAGTGAAACTAATTGCCTTCAGAAGTAACCTAATTAGTAAATAGAGTTCACCTGTGTGTAATTTAATCTCAGTATAAATACAGCTGTTCTGTGAAGAGGTTTGTTAGAGAACATTAGTGAACAAACAGCATCATGAAGGCCCAGGAACACACCAGACAGGTCAGGGATAAATGTTTAACCACTAGGGGTCCGTCGGGTAACACTGACACGGAGCACAGCTGCATTGTTTTCAATGCAGATCTGCTGCCTGTTAGTTTCCAGTACACTGTTCCGGAGAGTAAAGCTTAGCTTTCTGGGACAGAGTGTTCCTGTGAAGAACACCCCCCCCCCCCGCCCACTAGTAAAGCACTCCCCTCACAGACTTAACCCTTTGATTGCCTAAAAATTTTAACCCTTTCCCCCCCCAGTGTCAGTGTTTTTTTTTTTTTGCACTGATCACTGTATTGGTGTCACTGGGGATAGCAGTGACCCCAAGTCAGCCCCCCCCCCCCCCATCCAGTGTCAGAATGTCTGCCGCAGTTCCGCCATAAGTTGCTGATCACAGCCATGAGTCACTGATCGCCGCTATTATTAGTATACAAAATAAAATCCAGTATCTATACCGCCATTTGTAAACCCTATAGCTTTTATGTAAAGCAATTAATTTACACGTATTAGGATTTTTTTTTTTAGCAAAGACATGTCTCAGAATACATTTTGGCATAAATTTATGATGATATTTGATGTTTACATTTTTTTTTACTGGACATGTTTTATAGCAAAAAATCCAAAATATTGTTTTCTTTTCTTTATAGCACAAAACATAAACGCACAGGTGATCAAATACCACTGAAAGAAAGTCCAATTCATGGGGAAAAAAGGATGTAAATTTCATTTTGGTGCAGCTTTGCATGACCGCGCAATTGTCAGTTAAAGTGACACAGCAACATGACAAACTGCTTATGTAACCACTTCCTGACCGCCCTATAGCATAAATACTACGTGATTTGCGCTGCCGTGGTTTTCACGCCCCTCCCAGATAGCATCAGATTGCCTGTCAGTAGACCAGTCCCCCCCTTTAACCCCTTGATTGCTCATACACAATAAACCTCCATTGCTAGTATAGTGTCTGAATGGATCAATATCTTTGATCAGCACTATACCAGCGTTCACATTAGTATAGTGTCCCCAAAAATGCAGCATTAATGGGATCAGCCCTGGCAACTGCCAACACCTGCGCATAGCCCCTACGCTTAACCCCTCCCTTCTCCCCCAGCAAGTGCAGTGTCAGTAGGTCACTTGCAGTTTTCGCAGAATCAGGCCTGATCTCTGTTAGCACTTGCCGGTAAATTTTGATGACTCTCATATGCAGCAGAGTGCCAGTACTAGTGCCATGCTACCTTTTGGTGAACTGGCGAATACTAGTGGCCTAGTACATCCTGGTCTTTCACATACCTCCTTAGATTGTAAGCTCCAAGGGGCAGGGGCCTCCTAACCCTCTTATATTGAACTGTATTGTTGCTGTATTGTCTCCCGTTATATTGTAAAGCGCTGAGCAAACTGTTGGCACTGTATAAATCCTGTATAATAATAATACCAGCACTGTAGTAAGACTTGGTGACGTGACAAGTTCCATAAGTGTAGTACAAGCTGGTGCGATGGCGAGCACAAGTATTGTCCCGCAGCCACCAAGAATTCACACACAGGCCTGTAGAGCCCCAAGCATCATTCCGGAAGTGCTTGCAAATCCCGACTGGCAGAACAAAAATTCTGCAGCACCCGTACTTCCCCCATCACTGCCCAACCCGGAATTCAAGTGGAAATAGCTAATTTAACTAAGCACCTTGATTTTTTTGGAGCTGTTTTTCAGGAAGATCTGTACGCATTGATTGTGGATCAAAGCATTTTATATGCACAACAATTTATTGCCGCCAACCCAAATTCAAACCTTGCCAGACCATTCGCATGGAAACTCCTTACGGTATCCAAATTTAAATTTTTTTTGGACCTAACCCTCAACATGGGCATTACTAAAAAAAATGAATTGTGGTTTTATTGGTCCACAGACCCAATTCATCATATGCCCGTGTTCTCTGCTGCCATGGCCAGGCATAGATATGAGAGTATAATGTGTTTTATGCATTTCAACGACAATACACTCTGTCATCCTCGGGTTGACCCTGAATTTGACCGGCTCCACAAAATTCAGCTCCTCACAAATCATCTTAACTAAAAATTTGCAGATGTCTATACTCCCCAGCAAAACATCTGCATTGATGAATCCCTCATTAATTTTTCAGGCCGCCTTCATTCAAACAATTTCTCCCCAGCAAGCGTGCCAGATATGGGGTCAAGATGTAGAAGACCTGTGAGAGGACAACAGGCTATACTTATAAGTTTTGGATTTACGAGGGAAAAGATAGTCACGTGGAGCCCCCCGGATGCCCAGACTACATGGGGAGTAGTGGCAAGATAGTTTGGGACTTGGTGTCATCCTTTTTCCATATGGGGTACCACTGATACGTGGACAATTTTTATTCAAGCGTGCCACTATTTAGACATACGTGGACAATTTTTATTCAAGCGTGGACAATTTTTATACAATCTTGGAACTGGTGCATGTGGCAAAGTGTGACCTAATGTGTGCCCACCATTAGAAGTGGGTGGATGCAGGATGGTATATTCTAATGGTGGGCATACCACACACTTTTGCTGGCAAAGATTTCTTTTTTTTTCATTCAGTCCATAGGCTACATACAAAAAAAAAAAAAGAACATAGCATATACAGTATTACTTCGGTTTACGAATAACTCTGTTAACGTAATTTTCAGTTTCCGAATGAAAATCCATTGAAAATAATGCCTCGGTTTACAAATTTTTTTACAAATTTTTTTCACAATACGAAGTGTATGTCAGTGCTAATTTTTAAATGCAATTGCAGTATTTTTTTTTCATCACTATAGCTCAAAACATTAGCTGTCAGTTTCCCTGGAGCTAAAGGATACTTTGTATCTTTTAAGAAACTGAAAGGAAACTTAGTTTATTTCCCCAAGTTAAAAGAAAAACAAGAAGAAACGTTCTCTCTTCTGGCTGGAGAGGGAAAGTGACTGCTGAATTTTTGAACTACTATATAGTGAAGAAAAAAAAACGGTAATTACATTTAAAAACTGGCACCTGACAGCTGAGTGTAAAATATTTTTTTTTTATTGCCAGCAATTCTTTAACATTCAGCTGTCAGTAGGGAACCCCGCTGACAGCTGAAACATTAACACATGGTTGTCACTACTAAAATACCGCATGAGTTAATAAAATACCTGATGCAGTATTTTAGTAGCTTTAACTGTTTTTCTGATCTTCGGAACAGATTACCGTAATTGGTTTTCAATGCTTTCCTATGAGAAACAGTGTTTCAATTTATGAATTTTTCGCTATACAAAATGTCTTGCAGAACGAATTAAATTTGTAAACCGAAGTACTGGTACATCACTGGACTTTGAACGGTTATACCAGGATGATGCCTACAGCTGCAGGCATTATCCTGGTATCGTTTTTTCAGCTGGCGATTGGCTTTCATGTAAAAGCAATCCTAGTGGCTAATTAGCTGCAGGATTGCTTTTACAAGCAGTGGGAGATAATGCCCCTCTCCCCCACTGCCTTCCACGGCCTTCTCTGGCAGTCCTGTGCCATCGGGGCAACCTAAGAATGCAGCCGGTGTTTCTGCCAGCTGACCATAGAGCTAATTGGAGACCAGAATGGTGCCAATCATCTCTATAGCCTAAGAAATCAGAAGCTACGAGCATTTCATCACTTCAGTTTCACAGGATATAAACAGCGCCATTTTGTAAATTGGGAAAGTACCTGATCATACCGATCTTGGTTTGATTAGATAATGTAAAAGCAGAGGAGATATCCAGAGTCTGATAGAACCCAGATTTCTCAAAAAAGAATATATGACAATGCCCATTGAAGTTATAGGGGATATTTGCATTCCCTGTGATAGCATTAAAAGTGATTTAAAAAAAATGAAGGGGACAGTGTAAAAATAATTAAAAATTAAAATAACTTAAAAAAAGTTAAATAAAAAAGTACCCTCTCCCACACGCGCGCATCTGCGTTCGTGAGCGTTGACCCTGTGCCAGTATGGAAACAGCGGTTGCACCATGCATGTGAGGTATCGCCACGAACGTCAGATGAAGGGCAGTAATTATAACACTAGACCTCCTCTGTAAATCTTAAATGGTAGCTTGTAAAGGCTTTTAAATCTTTGCCTATGGATATTAAAAACATATGCAGTTTGTCGCCATTGCACGGGGCATGCGCAGTTTTAAAGCATGTCATGTTTGGGATCTATTTACTCGGCATACCATCATATTTTAGAATTTACCAAATAATTGGCCAATATTTTCTGTTTTTGTGCATTAAAAGTAAAATAAGTGTATTTTTTTAAAATTGCGTTTGAAAAATCGCTGTGTGAGTATTATGTGACATAAAAAATTGCAGCACCCACCATTTTATTCACTACGGTGTTTGCTTTGAAAAATTATATAATATCTGGGGTTTAAATTAATTTCCTAGCAAAAAATACTGATTTTTTTTTTTTTTTCATGTGAACAAAGTGTCAGAAAAGGATTGGTCTTCAGGTGGTTAGAAGAGTGAGTAATGTGTGGCATAAACTTCTAATCCTGGGCATAAAATGCACCCACCCCCCAAAACGACCCCTTTTTGGAAAGTAGACACCCCAAACTATTTGCTAAGAGGCATGTTGAATCAATAGAAGAATTTATTTTTTTACCACAAGTTTTTGGAAAATGACAAACAAATTTTTTTTATTTTTTTACACAAAATTGTCACTTAAATGATTTATTGCTCACACATGCCATGGGTATATGTAGAATTACTCCCCAAAATACATTCTGCTACTTCTCCGGAGTATGGAGGTATCACAAGTGAGAGATGTTTTGGCAGTTTAGCCATGTATACTTTCCTCATTACACTTCCTGACCACCTATCACAGTTTCGGAGGCCCTGAAATGCCAGGATAGCACCAACCCCCCCCCCCCCCAAATGACCACTTTTTGGAAAGTAGACACGCCAAGGAGTTTGATCAGAAGCATGGTGAGTATTTTACAGATCTCATTTGTTGACACAAGTTTTTGAAAATTTAAGAAAAAAACAACTTTTTTTTACTTTTCTTTTTTTATATTTCAAACCCTTTTGAGAAAAAATGAGATCTGCAAAATACTCACCATGCCTTGGGGTGTCTACTTTCCAAAAAGGAGTAATTGGGGGGGGGGTTGGTGCTATCCTGGCATTTCAGGGCCTCCAAAACTGTGATAGGTAGTGAGGAAGTGAAATGAGGAAGTTACACACCTTCAGGCTTTCAAAGTGGTCATTGGATTTCAGGCTCCTGTATGTGGGTAGGCTCCCAAAAAGTCTCACATGTGGTACCCCCATACTCGGTAGAAGTAGCAAAATGTATTTTGCGGTGTAATTCTACATATACCCATGGCTTGTGTAAGAAATATAAAATTTAAATGACAACTTTTGTGTAAAAAAAAAAAAAAAATACGTTTGTCATTTTCCAGAAACTTGTGGAAAAAAATAAATCTTCCATGGACTCCATATGCCTCTCAGCAGATAGCTTAGGGTGTCTACTTTCCGAAAAGGGGTCATTTGGGGGTGTTTGTACTATCCTGGTATTTTAGCACCTCAAGAAATGTGATGAGCAGTCAGAAAGCAAAAGCTGTGTAAATTCCATTATCTATACCATAGTTTGTAGATGCTATAACTTTCATACAAAGCAATAAATATACACTTATTGGGATTTTTTTTAACCAAAAACATGTAGCAGAATACATTTTGGCCTAAATTTATGATGAAATTTTAGGGTTTTTTTTTATGACAGAAATGAGTAAATATCTTTTTTTTTCTAAATTTTTTTGTTTATAGCACAGGTGATCAAATACCACCAAAAGAAAGCTCGATTTGTGTAAAAAAAAGGACAAATTTCATTTATGTTCTGTATTGCATGACCGCACAATTGTCAGTTAATCTAGTGCAGTGCTGAATAGCAAAATAATGCCTTAATTGCAGTATCTATAACCATAGTTTGTAGACGCTATAACTTTCACACAAAGCAATCAATATATACTTATTGGGATTTTGTTTTACCAAAAACATGTAGCAGAATTTTGGCCTAAATTTGTAATTAACTTTGAGTTTACTATACTATATATTTTTTATAGCCGAAAGTAAAAAATATTGTTCTTCAAAATTTTCGGTCCGGTCTTTTTTAGTTTATAGCACGAAAAATAAAACATGCACAGGTGATTAAATACCACCAAAAGAAAGCTCTATAAATTTTGTTTGGGTACAGCATTGCATGACCACGCAATTATCAGTTGAATTAGTGTAACGCCGCATAGCAAAAAGAGGCCTGGTCATTAAGGGGGGTAAATCCTCTAGAGGGCAAGTGGTTAAAGCAGGGTTAGATTATTATTATTATACAGGATTTATATAGCGCCAGCGTTTGCTCAGCACTTTACAATATAAAGGGAGACAATACAGTTCAATACAAGAGGGTTAGGAGGGCCCTGCTCCTTGGCACTTACAATCTTAGAGTTATTAAAAAATTTCCCAAGCTTTGAACATCTTTGAGCACTGTTCAAGCCATCATCCAAAAATGGAAAGAGTATGGCACAACTGCAAACCTACCAAGACATGGCCGTCCACCTAAACTGACAGGCCAGGCAAAAACAACATTATTCAGAGAAGCAGCCAAGAGGTCCATGGTAACTCTGGAGGAGCTGCAGAGATCCACAGCTCAGGTGGAAGAATTTGTCCACAGGACAACTATTAGTCCTGCACTCCACAAATCTGGCCTTTATGGAAGAATTGCAAGAAGAAAGCCATTGTTGAAAGAAAGCCATAAGAAGTCCCGTTTACAGTTTGCAAGAAGCCATGTGGGAGATACAGCAAACATGTGGAAGAAAGTGCTCTGGTCAGATGAGACCAAAACGTAACTTTTTGGCCTAAAAAGATGGTGGCAGCATCATGTTGTGGGGATGCTTTTCTTAAGCAGGGACAGGGAAGCTGGTCTGAGTTGAAAGGAAGATAGACGGAGCCAAATACAGGGCAATCTTAGAAGAAAACCTGTTAGAGTCTGCAAATGACTTGAGACTGGGGCGGAGGTTCACCTTCCAGGAAGACAATGATCCTGAACATACAGCCAGAGCTACAATGGAATGGTTTAGATCAAAGCATATTCATGTGTTAGAATGACCCAGTCAAAGTCCAGACCTAAATCCATTTGAGAATCTGTGGCAAGACTTGAAAATTGCTGTTCACAGATACTCTCTATCCAATCTGACGAGCTTGAGCTATTTTGCAAAGAATGGGCAAAAATTTCACTCTCTAGATGTGCAGAGCTGGTAAAGACATACCCAAAAAGACTTGCAGCTGTAATTGCAGTGAAAGGTGGTTCTACAAAGTATTTACTTAGGGGCAAAGGCGTCCCTAGGGTTGGTGTCAACCGGAGCGGTAGCAAGTGGTGTCACCCCTCCAGAGAGGAAGGAGCGGTAACGGTGTAGCAGTAAAATGAGTATCCCGACCTGTGAAGATATGTATCCCCTGAAGCAACTGCGTATGTGTCGGTTTCAGGCCGAAGAAGACGATCTCTGACTTTAGCACAGAGCTGCCACAGTTTACCCCTTAGAGGCTGCAAATCGCTGAAGCTGATCCTGTGGATCACTATGGATTGCAAGATCAGTTAACTTAGGCTGAACTGCTGTAATACTGACACTCAGTGGCTGAATATCTCCTTGCCATGGGAAATCTGCCATACTGAAGTTTCTATCTGCCAAACCCAGCTCTGATGAAGAAGGGAGCATCCTTCGAAACGCGTTAGCCTTCACCCCCCCCCCCCCTTTTTTATTTACCTGTAACCCTGTTTGAATTATGGTTACTTATGCCTGTTATACAATCATTTTGTGAGTATATTTCCTTATTAATAAAATTAGTCATTATTTATTGAGGTAATGCGCAAGGTTTGTGCGCTCTTTCTTTCATCTTCCTCTACAGTTTTATTAAGCTTCCCCAGCTTCATGATAGAGCTGCACAACCTCTGATCACCAGTGGATGAATACACAACACGCTGCTTGTCACTAACGCCTGTTTGATCTGAGTCCTTGAGCGCAGGAGATAATGGATCTTTGGTGACCTAAACTGGCACACCCATGCAATTGATGTTGGTAGAGTTGGAGGGGGCACTGAAGGAGTTAAAAGAAACAGTACAGATTTGCCCCAATTTACTAACCACAGAGCACCAAAGGTATTGATAATATCCAAGGCTGCAGCCAATGACTGGAGAGTGTCGTCCGCATAAAGGGACACTTTTTCCATCAGGTTTGACCAGTATGCCCTGGACCCAAGGAGATGCTCTCAGGAGTAATGACATGGGCAATAGCTAGGGCAAAGAGGCCTGGAGAGAGAGGGCACCCTTGTCTCATACCTCGGTGGAGTCGGATAGGAAATTGCCAAACTCTGGCTGTAGGAGCAGAATATAGGTGTTGAACCCAAGAGATGAAAGTTGGGCCAATCCCAATTTACGCATTACCAACCACAAGTAGTCCCACTCCACCGAGTCAAAAGCTTTTTTCGCGTCAAGAGAGGCCACCACCCCCAGGGCCCCAGGGTTATCAGCATGAGCAATAATAGTAATTAACCTCTGTAAATTGATGTCAGTGCCTTTGGCAGACAGTAAACCAATTTGATCTCTATGAATCAAGGAGAGAATCATTTTATTGAGTCGAGTACCTTGGTAATAATTTCTGCATCTACATTCAGAAGAGATATGGACTGGTAAGAAGAACAAAGTTCTGGATCTTTACCCGGCTTGGGTACTACTACTATGATGGCTTGCAGCATAGACTCTGGGATAGTGGCATCATCTAGGGCAGACATGAAACTTTACTGCCAAAGGATCACTGTAGGTTATAAAGAATTCTAAGCGGAAACCATCATCTACTGGGGTTTTCCTGTTTGCATAGAACTCAAGGCCCTTTGAATCTCCTTCACAGTGATTGGAGCATCAAGTAGCTGCCATGAGCTATCACAAAGAACAGGGAACTTGGTCTCATCCAAAAAATAGCGCAACCTCTTGGGATCATGAGCAGAGAAAGATGAATACAGGTATAATAGTATAATACAGTATAATAGTTCGCAGTATAATAGTTCGCAAAGCGAGCATTAATGCCATCCAGCGCATTCTGCATGGCCGCAATATGCATAGAGGAGGATTGCTCCTTGGACAGCCATGACAATAGTCGCCCTAATCTCTCTCCCTGCTTAAAGATCCTCTGAGACTGATGTAGCAGCTGCTTTTTTATCATAGCAACCCGAAGGAGCATCACCTCTCACAGTGCAGCCTGCAAGTTCCCATATGCTCCCTTGTCACCACTATCTGTGTACCTTGTCTCCAGTTCCCTAGTGTCAGGGCTCCCAGGTGTGACCAGAGGTGTGTGGCTGACGCAGGGAAACGCAGACCTCAGATATGTTATAAACAATATAATTTATTAACACTAACAATACAAACATAAACGCAGTGCAATACTAAAACATAATACAGTGCAACCAAACCAAACCAACCACCCACAGATAACAGTACATACAAGCAAGCGTCGTCAGGCAGGCCGGGTCAATATCAATAGGGCAGGTAGGTACAGGGGGAGCAAGCGGAGATTGGTCGGGGTCACAGGCCAGGTTCAGCAGGTAGCAAGCAGCGTTGTACAGAGGGTCAGGCAGAGGGATGGTCAGGGTCACAAGCCAGGGATCAGAACAGGTAGCAAGCAGCGTGGTACAGAGGGTCAGGCAGAGGGATGGTCAGGAGCGAGCCGGGATCAGAGCAGGAGAAGTCAGCAGCGGTTCAGAAACAGGATGCAGGACAGAAACAGGATACAGGGCCCAGGACAAACACAACACCAAGGCAGAGTCTGTGGGTCTGGCCATCCCTTAAATACCCCAGCATAATCAGTTCCAGGTGTTAGCTGGCTGCAAAGTTGAGTCTCTGATTGCTGGGAGCATCCGCTGGCCAGCCCTGGTACTGCAGATCAAAAGGCAGGTGAGTCCCACCATTGCTGGCCAGTCCATTCCTGACAGTACCCCCCCCTCAAGGAGCGGCCTCAGGACGCTCCAAACAGTCCTAGCTGGGAAAAATGTTCCACCGCCCGGGTCTGGTAACTGGCGGGATATCAAAGACTGGCACACCGGGCAGGACTCCGGGCAGCGGTACACCGGGCAGAGGCACATCGGGCTGGACTCCGGGCAGAGGCACACTGGGCAGAGGCACACCGGGCAGAGGCACATCGGGCTGGACTCCGGGCAGAGGCACACCGGGCTGGACTCCGGGCAGAGGCACACCGGGCAGAGGCACATCGGGCTGGACTCCGGGCAGAGGCACATCGGGCTGGACTCCGGGCAGAGGCACATCGGGCTGAACTCCGGGCAGAGGCACATCGGGCTGGACTCCGGGCAGAGGCACATCGGGCTGGACTCCGGGCAGAGGCACATCGGGCTGGACTCCGGGCAGAGGCACATCAGGCTGGACTCCGGGCAGAGGCACATCGGGCTGGACTCCGGGCAGAGGCACATCGGGCTGGACTCCGGGCAGAGGCACACCGGGCAGAGGCACATCGGGCAGAGGCACATCGGGCAGAGGCACATTGGGCTGGACTCCGGGCAGAGGCACATCAGGCAGGACTCCGGGCAGAGGCACATCGGGCTACCAGGAGAAGCAGCAGGCAGCGGGCCACCAGGCGGAGCGGCAGGCACCGGGCCCCCGGGCGGGGCGGCAGGCACCGGGCCCCCGGGCGGGGCGGCAGGCACCGGGCCCCCGGGCGGGGCGGCAGGCCTCGGGCCCCCAGGTGGGGCGGCAGGCCTCGGGCCCCCAGGCGGGGCAACAGGCCTCGGGCCCCCAGGCGGAGCGGCGGGCGCCAGACCCCCAGGCGGGGCTACAGGTCTCGGGCCCTCAGGCGGAGCGGCGGGCGCCGGACCCCCAGATGGAGCGACAGGTCTCGGGCCCTCAGGCGGAGCAGCAGGTCTCGGGCCCCCAGGCGAAGCGGCGGGCACCGAGTCACCAGGCACGACAGTGGGCACCGAGTCGTCTGGCAAGACTGCGGGCACCGAGTCAACTGGCGGAACAGCGGGCATCGAGTCAACTGGCGGAACTGCGGGCACCGAGTCGTCTGGCAAGACTGCGGGCACCGAGTCGTCTGGCAAGACTGCGGGCACCGAGTCGTCTGGCAAGACTGCGGGCACCGAGTCGACTGGCAAGACTGCGGGCACCGAGTCGTCTGGCAAGACTGCGGGCACCGAGTCGTCTGGCAAGACTGCGGGCACCGAGTTGTCTGGCAAGACTGCGGGCACCGAGTCGTCTGGCAAGACTGCGGGCATCGAGTCAACTGGCGGAACAGCGGGCACCGAGTCGTCTGGCAAGACTGCGGGCACGAGTCGCCTGGCAAGACTGCGGGCACCGAGTCGTCTGGCAAGACTGCGGGCACCGAGTCGTCTGGCAAGACTGCGGACACCGAGTCAACTGGCGGAACAGCGGGCATCGAGTCAACTGGCGGAACAGCGGGCATAGAGTCAACTGGCGGAACAGCGGGCATAGAGTCAACTGGCAAGACTGCGGGCACCGAGTCGTCTGGCAAGACTGCGGGCACCGAGTCGTCTGGCAAGACTGCGGGCACCGAGTCGTCTGGCAAGACTGCGGGCACCGAGTCGTCTGGCAAGACTGCGGGCACCGAGTCGACTGGCGGAACAGCGGGCACCGAGTCGTCTGGCAAGACAGTGGGCTCCGAGTCAACAGGCACGACAGTGGGCACCGGGTCATCAGGTATCGGATTGTCTGGCTCGACAGCGGGCATCGGGTCACCAGGTACGACAGCGGGCTCTGAGTCAATTGGCACGACAGCGGGCACTGGATCAGGTACCGGATCATCTGGATCAACAGCGGGCATCGAGTCAACTGGCCTAATAGGATCGTCGGGCTGGATCAGTTCATCATGCTGAGTAGCGGCATCAGGCTGAATGCAGGCATCAGGCTGAGTAGAGGCTTCAGGCTGAGTAGAGGCTTCAGGCTGAGTAGAGGCATCAGGCTGAAGAGAGGCTTCAGGCTGAGTAGAGGCTTCAGGCTGAGTCACGGAAGGCAGGTTCACCGGTTTGGATACTGGCAGGATGGTATTGGTTGGAAAGAATTTTCGCTTTTTTCTGGTTTTAACTACTGGAGCACTGCAAGTAAACGCAGGTTTGCAAACGAATGGAGCAGCTGGAGACAGAGAAAAACTGGAGGATGGAACAGGAGAGGGAGCAGTTGCTACAGAGGGCTTTTTTACAGGGTTAAAGGCAGGATAGGTGCAGCGAGTGGGAACAGGGTACTGACATGCGGTAGATAGCCAAGTATACTGGGCTGTAACTGGAGGAGCTGGTGGGAATACAGGAGTAGAGTTAGAAGCAGGACTGGGTTTTTGTAAGCTGACTGAGGCTGGGTGCAACAAGTCTGTCCATGTCTGCAGTAGGGGTTGAACAAAGCTGAGCTTACACAAAGCCTGTCTGGTCAATGACTGCACTGCGTTTATACAATCTCTTAGTGTCTGTGGTGAACATGTGGAATAACGCTCCAGAAAGTAACCCACATCATCCTCTAATAACCACACCAGGGACTCTACCTGGTCTGCACTAAATGGTGGCAAAAATTCATCCCTGCATTCGGGGGAACCAGATGAAACCAACTCAGCACAAACCTCAATCAAAGGCTGCACCTCAGAGAACTCTGTGCCCTGATCTACTAGAACATGAGCGAGCCGTATACATTCTAGTAGTTGATCCCTGGGATACTCCTTCAGAGTTTGATACGCATACTCCCTGTCATCAAACACTAGCAGATATAAATACACAACCTCATCCAGATCCATCCTTCCCATCAGCAAACCAAGATGGCTTCCCTGTGCAGCCACTTCTGGTCAGGATTGGCCTTGGTGTAATGTCAGGGCTCCCAGGTGTGACCAGAGGTGTGTGGCTGACGCAGGGAAACGCAGACCTCAGATATGTTATAAACAATATAATTTATTAACACTAACAATACAAACATAAACGCAGTGCAATACTAAAACATAATACAGTGCAACCAAACCAAACCAACCACCCACAGATAACAGTACATACAAGCAAGCGTCGTCAGGCAGGCCGGGTCAATATCAATAGGGCAGGTAGGTACAGGGGGAGCAAGCGGAGATTGGTCGGGGTCACAGGCCAGGTTCAGCAGGTAGCAAGCAGCGTTGTACAGAGGGTCAGGCAGAGGGATGGTCAGGGTCACAAGCCAGGGATCAGAACAGGTAGCAAGCAGCGTGGTACAGAGGGTCAGGCAGAGGGATGGTCAGGAGCGAGCCGGGATCAGAGCAGGAGAAGTCAGCAGCGGTTCAGAAACAGGATGCAGGACAGAAACAGGATACAGGGCCCAGGACAAACACAACACCAAGGCAGAGTCTGTGGGTCTGGCCATCCCTTAAATACCCCAGCATAATCAGTTCCAGGTGTTAGCTGGCTGCAAAGTTGAGTCTCTGATTGCTGGGAGCATCCGCTGGCCAGCCCTGGTACTGCAGATCAAAAGGCAGGTGAGTCCCACCATTGCTGGCCAGTCCATTCCTGACAGTACCCCCCCCTCAAGGAGCGGCCTCAGGACGCTCCAAACAGTCCTAGCTGGGAAAAATGTTCCACCGCCCGGGTCTGGTAACTGGCGGGATATCAAAGACTGGCACACCGGGCAGGACTCCGGGCAGCGGTACACCGGGCAGAGGCACATCGGGCTGGACTCCGGGCAGAGGCACACTGGGCAGAGGCACACCGGGCAGAGGCACATCGGGCTGGACTCCGGGCAGAGGCACACCGGGCTGGACTCCGGGCAGAGGCACACCGGGCAGAGGCACATCGGGCTGGACTCCGGGCAGAGGCACATCGGGCTGGACTCCGGGCAGAGGCACATCGGGCTGGACTCCGGGCAGAGGCACATCGGGCTGGACTCCGGGCAGAGGCACATCGGGCTGGACTCCGGGCAGAGGCACATCGGGCTGGACTCCGGGCAGAGGCACATCAGGCTGGACTCCGGGCAGAGGCACATCGGGCTGGACTCCGGGCAGAGGCACATCGGGCTGGACTCCGGGCAGAGGCACACCGGGCAGAGGCACATCGGGCAGAGGCACATCGGGCAGAGGCACATCAGGCTGGACTCCGGGCAGAGGCACATCAGGCAGGACTCCGGGCAGAGGCACATCGGGCTACCAGGAGAAGCAGCAGGCAGCGGGCCACCAGGCGGAGCGGCAGGCACCGGGCCCCCGGGCGGGGCGGCAGGCACCGGGCCCCCGGGCGGGGCGGCAGGCACCGGGCCCCCGGGCGGGGCGGCAGGCCTCGGGCCCCCAGGCGGGGCGGCAGGCCTCGGGCCCCCAGGCGGGGCAACAGGCCTCGGGCCCCCAGGCGGAGCGGCGGGCGCCAGACCCCCAGGCGGGGCTACAGGTCTCGGGCCCTCAGGCGGAGCGGCGGGCGCCGGACCCCCAGATGGAGCGACAGGTCTCGGGCCCTCAGGCGGAGCAGCAGGTCTCGGGCCCCCAGGCGAAGCGGCGGGCACCGAGTCACCAGGCACGACAGTGGGCACCGAGTCGTCTGGCAAGACTGCGGGCACCGAGTCAACTGGCGGAACAGCGGGCATCGAGTCAACTGGCGGAACTGCGGGCACCGAGTCGTCTGGCAAGACTGCGGGCACCGAGTCGTCTGGCAAGACTGCGGGCACCGAGTCGTCTGGCAAGACTGCGGGCACCGAGTCGACTGGCAAGACTGCGGGCACCGAGTCGTCTGGCAAGACTGCGGGCACCGAGTCGTCTGGCAAGACTGCGGGCACCGAGTTGTCTGGCAAGACTGCGGGCACCGAGTCGTCTGGCAAGACTGCGGGCATCGAGTCAACTGGCGGAACAGCGGGCACCGAGTCGTCTGGCAAGACTGCGGGCACGAGTCGCCTGGCAAGACTGCGGGCACCGAGTCGTCTGGCAAGACTGCGGGCACCGAGTCGTCTGGCAAGACTGCGGACACCGAGTCAACTGGCGGAACAGCGGGCATCGAGTCAACTGGCGGAACAGCGGGCATAGAGTCAACTGGCGGAACAGCGGGCATAGAGTCAACTGGCAAGACTGCGGGCACCGAGTCGTCTGGCAAGACTGCGGGCACCGAGTCGTCTGGCAAGACTGCGGGCACCGAGTCGTCTGGCAAGACTGCGGGCACCGAGTCGTCTGGCAAGACTGCGGGCACCGAGTCGACTGGCGGAACAGCGGGCACCGAGTCGTCTGGCAAGACAGTGGGCTCCGAGTCAACAGGCACGACAGTGGGCACCGGGTCATCAGGTATCGGATTGTCTGGCTCGACAGCGGGCATCGGGTCACCAGGTACGACAGCGGGCTCTGAGTCAATTGGCACGACAGCGGGCACTGGATCAGGTACCGGATCATCTGGATCAACAGCGGGCATCGAGTCAACTGGCCTAATAGGATCGTCGGGCTGGATCAGTTCATCATGCTGAGTAGCGGCATCAGGCTGAATGCAGGCATCAGGCTGAGTAGAGGCTTCAGGCTGAGTAGAGGCTTCAGGCTGAGTAGAGGCATCAGGCTGAAGAGAGGCATCAGGCTGAAGAGAGGCTTCAGGCTGAGTAGAGGCTTCAGGCTGAGTCACGGAAGGCAGGTTCACCGGTTTGGATACTGGCAGGATGGTATTGGTTGGAAAGAATTTTCGCTTTTTTCTGGTTTTAACTACTGGAGCACTGCAAGTAAACGCAGGTCTGCAAACGAATGGAGCAGCTGGAGACAGAGAAAAACTGGAGGATGGAACAGGAGAGGGAGCAGTTGCTACAGAGGGCTTTTTTACAGGGTTAAAGGCAGGATAGGTGCAGCGAGTGGGAACAGGGTACTGACATGCGGTAGATAGCCAAGTATACTGGGCTGTAACTGGAGGAGCTGGTGGGAATACAGGAGTAGAGTTAGAAGCAGGACTGGGTTTTTGTAAGCTGACTGAGGCTGGGTGCAACAAGTCTGTCCATGTCTGCAGTAGGGGTTGAACAAAGCTGAGCTTACACAAAGCCTGTCTGGTCAATGACTGCACTGCGTTTATACAATCTCTTAGTGTCTGTGGTGAACATGTGGAATAACGCTCCAGAAAGTAACCCACATCATCCTCTAATAACCACACCAGGGACTCTACCTGGTCTGCACTAAATGGTGGCAAAAATTCATCCCTGCATTCGGGGGAACCAGATGAAACCAACTCAGCACAAACCTCAATCAAAGGCTGCACCTCAGAGAACTCTGTGCCCTGATCTACTAGAACATGAGCGAGCCGTATACATTCTAGTAGTTGATCCCTGGGATACTCCTTCAGAGTTTGATACGCATACTCCCTGTCATCAAACACTAGCAGATATAAATACACAACCTCATCCAGATCCATCCTTCCCATCAGCAAACCAAGATGGCTTCCCTGTGCAGCCACTTCTGGTCAGGATTGGCCTTGGTGTAATGTCAGGGCTCCCAGGTGTGACCAGAGGTGTGTGGCTGACGCAGGGAAACGCAGACCTCAGATATGTTATAAACAATATAATTTATTAACACTAACAATACAAACATAAACGCAGTGCAATACTAAAACATAATACAGTGCAACCAAACCAAACCAACCACCCACAGATAACAGTACATACAAGCAAGCGTCGTCAGGCAGGCCGGGTCAATATCAATAGGGCAGGTAGGTACAGGGGGAGCAAGCGGAGATTGGTCGGGGTCACAGGCCAGGTTCAGCAGGTAGCAAGCAGCGTTGTACAGAGGGTCAGGCAGAGGGATGGTCAGGGTCACAAGCCAGGGATCAGAACAGGTAGCAAGCAGCGTGGTACAGAGGGTCAGGCAGAGGGATGGTCAGGAGCGAGCCGGGATCAGAGCAGGAGAAGTCAGCAGCGGTTCAGAAACAGGATGCAGGACAGAAACAGGATACAGGGCCCAGGACAAACACAACACCAAGGCAGAGTCTGTGGGTCTGGCCATCCCTTAAATACCCCAGCATAATCAGTTCCAGGTGTTAGCTGGCTGCAAAGTTGAGTCTCTGATTGCTGGGAGCATCCGCTGGCCAGCCCTGGTACTGCAGATCAAAAGGCAGGTGAGTCCCACCATTGCTGGCCAGTCCATTCCTGACACCTAGATCAGTTCTCAGCATCAGCCAGAGTTGCTTTGGATTGCCTGTGAACAATGCCAATAGTGGTCTGGTAGTGGCCACGAACATAAGCCACCCCCAGGCCAGCTGCGTTTTGGTTGCTCAGCCAGTAGTCCTCCAGATGTTATAGGCTCAACACATTTGTCAGGCCCATTTAGACAAAAGGGAATCCATGGCTGCATTAGGAGCAAATTTATCTAGATGCAGACATGGAGTCATGTTCAAATCACGTATCATGTAGCAATACAAATTTACCTTCAGGGTCCAGATGCAGGTCCAAAAGCATGAAGGATACAGACTTACAAACTAGAACACTCACCCCCTGCACATAGGAATAATATGTGGTGTGGTAATAATGAGCTACCCAAGGTTTTTTAAGTATTCTGCTCCCAGTCAGATGGGTCTCTTGAAACATATAAATATCTGGCTGATAGGTCTTTAAATAATTAAACATTAGGGGGTGTTTGATTTTTGAATTAAGACCCGGGACATTCCAAGAGAGAATAGTTAGAGAGAAATGACTTAATCCAACAATGGAGAAAATCTGGACCTCTGCGAGCATAACCATGCATCATACGCAACAGTAAATCATCTACAGTGCGTATTAGTAGTACAGAGACCATCTTCATAGTAACAGTTCACAAGGGACCATAGTCCAGGGAAAAACAAAAACAGGAAGCAAACAAAAATAAAACTCCCCATCCCACTCTGATCCTTTGTGGACATCAAAACCATGCCACATTTTGCTCCAAGAACTAAACATGGTCAATAACCAAACAAGGTTGTGAACAGTGAACAACTAATCAAATGCAAGTCCAGTTGCACCTCAAAGAGATGCTGTGAAAGGGAGGGGGAAACACATAGTCTTCACTATCACCCGACCTAGGTTCAGGGGCACAAACTTGGGTATGAACAGGATCAAGTTCCAATAATAAAAGCAATAAAATTGCTGCCCGGTATCCTTCAAACATATGGCATGGAGCATAAGCTCATCCAAGCTATGGGTAAACAGGGTCCAGAGTTCTCCAGTGATCTCAATAATTTCAGACAGTTGTAGCATCAGTGGTAGGACATTGGGCCACAACAGGATAGGCAACAAAAACCATCAAATGTTCAGCCGCCTCAGAGCCCAAAGGCAGCAGCCAATCCAGGAGAGGAAAGACAAGACACAGGCTGGTGACTAAGGCCGTGGAGAATGGTAGTCCCTGAGGAACACCATGTACAGCGACTGAGGATTCCAGAGGCCATTAGAAGAAGAACAGCCACAGGAAGCGTGGAGGCCTGCCCGCTCAAGGTGCACCATAAGGCTCTGATATCTCACAGAACAGTGGTGGAACAGAGGACAAGCAGAGAATCATACTCTCGGAAAGGTGTTAAGACAGTGCGAGGCAACCTCTTGTCTAGTAAAAAATCGAACAGACTCACCATCATGGACACTCAAGCAGGCCAGGAATAGCATGCTGTATTTCACACCCCTTTGGCGGAGAGACTGCTTCACTGATTCAAAGAACTTGCAGAGTTTTTGGGTGTCCACGGAGAAGTCCAAGAAGATCATGAGTTTAGTCGCCTCAAACCAGATGACATCCAGCTTGCGGACCTTTCGGAACACCAAGTCTCTATCATGAAAGTTCAGCAGGCGAAAAATAAAGGTGCGAGACAGTGTTCCAGGAGGGCCTCTACTAAATAGCTTCCAGTGAGCCTTTTCCACCGCAAAGAAGGCAGAGAAGGTGGCCTGCGGGAACAGAGATCAAGGCCTTCTGTGCACTCCAGCAGCCCCAGAATACAGAGGTTTTTGTGGCAGTTGCGATTCAGTATCTTCCATTCTAGATTCAAGCGTCTTCACTTTGGTTTGGAGGATATGCAGGTAGGCCGTATGATCTCTGAGGACGTCTTCAGAGTCGCCAATCAATTGCTCCGCTTCCATGATGCGACCCTGAATCTTGTCAAGGTTTCTCCATAGAAAGCCAACATCTATCTGCAGGGAGTTTATCTTGATGGTCAGGGCATTCTGGCAGCCCGTAATGACCTGCATGAGCGCCGCAAAGTTGGCTTGTTCAGTGAGAGCCGGGTCAGGGTCTTTCATCTGTGTCATCATATTGCCTACTCGCACCATGTGGGCTCCCGCCCCAGTAGAGGTAGCAACTGCTGTATTGTGTCGCCAGGGCTCCAAATGCTGCCGGTCTCTGGTCATTATCCATGGAGGAGTCTGAGTAAGTGTCCTCTGGGTTCAAAGGAGGGACAGGGCAACTAATCAGGATAAAAACTTCCCTATGGCAGCAGAGCTCTTCAGTTAGACATCTGTCTCAGTCGCCATCTTGGACACACCCCCGGTTAAGTTTTATTTTTAATAAACATATTGAAAATGGCTTTTGAAAATACTTTAACATGTGAAAAACATATAAGAGATTTAAGTGATTGGGTTTACATATACTAGACATACTGTATACTGTATGCAATGTGCAGTCTCCTTTTCTCTGTTTCATTAACAGCAGTTCTGACAATCTCATAGATCAGGTGCTGTGACATGCGGGATATATTTAGAGAGTTAACAGAGCTCACCATGAGAAAAACATGCCAGATTACAAATAGAAAGAATGAGAAAGCTTACCCCTCACCACACTTCTAGTATTATCCCCTTCGCTGCCCATAAAATGAGCTGAAATTCGGTCTGTGAGTGGCCCTGTTGGCACCCTCCTGCCCAACATTCTTTGACTGAAAAAAGTGTTTAGTGAAAAATTCTTGGATGAAAAACAGCTGCATCCAATATGACTGTGATGCTGCCGTGCGCATCTATTCTGTCTGAGTTGCTTGAATTCCTCCATTCCACCATGAACCTAAGTATTATTAAGCCTTTGCACCTGTGTGTTAATGTTCAAGCAATGTTTCTTTATGGGGAAGCCAGACCACTCTAGTTCCTGTGGTGTTCGCCGCCGCTTGAGTATTCCCATATTCTGTGTGTTGTTTGATTCAGTGTTTTCTCTCTGGCTGTGCAGTTATTTGGTTGCACTGTGCCCACATGGGTGTGTTAGAGAGCCACAACCTTGGGGATGCCTTGCAGAGCAACATCCACAGGGACAGACTAAAACATTTAATGTGAAAATGGCTTAATGTAGCTTAACGTACCATAATGTGCCTAAATCTCAATCAATTGACTTGAAACTTTGCACAGCCCAAGTTCTCAACGTCCCAAACATGTCCTAGAAGTTTCATAGATTTTGGACTTCCACAAAGAAAATGGGGGACATTAAGCTTGTTTTTTGGGGAGCTTAATGTGGCTTAACGTACAAAAAAGAGCTTAGATGTTGACCAATTTCCCCCAAACCTCAAACATTAGAAGACTCTATCTATGGCAACATATTCTGAAAATTGCAGATCATTTGGTAAATCATACCAAAAGTTATTCACATTAAGCTATATTTTACAGTGCTAAAACATTTAATGTGAACCGCTTAATGTAAAAAGAGCGTAACGTACCATAAAGTGCCTAAACCTCAATCAATTGACTTGAAACTTTGCACAGCCCAAGTTCTCAACATCCCAAACATGTCCAAGAAGTTTCATAGATTTTGAACTTCCACAAAGAAAATGGAGGACAGTAAGCTTTTTTTGGGGGGTGCTTAATGTAGCTTAACGTACAAAAAACAGCTTAGATGTTTACCAATCTCCCCCAAACTTCACACAGTAGAAGACTCTATCTATGGCAACATATTCTGAAATTTTCAGGTCATTTGGTAAATCACACTTAAAGTTATTCACATTAAAGTATATTTTACATTGTACTCGGGTTTTGTATCATTGCATTATCTGTATTTTCTTGTTTGAGTTACTGCTGTGTCGCTGTAGATTGTGCCTGCTGTTTCGCTTAGGCACCCTGTACATGTCTTTTGTACCATTATGTATTTTATTAATAAAGGCTTTCTTTTTGGAAAAAAAAAAGTATATTTTACAGTGCTAAAACATTTAATGTGAAGAGCTTAATGTAAAAAGAGCTTAACGTACCATAATGTGCCTAAACCTCAATCAATTGACTTGACACTTAGCACAGCCCAAGTTCTCAATGTCCCAAACATGTCCTAGAAGTGTCATAGATTCCAGCCTTCCACAAAGAAAATGGGGGACATTAAGCTTGTTTTTTGGGGAACTTAATGTAGCTTAATGTACAAAAAAGAGCTTAGATGTTGACCAATTTCCCCCAAACTTTATACATTAGAAGACCCTATCTATAGCAACATATTCTGAAAATTTCAGATCATTTGGTAAATCACACCAAAAGTTATTCACATTAAGCTATATTTTACAGTGCTAAAACATTTAATGTGAATAGCTTAATGTAAAAAGAGCTTAACGTACCATAATGTGCCTAAATCTCAATCAATTGACTTGAAACTTTGCACAGCCCAAGTTCTCAACATCCCAAACAGGTCCTAGAAGTTTCATAGATTTTGGACTTCCACAAAGAAAATGGGGGACATTAAGCTTTTTTTTGGGGGGGCTTAATGTGGCTTAATGTCCAAAAAAGAGCTTAGATGTTTACCAATCTCCCCCAAACTTCACAAAATACAAGAATCTACATCACGGGTACTGAATTAAAATTCCTGGAGGTCCAGTTTTTAATCCTTTTTTTCTGCAGAGTTCCGAATCTCATTTTTATTCTATGACTCAGGTCATTAACGTCACAGCCCCTTTTCAATTAATTGCCTCAGTCCCCCTTTTCCAATCACACCCCTCTATATATCACAACTCCCTTTCACATCAGAGCCCCCAACATTACAGCCACACTTACATCACATCCCCTTGCAATCATAGACCCCTCCCTCACATCACAGTCGCCTTTGCAATCACAACCCCCCACATAACAGCTCACCCCCTCTTGACATCACAGCCCTCCTCCTCACATCACAAACCCTTCATATCACAGCCCCCCTTTCACATTACAGCCACCCACATCACATCACAGTCCACCCATAATACAGCTCCCCCTTCTCACATCACAGCCCGCCATATCACAGCTCCACATCTCGCATCAAAGCTCCCCCTTCTCACATCACAGCCCGGCATATCACAGCTCCCCCTCCCGCATCACAGCTTCCCCTTCTCACATCACAGCCCGGCATATCACAGCTCTCCCTCCCGCATCACAGCTTGCCCTTCTCACATCACAGCCCCCCATACCACAGCTTCTCCCTCTCACATTATTGCCTCACTCTCACAAAACTTTATATTACAGCACCCCCCCATTCTCATCACAGCCCCTTATATCACGGCTCCCCATTCTCACATCACAGCCCCCCTTATCACAGATTCTCCCTATCACATCACAGCTCCCCAAGTATTACAATTCCCCTCTCTCACAGCCACTCATATCAGAGCTCACCCCTCACAGCTCCCTCCTCTCACTTCCCAGCCCCACATATCACAGCTCCCTCTCTGACATCACAGACCCCCCCATAATCTCCCTCTAGCTTAACTCAGTGTTGTGGAGGGCTGGGAGAGTGGCAAGTTAGACTCCTCTTCTGGGTGCCTCTCCTGCTCCTGCCACTAGGCTCCGTGTCTCCTGCCCTCCTCCTTACTGTGGGTTCAGTGGTGGACGAGTGCATTGGGGGGAATAGGTTGGGCATACTCCTGTAGACCTTATGTCAGGGATCCCGGGTCCTCGGCGGCGCGCGCATGCGCAGACCGCCGATCCGTCCCAGCCGGCGAGCGCAGAATCCTCGGCGATCGCGGCGGCCGCGCATGCGCAGTAGCGATCGCGGCCGCACCAATGGGAGAGCAGGGCGCTCTATTTAAAGCTGCCTGTGCATCTCCAAGTTGCCGCAAGGTCTCGTTCCTGTTCCTGTAAGTACGCTCCTTGTTGCCAAACTCTGCCTGTCCTGTTTATGCTGACCTTCTCCTGCTCTGACCCCGGCTCGTCCCTGACCATCCTTCTGCCTGACCTCCTGCACCGCGCTGCCCGCTACCTGCTGAACCTGGCTTGTGACCCCGACCATTCTCCGCTTACTCCCCCCGTACCACGCTGCCCGCACAATACCGACCCGGCTAGTCTGACCTCGCCTACTCCTGATAGCTGCCCATCCATCCCGCTCGGATCAGGATCTGTCATCCCATCCATCCCGCTCGGATCGGGATCTGTCATCCCCTTCACAGCAGGCTCTACCCGGGCACATACCCTCAGCGGGACCCCTCTGCCACCGCCGGGGGTGCCCAGGGACGCGACCTGATTTCAGTCTTGCACCAAGTCCAACCCCACCATCAGGGGCCCTGGTGAAAAGGCAGACTGGGACTTAGACTCCGCGTCCTGGGAAACCCCGTGCCGTGGACCACTAGAGATCCCGTTGGGCGGAGCCTGACAGTACCTTGCGGCCATGACTGAGCCTGGAAGGGGAACTTCCCCTCTGGACGACATCTGTCAACAGATGGAGACCCTTACACTGGGAATTAGGGGCCTACAGGAAGGTTATACGGTATTGGACAGACGCACGCAGACCTTAGCTACCCCTACCAGGGGGTCTGGGGAACCCATTAGGAAGACTCCGGTGTTGTTACCCGCACCAGAACCCCGTGTCCCCACACCGGAACGTTTTTCCGGAGACCGAAGTAGATTCAGGGCCTTTCGTAACTCCTGTCAGTTATACTTTGACCTCCAGCCTCAGACCTTTTCCTCCGAATCAGTGAGGGTAGGGTTCATTATTTCCCTACTACAGGGGGGACCCCAAGACTGGGCCCACCATCTCCGAGAGAAGCAAGACCCACTATTGCAGTCAGTGACGGTATTTTTTGAGGCTATGGCCCTCTTGTATGACGACCCGCTGCGCACCGCAACGGCCGAGAGGGCCCTATATACACTCAGGCAGGGTCACCGGACAGTGGAGGACTATGCCGCCGAATTCAGGCGTTGGCATAGTGACTGCCAATGGAACGAGGCGGCTCTGCACCACCAGTTCCGCGTAGGGTTAGCTGAACCCCTGAAGGACGAATTGGCCCGAATAGACATACCTAGCACTTTGGAGGCCTTGATAGCTTTGACTATTCGAATTGACCGCCGGTTACGGGAGCACAGGCAGGGAAGATGCAACCAAGGACAAGGATCAACTGGAACACCCCCTCAGGCCTCAACCCAGTTACAGCCGGCAGGCCAGAATCAGGTTGCCATGGATTCACCCGAGACCGGGCCATCGGGAAGGATCCGACGACACTTACGCCTGAGGAACGCCAGAGGCGTCTTGCCAACCATCTCTGCCTCTACTGTGGGGGAGCAGGCCATGTGGTACGTACCTGTCCAGCCAAGAGGGGTAAGTGTTCCGCTGTTTTCTCTACAGTCACTTCTAACAGTGTGGGCAATACTAGTTATCTGGCGGTACCTGTGTCACTTCAGCTGCCGGGGAGAACAGTGGTGACCACGGCTATTGTGGATTCTGGGGCGTGTAGTTGCTTCATAGATTTAGACTTTGCAGTTCAGCAACAAATTCCCCTACAAACCAAGGAGGTGGGATTGAATATTTTTCTAGCAGATGGATCACGTATTAAGTCAGGGGTGGTGGACCACGAGACCCCACCTATCCGTACTACCATATCGACCCATCATGAAGAACTCCTTCGGTTGGACGCCATAGCATCCCCACTATTTCCAATTATTTTGGGGCTCCCGTGGTTACGAGCCCATAATCCCCAGGTGGACTGGAAGGCGGGTTCTATGCAGTTCCTCTCCCCATACTGCCAGCAGCATTGCCTCCCTAAGATCTCCCCGATTCCACCGACTTTGTTGTGTCTAGAGACAGATGCAGAGCTGGCGCAAGTCATTCCGTCAGTTTACCATAATTTTCTGGACGTGTTTAGCAAACGGGGGGCGGACATTCTCCCTCCGCACCGAGCT
The DNA here is from genome assembly GCF_062004578.1 of Staurois parvus. Taxonomy (NCBI): domain Eukaryota; kingdom Metazoa; phylum Chordata; class Amphibia; order Anura; family Ranidae; genus Staurois; species Staurois parvus. The sequence goes on from NW_028318053.1 coordinate 1,305,794, forward strand.
TATGACTGCCCAATTGATCTCCTCCCAGGGTCGGAAATCCCATTTGGGCGGATATTCCCCTTATCCGAGCGGGAGTTAGGGGTACTAAAGGAGTATATAGATGAAAACCTCCATAAGGGGTTTATTAGACCCTCCACGTCACCAGCCGGGGCGGGCATTTTCTTTGTGGAGAAAAAAGACAAGTCCCTCCGGCCCTGCGTAGATTACCGGGACTTGAATAAGGTCACAGTAAAAAACCGTTACCCGCTACCACTCGTCCCCGAGCTGTTTCAGAGGCTGAAGTCAGCATCTGTCTTCACTAAACTAGACTTGAGAGGTGCCTATAATTTAGTTCGTATCAGAGAGGGGGACGAGTGGAAGACAGCATTCCGTACCAGATTCGGACACTTTGAATACTTGGTTATGCCCTTCGGCCTATGCAACGCCCCTGCCACCTTCCAACATTTCATAAACGATGTGTTCAGGGACTACCTAGATATCTTCGTCATTGTATACCTGGACGATATCCTTGTCTTTTCCCCAACCTTGGAGGACCATAGAGGTCACGTGAGGCGCGTGTAAGAACGGCTCCGCCAACACAGCTTATATGCCAAGGCAGACAAGTGCTGCTTTGAACAGAGTAGCATTTCGTTTCTGGGTCTAACCATCTCTCCCACGGGAATAGCCATGGATCCTCAAAAGGTTTCGGCCATTTTAGATTGGCCAGCCCCCGCCGATAAGAAAGCGGTCCAACGCTTCATCGGCTTCGCGAATTTCTACAGAAAGTTCATTAAGAACTTTTCGGGCCTAGTGTCCCCAATCACCCAGCTGACCAGGCAGGGGGTTCGCTTCCAATGGACACCCGAGGCACAGAGGGCTTTCGAAGCCTTGAAGGAATTGTTTACGGCGGCTCCTATTCTGAGCCACCCTGATTCGTCCTTGCCATATATCTTGGAGGTGGACGCATCCGAGAATGCGGTCGGGGCGATCCTGTCCCAGAGGAAGGGCATCAAAGAACTCATGCACCCAGTGGCTTTCTTCTCCAGGAAACTGACTCCTGCGGAGAGGAATTATGATATCGGGGATCGGGAGCTCTTGGCGATTAAGGTGGCACTAGAGGAATGGAGATACTTGTTAGAAGGGGCGGTACACCCAATATTGATTTTTACGGATCATAAGAACCTAGAGTATCTGAGGACAGCTAAACGTCTGAGGCCACGTCAAGCCAGGTGGGCGCTGTTCTTTTCACGGTTCTTTTTCCATATAACCTATAGGCCAGGGTCTAGGAACACAAAACCAGACGCGCTCTCCCGCATGTTTGGGGATCCCGAAGAGAACCCCAAGCCAGACACTATCCTGTCCCCAGAAAATTTCTTAGTTCTCCAATCGGAGCTCCATTCTCAACTGCAGACCGCGTCCGTAGGAATGCAAGGTCCACCTGGGGTTCCCTTACTAAATAGGGAAGGACTTTTTTGGAAGGAGGATCAGATTGTGGTCCCTGAGGAGGCCCGTACATTGGTATTAGGATACTGCCACGATCACCCGCTGGCCGGGCACTTCAGGGTACGTAAGACCTTGGAGCTGCTGCAGCGTACTTTCTGGTGGCCTAATATGGCCAGGGAGTGCGAAACCTACATTAAGACCTGTCCCGTGTGTCAGAGAAACAAACCCACTAGGAATAAAGCTTGGGGTCTCTTGCGCCCATTACCCATTCCCGACAGGCCATGGACCATGATTTCCATTGACTTTATCGTGGAACTTCCACCTTCTCAGGACCACACAGCAATCTTCGTGATTGTGGACCGCCTGTCCAAGATGGCCCATTTTGTACCTTTAAAGGACACACCTACGGCCCTTGAAACAGCACGTGTGTTTATTAAGGAAGTAGTAAGACTCCACGGAATTCCCAGGGACATTGTATCTGACAGAGGGGTTCAGTTTACGTCCAGGTTCTGGAAAGCTCTATGTGAAACCCTGGGGATTAAGTTATCGTTCTCTTCTGCTTATCACCCACAGACCAATGGCCAGACAGAGCGTACAAACCAGACCCTAGAGCAGTACCTCAGGTGCTATACCACCTTCCTCCAAGATGACTGGGTTACTCTCCTGCCGCTTGCGGAATTCGCATATAATAATGCAAGTCACTCTGCTACTAGACAATCCCCGTTTTTCGCAAACTATGGGTTCCACCCTGTATTCCTGCCAGATCTAATCCCAGAGGTCGCAGTCCCAGCCACGCAGGATATGTTGACCTTTCTGTCAACCAATAGCAAGGTATTGCAGGAAGCAATGGCAAAGGCCCAGGATGACAACAAGAGGGCGTTTGGTAGGAAGAGAAGAGGGGAATTGAGTTTGCGGCCAGAGGACCAGGTTTGGTTGTCCATCGCAAATTTAAAAATGTCCTGCCCTTCAAAGAAATTGGCTCCCAAGTTCTTGGGGCCTTTCCGGGTCAAACGTAAGGTCAACGAGGTGGCATACGAGCTGGCACTGCCCGAATCTATGAAGGTTCATCCGGTCTTCCATGTGTCCCTGTTGAAACCGGCGACTCCAGACCCCTTCCCGGATCGAAGGTCTAAGCCACCGGAGGCAGTAGACGTGGATGGGGAGGAGGAATTTGAAGTTGAAGCTATCTTAGATTGCAGGAAGAGGGGAGGCCAAACTCAGTTTCTGGTTAAATGGAAAGGATATGGGGCGGAGGAAAATTCATGGGAGCCGGCCCAAAATGTGCACGCCCCAAGGCTTGTGCGGGAATTTTTTCGGAACCAGCCGTTGAGTAGGGGTCGGTTGGGCATCCGGAGGTTGCCCGTGGGGGGGGGGCAATGTCAGGGATCCCTGGTCCTCGGCGGCGCGCGCATGCGCAGACCGCCGATCCGTCCCAGCCGGCGAGCGCAGAATCCTCGGCGATCGCGGCGGCCGCGCATGCGCAGTAGCGATCGCGGCCGCACCAATGGGAGAGCAGGGCGCTCTATTTAAAGCTGCCTGTGCATCTCCAAGTTGCCGCAAGGTCTCGTTCCTGTTCCTGTAAGTACGCTCCTTGTTGCCAAACTCTGCCTGTCCTGTTTATGCTGACCTTCTCCTGCTCTGACCCCGGCTCGTCCCTGACCATCCTTCTGCCTGACCTCCTGCACCGCGCTGCCCGCTACCTGCTGAACCTGGCTTGTGACCCCGACCATTCTCCGCTTACTCCCCCCGTACCACGCTGCCCGCACAATACCGACCCGACTAGTCTGACCTCGCCTACTCCTGATAGCTGCCCATCCATCCCGCTCGGATCAGGATCTGTCATCCCATCCATCCCGCTCGGATCGGGATCTGTCATCCCCTTCACAGCAGGCTCTACCCGGGCACATACCCTCAGCGGGACCCCTCTGCCACCGCCGGGGGTGCCCAGGGACGCGACCTGGTTTCAGTCTTGCACCAAGTCCATCCCCACCATCAGGGGCCCTGGTGAAAAGGCAGACTGGGACTTAGACTCCGCGTCCTGGGAAACCCCGTGCCGTGGACCACTAGAGATCCCGTTGGGCGGAGCCTGACACCTTACTTTCCTCCAGCCCACTCTGCTGTGACTTCAACAGCGGTGGCAGGTGAGTGAATGTGGGGGGGAGGGGATTCAGGTTCTTCTTGCTGTGGGTTCAGTGGCGACAAGTGTATTCAGGGGGAGGGGTCAGGCAACTGCTGCTCCCCCTGTAGACCTTCCATTCCTTCTGCCCGCTCTGCTGCGGTGGGCGGGTGCATGGGGGGTCCATTCCTTCCGCCCGCTCTGCTGCGGTGGGCGGGTGCATGGGGGGTCCAGGTCCCCGTCCACCTTGCCATTTCTCCCACCCTCTGCAGGACAGTAATCCTTAACATCTGCAGTGGTGGGAGGAAATGAGTCCGCTCAGGCTGCTGGGTGGTACGGCTGAGGTCCAGACTGAACTATCTGTGTACAGACCGCAGTCCGCCATTTAGTGAAACCTGCTCTACATGTACCAACAAATTGTGAAAATTTCAGGTTGTTTCATAAAACATGCCAAAAGTTATTCAGAGAGGGAGGGAGAGGGAGAGAGAAAGAAGGGGGGGGGGACAAGACTCTCAATGCCACTACATATCAAGGCTTGACTGGCTCCAATTGCTCAGCTCACAGCACAAGGAGACGAAGCAAAGTGATCACTAAAGCCCGTCAGCCTTTCCCGTACTCTCAGTTGTCAGTAAAGGCAGAGAAGGGCTGTTGGTGCAGAACAGCAGTGGAGGCAGAATTTTCACGGAGGATATTGCAGGTCTGCCAGTGTAGGATGTTCAGCTGCTTTCTCCAGCTGCTTGCTCTGCCCCCCCCCACCCATCTCTAGTTACGCTCTCTTGTTCCTCCAGCACAGAATGCCATCCTCTGTCTCTCTATTCCTGGCTCCCCTAAACACTCACAGCTCTCAGACTCTTCCATAGTCATGGTAAGCAGGGCAGACAATGGAGGAGGTGGAGCAGCTCAATAGAATAAAGTTGGAGCCTCCTGGCTGTGAATTCTGTGGCTTTGCATATACATCACTGGTTGCTAGATACCAGGCGGTCCTAGCAACCAGTGATTTCACTGGGGGACATTGGGCAGCGGCTACCAGAACCAGAAAGCTGGTCTTCCGAAAGCTGGTCTTTGGATGGTACAGCAAACAGAGGATTTTGAGCCAGCTGTTATGCTACCCCAATGTGCAGGCAGCAAGGGTTACAGACTCCCTTGGATGCAGCCTTCAGAGCAGCCCAGGGGGGCTGTCATTCCTAGGACACCACCTCCATGGACGGTACAGACCGGCGGTCTGTGTATCCTGGTCCGCCCACTGCAATAAGCAGGGATGGAAATACATCCCTGCTTGCTGGAGAACAGAACTACAGATGGGATGTACCAAGACCGGTGTCTGTGGGAATAGGAGGCATAGCAGTGATCGGTCTTACTAGAACAACTACTCAGATAACAAGAATATGGATTACATATTCAGGGAAGGCAGGAGATAAGCAACAAGAACATGTAAAAAAAGATTTTGCCCAGAGTTCTCCTTTAAATGTTAATAATCTTTAGTCTGTATTACCAAACAACCTGAGATTTTTTATAATATGTTGGCATAGATAGAGTCTTCTATTGTATACATTTTGAGGAAATTGGATAACATCCAAGCTCTCTTTTGTACTTTAAGCCACAATTAGTTCCCCTAAAAATAAGTACAGCACCCCTTTGACCCCCAGAGGCGTAGCGTGGACCCTCAAAGGCAGGGAAGGATGACATCTTGTTTTCGTGCAGATCCTAGGCCTGTGAAGGGATGTGCGATCAAAGAAAAGTTAGTCAGTTTAAGTACATCTTTGAATTCTTTATTGGGGAACTTCATAACTGGGAGATAGGACATAGAGTTTAGAACATTCATGTCAAAACTATATTAGAAAAGAACTTCAGACTTACCAGACCCTTTCAGTATTTCACAGTGCAGAATCAATAGGAGCACAAGCCGGCACTGGTTATTAGAGGAACAGCTAAATATGGATAGTCATGTGATCTTCAATAGGTCAGACAGACTTGCCCCTTAGGTCCATTCTAGTTCCAGGTACCTCCAGTAGCCATCCAGCTTCTCTCATTCTCCTCCTCAATCAGCATGTGAGGCCCCTTCTAGGCTTGAGGCCTAGTCAAACCTTTCCCGCACATAAGCATTACCTCCCCAGGCCAAGCCTGGAGGTAGACTGTACTAAGATTGAGCACATAGCAATTCTCATGAATATATACAGTGGATATAAAAAGTCGACATACCACTATTAAAAAAGTCAGGTTTCTGTGATGTAAGAAAATGAGACAAAGAAAAATAATTTCAGAAAAATTTCTACCTTTAATGTGACCTATAAACTGTACAACTCATTGAAATCTTTTTGGTGGAGGGAAGTAAAAATAAAAGACTAAAATAATATGGTTACATAAGTGTGCACCCCCTTAAACTAATACTTTGTTGAAGCACCTTTTCATGGTATTACATCACTCTGTCTTTTTGGGTATGAGTCTATCAGCATGGCACATCTTGACTTTGCAATATTTGCCCACTCTTCCTTGCAAAAACTCTTCAACTCTGTCAGATTGCGAAGGCATCTCCTGTACACAGCCCTCTTCAGATCACCCCACAGATTTTCAATCAGATTCAGGTCTGGGCTCTGGCTGGGCCATTCTAAAACTTTAATCATCTTCTGGTGAAGCCATTCCTTTGTTGATTTCGATGTATGCTTGGGTCGTTGTCATGCTGAAAGATGAAGTTCCTCTTCATGTTCAGCTTTCTAGCAGAAGCCTAAAGGTTTTGTGCCAATATTGACTGGTATTTGGAACTTGGAAGAATGCACTTCCCAAGCATGCACCACAAGCCAGAAATCCCCAGTGATTGGCTGGTGAGCTACAAACACACACTCATAATATTCCCCCATTGGCTGTCCCACGCTATGGCCACTACACAAGGTGGTAGGGGCTACACAAGTTTAATGTCACTCACTTGCTTTGTGGAAGTTCAAAATCTATGAATCTTCTAGGAAATGTTTGGGAAGTTGAGAACTTGGGATGTGCAAAGTTTCAAGTCAATTGATTGAGGTCAATTTTCAGAATTTGTTGCCATAGATAGGGTCTTCTAATGTGTGAAGTTTGGGGGGAGATTGATCAACATCTAAGCTCTTTTTTGTATGTTAAGCTACATTAAGCTCCCCAAAAAACAAGCTTAATGTCCCCCATTTTCTTTCTGGAAGGCTGAAATTTATGATACTTCTAGGACATGTTTGGGACGTTGAGAACTTGGGCTGTGCTAAGTATCAAGTCAATTGATTGAGGTTTAGGCACATTATGGAACGTTAAGCTCTTTTTACATTAAGCTCTTCACATTAAATGTTTTAGCACTGTAAAATATAGCTTAATGTGAATAACGTTTGGTGTGATTTACCAAATGATCTGAAATTTTCAGAATATGTTGCCATAGATAGGGTCTTCTAATGTATAAAGTTTGGGGAAAATTGGTCAACATCTAAGCTCTTTTTTGTACATTAAGCTACATTAAGCTCCCCAAAAAACAAGCTTAATGTCCCCCATTTTCTTTGTGGAAGGCTGACATCTATGAAACTTCTAGGACATGTTTGGGATGTTGAGAACTTGGGCTGTGCAAAGTTTCAAGTCAATTGTTTGAGGTTTAGACACATTATGGTACGTTAAGCTCTTTTTACATTAAGCTGTTCACATTAAATGTTTTAGCACTGTAAAATATAGCTTAATGTGAATAACTTTTGGTGTGATTTACCAAATGACCTGCAATTTTCAGAATATGTTGCCATAGATAGGGTCTTCTAATGTGTGAAGTTTGGGGGAGATTGGTCAACATCTAAGCTGTTTTTTGTACGTTAAGCTACATTAAGTTCCCCAAAAAACAAGCTTAATGTCCCCCATTTTCTTTGTGGAAGTTCAAAATCTATGAAACTTCTAGGACATGTTTGGGACATTGAGAACTTGGGCTGTGCAAAGTTTCAAGTCAATTGATTAAGATTTAGACAGTTTATTACACGTTAAGCTACATTAAGCCATTTTCATATTAAATGTTTTAGTCTGTCCCACATCCACACCTCCAGTGGCTCTGTTGAAGACCAGGTGGCTCCTTAGATCCTGCAACTCTGACACATTACCGTTTGCTTGCAGTTACACTGCTCTTGCATATGTGAGGACCAGTACCCAGGTACACCTGTTTAGTTATTTCTACTTTCCCATTAGATCTTGAGTCCCAGGTGATTTTATCCTCTGATCATGACAGTTTTCTAGAACCATGACAGACAAATCCCCATCACCTGCAGATTTCAATGAGCGACTTCTCCAAAGGCTCAGTGCTCAAGAATCTAGTCAAGTTCAAGTTACTTGTCATCTCCAGACTCTAACCACTTGTTTGGATCAACTCCAAGCTTTGCTTCTGGCGTCTGCAGATATACTGTACCTCAGCCAGCCCCTATGAAGCAAACCGCTTTGGTGTTGGTGTCCACTCTTCATCTTCCGGACCTGCTGCAATTCTCAGGAGATGCTAAGGCCTGCCATGGGTTTTTTAACCAACGTAACATTCACAGAATTTTCCTTCTGATCAGGCCAAGATCTCATATGTGATTTCCCTGCTTTCTGGAGGGGCTTTGGCATGGGCCTATCCGCTGTGGGAAAAGGTTGATCCAGTAACAAACGATATTACAGCATTTCTCTCTCTCTCTTTAAAAAGATTTTTGATGAGTCAGGCGTGTCCTTTGCTGCAGGCACACTTCTTCACCTCCATCAAGGCAACCTTACTGTTGGACAGTACACCATTCAGTTCCACACCCTTGCAGCTTAACAATCCTGGAACAATGAAGCACTTATGGTGGCCTTCTGGCAAGGTTTAGTGGAACATATCAAAGACAAGTTGGTAGGTCGAGAAATTCCTACCATCCTGGAAAATCTAATTTCTTTTTCCAACCAGAACTCTCCCAGGAAAGGGCTCAGCAGCACAAATTCTTGGCTTCTCGCCTGGCAAGAACACCCCTTAGTACCTCCCAATGACTCCTCTCCCTCCACTATGCAACTGAGCCATTCATGCCTATCCACTGAGGAAAAGAGCTGTCATCAGACTCAGGGACTGTGCATCTACTGTGGACAAAAGGGACATTTCTTGAAAGAGTGCCCACAGCGGCTAGGAAACTTCCAATGCTAGTATACCTAAATTGGGGTATGCTAGACTGCAATTCTTGCCCCTTAAGTTCATGTCCAACTATTACTGTTCAGCTGCACTTTCCCACTTCCACTGTCTTAATGGAAGCATTCGTTGACTCTGGTGCAGCGGACAATTTCATCTTTGTCCCTGGTAAAGGAATTTGCTTGGACCACAGAACCCCTTTCTCAGATCTTTCAAGTTTTGGCCATTTATGGAACCATTATGGCCTTGGTCCTATTTGTTCCTGCACAACTTCCATCAAGATGTCAGTGGGAGTGCTTCACCAGGAATCCATCCCCTTTTTGGTGTTACCACTGCCCACCTTTAAGTTAGTCCTGGGTCTTTCTTGGTTTCAACAACATTGCCCAGTAATCGACTGGTCTGATCCTTATTTGTTATCCTAGGGGCCCACCTGTCACACCAGATATCTAGGCAAGGTGGTGCCAGTCAAAACCCTTCCAATGGCATCTGTTGAGATTTCTTCCCTGGTACTAATGCACTACTTGAAATTTCTGGATGTGTTTTCCAAATGCAAAGTGGACCAACTTCTTCCCCACAGATCCTACAATTGTGCCATAGACCTAGTCCCAGGTTCCAGCATTCTTAGGGGCTGGGTATATCCCCTCAGTCTCCATGAGACTAAGGCCATGTACATTGCAAAAAATGATTTATCTGGAAATCCCCCTCTCTTGCCGGAGAGGGGTTCTTCTTTGTCAAGAAAAAAAGACAGTTCCCTTCACCCTTGTATTGACTACCGGAGAAAATAAATGCCATTACAGTTAAAAAAAGTTATACGCTGCCACTTGTTACTGAGTTGTTTGTTCGACTTCGTGGGGTGCAAGTTTTCACGATTTAAGAGGAGCATATAATTTAATTCAAATTAAAGAGGGAGATGATTGGAAGACTGATTTCAACACCAGGGATGACCACTTTGAATACTATTATTATTATATTGTGACAGTGCGAATCCATGCCACTGTGTGATTAGGCAGATTAGGCCAGATTTGGAGGAAACAAGCACCTTAATGATCCGGGTGTGAGCTTCCATCATAGTGGAGCTGGAATGAGAGCCCCACCCACCCTTCCAAGGGGGTCAGTGTATGAAGGGAACTGTGAGAGGTGCTGCTACATACCGACCTGTCCAGGTTAAGACAGTTTAAGGCACGAGCTTCTGCACATGGACCGCCATGAGGGACAGAGCAGCTGGGATGCTGTTGAAAGGACAAAGTGCTGTTGTACAGCAGTTAGTGCACAAGCATTGAATGTGTTAAATGGTCAAGAAAACCACAATTACTGAGAATGGTGCAGTAAAGCTGCAAGGAGAGCCACTAGGCTGAATGTTGTTTTCTGTATCATATTGATGGTGAGAACCCCTGCATGGGAAACCTTTTTGGTGAACTTTCATTTGTTTTACATAAAAGTGTTCAGAAAAAGCCCTCAAAAATACTTCTGGCGTAAAGTAAACTCACTGTTTGGTGCTACCAAATGAGCTAAATCATCACAATTGGAGGAATGCTGGAGGGCAAAAGATGGCACATTTCCAGATCCTCGCATACCAAAAACAGTGAGTGCCAGAGACTGTCTGTGTTGCTATTGATGCATGAGCAAAGAAATGTGTATTATCTTTCAAGACTTAGAGACAGTACACCAAATTGTTTTCTGAGGAACTGTGTCTGTTCTGTGCATGACTGGATGAATGGAGGCTGTTGCCTGGAGGAACAGCTGTAAGGTCAATTGAGAGACCTATGGATCATGGTGGAGTGTTGGTGATGAGAATCGTGGCTGGTGGGGTCAAGTGGAGCCAGTACAGCCAGTTGGAGAGTGCTGGAAAAGTCCTCCCGGGAGACTGCTGTCTCCCATGGCAACAAGAGAAGAGGTGTCATATGGATGGTGGAGCAGCAAAGAAGAGGTGGCTCATCATCCCCACAAAAAGGGCTGGGATATCTGAGAGCTTGTGCCATCTAGAATGGTGTCTGTGGTTTCATCCGTTGGCTGCGTGGGGAGACACACAGAGAAGTGCCAAGTGGACTCGTAATATTTTTCCTGATAGAAATGTGAAAGAGACTGTTTTCGAGTTTAATACCGGTTAGTGGTGCCAAATCCGGTGAGGAGATCTACTTCCAAGTGAGACTTGCTGCTCTGTAGTGGGGAACCACGGGTTAATGTCGACCCGCAGGGAGATTGAGGACTGATGTGGCTTTGTCTTCATGTGCAGCAGAGAGACAGCTGGTAAAACTGGATATAATGTGTTGCTTACTAATGAAGTTAACAACACTGATAATGTTGAAGGTAATGAAAAGGTTGCTGCTGAGAAAACCCCGGGTTCTTGCACAACACAAGCTGCGATTAAAGATGGCCTGTTTACCATAGTAACTGGTGGTAAGACAGCACAATTGTCCCTAGAAATCTCTAGGGAACTCCATGTGTTGGAGCCAGAGGTTGCCCTGGACAACTGTGATGACACTCTGGTGGGGCAGAGCGGAACTGCGCCTTATAATGGGATTGTGTTGGTGCAATTTTCTAACACCGAAAGTGTTCAAGTAAATAATGAATGCTCAGGTTGAAAATACAAATTCCTGTGTTGGGAATGAAACACTGCCAGTGCAAAGTGGTGAAAATGTGGTATTGCAACCAATGATGTCTGAAAATGTGTTAATGCTATGTAATGGTAAAACTGACAAGTGTAATGTGTCAGATGCTGTTGAGCCCCTTGGTCTGTCTGTGTCTCTTTGGGTGGATGCAGGGCTGCAAAGCACCTGCGAGTGGAGCATGGACTAGGCTGAGTGGCGCAAGGAAGTGCTTTCATTGTTGGACAGTGCAGAGGCGGACTGACAACTCATGGGGTGCTGGGCAATAGGGGATCATGGGGCCCCTGTGTCCTTGCTCAAACTCAAAAAAGCCTATGAAAAAGGTACCAGGAGCATCTCATGGGACCCCCTACTGACCCCAGGGGATCATGGGGCCCCTGTGTCCTTGCCCAAACTCAAAAAAGCCTATGAAAATAGTACCAGGGGCATCTCATGGTGCCCCCTACTGATTCCGGGCCCTCAGGCAGTGCCCGAGTTTCCAAATGGTCAGTCCGCCCCTGGGACAGTGTATCCATAGGTAATGCTGAGGTGAACACTATTGCTGTTGTGTTAGGAGAAGTCTGCAGAGCAGTTGATACTACAGGGTGTGTTGGCTGCAGAAGTTAACTCTCTTATGACTGAAGGTCCAAGTGAGCGTGAACGCACAGCAGGAGTTTTGCTCACAGCGCATAAGAGTTGATGGTGTAGTGTGTCTTGTGATGACAGACATGCTAAAAGAAATGTTAGAATCATGGAGTATACAGCCGGTATGTATCTTGCCATTCTCTCCTGGGTCAGAAGAACTTGTACCACGGGGTACTGCTGATTGGAGCTGGATATGGCAGGCTGTACTAAATAAGGATAGCCAATTTGTGTTAATGTTGAAAGTTGTCTCACAGTGTGCAGGATTGCTTCATTACTGATGTTGTGTATGAGAAGCACTCTGGAGCACTGTTGGACAGGTCAGAGGTACTAAAAGTACCAGAGGTAACACAAATAGGTAAGAGGATTGGTGTAACTGATCTGAACAAAGATTGTGTTGGAAACGTTTTTTGGTAGGACAGTCACTATTGAAGTGTTGGACAACAGGAGCGATGTGAAATTTTGGGAAGGTCCCATAGGGAGTAACCATTTGCCTGTACATGGTCCCTCTTCAGATACTGTCCTAGCAAGCAATGGGAAAAGCGCTCCTGATGACATTGTCAATAATGAGCTGAGTAATACATTGTGGAATGTGGCTACTGATGTTAAACAGGAAAATGTGGTATTCATTTCAGATGACTGGTTTGCCAAATGTCTTAGCGAACCTGAAAAACAGAGGTTGGTGGTTGAGGTTGATACAGGTAGTGAGAGGGGTGGTTCCCTGACAGATACCATAGGAATAGGCCCCCTACAGTTCTGGGAGAATAGCTCCAGGGATGGTAAAAAGAAACACAGGAACCCAAGGCTCGACGGTATAAGGGGTGGCAGAGAGACCACACCAGGAAAAAGATGGGTAGGGTGCCCTTTTAGGGAGAAGGTCAGACAGGTTTGGACCCCTTGATAGTTGGCATAGAGGTGCCTGGGTGAAGTGATGTGTTTCTTTCTCCATTGCGAAATAAGGTGGGGGGATACAGTATGTGGCAGTACAAGGCTATGCCACTGTGTGATTAGGCAGATTAGGCCATATTTGGAGGAAACAAACACCTTAATGAGCCAGGTATGTGCTTCCTTCATAGTGGAGCTGGGATCAGAGCTACGGCCCCATCCTCCCGAGGGGGTCTGTGTGTGAAGGGAACTGTGAGAGGTGCTGCTACGCACCGACCTGTCGAAGTCAGAACAGTTTGTGGCACAAGCCTCTGAATATAGAAGACCGTCCATGAAGAACAATGGAGCTAGAATGCTGCTGGAAGGACGTAGGAAACCTTTTTGGTGAACTTTTGTTTGTTTTAAAAAAGCCCAGTTAGAAAAAGCCCTGAAAAATATTTCTTGCATGGAATAAACTGTTTGGTGCTATCAAATGAGCTAGATAACTCAAAATCATCCCAATATCTAGTGATGACATTTGGCCTCTAATGCCCTGGTGTTTTTTCAGCACTTCATCAATTAGATTTTCAGTAAACTCCTCTATGTCTGTGTAGTAGTCTATCTGGATGACATTCTTATTTTTTTTTCCCCAGATCTCCCTACACACAGACTTCATGTCTGTACAGTACTCTACACACAGACTTCACGTCTGTACAGTACTCTAACGCCTTTGTGAGAATATGCTTTATGCTAAAAGCAGAGGAATGCCTCTTTGAACAATCTCAAGTACCCTTTCTGGGCTACATTGTCTCCAGAGACAGTCTCACAATGGAGACTGAAAAGGTTGCTATTATCTCCAATTGGCCCTGGCCTGGCGGACTGAAGGTTATCCAGCGCTTTCTGGGCTTCATGAGCTTCATGAACTACACAGTGGCATGAAGCAGGTTTTTCTTTCTGGCCCTGCTCTCTTAAGGCCTGATGTCTCCAAGCTCTTCTCTATAAAAGTGGATGACTCCTCTGTAGGAGTTGGGGCCATTCCTTTCCAAGTACCTAGTGGGGCTAAACGTCTGTCTGCCGCTTTCTGGAAGAAGTTCTCTCCAGTAGAGGGAAATTACTCCATAGGAGATTGTGAACTTCTTGCTGTAAAATTAACCTTGCCAGAATGGTGGTGCCTTCTGGAGGGTTCAGCTCATCAGATCACTACATGGATCATAAAAATTTGCAGTACTTCCATTCTGCCGTTGCTTGAATTCCCTACAGGGTAGCTGTTCTTACGTTTTAATTTTGTCAGCACCTTCAAACCAGGGCAGGCCATCTCCAGACTGGATGTGCTATCGCACTTCTTTCACTCACAGGATTCTGGAACCTTCAGGGAAATAGAGTTTGTAATTGCTCTCACCTCAGTTCAGGACTCTATGCCACTGGGGAAAACTTCCATGCCAACAAATTCTAGGATGAAGCTGTTACTTTTGGCTCATTATTCACAGGACCCCAACGTTCCTCTCTTGTCTCTACTGGTGGCTGGACCTCCACAAGGATGTCATCAAAGACTTCACCTGTCTGGTCTGTGACCATATCAACTCTCCTCACCAATCTTCGGCTGGACCTCTTCTCCCATTGCCTACCACCGAGGAGCCATGGGGACAAATTGCTATGGATTTTTAAACTGACCTTCCCTCGTATGAGGGTTGTACTGTATTGTGGGTTGTGGCAGACCGATTTTCTAAAATGGCACACTTTGTACCTCTTTCTTCACTACCATCTGCAGCAGAATTAGTGCTGGTCTTCATTCATGAGATTTTTAGACTCCGCGGGATGCCTTTTAGTATAGTTTCTAACCACGAGGTTTGAATTACTTCCAGATTCTGGAGGGCTCTTTGTAAATCCTTGGAAGTATCATTGCAGTTTTCTTCAGCCTACCATCCACAGTTAAATGGGCAGTCTGAAAGAACAAACCAGTCCTTGGAGCAGTTCCTTTGGGCCTTTTTCTCAACCCACCAAGATGATTGGTGTGCTCTTCTGCCTTAACCTGAATTCACTCACAATAATCATCCTAATGCTAGCACCCAGGAATCTCCATTTTTCTCTCCAGTTTTTGGTAAACACCCATACCTTCCTCTGCTGATAACCTGTACTTCTGAGATCCCTGCCTTGGATGCTATGCAGAAGAATATGAATCAGATCTGGTCCCAAGTCCGGACCCTACTTCAGTGAGCAGCCAACAGATACAAAAGATCGACACCGCCAAAGTGTTCCTCTATTTCAGCCTGGGGAGAGGGTTTGTTTGGCTACTAAGAATGTCTGCCTAAAGGTTCCATCCATGAAGTTTGCCCCTCATTATATTGGACCTTATGTCATCTCTGCTTAAATCAATCCGGTTTGCTATAAACTCAGTTTACACTCTCGTCTTAAGATTCCAATTCCTTTCATGTATCTCTACTCAAGCCATTGGTTTTGAATAAGTTTTCTTGTTCCTCAATGCTGGCAACCCCTTCTACCAATCCCTTTCAAGAATATGAAGTTAATCAAATCTTAGATTCTAAAGTCTCCTGTGGTAAACTCCAGTACTTGATTGATTGAACGGCCTTTGGCCCAGAGAAAAGATCCTGATGACCTAGCCTGGTAAAAAGAATCCACCTTTGCTTTTCCTTGACCCTGGCAGTCGGGAAGACCTCGTAAAAAGGGGGAGTAATGTCATGCTTCCGTGCACATCGAACTGGTGTCGGGTTTTGCCTCCTGTATGAGTTGCTTGGGTTCTTGTCTACCCACCATGAACCTAGGTATTATTAAGCCTTTGCATCTGTCTGTTAGTGTTCAAGCAATGTGTCTTCACGTGGAAGCTGGACCCCTCTAGTTCCTGTGGTGTTCGCCACTTGAGTATTCCCATATTCTGTGTGTTTTTATCCTGTGTTTGTTCTCAGTGTTTTCCCTCTGATTGTGCAGTTATACAGGTATTCCCTTTGGTTTCTATCTGTGGATCCCTTCATTATCTGTTTCTGTGTGTGTCCTTCTCAGCATTGTTTCTTGTTGTTGTTTGCCCTGCAGCCCTTTCCAGCTTGCCTGGCTCTCTCTCTGCACCATTGCTCAGCATCCTTCACTTTTCTGCGCTTTACGCTTGTTCCCTACATCCTCTCACTTGGCGTCCCTTTTTAGCTTGCTGCAGTAGGTTACATTGGTTTCTAGCATCCTGTGCATATCCCAAGTCCTTCCAGCATGCTATTTGGTTTGTTTTTTCATTCAGCCTGTAGGCAGAACAAAAAATAGTGTGCGTATGGCCAACCTTACACTTATACATACTTCCTTGTGGCCTGTTTGGGCATTAAATTTGGTATCCAGCACTTCTGGGTATGGGGGGAGCATGCAGGGCCATCTTTAATATTGATTGGATTCTGGGCAAACATTTTCTTGGGCCCCCCATGCAATTTCATTCTCCACCTGCTCTGAGACATACAAAAAAATAGCAGCTAGACTCAAATCAGGCAGCAATTGCAATTGGTTGCCGGAAGTTACAGCATATGATTACAGCACCCTGACTGGTTGATAGACAGTACAGCAGACATTACGGCTCACTGATTAGTTGCTAGAGGTTACAGCACATAATTTCTGCTTGCTGATTAGTTGCTAGATGTTATTGTACATCATTACTGGTCAGTGATTGATTGCTAAAGGTTACTGTGCATTATTACTGCTCACTAATTGGCTACTAGAGATTACTGCACATCATTACTGCCCACCCATTGGTTGCTAGAGGTTACTGCACATCCTTACTACTCACTGATTGGCTGCTAGAGGTTATTGCACATCATTACTGCTCACTGGTTGCTAGAGGTTACTGCACATCATTATTGCTCACTGATTAGTTGCTAGAGATTACAGCAGATCACTACTGTTTACTGATTGGTTGCTAGAGCTGTCAGGGATCCTGTCGCCGTGCAGCAGTGCGACGTCAACGGATCCCCTCGAGTAGCAGAGGTGTGAGTGCGCAGGCGTGGGAGCGTGCAGCCACGCATGTGCGGTAGCGCGGAAAGCTCACGCATGCACAGTAAGCGCCCACGTCACGGCAGGCGCGCTATTTAAACCTGCTTCAATGAAGAATCACTGCCTTCTGGTCTAGATATGTTCCTGTGCTCAAATCCCTGATTCTGATCCTGATGCCTGCTATTCTGTATACTCGCCTAAGAAAGAACTCCACCTGCACCGACCCCGGCTATGCCTGCCTGTTCCTCTTCTACTTATCTGCCCGCTTGTTACCGACCCGGCCTGCCTGACTCTGCTGTATGATTCTGCCTGCAACCGCACCTGACATGTGTCTTGCCTACCTACCGCTGCACTCACGGTTCTGCATCCAGACTACCGCCACACCTGCCTGCTGCTGCACCTACGTTCCTGCACCCGCACCTGGCTTGTGTCCGGATCTCCTGAGTTCCCAGCTACCTACTGACAGCTGCAATATCCGCACGGCACTCCTACCACTCCTGGCTCTGCACCCTTGCTTACACCTTCAGGGACTCCGAGCGGGAGTCATAAGAGGACACCTTCTCTCTATTTCAGGCTCCCCAATCCGGTATGTAATAGTCACCCTGTATCCTGCTTCTGCTAGCGGTCTCCTCTACCTCAGCTGGGTGTACCCGGGGGCTGCGACCTGGTCCCAGCCTGCTCCAAGTCCATCCCCACCATCAGGGGCTCTGGTGAACAAGCAGACTGGGGCTTAGACCCCGTGCCCTGGGAAAACCTAAGCTGTGGGTCTAGAGAGCTACCCGCCATAGCCGTGACAAGAGGTTACTACACACAATTATCACTCACTGGTTGCTGGAGATTACTGCACATTATTACTGCTCACTGGTTGCTATTGGTTATTGTGCATTTTTAGATTACTGCACATTATTACCGCTCACTGATTGGCTGCTAGAGATTACTATACATCATTACTGCTCACCCATTGGTTGCTGCACATCCTTACCACTCACTGATTGGCTGCTAGAAGTTACTGCACATTACTACCACTCACTGGCTGCTAGAGGTTACTGCACATCACTACCACTCACTAATTGGCTGCTAGAGGTTATTGCACATCATTACTGCTCACTGATAGGTTGCTAGAGGTTACTGCACATCATTACCACTCAATGAATGGTTGCTAGAGGTTATTGTACATCATTATCGCTCAATGATTGACTGCCAGAGGTTATTCCACATCACTACCACTCACTAATTGTCTGCTAGAGGTTATTGCACATCATTACTGTTCACTGATTGGTTGCTAGCGGTTACTGCACATCATTTTCTACTCACTGATTGGTTGCTAGAGATTACAGCAGATCACTACTGTTCAATGATTGGTTGCTAGAGGTTACTACACATCATTACCACTCACTGGTTGCTAGAGGTTACTGCACATTATTACTGTTTACTGATTGGTTGCTATTGGTTACTGTAAATCATTACCACTTATTGATTGCTAGAGGTTACAGCACATCATTACAGCTCATTGATTGGTTGCTGAAGGTTACAGCACATCATCTCCTCCCTGCCTGCATGCTATGGACTGGGAAGGTGAAAAGACCCACAAATAAACAGAAAACGCCTAGGAATTCTAGGACTCCTGGAATCAGTGGCAGTGGTGGGGGGATTGGATCAGTGGTAGTGGTGATGGGGGGAAGGGATAAGGGGCAGTGCTGAGGGGGTGGGATTAGTGACTGTGTTGGTGCGGGGATGGGATCAGTGGCAATACTTGGGGGGATGGGGTCAATGGCAATACTTGGAGGGATGGGATCAGTGGCAGTGCTTGACATGGATGGGATCAGTGGCAGTGCTGGATGAGGATGGGATGTGACATTTCTACATCCCACCAATGTAAGGGGGGATTCACATTGACCACCAGTGTAAGGGCAATTCTGCACTTACCACCAATGTAAATGGAAATTTACACTGACCACCAACGTAATGGGGAATTTGCAGTGACGACCAATGTAATGAAAAATTTACACTGACAACCAATGTAATGTGGGATTTTACACCAACAACCAATACATTTTTACACTGGCCACCAATGTAAGGGGGAATTTACACTGACCACCGATTTAAGGGGGGCTTCTACATGGACCATCATTGTAACGGAGGATTATACACTGACCACAAATGCAAGTTAGGATTTTTTATTTACTATCACTGTAAGGGGAATTACACTTACCACTAATATAATAGGACTATTCATAGTGACCACCAATGTGAGGAGAGATTTACACTGACCACCAATGTAAGGGGGACATTCACACTGGCCACTAGTGTGAATAAAAGGATTCTACACCAAGCCCCAATGTAATGAGAAGATATACTGTACACTGACCACTAATGTAACTGAAACATTTAAACCACAAGAAAACCAATGAACTCGCAGTTGTGCTGATCCTCACTGCCCAAATGTGGCTGATGTATAGAGTTGAATAGTAGAAAACAGTTTAACTGAGACACAGGTTGCTGCAGCGCTCTGGACATCCGCCGATGGGGCAGGATAGATCTGGCAAAAAATGACAAAAAGAGAGCGCCAAGCTGTCCTAGTGTAACACCGTTTATTTAAACAAAATTACTTAAAAGCTGAATTCAATATATTCACATGAACTGGTAAGAATAATGGACACTTCAAGATGTAACATGGCCACCTCTCCTGGATTACCACGGTTGCTGTCCTGGTCAAGCTGTCAGAGCTGCACTGTGAGACAGCCTCAGTCATTCCCATCCCTCTGTGACCAGCCTTAGAGGTGGCCCACCACTATTTACAGTCAGGTCCATAAATATTGGGACATCGACACAATTCTAAAATTTTTGGCTCTATACACCACCACAATGGATTTGAAATGAAACGAACAAGATGTGCTTTAACTGCAGACTGTCAGCTTTAATTTGAGGGTATTTACATCCAAATCAGGTGAACGGTGTAGGAATTGCAACAGTTTACATATGTGCCTCCCACTTGTTAAGGGACCAAAAGTAATGGGACAATTGGCTTCTCAGCTGTTCTATGGCCAGGTGTGTGTTATTCCCTCATTATTCCAATTACAATGAACAGATAAAAGGTCCAGAGTTCATTTGAAGTGTGCTATTTGCATTTGGAATCTGTTGCTGTCAACTCTCAAGATGAGATCCAAAGAGCTGTTACTATCAGTGAAGCAAGCCATCATTAGGCTGAAAAAAACAAAACAAACCCATCAGAGAGATAGTAAAAACATTAGGCGTGGCCAAAACAACTGTTTGGAACATTCTTAAAAAGAAGGAACGCACTGGTGAGCTCAGCAACACCAAAAGACCCGGAAGACCACGGAAAACAACTGTGGTGGATGACCGAAGAATTCTTTCCCTGGTGAAGAAAACACCCTTCACAACAGTTGGCCAGATCAAGAACACTCTCCAGGAGGTAGGTGTATGTGTGTCAAAGTCAACAATCAAGAGAAGACTTCACCAGAGTGAATACAGAGGGTTCACCACAAGATGGAAACCATTGGTGAGCCTCAAAAACAGGAAGGCCAGATTAGAGTTTGCCAAACGACATCTAAAAAAGCCTTCACAGTTCTGGAACAACATCCTATGGACAGATGAGACCAAGATCAACTTGTACCAGAGTGATGGGAGGAGAAGAGTATGGAGAAGGAAAGGAACTGCTCATGATCCTAAGCATACCACCTCATCAGTGAAGCATGGTGGTGGTAGTGTCATGGCGTGGGCATGTATGGCTGCCAATGGAACTGGTTCTCTTGTATTTATTGATGATGTGACTGCTGACAAAAGCAGCAGGATGAATACTGAAGTGTTTCGGGCAATATTATCTGCTCATATTCAGCCAAATGCTTCAGAACTCATTGGGCGCCGCTTCACAGTGCAGATGGACAATAACCCAAAGCATATTGCAAAAGCAACCAAAGAGTTTTTTAAGGGAAAGAAGTGGAATGTTATGCAATGGCCAAGTCAATCACCTGACCTGAATCCGATTGAGCATGCATTTCACTTGCTGAAGACAAAACTGAAGGGAAAATGCCCCAAGAACAAGCAGGAACTGAAGACAGTTGTAGTAGAGGCCTGGCAGAGCGTCACCAGGGATGAAACCCAGCGTCTGGTGATGTCTGTGCATTCCAGACTTCAGGCTGTAATTGACTGCAAAGGATTTGCAACCAAGTATTAAAAAGTGAAAGTTTGATTTATGATTATTATTCTGTCCCATTACTTTTGGCCCCTTAACAAGTGGGAGGCACATATGCAAACTGTTGTAATTCCTACACCGTTCACCTGATTTGGATGTAAATACCCTCAAATTAATGCTGGCAGTCTACAGTTAAAGCACATCTTGTTTATTTCATTTCAAATCCATTGTGGTGGTGTATAGAGCCAAAAATGTTACAATTGTGTCGTTGTCCCAATATTTATGGATCTGACTGTACATATGAATGCTGTTTTTTTACATGTGAATGCTGAGACAGTCTGCATGTGCATCATGGCAATAGGGCAGAGGTGGACAGCATAAGTGACAGCATTTCACACTGAGATATCGGGACACAGCATGGGATGAAGACTTCAAGGGACAAGGGAATGTAAACTGGGACAGTTGGTAAGTATGGAGCAGCTGCTTTGGGCCCCACAATAATGACTGGACCAAGGGTAGCTGCCCCTTTTGCTCCTCCTTAAAGCATGCGCTCTCAAAAGACATAGTGTTGGGTGCCTACGCAGTCAATCATGAAGCTTGATTGATATTATGAGGAGTGGGGGAAAGGTCCTTTAGGCTCCCTTCACACCTATGCAGTTTGCTTTTTTGTCTGTTTTGCAGGGCTTTTTTTAGTTTGTTTTGTGTTTTTGTACAAGCGTTTTTGATGTATTTTTGATGAGTTTTTACCGAGTTTTGCATTTTGTTCAGTTCTTTTTCTTTGTGTTAAAGTGTAATTTTTTTGCTGGGCAGAATAAAAATTCAAACGTGGCAAAAATGCACTACCATGCATTTCAGTAGCTTCTCAGTTGAACGCTATTGTAGCAAAAATGCTGCTTTTTGCTTTTAAAAAAGTAAAGGTAAAAACAAAAAGTAATCAATGTAAGTGGGCTATGAGTGAACCTGTTACTTAAGCTGGATTTGCATCAACAGTTTCTTTTTTTTTTTTTGTTCAGCTGGTTAGCTAAACAAAAAAAAAAATGAATTCACATTCCCTTAAGCGAGGTGGTTGGAGGAATCCTTACCGCCGTACTACTGTGTTCTGACAGCATAACTCCTCTTCTGCCAGAATACACTGAGTAGCAGTACAGCTGATTGGCTGCAGTGGCTGATCGAATTAAAGTTTTTCAGCAGCCTTGTTTGACAGAAATTGATCTACCAGTTGGCTTTTGCAGGTCAGGGAAGGCCACACACAGAACAAAACTGACTGGTCCCTGCTGAACTGGCTAAATTTCAATCCATGTGTACCAGTTTTAGTCTTGTTTGGCAAAGTACAAAGTCACTTTAAAGTGCTCCTGTCAGAAGAGAATGATGTTAGTTGTCATTGCTAATTCTTCTTTTGAAACTGTTGATTTCTTGGCTGTTGTGGTGAAGCTTTGGCTTCAACATTTTCTGAGTCACAAGTACTAGCTTCCTATGAGGCTAATGCAACCGCACAAAAAGTCACAGGACAGCAGTAACCATTCTGGCCACTTGAAAATAATTACTATTATTACTGAATTTTTCCTCCAATGTGTTTCACCTGTACTAAGAAAACATTTTAAACATGCCTTTATCTAAGTTTATTTTCATATTAACAATTATGTTCTTACATATTTAGTGGATTAGTTTGTGTTCTCATATTTAAAATAGTTTAAAACACATCTTGAAAAAAATAATTGTGAAAGACTGTAAACAGAATGATCTCTAGTATCTGTTTTCTGGTTTGTTCAGTGTTTTAAAACCTTTGTGTGCCTAAAGTGCCCCGTATTGTATTCTAATCTGTGTCTGACTCAAAACTATTTTGCAATAAGATCAAATTCTGTATTCTATTATGTGCACCAATTAACACCTCTTGCTTTTAAGTGTGAGCCTCAGACTTCCTGTATCCTTTAAGCATTGAAGTAAATCAATATTCTACCACCTGGACAGTGAATAAACAGAGTATATCTCAAAATGCATTAAAGTTGCCTATAAATGGCCTGAATAGGCCTCTGAGGTGCCCCTGGCTTGTTTTTTACATACTACGAATTTCTAACAGATTGAACACATGAGTCATTTCTGAATTCCTTCAAGACCTATACATTGTGTGGCTATAAGCAACCTAAAAATAACAAGCATTTTAGATGCCAGAAACTGTGAATGGTCGCTAATGGGGTTGGGTTGGCACAATTGACCTGAGTTACTGCACATATGCACTTTAAAAATCCTTAATGAAAAGGGCTTGCAGGCCACCCTAGTTCATTGTGGACCTAACAATTAAAATGACCATGTCAAGGGAGGAGATAATCCAAATAAAACAAATAAATGTGCCCTTCAAGAAAAGAGATCTTCTACTCACCTCTGCCATGGTATGCATATCCTACTTCCCCTCTGTTCCATCACTGCAGCCTCCAAAAATGTCTTCAACATTTGATGCCTGATACTTGTCAAATGCCCATGGCCCCTTCCGTACTTTGGTTCCATCCTCCAACCCCTACATTTCTGTAATACCTACTGGTGCATTGGGCACAGGCATCAACACTTCCGGAAGTGTTAAATGTTGAACACACTGACAAATTTTGCAGTTCTGGAACAGAGGGCAAAGTAGCATACACAAGCTGATGGAGAGGTGAATATAAGGGTGCTTCTCTTGCAGGGTAACCTTTTACATACCTTTTACTGTTCCTTAAGTTATTATTGTTAATCTAAAAGATAAAAGTTTCCACAGACCATATCCTCAAATACCCAAAGGTTCAGTTTTCCATTTGAATGATAATTAGTCTATTTAAAACTGGTTCTTTCAATGAGGCAACATGTTTTCAGGCTACACAGCCATCTTCATCATGAAGACATAAACATTTTCAACATACACTATATTGCCAAAAGTATTGGGACACCCCTCCAAATCATTGGATTCAGGTATTACAATCACTTCATACCATGGCCACAAGCACCTAGGCATGAAGACAGCTCTACAAACCTTTGTGAAAGAATAGGTCACTCTCAGGAGTTCAGTGAATTCAAGTGTGGTACCGTGATAGTCCAATAAGTCCATCTGTGAAATTTCCTTGCCAGTAAATATTCCACAGTCAACTGTTAGTGGTATTATAACAAAGTGGAAGCAACTGGGAACAACAGCAAGTCAGCCACGTAAGTCAGCCATCAGAAGTGATAGGCCACGTAAAAGACAGAGGGATCAGCGCATGCTGAAGCGCACAGTGTGCAGAAGTCGCCAACTGTCTGCAGAGTCAATAGCTAAAAACATCATGCGGCCTTCAGATTAGCACAACAGTGCATAGAGAGCTTCATGGAATGGGTTTCCATGGCCAAGCAGCTGCATCCAAGCCTTGCATCATCAAGTGTAATGAAAAGAGTCCAATGCTTTGGTGTACAGCATGCTGCCACTGGACTCTAGAGCAGTTGAGATGTTCTCTGGAGTGACAAATCACACTTCTCTGTCCGGCAATCTGATGGACTTGTCTGGGATTGCTAGGAGACAGGTACTTGCCTGACTGCATTGTGCCAAGTGAAAAGTTTGGTGGAGGGAGGACTATGGTGCAGGGTTGTTGTTCAGGGGTTGGGCTTGGCCCCTTCGTTTCAGTGAAGGAAACTCTTAAGGCATCAGTATACCAAGACATTTTGACAATTTCATGCTCCCAACTTTGTCTTAGTCTTAGTCTGTAGGGTTCAATATTGAGTTGGCCAACCCTTTTCACTTATAACAGCTTCAAGTCTTTTGTGAAGAGTGTGTTTTCCATAAGCTCATTTGTGAGGTATTAGTCTCCGCTAATTCATCCCAAAGGTGTTCTGTCGTGTTGAGGTCAGGACTCTGTGCAGGCCCGTCAAGTTCCTCCACCCAAAACTCACCCATCCATGTCTTTATGGACCTAGCTTTGTGCACTGGTGCACAGTCATGTTGGAACAGGAAGGGGCCATCCCCAAACTGTTCCCACAAAGTTGGGAGCATGAAATTGTCCAAAATGAAATTGTGTGGTATGCTGACATCTTAAGAGTTCCCTGCACTGCAACTAAGGGGCCAAGCCCAGTTCCTGAAAATCAAACCCACACCATGACCCCCCCCTACCAAACTTTACACGTGGCATAATGCAGTCAGCAAGTACCATTCTCCTGGTAACCGCCAAACCCAGACATGTCCATCGAATTGCCAGACAGAGAAGTGTGATTTATCACTCCAGAGAACATGTCTCCATGGCTCTAGAGTCAGTGGTGGAGTGCTTTACACCATTCATTGCATCCGGCGCTTTGCATTGCACTTGGTGATGTAAGGCTTGAATGCAGCTGCTCGGCCATGGAAACCCATTCCATGAAGCTTGCTATGCACTCTTGTGCAGATCTGAAGGCCACACAAAGTTTGGAGGTCTTTAGCTGTTGACTCTGCAGACAGTTGGCAGCTTCTGTGCACTTCAGCAAGTGCTGACCCCACTCTGTCCTTTTACGTGGCCTACCAATTTGTGACTGAGTTGCTGTTGTACCCAGTTGCTTCCATTTACTGTATTTTTCGCTCTATATGATGCACCTGTCAATAAGACGCACCTAGGTTTTAGAGGAGGAAAACAAGAAAAAAAATATTCTGAACCAATGGACTGCAGACATAGTACAGGAAATGAACAGAGACTGCGGATGTACTACAGGAGATGACCAGAATCTGCAGACATAGTACAGGAGATGACCAGAATCTGCTGACATACAACAGGAGATGACCAGAGACTGCAGTTATAGTACAAGAGATGATCAGAGACTGCAGACCTTTTGGGGAGCGGAGGGGAGGCAGGTACCCGAATTCAACAGGTGCCCACTCTCACTTCCTCTGTCATCGCCTAGGCCAGGGGTAGGCAACCTGCAGCTCTCTAGCTGTTGTGGAACTACATTTCCCATGAGGCATTGCAACATTACAAAACAGTTACAGCTATGACTTGCAGAGGCATGATGGAACTTGTAGTCCTGCAACAGCTGGAGAGCCGCAGGTTGCCTACCCCTGGCCTAGGTGATTGGAAGCAGAAGTTGTCCTCCCTCCCTGTAGTCTTTTGGGACACATGACAGGTCTCAGAACACTACAGGGCCATTCACAAAGCGTAGCACTTATCGCGCATGCGCAGTGGACACCCAGCTCTGAAGCCGCAAGCTGTCACAGCTGGGTGCTCACACTAAAGATGCCGGCACCAGGGAGAGAAGACGGCTGGTGAAAAAAAGCAGTGGTGAGGACACCGCTGGACTAAGGAACATGTAAGTGGCTGTATTTTAAAAGTCAGCAGCTACAGTGTTTATAGCTGCTGACCTTTTTTTTTTGCCACAGAAGAGCCTAGCGAACGCCCCGGCATTATAACAAGGTGGTGCGATGGGGGGAAGGCCGGGCCAGCGCTCCATATTCGCTCCATAAGATGCACAGACATTTACCCCCATTTTTTTGGCGGGAAAAAGTGCGTCTTATGGAGCAAAAAATATGGTAGTTATAATACCACTAACAGTTGACCGTGTAATATTTAGTAGTAAGGAAATTTCACAGACGGACTTATTGTACAGGTGGCAACCTATCACGGTACCATGATTTAATTCACTGAGCTCCTGAGAGCAACCCATTATTTCATAAATGGTTGTAGAAGCAGTCTGCATGCATAGGTGCTTGATTTTGTACACCTGTGGCAATGGAGATGATTGGAACACCTGAATGCAATGACTTGGAGGGGTGTCCCAATACTTTTGGCATATAGTGTATTATACTATGTCCATTAATTGGCAATGGTGTGGCTAACAGTATTGTTACTGAGCCTGAAATTATAATAGTACATAAAATAGAACTCCATCAATATTAATAATATTGTTATTATTATACAGGATTTATGTAGCACCAAGAGTTTGCACTGTGCATTTACAACATGAGGGCAGACAGTACAATTACAATACAGGAACTTAAACTTGAGTTGTTAGGTGGTGGCAAGATAGGCTTCTCTGAAGAGAAGGGCTTTCAGGGATTGCCTAATAGTGGGGTAGGAGATAGTTGGACAGACTGGGGTACGGAGTTCCATAGGATGGGAGAGGCTTGCTCGGTCGATTGTAAACCAGACGTTCAAGGAGTCTGGAGGAAAAGGAGAGCAAGGAGGTGGGGCATAGGTTGTTAGTAAATAGTATTGACTTGCCTTAAGGGGTAGTCAAACATCTACACTTACCAGTTCTAACGAAGTGGTCCCCATCTACGTCCCTTCCTATGGTGTAGGGAAGAAAGACTCCCAGATAGTGCTTGAAAACGTTCATCCTTTCCCTTTATATCTCCACTGCAAGATTGATGTACACAAGCATGTGTTGGACATCATATCCGTCATGTGAAACACTGCCAAAATCCTGTGTGCAAACATCACATGATGTCAAAATCCAGTGTACACACCCAGCACACTTGCCTACTGTACATCACTCACTGCAAGCTTAGTGAAGCACCTCCTTCAAGTATCTGTTCAGGCAACCAAAAAGCCCAAGTAGACATAGATTACAGATGTCAAAGGCAAGGACTGAGAGAGGGAGCAACATGGGAACAACAAAGATGTGGGGGGAAGTTACATAGGACAGAAAGAGAAGCCAGGCACTGAAGTGGGGCTCACCATCATCCCCAGATGCAGAATGGGGATAATTTCCCCATGTGATGCATGCATAGGATGCCCCCTCTAAATGTATAACAGAGAGGAGTCAAATACAGTCCAAGGGAGCACGCCTGCAGTTTACAAAAAAAAAAATATATAATCACGCAAAATATGATATAGCATAAGAATTATTACAAATAAAAATCACACACAACTCTTGTCAGTTTATCCTAACAATCACAGTTAAATGTTCATGACAATTTTATTCTGGTTCAATTTGGAATAACAAGAATACTGGTGGACATAGCCCAACGTAAAGGCAGGAACTTAAATCAGCTTGTATCAAAATTATCTTGGGGACCTACAGTACATGTCTGCTTCTGGGGTGGGGGTAATTTTAATGTTGCTGATAAGGTAAATATGATTGTATATCCATTTTCGAAATTCCTGTTTGGTTTCCCCAAATGACCCGCTGCAAATTAGAATGCTGTATCAGGTACCGTAAATAATTCCCATGGTTTTACATGAGGCAAAATGACTGGGTCTTAAATCTTGCCATTAGGCAAAATCACATCTCTCCCTTCTCTCGCTCAGGGACATTATCTGCAATTGCCACACTTATTTGTCCCCTTTTCCCTGCAGGGGTAATCTCGATCAGCACCTAGGTAATGGCTACTGACCAATTTGTCCCAAATTGATGTTGGTCTTTTAAATACTAAGTGGGTATCATTTTTTTATGGGTATTTTCTTCTGCTAATTGTTTAGCTATAGTTTTCACATATACTACACGCTAATTTTCTAAAGTTTTGCTCTTGAAAATCTGCTTTTCTATCATTGATAATTCACATCATTAACATTCAGAGATTACCTGGGCCAAGCCACATGTGTGTTCAGTGGAAAATAGTTCACCTAGTGAAGTACAGCAAGTACTTACTACAGTAGAATTCACTGTCTGCAAGTCTCTGATCTCAGTAAAAATTCTACTAAACTAGGAAAATTACAGAAACAGTCCATTCATTGTGCATATAATTGCAGAGACTAAATTGGGGGATTAAAAAAAATCACATTCCTTTTCCAGCAATTTGGTTTTCTCCTGCTAAATTCAGCACGATCAGTCTTCTGGTTTAAAGAAACCATAAAAATACAGAATGTGTTGTTAGTATACATTGTAACATATTTCCCTGTTTGCCTTTCTTTATAGAACAATTAAGAAGGTTTATGCCACTATATAAAAAACATTATATACCACACCTTACAGCAAGTATTTAGTGGATTGTTGAGGTATTTGCCCTCTATAGATAGAACCACCTTCCTTCTAGACAACAGTACAATATTTATTTCACAGTGATTCATCATCCTTACTAACATTTTTCCCAACCCTTACCATTTGTGAACTTTGCAGGTATATTACATTTCTGTAAATATAGCTGTTTTGCAACATTTACATTGTTTTCTACATAAACCCTTTTAAATGTGTAGCACTGAGTTCCACCGAAGCTGTTGGTAAATGATGGGTTCTTCTATTGAAGGAAGTGATTAACAGGACTGACAATATTCAAATACAGTGGTTCAAAACCAGCAGTAGAACATAATAGCCAAAGGAGGTGAATGTTTTTTTTTTTCAAGCATCCGTGGTAGTGATCCCTTGTAGATCGCCAACTCGGGGTTCCCAAGTGTGTGGAATCTGCTTCCCACCAGAGCCCCTGATGGTGGGGATGGACTTGCAGCAAGGTAAAACCAGGTCGCGGCCCTCACGTACGCCCAACTGTGGATGCAGAGCTCACTCGCGTGTGCAGGGTAAAGACAGAGGAAATCCAGGAGACAAGCCGATGTCAGGGCGGGCAGCAAACAAGCACAGACAGAATCCGGGGTCTGTACACAGGTAGTCTGGCACAGGATACACAAGTAACAAGTAACCGGGTGCTCAGAGAACTGTGAAGTTGCTCAGGCAATGTGGGCTAGACTAAGCATGTCTTACATAGGCAAGGGAACTAGGAGGCAGGACAGGAAGTGATGAAAGGGAAGGAAATAAAACCCAGAGTTTAGCAGGCAACGCCCATAAAGGAGCACAGTCAAACCACACATGTGAAAGGAATCAGGGTAGGAAAATCACTGCAGCAAGGAGGTAAGCATACACAAGCAAGGCCAACTTGTGACAGTACCCCCCCCCCCCCACATACACACCTCTTACGAGGTCTCCCCAGTAGTTTAGAGCCAGGCTTAAGAGGAACATCTGATGAAAACGTTTCACCAAATGGGGGATAGAAACATCAATAGAAGGAATCCAACACATCTGCTTAGGACCATATCCCTTTCAGTCAATTAGATACAAAAGCTTCCCTCTGGAGAATGTGGAATCCAAGATTTGCTTGATTTCATGCTGATCCATGGTACTCACTGTTGGAGAAAGATGACAAAGAGGACGGAAAAACCTGTTGATGATGTACTGTCTCAGAAGAGAAACATGGAAAACATTAGGGATATTTAAATGTGAAGGGAGGTGGAGTTTGAAAGCAACAGGAATAACCTGGCAGAGGATGGTAAAGGGACCAATGAAACAAGGAGCAAATATCATAGAGGGTACTCAGAAACAGATATTCTTGGTAGAGAGCAAAACCTTGTCACCAGGGAGACATTTTGGATTCACACGGTGATGACCATCTGCAGATACTTTGTACTTGGAAGCTGTCAGATGTAAATTCTTGGAAACCTCTGCCCACATAAGACTGAACAATCGTTGAGCCGCAGGCACCGCAGAAGAAATGGGAACGGTAAATGGTACAGAAGGATGATGACCATACACAGTGAAAATGGGAGACTCACCAGTGCTGGCACTGGCATTAGCATGGTTATTAAGGGCAAACTCTGCCCAAGGTAGAAGGTCTACCCAATCATCCTAATGGGCTCAAATGAAGGTATGAAGAATACCTTTTAACATTCTGGTTGGCTCTTTCAGTATGGCTATTAGACTGCGAATGAAAGGCTAAGAAGTCCAAATTGATTCCAAATTATGTGGCCAAAGCCCTCCAGAAGCGAGCTATAAACTGAACACCTCTATCAGAGACAATGTGCGAGGACATGCCATGAAGACAAAAGATTTCCTTATTGAAGACATAAGCCAAAGTGACAGCAGAAGGAAGTCCTGGAAGTGGAGTTAAGTGGCACATTTTAGAAAACCTGTCCACAACCACCCAGATAATGATGGAGCCCACTGAGGTGGGTAGTTCAGAGATAAAGTCCATTGGAATGCAATGCCAAGGTTCATCTGGAACAGGTAGAGGTAAAAGGAGGCCTGCTGGAGCAGACATGTAGGACTTAGTCTGCACACAAATGGAGCAAGCCTGAACATATTCTTCAACATCATTCCGAAGTGAGGGCCACCAATAATAACGCTACAGGAAGGCATAAGTGCATTGCACACCAGGATGTCAAGAGAGTTTAGAGTCATGTGCCCATTTGAGTAGCTTGGAGCGAAGAGTGGGGACCAAAAAGGTCTTTCCGGGTGAGATACGTGAAGACTGAAGACAAGTGGTGGCCAGGATATGATTGGCAGAAATAATAGGTTCCAGTTCAACAAGACACTCAGTCAGCAATGTCAAATGATCTGGACAAGGCATCTGCGTGGGCATTTCTGGAACCAGGCCAGAAAGTAATGCCAAATTTAAATCTGGCAAAGAAGAGAACTCATCGCTCTTGTCTGGGATTCAAACACCAGGAGGATTGCAGATACTGGTGGTTCTTATGACTGGCATAAATCAGGATATGATGTGGAGAATCCTCTAGCAGATGTCGCCATTCTTGCAGTGCCAGCTTTATAGCCAGCAGTGCCCAATCCCTGATGGTGTAATTGCTTTCAGCAGAGAAGAAGACACAAGGACAGAGCTTACCATCATGCATTTGGAGAAGGACAGCCCCCACTCCCAAAGATGAAGCATTTACCTCCAAGAAGAAAGGCTTAAAAATGTCCGGATGTGCAAGAATAGATGAAGAGAGAGAGAGAGAGAGGTGGATTTGAGTTTGTGGAAAGCCTCGACTGCCTCAGGAGGCCAGGTTCTAAATGTTGGCGCCCTTCTGAGTCAAAGAAGTTATTAGGGCCACCAGGGAGGAATAGTCAGGAATGAACTGACGATAGAAATTGGTGAATCCCAACAAGTGCTGTGTGGCTTTCAGACCAGAGGGCTCAGGGGAAGTTGTAGTTGGCTTGAAGTTTGGCAGGATCCATAAGCAGCCCTTTAGCCATGACTATATAGCCTAGGAAATGAACCTGAGTTTGCTCAAAGAGGCACTTCTCCAACTTTGCATACAGATGGTGGTACCGAAAACATAGAAGAACAGTACATACACTCTGACGATGAGTGTTCAGATCTGGAGAAAAGATAAGTATGGTGTCCAGATAGACAATGACACAAACGTATAGGAGATTACAAAAAATGTAATTAACAAAGTTCTGGAAGATGGCTGGGGCATTACACAAGCCAAAGGGCATTACAAGATATTCATAATGCCCGTCTCTGGTATTGAAAGCGGTTTTTCACTTATCACCCTCACAAATCCTAATCAGATTGTATGCTCCATGGAGGTCTAGCTTTGTGAAAATTCGAACATCCCGAAGCCTGTCAAAATGTTCAGAAATAAAAGGTAGCGGGTACCGATTTTTAATGGTGATGGCATTGAGACCTTTATAATCAATGCAGGGCCATAGCGTATCATCTTTTTTCTCCACAAAGAAGCCAGCCCCAGCAGGAGAATTAGACTTATGGATAAATCCTTTCTGCGGATTTTCCCGTACGTACTCAGATATGGCTTGAGTCTCAGGAATGGAGAGAAGGTAGACTTTACCTCAAGGTGGTGTAGTACCAGGTTGAAGGTCAATAGCACAATTATAGGGACGATGAGGAGGTAAACAGTCAGCATCTTTCTTACAGAAGACATGTTGGAAGGCCTGATAATGCGGAGGGAGCATTGGAGAGGTGGTGATCTCAGCTACGGGTACACAAAGACGTGGGAACACCTTAGGGAGACAAATCTAATGGCATTGTGACAACACTTGGCCAGAATTTCATTGTAAATAAGGTGAATGTTTCTGCAACCATGGAAGTCCAAATATGATGGGACTTGAAGACTTAGGAAGGATGAGGAAGGAGATTTCCTCACGATGAAAAATACCAACATGCATTGTTATAGAGTTAGTTCGGAACCGTAGGGGTCCTAAGGCCAAGGTAGAGCAATCCATTGCAGATACTGATAGGGGCATCACCAAGGAAATGAGAGGAATGCCCAATTCAGAGGCCAAGGATTGCTCAATGAAGTTCCCAGCTGCCCCAAAATCCACATATGCAGAAACCTGATACAAGTGGAGGGCATGGTATGATTGAGAGAAGGTGGCAGAATTCAGGTTCTGGTCTAGATCATCTCCCTCAGAGTGACCTAGACCCGAGAGTTTCCCAGATGGACAGAACAGGACCTTATTATATGACCTTCATCCCCGCAGTAAAGACATAAGTCATGTCAGATGCCAGTATAGTTGCAGAGGTAGGTTGTTTAGGAGATTTCTGGAAAACAGGAGCTAAACAACCCACTGGGGGATGACATGGACCAGCCCTCTCCAGATCTCTCTTCTTGAAAACGGACATCAATTTGGATGCTAAGGTCAATCAAGTCAGCCAGAGTGTTGATTATGGTTCTTCCAGCTAGTTTGTCCTTAATATGATCTGCTAGACCCTGCCAAAAGGTTGTGGTAAGGGCCTCATTATTCCAAACCAGTTCCAAAGCTAAGGTGCAAAACTGAACTGCATATTGACCAACAGTCATGCTTCCTTGATGAAGCTGAAGAAGAGCTCCCGCAGCAGTTGACATCTTGACAGCCACATTGAAGGTTTTATGGAAAGCTTGCTGGAAGGCAGAGAGACTGGAAATAGCAGAATCTTGACACTCTCACAGTGGTGAGGCCCAAGCCAGAGCTTCACCAGAAAGGAGTGATATCATGTATGCCACCTTGGAACGATCAGTAGGAAAATGGTGGGCTGCTAGCTCAAAGTGAATTGAGCACTGATTGATAAAGCCCCGAAAAGCTTTAGGATCACCAGAAAAGCGAGGCGGCAGAGGCAGCTGGAGTTTTGAAGGACTGTTTTCCACTGGAGGAACAGCGGGAGCCGGAGCAACGGGAGCCGGAGCAACAGGAGCCGGAACAGAGGCTGCGGAAGTGGACACAACCTGCAGCTGATCCAAACGGGAGGAAAGTTCCTACACATACTGCATCATTTGTTCATGATAGACCTGCTGGACATCAACTCTCTGCACCAAACACTGAAGTTGTTCCGGAAGAGGCTGCAGTGTCTCTGAGGAGCTCATGGCCTGAGCAAACTGTGAAGCATCTGTGGTAGTGAGCCCTTGTAGGTCGCCAACTCAGGGTTGCCCAGGGCACGGGGTCTAAGCCTCAGCCTGCTTCTTCACCAGAGGCCCTGGTTCAGCCACATCTTGAGTATGTAGTACAGTTTTGGTCACCAGTCTGCAGGAAGCATGTCTTTGAACTAGACTAGTCTAGAGAAGGGCAACAACATTCATAAGGGGGCTGGATGACAGTTATGACGAATTATAACAAAAATTAAATGTAATCTTAAATTGTAATCTTAAATTGCATAACAGGTTCTTTATTATCAAAGTGGTAAGGATGTGGAACTCCTTTCCACAGTTGGTGGTGTCAGCAGGGAGTGTAGATAAAATAAAAAAAAGTTTAGATTTGTTTCTATCACATACCAGGTGCTGAAGGTCAATGGTGATAGGGCTTTCCTTGCAGCTAAACTGCAGACTCCCCTGAAGGAGGAGTCAGACTCAAAGAAGAATAGTTCGCCTGCTGGAATTTGCAGAGATGCTCTGACTGGAGTGCTGTCAGATGATACATCCAAGTATTCAGCTGAGCCACCAGGGTAGTGACTGTTGACAGGTGGCGCCCATGCGAAGTAGCAGGTCTAAGTTCAAAGTTCAAAGCCTAGGTCAGGTACTGGGTGTGGATGAGAGCAAGTGTTGTCAGGAGGATATCCAGGGTCATACACAGGAGAGCAGAGTAAGACAGTCCATTAAACAAGTCAAGGGCAAATCAGGAGGCAGGCAGACCAGGTGCAAGCCAAGTCGGTAACAGGTATCCACAGATGCAAGGTTATCACAGGAACAAATTAAATGGAGAGATTAAATAGCAATCACAAAGGGTGGCTGGCTCCCTTATAAAGGCCGTTTGGTGTGAATTCAGGCTGGGAGTGTACATGGCTGTGCACCAGAGTGCATGCGTGGACCGGCACGCCAGTGAGAATTTATGCGGTCATGTAAGGCACTGGCAGGAACGCCTGGTCTTCGTTAGCCCCTGCTGTGGACAGTACCCTGACAGTTTCTTAGGGAACACAATGTACAGGGACATGGAAAATTGTAGCCACACACTCACACTCAGGTTACGCAGGTTGAACTGGATGGATTGGTGTCTTTATTCAACCTTACTAACTATGTAACTGCCATTGGGAAATATGGACACAATCTGCCGGCTTTGGGGCTTTTAAAACTTTATGTAGCAGCTCCCAACCTCCACAAGAAGGTATCTGTCATCCACAGGCAAAAAGGATATCTTTGCAGTGTTCTAAAGTAATGAACAGTAACAGATGAAGCAATGCCCTTTATATGAGCTTTGCTACATGCATTAATGTCCCCAACAGGTGTATACACAATTTATCTGCAGACAGGGAGGCAAAAGACTGCTCACCACTCTGATGACCAGCAGATGTCCTTCTGGTTGCAGTGTGACCTCGGATGAATGCTCCTTCAGACAGGATGCAGGCAGATGAAGAGTAAGCCATTGTTCTGCTTACTCACTTCTAAGGTGGGGGTCAGGTGGGAGGAGGCCCACAATGGACTTGGTCTGCCTTTCCAGCTTGCACCTTCCTCTGGCTCATGTCTTGGGGTTCTCCCTGCATGGCAGACCTAAAGTATTCCTTCTTAGGCATTCTCACAATTGTACAGCCACCTCATGTCTCCCCTTGTTTCCTCTCTGTTGCATGGTCTGTTCCCTGTTTCCCAGGACCTGGTCTCCCAATCAAAGTCCTACCATTCCTCACCTCTCCCTATGCTCTGTCAAGCCCTGGCAGAAAAGGAAAAATGAGCCGAGATGATTGGCTGAGCTTAAATATCACTGGTAAATGGTCTGTCTCAGCCATCTAACCTGTACATCAGGTTGTACAACATACTTACTGGCAGGATCACTAGGTAAAAGTAAAAGAAAGAAATCTTAAAAAAGAAAATTAATACTGTTACAACATCTAGGAATTGGTAAGCTGAAATATAATAAATGTTTGCTTTTGGGTTTAATACCATTTTAAGAGATAGCAGGAGGAGTTGGAGCAGGAAGTTTGTGTCATTAATAAAGATGGTGACCTGTTAACGATCTGTCCGTACTTCTGAGACGCAGCAATGGCAACAAGGACACGTAAAACCTATATGCAGCCGCCAGAAACATTTCTACAACATTTAGGTCAGCCAAAAGTCTCTGGTATGAACAATTTTCTATCTACAGTAGTTACTAGCATCTGGCCTGTGCAGGGCATCCCCTGAGAGACAGAGGGTCTAGCTGATTAACTGATTAGGTTCAGAATGCTATAGGATTTTCTCGACCATGGGAGTTGATTTTTCCTACACAAATACAGTACAAGTCCTGGAACACTGTTTTAAACCAGCGACAAATACTGTAATGACCAGAGTTGGTTTTCACAGATGCTCCCAGGGTGAGGGAGAATCCATTCACCACTATGTTGCTGAGTTGAGATAGTTAGCAGCACTCTGCAGATTTGAACCCTTACATGATGAATACGATTATTTTTTTTAAAACGTTTACAGTACAAATCCAAAATTGAGGGAAGGGCTTTTTTTAATCCCTTGCTTACCTGGTTGCAGGTCCTGCACATTTAACATACCCACCAGCCCAGTGGATCCAGCGTTGTCCTGGTGAGATCCACTTCTTTTCTGTCATTACCCCCCCCCGTTCTGGTCCCGTGCCTTCTTCCATGCTGTAATCGATCCCACCCCCCTTTCTCTTTCTCTATGAATGACTATGTCTCCTGGGATATCTGATGTATGTACATCACATATCCCAGGAGACACAGCAGGCAAATCCTAGGCAAGTGATGTGCATGAGAGGTGGGCCAGAGGTTCTCACTATAAAAACTGGTGTAAGACACAGGAGCAACGGTTTCCATTCTGAATGCAGCAAGTTACAATGCCCATTTTCTTTACTGCCCACTCCAGGAGACACTTACTACCTAATGGGCCACAGTAATGCTCAAACTTCAGTGTTGGGTATGGTAACATTAACTGTCACACACCAAGCAACCATTGGGGCAGTTTTCCATTATTTGCCACTGAGAGTGGAGCCAACCTGCTTGTACTAGACTTGTTTCATGCACTGGGAATTAAAGATGTGGAAAAGATACATGCTAAAATGTTCCTGATAGACAGTTTCTAGAAAAAGATACTATACCTGCAGGCAGGGCCAGCGCTACCACTAGGCGAACTAGGCAGCCATCCAGGGCACATTGCAGCTTAAGGAGCAGCCAGGGCCACCGATAGGGCAGGACAGCTGGCTCTGCTGTAACATTCGTTATATTTTCCCTGGGCCCCATCAGTTTTTTTTTTTTTTTAATTTCGGGCGCAGGTGGCTAAAGCTACCCTACAATTTGCACTGCTGATCAGTGGTGGCCAGCTGAGGCTGCTCACAGCCTTTCACTGGTGGATTGATTCTTTCACTGCGGTATGATTAGCCCTTTCTCCACTGAGGAGGGTGGAAGGCAAGGCTGTAGCCCAGTGGCAGGAGGTGATTTAATATAGAGGTGGCCGAGGGCACAGGTGGCAATGGGAAACCAGTGCAAAGGCAAGCTCACAATTTCCCTTTGATTGCCCCAGATGTTAACCCCTTCCTGCCCAATGTCATTAGTACAGTGTCAGTGCTTTTTATTAGCACTGGTCACTGTATTAGTGTCACTGGGGATGTCAGTGGCAGTTATTCAATTCCCCCCCAGTGTCGGAATGCCCGCTGCAGTCCCGCTATAAGTCACTGATCGCTGCCATTACTAGTATAAAAAAAAATAATTCCAGTATCTATACCGCCATTTGTAGACGCTATAACCTTCACATAATCCAATTCATTTACATGTACTGGGATTTTTTTTAGCAAAGACGGTATTTATAGCAGAATACATTTTGGCCTAAATTTATGAAGAAATTTGATTTTTTTAATTTTTTTTACTGGATACGTTTTATAGCAAAAAATCAAACACATTGTTCTTTTTTTCAAAGAAAGCTCTATTTGTGGGTAAAAAAGGACATAAATTTCATTTATGTACAGTGTTGCATAACCACGCAATTGTCAGTTGAAATAACAACTGACAATTGTTATTGTTATCGCAAAAAATGCCCTGGTCAGGAAGAGGGGTAAATCCTCTGGATGGCAAGTAGTTAAGCATTGCAGGGGTGTGCTAAAAACAAAAGGAGCTTTAAGAACAGATAGTAACAACTGAATGCTGAATTTTAAAGGGTAATTCCACTTTTATAGAGGATAAAAAATCCCCACTGCATGATCTATGTACATTGCAAGGATTTTAACAACAATTGTTGCAGATTCCTAAATTTTGTTATTCTGAAGAAATGGCTTTGTCTGTGTCCATGTGCAGAGTGAATCTATATGGGAGTGGTTTTACAATTATCATGCAGCAGCTACACCTGCAGGGCTCTAATGAGGAAATTTGCAAGGTCTATATTCCTTTAGATGTGATTTCCCATTGTGAGTATCTCACCAAAAATGACATTTTTGTTACAGGGGATGCTAAAAATCTGACTTGTAACTTAATGCAGGCTTCTGGGAAAATCAGTAAGCCAATCAGCAGGAAATTACATTCTCAGGGGGCATTCTGTACACCATCTGTTTACAGAACATCTCCAGATAGCCATATTGCATTGCATTTTGCAGAAAATTACAGTGCTTCAGTTTGAAAAGGAAAGGTAATTTTTAATAACATTCAATTACAATATGACTTGAGTCACAATTGTATATGCTATACTAGCAGAGCTACCCTTTAGCTCCCAAGATTATTAAATAAAAGTAAAAACAATTCAAAAAAGAAATGAACACCCCAAAATACCACCCATATACAAAAGTCTACTATTTTGTAAAGGGGAGCCTTAGGCCCCTTTCACATGGGACAGACTCCTTTCCGATCAGCAGGGGATCTGCTCACAGATCAGTGAGTGCTATTCCCTATATATAGCACTGATATGTGTACATTGAGTTCTATGCCCTATATAGGGCATAGAATATAGGGTATAGTACTGATATCTGTACTTTGAGTGCCACTCAGTGTGCAGATATCAGCGTTATATATAGGTACTAGCATTCATTGTATAGAGATGTGTTATATATATATATATATATAGGGAACAGCACTTAGTAAGTGCCAGGGACAGACTGCCCAACAGATGGCACTGCCTAAAGACCCGAGGCCAGTAAGAGGCCACTTCTGCAGCAGGAGTAATGTGACAGCTGGGGCTGATCAGTGTAGTGGGGCAGAGACAGTTACAAGCATCAATATCCCTGTATGGCTTACCATGAAGCAAAGTGTAAGCCGCTTCTCCTCCTCTCCCTCCTATAGCTTTCAGCCCTGACTGTCCATCAGAATCCCCCTGCTCTCTGGGTCCCCCTGACAACTCACCAAAGACCCTCAGCAGGGCTGATAAAAAAAATTGCAATAAATAATAAAACATTAA
Organism: Staurois parvus; assembly: GCF_062004578.1. Taxonomy (NCBI): domain Eukaryota; kingdom Metazoa; phylum Chordata; class Amphibia; order Anura; family Ranidae; genus Staurois; species Staurois parvus. The sequence goes on from NW_028318053.1 coordinate 1,345,065, forward strand.
ATTGTAAAATATCATTTAAAAAACATTTATCTTGAACATAATGTAGATAGATTCTGTGATGAACACATGTACTGTGGGCTGTGCAATATGCAGGTGGGGCTTTGTGTGGGTGTGGCTTGACTGTGGGCAGAGACATGGGCCCCATGATCTCCTATTACGGGGGGGGGGGAAGTTGTCAGTCCACCCCTGATCACACTACTGCCTGTGTCATCCTCTAGTGCCAGCTTTTTCCTTCTGCCTGGATCCAGCCAATTGTAGCAAACCAGTCACCACCAACTACGCAGCCAATCCGCTTTCTGACACAAAATTCATGGGCCAGTGCACATGTTTCTTAGTGTAGACACTGGTCACCCTGGTACTCCCAGTGATCTCCCCTGTGTTATTCTATACTGATATTCTTTTCAGTGTCTTGCTCCTGTAATCTCCAGTGTTTTCCTTTCAGTGACCTTTAGGGTATCCCTATGTGTTCCCGCCTCCAACCTGAATCACAGCTCTTTTATTCCCTACTGACCTGTGATCCCATCAATTCTGCGCTGCAAGACACTCTTCCTGCATACCTAATCCTGTCCTTGGGTGAGTCAAAGGGACACAACCTTGGATAAGTCAGCAGCAAAACTCATCACCCCTTGTGGTTTGTTCTAGAGAGACTTCTCTCCTGAATGAGTAGGCATGCTGAGCTCACTCCAGGATTCCTCAAAGCGTTTTGTGTCTCCCTCATGGCTTACGTCACTACCAGTTCCACGTACTATAACCAAATCCTACTTAGCCATTCTGCCAATTAGTGGAGACAAACCCCCATCTGTGACAGTGAATGCACAAGATTTAAAACAAAAGTTGAGATTATAATCATCACTTAAAAAGAGAACATACACATAAAGTATAGCTACACCCTAAATGGATGACATTTAGCATGCTACTGTCCTGTGAATCCTAAATGACTCCCATGTACTGTTGTTACTTTTTTCACCCCAGTGCTGTTGACCTCCTTCAGCCTCTTTGCAGCCACTTAATGTATACAAAAACACTGCAGAGGTTGCATGATATTGCTCAGGGCAGGCTTCCTTCTGTTGGTCATGGCGGAACTTGTCTGCATGAAGTGGCAGCACAGATGCTTGCAGTCTCCATTGGATGTCCATTTGGCAGGGTGACAATTTAACACAGAAATTGGGAGAACAAAGACCTTCATGACAGGATTACTATGTATTATATTAATGAAAGCTAGAGATTTAAGAAAAAAATAAAAATAAGTTTTCAAATTGCAATAACGTTTTAAAAATTATATAAGCTTTTAGTTATCAAGTTTACATACACTTGAAATGAATTGGCATCACGGTCATTACATACTTTTTCCACCTGTCTTTTGTATAGTGGAACCACTATATGCTTGCTAGAGGGGAATCTTTATGATGCTGAAAAATAATGCAACATTTATCCTTGGGCGGACCAAATATACACTATATTGGCAAAAGTATTGGGAAACCCCTCCCAATCATTGGATTCAGGTGTTCCAATCACCTCTATGGCCACAGGTGTATAAAATCAAGCACCTAGGTATGCAGACTGCTTCCACAAACATTTGTGAAAGAATGGGTCACTCTCAGGAGCTGTGTAAATTCAAGCGTGGTACCATGATAGGTTGCCATCTGTGCATTAATTCCATCCCTGAAATTTCCTTGCTACTATATATTCCATGGTCAACTGTTAATGGTATTATAACAAAGTGGAAGCAACTGGGAACAACAGCAACTCAGCCACAAAGTGGTAGGCCACGTAAAATGACAGAGCGGGGTCAGCGCATTCTAAAGAGCACAGTGGGCAAAAGTCGCCAACTGTCTGCAGAGTCAATAGCTAAAGACCACCAAACTTCGTGTGGCCTTCAGATTAGCACAACAACAGTGCGTATAAAGCTTCATGGAATGGGTTTCCATGGCTGAGCGGCTACATCCAAGCCTTACTTCACCAAGTGCAATGCAAAGCGGCAGATGCAGTGGTGAAAAGCATGCCGCCACTGGACTTAAGAGCAATGGAGACGTGTTCCCTGGAGTGAAGAATCATGCTCCTCTGTCTGGCAATCTGATGGATGTGTCTGAGTTTAGCGGTTGCCAGGAGAATGGCACTTGCCTGACTGCATTGTGCCAAGTGTAAAGTTTGGTGGAGGGAGGATTATGGTGTGGGGTTGTTCTTCAGAGGTTAGGTTTGGCCCTTTAGTTCCAGTGAAGGGAACTGTTAAGGCATCAGCATACTAAGATATTTTGTACAATCTCATGCTCCCAACTCTGTGGGAACAGTTTGGGGATGGTCCTTTCCTGTTCCAACATGACTGCGCACTAGTGCACAAAACAAGGTCCATAAAAACATGACTGAGCAAATTTGGGGTGGAGGAACTGGCCTTCACAGAATCCTGACCTCAACCCAACAGAACACCGTTGGGATGAATTAGAGCGGAGACTGCAAGCCAGGCCTTCTCGTCTGACATCAGTGCCTGACCTCACAAATGCGCTTCTGGAAAAATGTTCAAACATTCCTATAGAAACACTCCCAAACCTTGTGAACAGTTTTCAAAGAAGCGTTGAAGCTGTTATTGCTGCAAAGGGGGGGGGGGGGGGCAACGCAATATTGAACCCTATGGACTAAGACTGGGATGCCATTAAAGTTCATGTGCATGTACAGACAGGCGTCCCAATACTTTTGGCAATATATTGTGCACGGAGCAGTTTTTACACTTTCAAGAGGAAAAGTCTGAATTGTCATTCATTAGATAAAACTAGCCATTTGGCACATTTGATACATCCTGCAATTTATTAATTACCTTAAATGACATTCGTATTAAATTAATTAGTATTCGAATGTAGTATTGGGGCCACTTGCAGATCTGTATTCCTTGCATCCATTAGACAGTATAAGAATGTGCAACAAACGAGCTCCTACTCTGTTCTAGTAGACATTAAGACTAAACTTCCTTACAATATTGTGCAGCGGAAGAGTCTTCAATTTCTTTGCATAGTTATGAGGATCAAACTAGCAAAAGCTGCACAAATATATTTATTAGAATATCATTTTCAATTGGTATAGTACTCCTAAGGAAGATTGTTGTTGCCCTTTAAGGATTTATCATACCCATTATGACATTGTGCTATTTAAGCTTACTTACTGTGTCAGATCTAGGGTGTTGAACAAATGAAACCTGGCTTATCAAATTTAGTAAACATTCACTTAACAGTCCTGCTTATTGAATTACCATGAATTAGAATGTCCTTTTGTTTCTAAATCATACCAAAGGTGCTGGAACAGCAAGTCACATACATACAAGTATCAGACTAATAATGGCTGAGATTTGGAATACATTAAAATATATTCACAGCGAATGTGACCTTTTTAAGCTTGCACCAGTCTAAGAATGTAATCAGTCAGTATAAATAGCCTAAAACCAGGTAAATAATCTGCACAGTTATAGTACATATCCCCAGTTCTATTGTAGTGCTGTGCTGCAACAGTCTATATATATTTATTAAGGAAACCTTGTAGTTTGTTAAAACAACATCCTGTCTCCTCATTATACATAATACACCTAAAGACTGGAAAGTATTCATTATTTCTGTGAGAACTCAAAACAATGACCTGAATGAAAATTACTAAACTGTCCAGTATCTATGGCTTAGTATGATCAGCATATGCATAGACATGTAAATGAGAAAGTGAAACTTTTTTAATTAGAAGTTGATGTACACAATCACTATTTACTTGTGGTTAGCATTTAATGACTTAGTTTGCAGTAACTAAAAGGCGGTGCCTTGTACCTGAGAGCTAGGAGGGGGAGTATGTAGGCTGGTAAAACTCTCCCATTAGTTGGCATAAAAGCACATGCACTAGAAACATGCCAGTGCTACCTGAAGCATCTCTGCACTTTTATTTATTTATTTTTGTGGGTAACTGATCTTTGCTAAAGTACACTAAAGAGTTACTTGAGAAGCAATATGCGAGAAAGCCAGAACTGATAACACTGGGTTGATTCCATTGCATAGGACTAGCAATCGACTGGTGAAACAACTAATATTGATCTAGAGATGCAAATTTAGAATCGTATTCTTTTAGAACTATGGAATAGCACATTTCAAAGAATCTTGAAGCTAAATCTAAAGATCACAGCTGGCACAGGAAGAGTGATCTCAGACATAATAAGAATGGAGAAAGCTTACTTTTTTTCAGCAATTACAGTGCTGTGTCTAGTTGTCACCCCTGTATTAGGAGCTAACAAAAGTAGATCTTCCACTGAGGGTGGAGGTCATACTTCTGAATCACCGACCAGTCTACAGATAGTCACCTTTAAATGGCATCATGTGCAGGATCCATATATTATTGCAGTCTGGATTCTTGTGGCAAGTTTGGCTAAAATTGGTAAGTGACTTAACATATAAGGCTATTTATCTATCTATAAACATCAGAATATATGTTACAGCAAGGTTATTGCCAATGTCTATGATTGATGCTTAATAATCCTTTATTTATTTTTTACTCTGGCCACAGGCTAGGCAATTCTGTAATTTTCAACAAGGTTAAGGTGAAACCACCTCAATACCACTTGAAAAGGTTTTCTTTCATTTTTTTATAATTTCATTGCTTAAGAATTTAACAAATTAATATGATCATAATCTTCACTGTGCCACACTAATACCACCCTTACACGTGACAGCTTTGCAGCTTTTTTTCAGCTTTTAAATTGCAAATGTACCCTGGTTTTAAGGAAGCAAAGGATAAAAACTGTGGTGGAAATTGAATAATGCCTTTTTAAGTAGCACTGAGGTAGATTCAATAGATTTACACCCTATTTGTGATTTGGTCATTGGAAGCTAGAGAGCAATTATTGGCTGTATACATGGCTTTTTAAAGCTGTATTTTGGTTGCAAAATTGACCAAAGGGATCAATAGAACCTACAACTAATAGTTTCTATAGAAACCATCAAAATATAAAATTGTAGTTTGTCCTGATCTACTTGGTGGTTCCTAATTGAACGTTAGTTGAAGTTACAAAAATTGCTCTGTTCATGGCCTGCATTAGTCATTTGTAAGTACTATATAGCAATTTATGTAAGTTAACCTTGAACAGATCAGTGGGTATGCCACATATCCCAAAGAAATGTTACATCATGCAATCTAGTTTAAAAAATACAGGAATAGAACTAGGATAGCTAGCCTTATATATTACCAAATTTTGTTAGCATTATTTTTAAATATTTCAGATTATTGCATTTTACCCATCATCTAATCCCTCCAAAGTTTAAATGCACTTTTCTGAATTATGAGAGCCTACATACATGTTAATGGGGGGGCCTATCTAAAAGAATAATCTTTGCCTATGATCTCTCCTAAACACTCTTAATTTTTAAAAATTGTTTTAAAATAGATCATGTCTGTACTTCAGTACACACTGTATATATAGTATAATTGCAATGTTCAAAAAAAGCGTATATTCAATTTATTTAATATAAATCACGGGGAGCACAGCAGTATAGCTGAAGAACACTTACCAGACTCTAATGGTAAACAGTCCAATCAGTGTTTCACTCAGGAAAGCCACTCAGCGTCTATGCATGTCCAGATGGAGTTATTCTCTCTCCTTGCTGCTCTGCACTACTAGTTGGAGAGATGACCAAATGCACTTCACAGCGGTAAACTCCTAATCACAGTTCTCAGATTGCTTGCGACAAGCAGTGAAGGAGAAGGAGAACATCTAATAGTGTAGAAGGTTTTCAATTTGTGAAAGATATTGGGGGTTCAAAATTAGTGGAACTGCAAACTACTCCAACACTGCTGAATGCATGTCACCTCTTCCATATTCTCATTTTCTCTGAACATAATCTTAAATCTCTCTACGCATATTTCTGTTACTTAAATTGTAGTCTATTACAGAGTACAACCATAAACAATTCATAATGTAAAACTATGTTCCAATTTATGATGGTACTTCAAATTCTCCAATAATTTTACACATTTTAGGTAATAAAAAATAGAAATTCCCTTTCAATGGGATGTAAATGATGAAGATTATTAGACAAATCAATATACCATCTGTTTAATTTAAAATTATAACTACTACACACAATCATAAAAATAATCTCAAGTTAAAAAACAGTATGCACACATACATACTATGAAGAGCTAAATAATATACATTTAAATAAAGCTAATAATAAAACACTGTACTTAATCCTAACTGGTTTTTAAATGAACTGAAAATCCCTACATTGGTGTGCAGTTTTATGTTGCTGTTTATCAGGTTTGTCTTACTTCAACCTCTAAAACCAATAGTTGTGCAAAAATAAGTAATGGGCGCTTTAATTTATCTGTTTGTTGCCTACAAATTGTCCTGATAGCCTATTTCCTGCCTATAGTTTGCAATGAATACCCATTTAGTCATTGTATATTGTCCTGTTTGCTTATTTAATGTATGTACATTGTTACTATTGTGGTTTTATTGCTCATGTCCTGTCAGAATTACTTGTTTACTGTAATGATTGCTCAATTGTTGTCTCTATATTGTCAGAGTTCACATTTTTTGGTTGTAAAATCAGTGCTGTTCCTTTAGAGGCATTCTACGTACGCTGCTATTAATCCCTTTAACTCTATGAAAGCAGAATTATCCTTTAAAATATTACAGCTGTAATTGGGCTATGCTAACATTTAAGCCTTTTGTAAATTAACCCCTATGTATGGCAAAAGGCAATGGCTCCCGCTGCTCTCAGAAATGCTTGTGAGAGCAGAGAGAAGAGGAGAGAGCCGCTACAGATGGGCACAGCACTGGATAAAGATCTGGCTCAGGTAAGTATAAGGGAGGGTGAGGAGGAAATACACATACCAAAACATTTTTTTACTTTAATACAGGGAATCTAAAGGCTTATTTTTTTAAAAGAAAAAATAACAAACATGTCTATACTTGCTGTGTGCAGTGGTTTTGCACAGAGCAGCCCAACTCCTCCTCTTGTTGGGTCCCCCGCAGGCTCTCCTGGCCCCTCCCTCCTGTCGGGTACCACCGCAGCAGTCAGATTGCTATGGGGGCACCCACTGTTCTGTGGGTCAATTCACACATGGAGCCACAGCTCGACCCTACTCCTTCTCTCTTCTCATTGGCTCACTGGCTGACTGACAGCAGTGGGAGCCAATGACTCCCGCTTCTGTCTCAGCCAATGAAAGGAGGGAGTCCCGGGATAGCCGAAACTCCAGTGTACATCGCTGGATCGAGAGGGGACTTAGGTGAGTATTAGAGGGGGATGCTGTACACAGAAGGTTTTTTACCCTCATGCATAGAATGCATGAAGGTAAAAAACCTAGAGCCTTTAGAACTGCTTAAAGGTAAAACATTTTTAGGCTTTACAGCCACTTTAAGTTGTCAATGGAAAATGAATAGCAGGACATTTTCCTTTTGAGGACTCTTGTTTTAGTGACAACTTATCTTTTAGAAGATTTTCATTAGAGGAAACCTCTTCAAGCTTCTTGCTATGTCTCTGAGACAGGAGGTGAAAGAAAATTTTGTAAAAGAGACACAGCAAAAATATTGACATGGATTGTAACTATCTCCTATTTTATCTTAAAAAAAAAAAAGTTTTGGCTTTAGATATATTTCAAACTCCCAAAATGTGTTTGCTAAAATCATATTTTATCCTATTCTCTATTAATGCATATCTAAACACAAAAGCAAAAAATTAATATATTGCATTTTACCAGTCCTTAGATGTAGTGACTGCCTTAATTTCCTTTTTTTGTTTTAGCCTTCTTTTCCTTAATTTTCACTTTAGTGTGACAATGTTAATTTACTGTACAGTATCTATGGAGGAGCAGTGTTGTCACCCTAGGACAGGACTACACAAATACCTCCTCTTCTCAGTAACATAGTGGTGGGCAGGGGCAAACTGACCATTTGGGCACTCGGGCAGTGCCCGAGGGCCCAGGTTCAGTAGGGGGCCCCATGAGATGCCCCTAGTACCTTTCATAGGCTTTTTTTGGGTGTGGTTTGAGTGTGGGTGAGGACACAGGGGCCCCATGATCCTCTATTGCCCGGGAGCCCCATGAGTTGTCAGTCCGCCCCTGGTGATGGGATGTTCTTTAGTTTACAGAAGACGGCATGGAAGACTGATAACATTGTTTGAGATTTCAGAGTGCACAGGAAGTTACAAGGACACTGGATTTCTGGTAGGATCAACAGGTATTTTTCTGAACATGCAGAAAATGTACTTAGACTGAAAAATAATGCAACCATCACATCTAAGAACAGGAAAACTGCAATATAATAAATTTTTGTTCTTGGAATTAGATATCCCTTAAAATGACCCTAAATGACTCACACACAATGCTTAAGCTTGAAAAGAACAGGTGCCATACCTACCTTTTTGGCAACCTGTGTGTTGAAACACCACTGATTTGCTGTTCCCTGACCCCAGCAGAAGTATGACTCTTCCAATGTGTCAGTTACTTTTTAGTCCCAATATATGCTGTAGTTACCAGCTCATACAGTATGTCTGGTAGTGACATACAAGCCAGCAGGAGGAACCACGCTGAATATTTGGAAGTGTGGAATATCAGAAGTACTGTTTTCCAACTCAAGGGCTGCAGGAAAGGTTTGTATACAGCCTGTTCTTTAATAGCCTTAACATTCTGTATAAGTGACCCTGGAGTGACAGGTTACTTTAAGGTAGAACAGAAGGAACACATAGACTTCAGCAAATACATTTCTGGAATTGAATTTTTATCTAAAGATGAAACATTTAACATTATTACAACACAAATTCATCAATCTTTGATCAAAGGCACAATCTTAAAACCCTTCTCTATTAGTTTGACCACCAGTCACCCCCTCACAGTACTTTTACTTCAGGCAGGTTGCACAGTCAGGCTAGGTGACACACCCATATGTCACCCAGCACATGTGCACTAGCATGCCCCCTGGGCTTGCAGCAGCATAATCTCATGACACAGCAGATCACTGTGCTCGGTATACAGCTGCTGTGAGCGGCCGGGGTGTCATGTGATTGTTATGACCAATCATAGTGATCACATGATATTTATCTACGAAAACTGTCATGAACGGTTTTCATTCATGACCAGCTTGCTTACTGTTTTGATTGGCCCACAGCTATAACATGTTACTTGGCACCCTGTACCATGTAATTAGCTGTAACCAATCACAACATGTCAACAGTAAGCAATCTGTTATGAATGGAAAGCCATTCATGACAGTTGACTATTATATATAACAGTGATCATCATTATAAGCAATAACTGTGTAAAGAAAACAAAAACAACCGTAATCATCCCCCCCCCCCCCCAGAGTAGTACAGTGTCACTGTGGTGACACTAAACTATTCTGATGACAGTATGGTAAAAAAATAATAGTACAAAAAAAAAGAAGTGTCTATTAAAATTGATTTTTTTTAATATACTGTCACCAGTCAGTATCCCTGATCACCACCACACCTGTCCTATGATGAAGCTGTACTGCACTGATGACTGAACTTGGACTGTTTACTTTCCCAAAAGGGTCATGGGGGAGGGGTATATGTACTGTTCTGGCATTTTAGGGCCTTAGGAAACAAGATAGGCTGTCAGTACATCACGATTGATCAATTTTCAAATACACTGTATATGCCATAGGTTATAGACTTTCTAACTTTCACACAAACTAAATAATATACACTGATTTGTTATTTTTCTACCAAAGAAATGTAGCAGACTACATTTTAGCCTAAATTTCTGAAAAAAGATTATTTGCTTGCAAAATGTTATTACAGAAACCAAGAAAAATGTGTGTTTTTTCTTTTAATGTGGTATTTTTTCAGTGGTGATGAAATACCACCAAAAGAAAATATTTTTTTTGTGTGAAAAAAATGATCTAAACTGCATTTGGGTACAGTGTTGCATGACCAAGCAATTGTCAGTTAAAGTAACACAGTCTGAATAGCATAAAATGCCCCGGTCATGAAGGGGTTAAAATCTCCTGGAGGTCAAGTGGTTAATTATTAGATCTCTCTCTTTTGTCCTTTAACAATTGAACAGCATTTTTAATTTCCTTATGGTTGTAGTGAATCACCAATGGTCAATACGTGTATGAAAATGTAAACAAAAAACAAGCAAAATATGTATACAAGTACCATTTACTGTTATTTCCTTGGATCTGTGAATTGGAGGAAATGAGATGTGGGTTGGCTGCTTATTTATTTATGTTTATGTATTCTTCTTGGTACGTGATGTCTATTAAAGTGGTAGTAAAGTCCACTTTATTATATATACACTGTATTGCCAAAAGTATTGGGACACCTGCCTTTACACGCACATGAACTTTAATGGCATCCTAGTCTTAGTCCGTAGGGTTCAATATTGTGTTGGCCCACCCTTTGTAGATATAACAGCTTCAACTCTTCTTGGAAGGCTGTACACAAGGTTTAGGAGTATTTCTATGGGAATGTTTGACCATTCTTCCTGAAGCGCATTTGTGAGTTCAGGCACTGATGTCGGATGAGAAGGCCTGGCTCACAGTCTCCACTCTAATTCATCCCAACGGTGTTCTATCAGGTTGAGGTCAGGATTCTGTGGAACTAAGGGGTCAAGCCCAACCCCTAAAAAACAACCCCACACCATAATCCCCCCTCCACCAAACTTTACACTTGGCACAATGCAGTCAGGCAAGTATCGTTCTCCTGGCAATCACCAAACGCAGACACGTCCATCGGATTGCCAGACAAGAGAAGCGTGATTTGTTACTCAGGAGAACATGTCTCCACTGCTCCTGCGTACGATACACCACTGCGTCCGATGCTGTGTATTGCACTCGGTGATGTAAGGCTTGGATGCAGCAGCTCAGCCATGGAAACCCATTCCATGAAACTCTGTACACACTGTTGTTGTGCTAGTGTGAAGGCCACATGAAGTTTGGAGATCTTTAGCTATTGACTCTGCAGACAATTGGCGACTTCTGCGCACTTTGTGCTACAGCATGGCGCCATTGCGGCACTATGCTTGAATTCACTGAGATCCTGAGAGCGACCCATTCTTTCACAAATGTTTGTAGAAGCAGTCTGCATGCCTAGGTGCTTGATTTTATACACCTGTGGCCATGGAGGCGATTGGAACACCTGAATCTAATGATTTGGAGGGGTGGCGCAATACTTTTGTCAATATAGTGTATCTATAGGTAATCCTATAATAAGGCTAACCTAAAGGTATAGTAAATACCTCCTAAATGTGCACTGTTTAGGAGATACTGTATTTACTTTAGTAGTAGCCGGTGACATCACTGTTGCATGCGCACTGCGCTCTCAATGGACGGCATGCTATCTATTGAGAGAACTTTGCCACAGCCATGATTCCTGTGGACATGCACGGGAGTGACGTAATCACGGATTTCTCTGCATAAAACCAGTAAGTGACTAGTGTAAAAACCAGTTCAATTAAAAAAAAAATATTCATATAGATTACCTAATTTCTGTATTTTGACAGGTATTATATATAACATAAAGTTAAGATTAAACCTGTGACAAATCAGGCAGGAAAATCTTTCCAAGGAATACTCATTTTGAGGCTAATTTACTAAAGTTGAGAATCCTCATTTTACTTCTTGTGTTAATAGTCATGTCAATTACTATCTGATCATGTGTAAAGCAAATACCTGTTCACTTTCAATACCCAATCATGTACAGATGCTTTTTATTGTGATTTGATAATTGAAGTATCGATAGGTTTGTGTTTTTATTACTGCAAGCAATAGGAAGAGTTCAAGAGCAACTGAACTCTGGAAACTGTGCCCAAAAAGGCAGTCAGAAGGCAAATAACTAGTCATCACTATTGCCTATGGTCTCCCACAGCTGATGCTTATTGGGTGGTGGCAGCCATCTTGGTGGAGGCAGGGTTTTACTTCTATATGTCACAGCCTCCAGTGACATTGCCGGATCTCATTCTAAATGTACTGAGACTAGCAGCCAAGGACAGTTGTGTCTTAGATCTTACACTGCAGATATATAATTATGAAACGGTAGGTAATCCTCCACATTGTTCAAAAAAGGGTGAGGCTTCTCTCATCCTCCCCTTCTTCCACAGTCCCCAATCCATTTGCTGATAGTACAGAGTCCTAGGAGGCACTCTGCACATACTTAGTTTAATGTGTATTGCTAGAGAACATTTTTTTTTGGGGGGGGGGGTGCATGTGACCAGCACAGGGCCAATCAGCCTTGCTGCTTGGCAGGACACTGATATAAGTCATAAGACTGCTATATACTGCTGATGAAAAAAGGTATTTACCAGCTTATATTTACTAAAATATTTGCATTTCCATGTTCTGTGTACTGTGGGAGACCAGATATAGTGAATGCAGGGTCCTGGGTTTAGTAACACGTTAAGTGAAATATGTGAAAAAAATATCTATGAGAAGTCTTTTTTTTGCCACAAGAACAGTTTCAGAATAGTTACAAGGAGCTTCCATAACCTTCAGGAGCCATTAAAAGTATTGCATCCTCAAAGACCACAAAGAAACCTTAATTTAATCTTCTTCATTGATGTTACTGCATTTCAGCCCAATGCAACATTTCAACCAAATCTCCTGATTTTCAGAATTTAGGGTGAAATGCCAAATATAAAACTTCACCTGTCACCTGACCACTTCATACTGAGTTTGAAACATATTTGAAGCTTATCCAACCTTATGAAAATCTTATTGTAACAAAATAAAGTGAACTGTCTTGAAAATCTTGTATATCCTATCTCAAAGAATATTTCTTAGTTATGAAATCTCTCTCACCTCAGGATATTCAATGAGTGGTACATTTTAAAACTGGTATTTTTTGGGTTTACCAGAAATCTTATTGACTGCTAGTATAGTTTTAGAGGTAATTATTTTGCAAACTAAATATTTCCCACTGGAAAATATTCTAACGGGGACACTGGTTCCGGTGACCAAGGGATTCCAAAGTAGTCCTTTAATTTGTATTGATTTCCTCTCTTTTCCTGTTTTGGCTATGAGACAGGAAGTGAAGGGATATATCCCCAATGGGACACAAATGGCAAAAAAGACAGGGGTTATAACCCTCCCTTAATCTATCCAAAAATGAAAAAAAAAAAATGTTGTGCCTATAGTTTTACTTTAAGGCAAATAGACTGTGCACTTTGCAAGTTGCTCCAGAGCTTAGTAAATACGGTATAGCTTCACTTTACAAAGGATATCCAATCACATGCAAGGGAAATTTAAAAAACTGCATTTTTACTTGCACATAATTGGATGATGCAAGTCAATAGAGCTTCCCCTTACTAAGCTCTAGAGCAACTGCACTTGCAAAGTGCTCAATTTGTGTGCCTTTATTAAATCCAACCCAATACGTATAGTAAATCCACCCGATTTCATGTTGTAAAATATGTCTATATTCTTCCATCATTTTGACAGATTTTCAGAGAATTTTTTTTGTGTATATACAGTACAAGCATATACATCATTTGCTGCACAAAAACCTCCCAAACACTCCAAACATAATACATTGTACATTCATATCACAATGGTCTAATCCAGGGCGTGCTCAAGCGCTCGTCCTTAAACCAGGGAAGTGCATGCCCGTGGTCAGCAACCTGTTGAAGGTGTCAGGACTTGCCGACCCGCCATCCCAAAGCATCAGAGTGCATTGAGCCTGAGTCAGCAGTGAAGGAAACAGGTGGCTGCGGAGAGAGCGGGAGCCGCATAAGCGCCAACTCCTGTCCCAGGTAGAGCGATACCAAGTGCACTTCACCTGAGATCTTTCTAGCAGCCTGGAGAGCGATGCCAGCAGAAGCTGGAGGAAGAAAAAGAAGGTCAGTGTATTAAACAAAACACATACTGGGTGTAATAGCTTTTGCAATGGGCATATTAGCACCTATAAAAGGGTTAACAACTATTAGGCTGATTTCACACTGATCCGCGGGTGCATCGCACTCAGCCATAGACTTCTATTATCCTGAGAGTTTGAGAGCTTTCTGAAAGTGCACCAAAACTCCTAATTGCAGGAGTTTTGGTGTGCTTTCAGAAAATGCACTGCACCTACAAGATATAATGGAAGTCTATGGCATAGGCAAGCTAAGCCACTGGAAATCCACAGGTGCACTGCACTACACCCGTGTTATGGATAAACCACAACGCATCAGTGTGAGAGCAGCCTTATACAGGCTCAGGACAGTAAGAGCTAATTTACATTTGAGGTTTTAGGGGGTGGGAAAACCCCATCATTTAGATGTGTTTTTACCACACACCCCAACCACTGGTGTAGCTTCAGGGGTTCCCCACCCTAGCTCCAGGGGGCCCGTGCGGCCTCCCGCTCACATTATGTTTTAGGCCTCATGCACACGGGGCATTTTTGCAGCCACTTTTAGGGGAGTTAGGCATTTTTTACTGCTTCCAAATGGCCCTCTATGTTACACTTTGTGTCCATGCACACGTAGACTTTTAGAAGCTTTTAGTAGCAGTAGTGTTTACCAGCAGGAAAGAAAACCCAGGGCCAGTGCGTCCTGGAGCTACAGTGTTTTGGCAGAAAAAATGCTTTACGCAGCTAAACACACCTAAATGTGCCTGAACGCTAAGCGCATTTAGCGCTTGAGTAGTAATTCATTTCAATGGCCAGAATAGATTAGCATTCTGGACAATGAAATTAATTAAAACCCAAGCGTTTTACACTTGTAAACGTGTCTAAACGCTTGTAAAAGCGTTAGATACTTTTACAAGTGTCAGGCGTTTTTTTTTTTACAAAAGCGCTGCTGCTAGGACAGTTTCTAGGAGAGTTTTTTTTTAACGTCCTGTGTGGACAGGAGGGGCAGTGGTGGGCAGCATATACATGAACCAATCCTCTCCATTTCTCTCCTGCAACTGCTGAAAGCCAGCTTTTCCTCCTCTACCTGCAGGAGGAAAATGTTAATTATGCTATTCAAAAATTGAAATTCTGAACAATTTCATTTCGTTGTGGCCCACGACTAGTTACCAGATCACTTAAGTGGCCCTTGTTCTTCAAGAGGTTGAGCACCCCTGGTATAATCCCTTGTTAGAACATACTATATGTTATATGTAGGGGGGATACTTTACTTTTTCACAATTATTTTTAGAGATCTCTTTGGCTCAAATATATGCAAGGCAGAATCAGATTAGGAATAGAGCTGATAGGAGAGGACTGTCATCAATTTGAAGGTTTAACAGATGGATACCAGAGTGACACTATCAAGACTATGACTATTCTCTAACAAGACAAAACAGACCTGTCCAAACATATAGCAAATATCACAGCAAACAATACTTTAAAGCAGGGTTTCTCAACCAGGGTTCCTACAGAGGTTGATGCATTTCAAGGAGCAGTCTCCTCTTCCTCAGAGCCATGGCTCCTCAAAACACGTCAGCCACAAGAGGCTCCTCACAAGATTGGGAACTGATCCTGTGTATTGGTTGCTTTGTAATTGGTACGCCTTTGTTACCACAGTGTTTGTGCATATATTTTAAATTTGGATTTAATAAAGCTATCATCCTAGGTAATACACAAGGCTGGTGCTCCCTTTTCCCCTTGTTTTTACACCTATTGTCCTCAGGTTCCTCCCCCAGCCCTTAGAGGGCAGCAGGGCCTGTGCTGGTAATGGACACATGAAGGACCTGATACATGTCCTTCCTAATATACCACTTTTGAGCGCAGGGGACTATATATATTTTTGCTTTTACATTATCCCTCCAGAGGTTACCAGGGGTTCTTTGAGCAATGAGCAATTTCTGCCTCTCAGGTAAGTTCCCACTAACACTATTGATCTTTTTAGCTACAGTATCTGTAAGGGGGTAATTCTTCCCAATGACCACAAGTGTAGGGAGCATTCTTCCCAATGACCATCTCACTAATGTATCATGAGTAGAGATGAGCGAATCGAACCAGGCGAACCGGAATTCGATACAAATTTCAGGAAAAATTCGATTCGCGGCAAATCCGAATATTTAGTGTAGCGCTTAATTATAAATAAAACAAAACCGTTAATAATAAAATATATAATAATAATAAATGTGACTCGTGCTGTGATCTTCTCAGTGCTCTTATACCACTATTAGCACTTAAAACAAATGAAACAAAAACCCTAAATAGTATAATACTAATAATAATATTTGTGACAAGTGCTGTGATCTTCTCTTATACCACTAAATGACACTCAATTAGAAATGAGATCATCAATCAAAAAATATTTGGTGATAGTGTCACTTCAAACAATAAATAAATAAATAAATAACGGGTGACGGTGCCACTTCAACTTCATTCAATGTCCAATATTCCTATTGACATCCATCTATTCAAAGTGTTCTTTATAACCATGCATAGTGTATGTAGATAGTGCCACTCGTGAACCAACACACTTCTATCCACTTCGGCTGCAATGCCTGCTCACCTCCTTCCTGCGACCCCAAGGGGCCCACAAGCCTTTAGGATCACCCTGGATCCTCAAGATTCCTGGTTTTGGCGCCTTCCTGATATTCCTCCTGTCAGGCCTCCTCCACTCCTTCACTGCTATGCCTCCCAGGTTCCTCACCAACGGTTGTCTGCATGCTCTCTCTCACAAAGATAGTGAGTGAAAAAACAGATCCTCCATTGTGTAGTATTTCCAATCAGTAGGGTTTATTCATAAATAGCAACAAAAAGTGACTTACATACGGTTGTTCAGTCTTAGTGCGTCCCTCTCTGGGTAAACTGCAACCTCTGATAGTAACTTCCTGATAACCAGGAAAATGGCGTCCCACACCGGAAGTGCGACACTCCGGATACCGGAAGTAGCGTCTACGTTTTGCCTACGCGTTACGTCATGTACCTCGTGACTTCTTCTGGGTATCGCTATGGAGACGCTGTCTTCTTTTATAGTACGGTGGAACAAACTATCCCGCCCTTTAATCCCCATTCTAATTACGGCCGACATTTTCTTGGAGCCCAATTTACAGGGACATATAAGGTAATACTCTACTACTATGAATATCCTCTTATTAATCCTATGATCGAAAACTAAAACATTTACAGGCTTTCTACTCAAGACTAGCCACTACATCACAGATCTAAGTACAAATCTCTTTATTCACAATAAATAAATAATTAAAATACCTTTAGACTATATAATAAAAAATAAAAGATTATAAAAATACCCATAACATGAGACTACATGAGAGACCCATAATCCACCCTGGTCTCCCCATCTAGTCTATAGCCCAGCTGTATATTAAAGAGTGACTCCTATACTAAAGGCTCAAAATTATCGGAATGCATAAAAATAGTAAAAAATCTGTAAACCACAACACATCTCTCTACGTAACATATAGTTAATATAATAAGATGTGGGTAAATATAAGTACTTGATTAAATAAAACCATCTTAAAAATTTAATAATATAATAATAATGCACAATATACTCTTCTCACTTGAACAACTAATCAAACATGAAAGAACTACCTGAGTGTACAGTTTCCCCATAAGTTACAATAAAAAATATATATATAAAAGTAACCAGTCATAGCTTAAAATCCATCAACCTAGCAAATTAATAATCATTAATAAAAGAATTGAGATCAAACTCAACATTTAAGCCTCTCGGGACTAGCGTTCTCATGTCATGTATCCAGCGTGACTCAGCTTGGCTTAGTTTTTTTATCTTGTTGCTGCCTCTCCAGTGCTTTTTGTATTTCTCTATACCCCAAAACTGCATTTTAGATATAGACTATTTCTGACAGTTCTGGGACATTCGGTTGAAACCGCTGTATGGAGTGAATGTCCCAGAACTGTCAGAAATAGACTATTTGTGACAGTTCTGGGACATTCCCTCCATACAGCGGTTGAAACATTGTATCTATTTGTTTCCATAAATGGATCCATTTATGGAAATAAATAGATACAATGTTTCAACCGCTGTATGGAGTGAATGTCCCAGAACTGTCAGAAATAGACTATTTATGACAGTTCTGTGACATTCCCTCCATACAGCGGTTGAAACCGCTGTATGGAGTGAATGTCCCAGAACTGTCAGAAATAGACTATTTCTGACAGTTCTGGGACATTCACTCCATACATGTCCCAGAACTGTCAGAAATAGACTATTTCTGACAGTTCTGGGACATTCCCTCCATACAGCGGTTGAAACCGCTGTATGGAGTGAATGTCACAGAACTGTCAGAAATAGACAGAAACTGTCACAGAACTGTCCTTCTTCTCATCCTTCTCCTTCTTCTCATCCTTCTCCTTCTTCTCATCCTTCTGCTTCTCCTTCTTCTCATCCTTCTCCTTCTTCTCATCCTTCTTCTCATCCTTCTCCTTCTTCTCATCCTTCTTCTCATCCTTCTCCTTCTTCTCATCCTTCTTCTCATCCTTCTCCTTCTTCTCATCCATCTCCTTCTTCTCATCCTTCTTCTCATCCTTCTCCTTCTTCTCATCCTTCTCCTTCTTCTCATCCTTCTCCTTCTCCTTCTTCTCATCCTTCTCCTTCTTCTCATCCTTCTCCTTCTCCTTCTTCTCATCCTTCTCCTTCTCCTTCTTCTCATCCTTCTCCTTCTATTTCTTCTCATCCTTCTCCTTCTCCTCCTTCTCCTTCTCCTTCTCCTTCTTCTCATCCTTCTCCTTCTTCTCATCCTTCTCCTTCTCCTTCTTCTCATCCTTCTCCTTCTTCTCATCCTTCTCCTTCTCCTTCTTCTCATCCTTCTCCTTCTCCTTCCTCATCTCCAAGGGCATTTAAATTAAAGGTACAGTGTTCTGCACTAATTTAAAGGCTCTCTGAAGCCTAGAAACCCTTTTTATAAGTTAACTTTGTAGCGAATTAATTCGCATCGAATCAAATTTCTTCCTGGAATTCGCCGAATCAGCCGAATCAAATTTTTGAAAAATTCGCTCATCTCTAATCATGAGTTGTAGATATAGTAATTTTTAGACGGGGTTCCTTTGAGTCTGGAATGTTATTTCAAGGGTTCCTCTGTGTTGAAAACATTGAGAAAGGCTGCTTTAAAGTGTAACTATACAGTGGGGAAAATAATTATTTGATCCTGCAGATTTTGTAACTTTGCCCACTTACAAAGAAATGAAGGGTCTATAGTTTTTAGCATAGGTGTATTTTAAATGATAGAGACTGAATATCAAACAAAAATCCATAAAAAAGCAAAACATGATTTAGTACTTGTTGGCAAGCACAGAGATAAGATGTTTCTTGTAGTTGGTTACCAGGTTTGCACACATCTCAGGAGGGATTTTGGTCCACTCTTCTTTACAGATCTTCTCTAAATCCTTAAGGTTCCTTGACTGTCGCTTGGCAACTCAAAGTTTCAGCTCCCTTCATTAGTTTTCTATAGGATTAAGGTCTGGAGACTGGCTAGGCCACTTCATGACCTTAATGTGTTTCTTCTTGATCCACTCCTTTGTTGCCTTGGTGGTTTGTTTTGGGATTTGATGGAAGACCCATCCACAACCTATCCTCAGTGTTCTGCTGAGGGAAGAAGGTTCTCATCCAACATTTTACAAGACATGGCCCCGTCCATTGGCCTCTCAATGGGGCAAAGTCAGCCTGTACCTTTAGCAGAGAAACAGACCCAAAGCATAATGTTTCCACCTCTGTGCTTGACTATAGGGATGATGTTCTTAGGTTCATAGTCAACATTTTTCTTCCTCCAAACATGGTGAGTTGAGTTAATGCCAAAGAGCTCAATTTTGGTCTCAGCTGACCACAGCAGTTTCTCCCAATCCTTCTCTGAAATTGCAATCCATGGTGGCATATTGTGTTACCAATGGTTTTATTGGGGGGGGGGGGGGTTCCATGAGATCATTCACAAGCTCCTCCCATGTAGTTCTGGGCTGATCCCTCACTTTTCTCTTGATCACCCTTACCCCATGAAGCGAAATCTTGCATGGAGCTCAAGATCGAGGGTGATTGATGGTTATTTTCTATTTCTTCCATTTGCAAATAATCGCTCCAACAGTTGTCTCCTTCTCACCAAGCTTCTAGCTGATGGTTTTGTAGCCCATTCCAGCTTTGTGCAGGTCTACAATCTTGTCTCTGATGTCCTAAGGTCCTTTGAGACAGCTCTTTGGTATTGCCCATAATGGTTCCCAAGAAAGAGATTCTGTGGACTGTGTCTTTTATACACATATTGAGTTGTCGTTAGGAGCACCTTCTTAAATTGACAGGATTAATCTGTTTACCACATGAGCACATAGCTAGTCTGTGGGAGCCATAATTATTGTTGGTTGGTAGGGGATCAAATGCTTATTTTACTGACTGAACTGCAACTCAATTCATAACATTTGTATCATCTGTTTTTTCTGGATTTTTGTTTGATATTCTGTCTCTGTCATTTAAAATACACCTATGATAAAAATTATAGACCCTTCATTTCTTTGTAAGTGGGCAAGCTTACAAAATCTGCAGGGAATCAAATAATTGTTTTCCCCACTGTAGACAAAACTTTATCTTAAATAAAGGAATGCGCTAAAACCACAAACTATTCCTAATTTAGTGTAGAAACATTAGTGCAAAAGATATATATATCTATTCTCAATTAATATCAAAAAATATCAAAATTATGTGCAAAACTATTTTTTAGTGCATAAGTAATTTAAATAATTAAATTTGTGAATATAAAAAATTGTCCAATTCTGAAATTCTTCAAATGTCCAAACAAATCCTTTTCAAATTCAGGTGCTCTCAAAGAAATTGTGCCAAAATCCACCACCAAAGTAAAGTTGGGTAACTCACCAGAGCTCCATGCTGATCAATCTCTAGATCAGCAAAAAACGCTTTTTGCTCTGGGAGCAGATGCAATAAATCAACTTCTCAGGTGTGATGATCAATAGCTACACAATCATCCATAAGGTAGGTATCCACCACTCAATATAATGGTTCCAGGAGCATTATATCACTCTCTCTTTTTATATCTCTCCACCGAGGTCATGTTTGGGAATGAAAGAGAAAATCATGGTGCAGCCAGTTTTTTTATAAAAGTATCCAACAATTTAATAAAGATTTACACTCACAAAAAGGGTGTCTTCACCGACACCAGTATAACAGCATAAAACAGCAAATGGTATAACAGTCTCCTGCTCCCCGCACACTCACTACAGCGCTCGTGACTCAATCTTCTCCACAGACGTCAGCATCCAGAAAGCCAAGCCCTACTAGTTTCGTCATGAATGACGTCTTGAAGACGCCCCTTACCGCCCCTTGAAGACGTCATTCATGACGAAACTAGTAGGGCTTGGCTGCTGACATCTGTGGAGAAGATTGAGTCACGAGCGCTGTAGTGAGTGTGCGGGGAACAGGAGACTGTTATACCATTTGCTGTTTTATGCTGTTATACTGGTGTCGGTGAAGACACCCTTTTTGTGAGTGTAAATCTTTATTAAATTGTTGGATACTTTTATAAAAAAACTGGCTGCACCATGATTTTCACTTTCATTCCCAAACATGACCTCAGTGGAGAGATATAAAAAGAGAGAGTGATATAATGCTCCTGGAACCATTATATTGAGTGGTGGATACCTACCTTATGGATGATTGTGTAGCTATTGATCATCACACCTGAGAAGTTGATTTATTGCATCTGCTCCCAGAGCAAAAAGCGTTTTTTGCTGATCTAGAGATTGATCAGCATGGAGCTCTGGTGAGTTACCCAACTTTACTTTGGTGGTGGATTTTGGCACAATTTCTTTGAGAGCACCTGAATTTGAAAAGGATTTGTTTGGACATTTGAAGAATTTCAGAATTGGACAATTTTTTATATTCACAAATTTAATTATTTAAATTACTTATGCACTAAAAAATAGTTTTGCACATAATTTTGATATTTTTTGATATTAATTGAGAATAGATATATATATCTTTTGCACTAATGTTTCTACACTAAATTAGGAATAGTTTGTGGTTTTAGCGCATTCCTTTATTTAAATTATAGCACTAAGAAATTTATTTGGTTTCTTTGAGGTGGAATTGCTGCTTTAAAGTATTAAGGGTGTGGAGCTTTTATTACACTTGTGAGACAAAACTTTATGTTTCATTTTAGATAGAGTACAGATGGCAAAAAAACCTGTCAGTTTTTTTGCCATCTCTGTCCCATTGGGAAGATTTCCCTTCTTTTCCTGTCCCATTGCCAAAACAGGAAGTGAGAGGAAATTTTTGCAAATTAAGGGAATCCATTGGGGCCTCCAGGTCACCAGAATGCAAGATTTCCCCTCTATTACTTTTCTGGGGACAACCCAAAATTTGGGATTTTCTTTTAATTTCACGTTTAATGAATCTCCTGAATGGGGACACAGACAGCAATAAATTAGGTGTTCTAATACAACTCCTCCCTATCCAAAACTAAAATAATTGTATTTCCTTTAGTTATATTTTAAGTAAATAAGAAATTATCTTTATAAATGTCAAGTATTGAATGAAAATAGTATTAAAAACACACACATATAAATATCCTTCTTCATTTTTTTATTGGTGGAAGAAGGGTAACATTGTTTTTTGCTTAACTTTTTTCCATCACATAGGGGACACATAAAATTTTCTATTTAGAGTCCCTAGCCATACTGTCAAATACCTTAAATATCATTGAGGTTAGGCTGACTGGTCTGTAGTTTCCTGGTATGCATTTAAAACCTTATTGTAAATTGGTTTCACATTTGCTCTACACAAATGTTTTTCAATTTACAGCAACAGTATACTTTTTTCAAAAGCGCTTTACATGCTATTAATTAAAGTTAAACTCTAAGCAAATAACTAAATACAATGATGAAATGCATATAGGAGAGAGATTTTATTTGTAAGGGGTTTACTTTATATTTCTGTTTATCCATTCCCTAGATTTACACATCTCTGCCCATCATCACAGCCATGTCTAGTAGGGGAGGGGACCTGATCTTTTTGCATTTGCACTTTCACTTACAGGTCTTCATCCCACCCTGTGAATTGACTGTGAAGGAGAAGCAGCAAACTAATGAGCTCTTTCCTCTTATCAGCATCCTCTGTGCACTGCAGTGCATCTAATTGGTTCCGCGTGCTTTTTTCCCCCACCCTCTCTAAGCCCTGCTCTACAGACTGTACAGTGGACTACACAAGGCTGGTACCAGGTCACATTCAAGTACTTACACTGCTTAAAGTACATTTCATAATGTAGCAATGATAACAGAGTTACATTAATGTGTCTTATCTCTGCCTGGAGTTCAGTTTTAAAAAGCTGTACTCCTGTTAAATGACACTGCTTCAAAGTAGTACATGATAAAATTGACACATTCATTTTTTGTTAGATTTTATTGGAAGGAGGACCAAAACATTTTAAATCTAACATGTATTTACGATGTTTGTCAATGCTTCATTGCTCAGTTACAACAATCTGACAAGGCACTCCAACATTCATAGCACTATTTTTTCACATTATGAGGACATTCCATCTATTTGCTTTACCTTATTTTTCTTTTCTTATAATACCTAGAAGAAATGGTATATTTACTGTCAATGGAGGGAGCAATTCACTCCCATATCCTTTAACTGTAATGATAATGCACAGGGTGGGTCTTTGAACTTTGGTCAGCTGCCTTAGAATGGCCAATAATGTGATCTCATAATTAAAAGGCGGGGGGGGGGGGGGGGGCACAAAGCAGTCATAGTATTGGAAGCTGCTGCAGGAAAAGGAATAAGAATTGGTCCAGCATTAGTTAGTAAACTATACTTTAATTCTGATTGCAACTTCTTGGGCCAATTAGCCTCATTCATTGTTGCTTTTTTTTTTATTCTTATTTATTTTTAAAATATTTCTATTATTTATTTCTATTATTATCTAGTATTATTCTCTTTTTATGCTTTGGTCAGTCCATAGCAACCTTTTGACACATTTGGGGAATTTGGGGACAGTTATTCTACTTTTAAGGAACCTTTACCCTGAACAGCCTTACACGGTTTACCTGGAATCTTCACTTACTGGGTAGGTTCTGTTTGCTTCAAAAAAGAGTTAGCACCTTTTCTTTCAGAATTTTCCATCATACACTTTTCCCAATTTGGCTGGACAAGGTGAAATTAGAACCAAAATATTTTCACTTCCCATATCCCTCCTACCATAGTTTAGTTGAACTTAGTTAAAAATACTGTGCTTCCATATCATTTAATTTAAGGTTATATATTGTATACCTATATATTATATACAGTCATGTCAAAAGAAAGTACAATCCATGGAGATTGTTGACTTTTACTAGATCTGAACCGCCAAACATTAGAACTTGAATCAAATCTCTGCCAGATTCAGCTTCTGATCACCAGGTGCTCCTCTCCATCTGCCACTTGGAACAGCAAAGTCCCCAGTTCTACACTTGAGGCATCAGTCTGGACCATAAACTCTTTGTTGAAATCTGGGGCTACCAGCACCAGCTGTCTACACAGAGTCTGCATCATACTTTGAAAAGGTTCTTCAGCAAAAGAAGGTCCAGAAGGTTACAAAGGCCATGCTAAGGACGTTTCTCATTTGTTTCTTGGTTACAGGAGCCAGGCCAAACCCAAAAGGCTTCTACCTCATAGATTTGTGGTTTTATTAGGCTCCTGCCCAATGGTGTATCCTAGATACCAGGCCTTTTCTTACCCTATGACACACTTTTTTGGGGTTTGCTGTTAAGCGTGCTTCTCCAGTGGAATTCAGGGCAGCCCGCAGTTTAGGTAGGTAACATTCCCAGTCTGTGCTTCAAATAACAACATCATCTAGATAAGCCTCTGCACAGTGCTGATATGGGTTAAGAATTGCATCCATCATGCCCTGGAATGTAGCATACTTCCATAACAATCTGGGGCAGTGAAGGCCATCTTTTCTTTTGCTTCATCTGTCAGGGGGTATTGCTAATATCCCCTAGTGAGATCAAGGGTGCCTATGCCTGGCTGGACCCAAACTCTCAGTTAGTTCATAAAGCAAGGGCATGGCGTAAATGTCAAAGTCTAACACTTTATTGTGTTCCTGTAAGTTGTTGCAAAACCTTTAGGATCCATCTGGCTTGGACTATAGGGCTACAATATTTACTTTTAGACTTTTCTATAACCCTAAGTCTTACAATTCTCTATATTTTTTTGGCTCGTCTGTCTGCTACAAATACTGCAGTTGCAAAAAATTTTAAATCAAGGTATTTACCAGTGCCTGGAGTCCATTACTGTACACAGCCAGATCTTACCCCTGCAGGTCCCATGCACCGCCACCTTGGATTTGGGGGCCAGCTGTGACTTCCTGAGGAATAAAGCCAGCTCCCTACTGTGCATGTGTGCCCTGGAAAATGTGTGCTTAGGAGAAAAAATAATATAAATTTGGCCTTGGTAATGTTGACAAATGATTTTGCTATTGTTTAACTCTGTTAGTGCAAGTCTACCAGACAGATGTGATCAACTGAAAAGAAACTTTTTCTGTGACTGTGATAACCTCCCCTCCCCATCTGCCACCTATCCCATAAACACAAGTTGAAGCATTATTTACATTGGGTCATTGGATAGCATAGAAGGGAGTGTGTACCAGAGCTCCAAGTGAGAATGGAGTTCTTTAATTTGGGCGAAGTTTACTATTAGTTTGTTCACTTTTATCTTCAAAAATTAAATTTAAGGCAAATACTATCTATCCAGTATTCATGCAGACAACTACCAAATAATTCAGCAGAGGTGCTCTCAAATAGGCCTACCGACAAGAGGTTTACTATAAAGGTTCAGCTAGGTAAATAATTCAGCTAGGTTTAGCTGGGGACCTTACCAGAGATAGGAAAGCGAGAGAGACAGACTGGGTCAGTGTTAAATCGAAGAGCCAGGAATTATAGAGTGAGGAGGCTCTATTTTCCTGGGTGAGTGAGTACTTGATCCAGTTACTCAAAGGAGAAGTGACTGTGGGATGTTTCACACTACAAGTCAGGGCCAAGTCAACCAGAGGCACATCATATTTCAGAAACTACTAGCTAAGGAAAAGTACACTTCAGCCCAAGTTGTGCAATACAGCTTGTAACCTGTGCAGAGCAACCAGAAGTTTAGCAATCCTCAATTTTACAGTTCAGGATATCCCATGCTCCCATCCCTATCCAAGTTCATAAGTCCCAAATAAAAAAAACAACCCCCCCCCCCCCCCAAACACCTAGACTGATTATTGAGCCTATGGAAGGATGCTGAAAATGCCATGTGCGCAGCTGCGGGTGCAGTATAGGGGGAAATAGGCCAAAACTACAAGTAGCTTTTGAGGCTTGTGGCTACATTAGTATTTCCAAAGACTTTTGGCTCATAAACACAAATTCAAAAATTTAATACATTTTCCATGTTGCCATTTTCCTTTTTTCCTACTATCACACTTTCATGCGACATCATCCCAATGAAACGATGTCAGTGCCAGGGTTTTGATGTTTTAGGATATTTGGAATGTGTATTAGTTGTCGCTAAATTTATTGTAATGGACATGTAGCCTATTTGGATTATTGGTTTTTAGTTAAAATTCTAATATTTATAATTTTGCGCTTCCGGATTTATAATATAAAATTATATTATTTGGATTTTTCGTCAGGAAGCACTATGTGATCTTCAAGATTATGGCAGCCCCTATTTATAGTCTTTTTAGACTACAAAAAAAGGCGCAGATACCAGAAGTGACGTTCTAAGGTTCTCCTAGACTACCAAAATATGAATCCGAGACTGGGAGTGATGGCTCGCCGCTTCTATAGATAGGCTACATAATTATGGTCGCTGTTATTATTGATTGGAAACCCCTGAGGACACACTATTGCGCTAAACAACATTGGGTTGTGGCACATTGCTGGAGGTCATGCTGCCATTCCAAGCTTTAATTTTTATTATTTTGTACTAGTAATGGCGGATCAATGACTTATATCGGGACTGTTGCGGGCATTCTGACACTCGGGGGGGAACTTCCATTGACATCCCAATGACACTAATACAGTGATCAATGCTATTAAAAATCACTGCCACTGTACTACTGACTCTGGGCAGGAAGGGGTCAACATCTGGGGCGATCAAAGGGTTAACTGTGTGCTGTTTTACTCTATATGCTGTGTGTGTTTTACTAGGGCAATATGCTGCTGTGTATTTCTCTGCTGTGCAGAGAAATACTCAGCAGCATGTTATTGCTGACAGGAGAGAAACCTGTGTTGTTTACACACAGGTCTCTACCCTGTCAGTGTTGTTCAGCAATCACCAGGTGACGGCGGAGAATCTCTGGCCGGTACCCGGTGATCGACCTCTGTAGCCACAATGGTGGTGTGGGTAGGATGGCGTGCGTGCGCCACCCCTACCAGGAAATGTAAAATCGTGTATATATATATGTGATTTTGTGCAGCTCTTCCGCCCTGTAGCAGTATTTCTGCTTTAGGGCGGCGGGGAAGGCTTTTTTCCCTTTTTACCACTTCAAGTCTGGACACTTTTACCCCCTTCCTGTCCAGGCCAATTTTCAGCTTTCAGTGCTATCACACTTTGAGTGACAATTGCGTGGTCATGCAACACTGTACCCATATGAATGTTTTAGCATTTTTTTGAGACAGATAAAGCTTTATTTTGGTGGTATTTATTCACCACTGGGATTTTTATTTCTTTTGCTATGTAAATGAAATGTCCAAAAATTTTGAAAAAAAGTGTTTTTCTTATAAAATTTTGCAAATAAATAATATTTCATCATAAATCTTGGCCAAAATTTATTCCGTTATCTTTTTAGTAAAAAAAAAAAATAACTGAAATTAGTTTATAACCAAAAATTATAATTTTTAAAAACATTTTTCACATTTTTAGTTTATTTTTTTACATTATTAATTGTTTTTTTTTTAACATACTGTCACCCTAGCATTACAGTGTCACCACGGTGACACTGTACTACTTGTGGGGGGTGATGAAGATTTTTTTTTTTTTTACACTGATTGCTTTTACACCCATAAAGGCTGTAAAAGCAATCATTTCTCCTTCTCTCTGGCTGCATTCTTGCAGCCATTGAGAACTAGTAAGTGAGCTGTGATTGGTCACAGCTTGTCACATGGTACAAGGCTGTTGTGAATAGCCTTGTACCATGTGACCTCTGTGATCATTCACAGATTTCACACGTAGTAAGCAATAATGACAGAAGTGACATCTTGCTTACTACTCTGCATGTGATCACTGATTGACCTTGCAGAGAGGTCCCGTATGATGATTGGTGTTCCACTGTGTCCGGAGGACACAGCGGGCTACCGAATCGTGATGCTGCGCGTTCCCATAAACGGCCACCCAACCCTGCACTGCCACCGTCCGGCTGTTTCTATACAAAGGCGGATGGGAGGTGGTTAAAGTGATTATATACCCTTTGGTCTCAGCTGCATAAGAGCTATGGGAGAAGAAACAGCATCATACTGATCTTCCCAGGGAAAGGATGTGCAGGGAAGTGTATCAGCAGAAGTCTGATCATTGGAGGAGTTCACAGCACAGTGTTTAACAGCGAATGGCAAGAACACCAGGAATTTCACACAAAGGAAGTAATACAAAGAAAACCGGAAACTTTTTCATACAATCACATGCAGGCACATATCAGGAATATGAAATGTTGAGTTTACATATTCTTTAATCTTGCAGAGGAAAATGTCAATCAGCCTAACAGAATGAGAATGCTGGGAAAGCTGAGAATCCTAAACTAATTGGTAATAAGATCCCTGGACACTGTTCTGTGCCTACATGCTGCAGAGAATTATTCAAAATTTCAGTTAACTTTATACATTAGCATTAATTTAGACTCTAAATATATTACGTTGGCTAGTAAGGGAATACTACATTTGCCCAATTTCTATTTTAGAATTTTAAAGATTTAGAAAATTTTACATGCTTAACAAAAAAGAAAAGGGTCTATCAGCAATTTCCATCTGAGTCACAAGTAAAATAAAGCAATAGTAGTAAATGCAGAAAAAAATCACATGAATGTGAAAAGTACTTATTCCAAATGGGGTGGCTCCAAAGGTGGCAATAGGGTGGACTCTTGGCTTGAAATGGTGGGTGTAAATGGTCAACATCCATGGTGACAGTCAGTACAGGCTGAAGATCAGGAATAGATGGATGAGAGGATGGATGGATTGAAGGCTCAAAAATGTTCCGCAGCTAGGCACATCAGATCTGGGAAGGTTCCTCTGTAACAAGTAGAAGACAAGTTAGTCAAAGCACAGGAATTGGTAAACACATTGTATCATTTATTAGAAAACAAATAACCACACTTACAGTACATTCAAGTAATAGAGGTGCTTGGACAGGGAGGGGAAAGACAGTGGCCGAGTTTCCAAATGGTCAGTCCACCCCTGCATTCAAGGATATTTGCTTTCTAATAAATTATGTTTTTACTAATTCCTGTGCTTTGACTACCTTGTTGTCTTCTACATACATGCTTACCAAGACTAGAAATTCAGAAATAGATTTTAATTACACTCTCTCTTTCCTAGATTATCCAAGGTTAAAAGCAAACTTTGGCTAAAGCTCAGTTTACATTTCCCATTCATTGTTGGATTCTATAAGAACCATTGTTAACCGAGAACAGTGATACTGTTTTATTAAATCATTATTATGGTCTAATATATTTGAGTCCAATTTACTGACAATGTCAGCTTGTCACTGGCAAGGGTGAAAAGACTCACCACAGCACATCCATGATTATATAAAAGCATACATGCACAAAACTATTTAGGTAAAAGAATGTCAAAGGGAAAGATTGAAAGAGTCAGCGATTTACTACAGATGTTGTTCAGCTATGAAGAGCATAGAGTTGCTATTTTCTGTCACATGCACAACCTTTCATTTTATGTGCATAAACATAATTAATTTCTTAATTTTAAATATAATGATTATCTTTAATGTACAATATAAATAAAGAGCTGATTTGCATAACTCATCTAAAAAGTTTTAATTAAACCTGTCCTCAGACTATACTAGTAACGTATTTACATGTTCTGCTCAAGAAATACAGGCAGTAGACATTTGCCTCTGTGGTTATAAGCGTTGTGGAGAAATCCCTTTGCAAATGTCTCAACAGAAGCACTGAAATAAAGCAGAATTCTGACTTCCTGTCAGCCATCTAATGTAAAAGTACAGCAGGTGTTTCTGAGCTGGATAAAACTGGCTTAAACCCAACTTTCAAATCGGTTTGTGATCGTTGGAGATCACAAGAAAAAAAATACTCTACAGTGCATACAGCAAGAGAGGGAAAGGATGACTTGTTTTACAGCTCTTTTACTGCTTGTTAAAGAATATTTAAAAATGTAAGTGTCCATAGCCTAGTCATAGGTGCACTTTAAGCTAAAATGATTACCAAGATTTTTTTTAATATAGCCTTTGTTCAAATTTCAAATATCTGTTTGTTTACTGTAAATAAAAAGTATATATTTTACTCTATAATTTTTTCCCAATTAAAATTATGCTAATATGATGATATGATGTTTCTGGGCAGGGCAAAGTTATTTTCAAATGAAAAATGGTTCTTTTTTTCAGGTTTGCACATGTTTTGATGTAACACTGCAGTGTGTGTGTATATATATATATATATATATATATATATATATATATATACTGTTAAAAAAAATTAAAGGAACACCTTGAAAACACATCAGATCTCAATGGGGAAAAGTATGCTGGATATGTTTACTGATAAGGACTGGGTAATGTGCTAGGAACATAAGGTTGCCCCATCATTTGATGGAAATGAAAATGATTAACCTACAGAGGTTCATTTCATTGCAGCAACTCAAAATGGTACTCAGTAGTTTGTATGACCCCCACGTGCTTGTATGCATGCCTGACAACATCAAGGCATGCTCCTAATGAGACAACGGATTGGTTTCCTCTCAGATCTGGACCAGGTCATCACTGAGCTCCTGGACAGTTTGAGGTGCAACCCAGTGGCATTGCATGGACTGAATCATGATATCTCAGAGGTGTTCTATTGGATTTAGGTCAGGCGAACATGGGGGCCATTTAATGGTATCAATTCATTCATCCTCTAGCTACAGCCTGCATACTCTCGCCACATGGAGGGCCCACTGCACCAGAGTAGGGTCTGACAATGGGTCCAAGGATTTCATCCCAATACCTAATGGCAGTCAGGGTGCCATTGTTTAGCCTGCAGAAGTCTGTGTGTCCCTCCATGAATATGCCTCCCAGACCATCACTGACCCACTACCAAAACGGTCAGGCTGAATGATGTTACAGGCAGCATAATGTTCTCCATGGTTTCTCCAGACCCTTTCATGTCTTTCACATGTGCTCAGGTTAAACCTGCTCTCGTCTGTGAAAAGCACAGGGTGCCAGTGGCGGACCTGCCAATTCTGATGTTCAATGGCAACTGCCAATCAAGCTCTATGGTGGTGGGCAGTGAGCACAGGGCCCACTAGAGGATGTCGGGCCCTCAGGCCACCCTCATAAAGTCTGTTTCTGATTGCTTGGTCAGAGACATTCACACCAGTGGCCTGCTGGAGGTCGTTTTTTAGGGCTCTGGTGGTTCTTATCCTATTCCTCCTTGCACAAAAGAGCAGATACTGGTCCTGCTGATGGGTTAAGGACCCTTTTCAGCCCTGTCAAGCTCTCCTAGAGTAACTGCTGCCTCCTGAAATCTCTTCCATGCTCTTGAGACTGTGCTGGGAGACACAGCAAACCTTCTGGCAATGGCATGTATTAATGTGCTATCCTGGAGGAGTTGGACTGCCTGTGCAAACTCTGTAGGGACCAGGTATCACCTCATGTTACCAGCAGTGACACTGACCATAGCCAAATGCAATACTAGTGAAAAACAGTCAGAAAAGATGAGTAGTAAAAAAAATGTCAGTGGCCTCCACCTCTAAATGCATTAAAGCATCTAAAACTGATTAACAATCCCCTCTGCTACTTAACTGACCAGATCAATATCCAAAGTGTTTAAATGAATTGATGATTTACCCAGAATAAAAAGTGTTTCTTTAATTTTTTTTAGCAATGTATATATACACAGTATATTGCCAAAAGTATTGGGACACCCTTCCAAATCACTGGATTTTGTTCCAATCACCTCCATGGCCACAGGTGTATAAAATCAAGCACCTAGGCATGCAAACTGTTTCTACAAACATTTGTGAAAGAATGGTTCGCTCTCAGGAACTCAGTGAATTCAAACCCTGTACCATGATCGGTCGCCACCTGTGCAATAAGTCCATCCATGAAATTTCCTTGCTACTAAATATTCCACGGTCAACAGTTAGTGGTGTTGTAACAAAGTGGAAGCAGCTGGGAACAACAGCAACCCAGCCGCGAAGTGGTAGGCCAAGAAAAATAACAGAGCGGGGTCAGTGCATGCTGAAGCATACAGTGCTCAAAAGTCACCAACTGTCTGCAGAGTGAATAGCTAAAGACCTTCAAACTTCATGTGGCCTTCAGATTAGCACAACAGTGTGTAGAGAGCTTCATGGACTGGGTTTCCATGGCTGATCAGCTGACCTAAACCTTACATCACCAAGTGCAATGCAAAGCGTTGAATGCAGTGGTGTAAAGCACGCCACCACTGGATTCTAGAGCAGTTGAGACATGTTCTCTGGAGTGATGAGTCACGCTTCTCTGCCTGGCAATCTGATGGACATTTCTGGGTTTGGCAGTTGCCAGAAGAACGGTACTTGCCTGACTGCATTGTGCCAGGTGTAAAGTTTGGTGAAGGGGGGATTATGGTGTGGGATTGTTTTGCAGGGGTTGGGCTTGGCCCCTTACTCCCAGTGAAGGGAACTCTTAAGGCATCAGCATACCAAGACATTTTGGACAATTTCATGCTCCCAACTTTGTGGGGACAGCTTGGGGATGGCCCCTAATTGTTCCAACATGACTGCATACCAGTGCACAAAGAAAGGTCCATAAAGACATGGATGAGTGAGTTTAGGGTGGAGGAATTTGACTGGCCTACACAGATTCCTGACCTCAACCCAGTAAAACACCTCTGGGATAAATTAGAGCTGAGACTGCGAGCCAGGCCTTCTCGTCTGACATCAGTGCCTGACCTCACAAATGCGCTTCTGGAAGAATGGTCAGACATTCTCATAGACACACTCCTAAACCTTGTGGACAGCCTTCCAAGAAGAGTTGAAGCTGTTATAGCTGCAAAGGGTGGGCCAACTCAATATTAAAAAATGTATATTGTATAGGGCGCGCTTGTTGGAGCCCAACCTCTGTAGCTGTAAGATAAAGGTGCCAGATGGATATCAGGGATGGATGGATGGGAGCAGTAACACTTAGGCAGCTCTTCTTAAAGTGGAAGCAAGGCTCTAATGCAGTAACAAGAAAAAGAGAGGAAGGCGCCTCTAAGTGCAGTATTTACAATTTATTCAGTAAACAATGGAAAATTTGCACTTACAAGATAAACGGTTAAAAAGGCTCATCGTGTGGTAATTAGATCCAGGTGGGACATCCAGCCGTCCAGCAGCAAACTATGCCTATAGGATCAGGAAGTAGAGACCAGGATGTGCCTGTGCATCAAAAATGAAGCTTGGAGAGCAGAGTCAGATGTAGCAGGTGAAGGGGGCGGTAATGCATTTCAGAGCATGCTCAATAGGCTCCTTCTTCAGACCTCTGTCAATACTGCACTTAGAGGCGCCTTCCTCTCTTTTTCTTGTTACAACTCAATATTAAACCATACGGACTAAGACTGAGATGCCATTAAAGTTCATGTGCATATAGAAGCAGATGTCCCAATGTATTTGGCAATATAGTGTATATACAGTATATAATATTTACATATGAAAAAGTTAATTGGAGCTGATTAGGGTTAATAATGGATTAAATAGGAGATTATTTTTTTTTTTACTTTTAAGGTTTCTTTAACTATTAGCACTTCTGTTTCTGAAAGCATTCTTAATTTACAACATTCTTTCATACCTGTACTGTACATGTGTAAAACTTTCCAAACATGGATCGAAATTCAGCTGGTTCAGTAGGAACCTGACAAATTTTGATCCATGTACATTATGGTTGTCCCAATTGGGTTGGTATATTTTCACTCAATCAACACAGCCAAACAGCTGCAGTGATGATCAGTGTATTCTGGTAGTGGAGGAGTCTAGCTGGCTAGCTGATCAAAAAAGCAGTCCATGGCGAGCTTTAGATTCATCTTCAACACCAAAGTTCAAAGACGCTGCTAGTTTTCTTATCTTGTTTTACTGTCTAATTTCACATCCGCAAACAGTGACAAAGAACACCATAGCCTGGACAATTATTATTCTTGTTCTTAAAGCCACATTGGTAATTTCAAAAATCTTCTCTAGGTCTGTTATCCTTGCTATTTCGAGTGGCAGACTGTATTGTAATTCTTCACTGTTGAATCCTTCTGTGTTAATAATTGATTCAAGGAGACAAAAGCTGTTTACTACATCAATTACTTTGCTATCAACTCTAAAGTTAGCGGTCTTTCTTTTATTTTTGTAACCTTAGTTTTCTTGGTATTTGAATGAAAGTGACATTAATCAATATTCTTCTTCTTCAAAAGTAATGAATATGCTTGCTCTACCTAATGCCCCTCTAATCTATTTTTCATTGAAGTGGAACTTTAGCCATAACAACTTGATAAAAAATGTTTCTTAGCAATGAACATAAGCAATGAACATATATTCCACATAATAATTATACTACCAAAATTAGTGTGTGATGTAAATTGCCTGCAGCATTATTCCTGTATATTTTTGCTGGCGGCTGCCATTTTGCTGAAGTCCAGAGCAGCAGTAATCTTTATGCTGTCAGTAGATCAGCCTTTACATTTTCGGCACGAAAATAGATTGCAACTGAGCATGTGCAGAGCAGGGTGAGAACGTGTATTACTGGATTTTAAACAGCATACAGTAAGCATTTATTTTTAATGTTTTACATAGTTATACCTGCAAAAGTGGCCAGTGATATAGCAAGACTTAATTTTGTGAATAAAGTTACATTTTAAATTGTTTCTTACTGTGTTTTTCTGCCTTCCTGTGAGCTCCTGAATCTCTCATTTTTCCACTTGCTTCTGTTTGTTTGGAACGAATACTACATGTCAGTTGTAGCCATGTGTACTGCTCTATGCAAACTACAAAATCCCCAATAGCCCCTAATCCATCTTAGCAGTGAGCAAGTAAGGTTGGCTATGTTCCTACATACAGTGGGACCATGGAGAATAAACGTAGCCACCTGCTAACAGGAAATCAGATCACAGCAACAAAAAAAAA
The DNA here is from genome assembly GCF_062004578.1 of Staurois parvus. Lineage (NCBI taxonomy): Eukaryota > Metazoa > Chordata > Amphibia > Anura > Ranidae > Staurois > Staurois parvus. Next base: position 1,380,233 of record NW_028318053.1, read on the forward strand.
ACATTTGGAGATTTGGGGGAGGCTGGGAAAGAAGAAGGTATGTTTTTTAGTTAAGGATACATACTTGAATAGATTTTATTAAACCAGTCTAGTGTTACTTTAGGTGCCATATTTTTCCTCTTTTTTTTAACTTTCTCTTAGAGGTTGTTGGGGTCTTCTGCATTTCACCTATGAGTGTCAGCAGCATGTCCAAGGCTATCTTCAGCCAATCTTGAAACTTATTTCATCTTCTTTTATTCAGCCCTGTCACTCTCAGTATGTTTGCTGAGAAAATTCAGTCTTGTCTAATTTCCTTCCTTTTTGGGAGCCAGTCTGTGTTCACATTTTCACATAATTCTGGCTTCTGTACCAGCACAGAGGTTATTTTGGAGAACAACGAGATGTTCAAGCACACCCATTTGCTAGCAGTCCTGAATTTGTATATAGTCGATATAGTCAGAAGTTTTCTTGTAATCAATAATAAAATTGGTTCATTTAATTTTGTACACTTTCTCTAATATTTGTAATGCAATGTTATCAATTGCTATGGCCTTTTCATTGGTAGTGGTTATTGGGCCAATCTGAATTAAACGTCTACTGAAGGCTTTTCTGTGTAGCCTGAAATTGGAAAAAGAATACTTATTATTGATGTATTTTCTTTAAAGGCCTTCTGTGTAATCAGTACAGGTCTTTCTTTTGTCCTTGGTTTTATTTAATGCATTTAAATTTCTGATTGCCCTATACACATTTCAGAGGAAATTGATATTCATATAATTTTATGACACCATAAAATTCTACAACAATTCACCAAATAGTTGACTAGGTTTGAACCGAGAAACGTACTTGGGGTCTCTTCAGTCCCTCCTTCTAAATCAAAATAAGCAGCAATCAAAAGTATAAGGGAAACCAATACTCCTTCTGGTTGTATTATTGACATGAAGTATATCTGTTGCGCAATATACGGTAAGTTAAAATACTTTAAAACAAAAATAACAATAAGACAGCACACACCCACCACAACCCAATACACAACCCAATCAAGTCACTTTAACAATCCTTCCCCTGAATTACAAAAATAAATATTAGAGCAGACTTGAATTCATAAATAAATAAGTCAATATTATCACTTCAACCCAAAGTCCAAAATAAAGTCCAAAATACTTGTAGGTAAATTCACAGTGACTCAGATCCTAGGAGAGGTCGATGGTGAAATTCCAGAAAATCTTCATATACCTCAAAAAAAATAAAACCTAAACATAGTGTATTATCTTAAGGTCTCATAATTGTGCCACACGTGTCACATGCAAACACTAAGGTGCCACAGCAATCGTGAAATATTAAAAGCAGTGCAATAAGTAAACCCACTGCACACAATACAGTAAAAGTGCAGAATTACCCTAAGGTAAAGTAAACCAGCATAGGATCCATAGTAAGAATGGGAATTCCTCCAAATGACATCATCTTCTCCAGATACTTCCCATAAACCTCATAAATAGACCAGGGGTCAGCATTTGAATCAGATAACACACAATTTTATTGTAGCAACTTACATCAAGAAACTATGAAATCAGCTTCCATATCATGAAACAATATAGACAGCATCAATACTCAACGGTAGCTCCAAAGCAGTGGTCATTCAACTCTAACGGAGAGCCGGGTGGTAAATGGAAGTCCCAGGGATATGAACGACCACGTGTTCCAGAACCCAAAATGGCCACCAAGGCACTTCCGGAAACGTCAATGCGTCACTACGTCACGTACCCCGGACGCGGTCGTTCATATCCCTGGGACTTCCATTTACCACCTGGCTCTCCGTTAGAGTTGAATGACTGCTGGTTTACTTTACCTTAGGGTAATTATGCACTTTTACTGTATTGTGTGCAGTGGGTTTACTTATTGCACTGCTTTTAATATTTCACGATTGCTGTGGCACCTTAGTGTTTGCATGTGACACGTGTGGCACAATTATGAGACCTTAAGATAATACACTATGTTTAGGTTTTGTTTTTTTTTGAGGTATATGAAGATTTTCTGGAATTTCACCATCGACCTCTCCTAGGATCTGAGTCATTGTGGATTTACATACAAGTATTTTTGGACTTTATTTTGGACTTTGGGTTGAAGTGATATTATTGACTTATTTATTTATGAATTCAAGTCTGCTCTAATAGTTAAGTTAAAATACTTGATAGTTTAATATCCCAGTTGCTCTACAGTTGTGTCCAAAATTATTCAACCCCCACTGAAATTGAGTGTTTTGGCCAGTTTGACATTGCTTTTGATCATTCAGTCATCTTGCTTACATTTACATTAAAGAGGCACTTGTAGGTCAGACAAATATAACATAACAGTTATAATGAAATAACCACAAATGTCTTTTCTGTGCTCACAGCATTATCAGTTTTATTCAACCCCCAAGTGACATTCAATCTTAGTACTTAGTACAGCATCCTTTTACAGTTATAACAGCTTTTAAACGTGAAGCATAGCTTGACACAAGTGTCTTGCAGCGATCTACGGGTATCTTCGCCCATTCTTCATGGGCAAAGGCCTCCAGTTCAGTCACATTCTTAGGCTTGCGCACTGCAACTGCTTTCTTTAAGTCCCACCAGAGGTTCTCAATCGGATTTAAGTCTGGTGACTGCGATGGCCACTCCAAAATGTTCCAGCCTTTCCTCTGCAACCATGCTCTAGTGGACTTGGAGGTATGCTTGGGATCATTGTCCTGTTGAAAGGTCCAACGTCTCCCAAGCCTCAGGTGTGTGACGGACTGCATCACGTTTCCATCCAATATCTCCTGGTACTGAAGAGAATTCATGGTACCTTGCACACGCTGAAGCTTCCCTGTACCTGCAGAAGCAAAACAGCCCCAAAGCATGATTGACCCTCCACCATGCTTCACAGTAGGCAAGGTGTTCTTTTCATCATAGGCCTTGTTCTTCCTCCTCCAAACATAGCGTTGATCCATGGGCCCAAACAGTTCTAATTTTGTTTCATCAGTCCACAGAACACTATCCCACAACTTTTGTGGTTTGTCCACATGGCTTTTGGCATACTGCAGTCGACTCTTCTTATTCTTTGGAGACAGCAAGGGGGTACGCCTGGGAGTTCTGGCACGGAGGCCTTCATTACGCAGTGTGCGTCTTATTGTCTGGGCTGAAACTTCTGTACCCACATCTGACAAATCTTTTCTCAGTTCCTCAGCAGTCACACGGGGACTTCTCTCCACTCTACGCTTCAGGTAGCGCACAGCAGTCGAAGTCAGCATCTTCTTTCTGCCACGACCAGGTAGCGTTTCAACAGTGCCCTTTGCCTTGAATTTGCGAATGATGCTTCCTAAGGTGTCTCTTGGTATGTTTAACATCTTTGCAATCTTCTTATAGCCATTGCCCTTCCTGTGAAGAGAAATCACCTCTTCTCTTGTCTTCCTGGACCATTCTCTTGCCTTCACCATGTTTGTAACCACACCAGTAAATGTCTAGAAGGAGCTGAGTATCACAGTCATTTTAAAGCTGCCTAATTGGTGCTTATTATGCTTGATTGCTGCTCGGTGACATCCACAGGTGTTTTCAATACCTGATGGAAAGCACCTGTATGAACCTCTGTTCTTCAGAGTGGTAGTCTTTAAGGGGTTGAATAATTGTGGCAATGAAGAAACCACATAAGAACCATTTACTACTGTATTACATAAACAATTGATGTCATTTTAGTTGCATTTGGGTAGTTACAACGTCCTTGTAGGATTTGATTCTGAATACAATTCCAAATGTACACTATAGTCCCTAAACCCCTTTACAGCATTGGGGGTTGAATAATTTTGGACACAACTGTATTATCTGTACACCACCAATGATCCATGATCCATCCATAATTTCTACTCGTGATCTATTGCTACAACTGAGATGTTTGTTCGCAGAAACTAGCCATCTACTTGCTTCTAGCTGCCAAGCAGACAAGAGCAAAGTCTGGAAGAAACAACCCCCCTTTCCCTGTCTCCTTTCAGCAGTTTAAGTGTTACTAAAGTATATATTTTTAAATTAAAGTAACAAACATTTTATACCTACCTGCTCTGTGCAATGGTATTGCACAGAATGGCCCCGATCTTCCTCTTCTCGGGTTCAAGAGTCAGGGGGTGCATCCTAGTGCACGTAAAGGGGGAGTAGATCCTGACACATACTAGGAACTAGGTACTAATAAAAGTCCATCTACGTAGTCCTTATACAGTAAATGCCCATAGTATTGTCCAGAAGGGCACACTTCACAGACCCCTGAAAAGTACTGCCATGGTAACCATTCCTAGGTGATTAGAGCACATTTGTAGCAGAGTGGGGAGTAGGCTCTCAAATACAGCTCTGCAGTCACTTTCTAGATGGGAACATTGGCAAGTGAGGGAGTGCACCATCTTGCCAATGAAAAGATACTTTAGACCTCAATGCTTTTAGGCTGAAATAGTGAATGAACCACTGGGATTTCACTTTTTGAATGAAGTTCTGCTTTTTTCTGTTTATCTTTGGTAGTTTACTATGAACACAGCTGGTTGCATACACAGAACTTCAGAAATCACGTCTTACTGGTGCTGAGACTTTTAAATCAGTTATACACACTCTACATATCTGTGATAGTTATCAAGCTTATTCAATTGTAATTCATATCCTATTGTTACAAGTCAATAAGATTAAAATAATACTACTATTAAAAAAATACAACAAAGAATTTGAATTGCAAATTTCTACATTAAATTGAACTTTGAAATACATGTTTATCAGATTACAGAAAGCTACATCAGTTGTAAAGGTTAAGATGCTTTAATGGATCCTTTAGAAAATATCGTAGGGATTAGTGAATTTTTGATAAGGCTAGTGCTACGCATATGTACCCATTGAAGAATACTGTATGAGCATGTGCTGATATGCTCCAGGAGGTGAAGGAAAAAAATGCTCCAAAAGATACTTTAGAAATAGTAGCTGACTACTAAAGTAAATATAGGTATAGCTTTTGCTATGTGCATGTGTGCATTACAGAATCTGCATGTCTATGTACTTAGATATTTGTTTTCTTCAGTAAATCTTGTGAAGTTTCTTGTCTCATTTGCAAGCTGTTTGCAGCAGTTTTGCTTGTGTGTTAACACAATGGGGTTGATTTACTAAAGTCAAATAGGCTTGCTGACTTCTATCATCCTTTCATGTGCAAGAAAAAATAGGTTTTTTTTTCATTTTCCTTGCACATAATTAATTATTCTTTGCAAAGTGAATTATCTCCACATTCACTAAGCTAATGGAACATTCTCTTGCAAATGAACAGTCTATTTGCCTTGGGTAAATCAAACCCTGACTGTAATCATTGACAGACTGTAATCATTCTCTTTACATTCCTTACATTTGTATCAAATTTTTACATTTACAATTTTTCTCATAAAATAAGAGCACAGATAACAACTCATCAGCATGTTTTATAGTAACACAGTGCTAATTCTAATCATTAGAACATAATTTACTACCTACTAATTAAACAATGAATATTTGTAAAGTTTACAAAAACTACTTATCTTCATAATGCTTTTCAATGCACCTTGTTTGATATATTCAACCCTAATGTTTTAAAAGTCACAAACAAAAAAGTAATAAATAATCAACAAAGAGAGACAGTGCAAACTTGTTAAGGTTTGTGTATGTGAATTTTAAGTGCTAATTACCAGCTGATTTAGCCTTGGAAAGCTTGGTAAAACCTAACTCAGACCAGTTTAAGGCACATTTTAAGTAAGGTTAAACTACTGAAACATTTGTCGTAAAAGTGTGCTTGTGTTTTAGTCAAGGTTAATTGGCTTGGCATACTTTAAAATAATAGGAAACAATTACCTAAATGATTTCTTGTAATACACAGTGCAAAATGAGGAACACAATTATATTCCCAAAGGCAATCATTAATCGTAAGTTCACAACCCAACTTTTCTGTAATTACAAGGGCAACTATTTAGTGTTCATTACTATGCAATTAATGTTTGAGTCAGCGTCTTCATGTTAACCTGTTTGTGTAAGCCCACGTTTAATTACATGCATTTAATTAATTGACACAATTATCATTCCTCACATTTTCTATGGACAGAAGCATTGAATAGAACATATTTTGGTTTTGCCTTAGTTTTTTCTTTTACTTTGTAAAAATGGGTCCACCAACAACCCCCCTTGGGGAAAAGTAAAAAAAACATGCTTTCTGTGTACACTTTCATTAATGCATTCCTAATTTCAGTAAGGGGTAACCTCATGTTATTAGTATATACAGTATACCAAATATGCCTAAAATGTACAAGTTTATTCAAATGTTTTCTTACTAAGGTTATCATTCATTTAGTTTCTGCATAAAGATTTTTGTGAGACTTTATGAAGTATCTATTGAGAAAAGCAGGAGAAGGAGCCATTTGAGGTCTAGAAAAAATATTAACTAATGAGATTAAAAAATAAAGATTCACAGAGACTTTTAATTGTTAAATATCAATCCTATGTGAAAAGACATACATTCATCACCTATATGAAATGTGTGTTTGTGAAATTATAATTTTCTAGTTTTTATAAAATTAAAAATGCAGTTATAACGACTCATACATATTAGGAAAAGTGAACAGGAGTGCAAATTTCAAATCATTTAACATTACCAATTAGTAAATTAGGCTTAGATTCCACACATTTTAGCACCCTTACATAAAATAATACATTGTGGATCCAATTTCCTAAAGTGTAAATTGACAAAAATTAGGTACAGTTAAAAAAAAATGGGCAAAATTATATTTGTGTTTACTTCATCTAAAATGCATATGTTCCCCCCTTTTGTTGGAAAGCTGCTGGAGATATGACTATTTCCAGTTAAGATAATTCTGTGCTAAGCTCTCTTTGATTTACTGGAAAACAGCAGGAAAACTATAGGATCACAGAGGCAGGAAATTACCTTATACATATAAATATATATACCATGTACTGTAGTTCCACCAGGAAGAGCAATAGAGTATACAAAAACACTAAATCCAATACAAAAGGTGCAGCGCCTAAATATGTGAAATATATGCTAAAACTGCTAAAATGTCCAGATGAGATGACAAAATTATATTGTATACATATGCTCCGATGCCGTGCATGTGACATAAATATGCATCAATAAATCGTAAAAAATGTGAACAGTCCACACATAAAAAGTGACTAATGTGCTCCAAGGTAATCGATAGTGAGTAATCCATGCTTCTCAGACGATCAAACAGGTGGTGTGTCAAAGGGATGTTAAAAATGTACACTCACCAGAAGAAAGATCATGTAGAGCATGGTATGTAAGATAAAACCGGAGGTCCCCCTTAAGACCACCTGGTCAGCCTGGTCAGGTCCAAGAACTCTCCTTCCTCCCTGGTACTCTGCCCCACAGCTATCATCCTCCAGGAATGGGCTCTGCGATGGTGTTGGCTCATAAAGGGCCAGAAAGAAGAATGCCCATAGTGTAGTATTTTAACATCCAAAACGTTTATTCAAAGTATAGCAACTCAGTATGAATAGCAGAAGGAATCAGCACTGACCAAGTACAGTATTAAAGATGGCCGTCGGACCTCCTCGTGGTCTCGGCGTTGGCGTGATGTCACCGCGTATGGCTCCTCCTGTTACTAACATTTATAGGTAAAGCTGCTCCAGAGAATATTTGATTGCCTCTCGAGTGATCAGGAAGGAATTTTTTTCCCCTGCAGGAGCAAATTGGATCATGCTTTGCTGGGTTTTTTGCCTTCCTCTGGATCAACTGTGGGTGCAGGATTATAACCTTTTTTTTTTTATGGTTGAACTGGATGGACCTTTGTCTTTTTTCAGCCAGACTAACTATGTAACTATATAATAATCAATTCATACAAATCTTCAGTGAAAAACAGCGGAGGGGCTAAAAGCTACTGCTGGCAGCGAACGGGGCTGATCCTGCAAACACTGCATTTTTGGGGACACTATACAAAGGAGGCACTAGTATAGTTCTGTTTGTGATCAATATATTGATCTGTACAAACACTATACTAGTAATGGTGGTAATCAGTGACCTATAGTGTGAGTGCGATATTGTGAAGGCAATCTAATGCTAGCTGACCCTGGCTGGGAGGGGCGCTAACTGACCCTGACACTATCTGATGTCCCTAGTTGCAGTAATACAGTGCTCAGTAAAAAATTCTATTTACTGACACTGTACTAATGGCACTGGCTGGGTGATGGGGTGGTCAAAGGGTAAAATGTGCTAATCTAATGTGTGCGTGTAAAATGTAGTGCTTTTACTCTCCCTGGACCGACATGGGGGGCAGCAGGGGGCATAGTTGTGTTCACAATCTGCAATAGAAAGCAACGTAAGGTTACATCACTTTGCCCAGAGCCGACGCTTGCCAGCGCAATGTGGGCAGGCAGTCAGCAAGCAGTTAAAAAAAAACTCTTAACTTTTTTTTTTTTAAATCTCAATACAGTAGTTTTTACTTAATTAAAATTTTTTTCATTATTATTATTTTTTTAATAACTCTATCAGAGTAGTGCAATGTTACCATAGTAACATTGTACTACTCTGGGGGGGGGGGGGGGGTGATCAGGGATTTTTTTTTCCACTTTGCTTTGCAAGAGCAAATAGAGATTATTGCTCTACAATGCAAAGCTTGCTTTTATCTGTCATGAATGAGTTAAATTAATGACAGTTCAATATAATAGTGATTTGTGATTGGCTAGAGCTGGTCACAGGGTGCTGTGATTAGCCTCATATATCATATGAGAGCTGTAGGTTATTCACAGCTCACCAGGAAGAGAAGCAGAGTTGTTATGAATCAGACTGATTCATAACAGCTTTGCTAACAGTGTGAAACAAAGAAACACAGCGCCTCTAAGTGTGTACTGTAAAGGTATTTAATAGAAAGATAAGTAGTAACTCACATCTTAGAATTTAAAAATAGGCTCATGGGTTTCTGAGCATGTGCAGGACGAGTACACTTGGACTGCTACATATTGTTGGGTCTCTTTAGACATCAGCTCACTCTACACATCTATCCCCCATCAATTGGGACTCATAGCACTAAAACATTTTCTATCTGAAGACCCCTTGATCAACCCTAAACAAGCAGATTTCATATTAGAAGCAACCAAATTCTGCCTGACACACAAATATTTTAGTTTTGATGATAACATCTTTCTTCAACTACAAGGGACTGCTATGGGTGCCAATTTTGCACCTTCCTATGCCAACTTAGCCATGGCTTATTAGGAACATCTGTACATTTGGAAAAATAACCCATTTGCGGCACATCTCACCTTTTATGGCAGATACATAGATGACATTATCATCATCTGGGACGGGTCCCTGTCCCTTATTGATGAATTTGTCACGCATTGCAACAACAATCCCTTTGGCCTACAATTTACATCTGAAAGAAGCCAAGACCATCTTTCATTTTTAGACCTAGAACTTAGTCACGACAATGGTCAGATCATTACCAAAACTCCACCAAACCCACCTCAGGAAACTCCTATCTTCATTATCAGAGTTGTCACTACCCCACCTGGATAAACAATATTCAAAAAAGTCAATTCTGTAGCTTCCGCCATTACTGCACCAAATTAACAGATTACAAAGAACTCAGTGTCACCCTCAAGAAAAATTTTGCTGAAAAAGGGTATCCCAACAAATTGGTAGATGAAGCATATGCTTCCTACCTGTCTGATTCACCACCAGATTCCATGGGAGACACCAAAAAATGAGAAACGTTTTCAGAAAACATTGGAACATCTTGCTACAAGATCCCCATTTAAGAGATGTTATTCCCCTCAAACCCATCATCACATACAAAAAAGCCCCCAATCTAAAGAACAAAGTAGCCCCCAGCAAATTAAAATCTGTTCAGCCCCAGCATGTACCCTCCCTATTCTCCACCACCATCATAGGCATGTTTCAATGTCGTAAGCTCACTGTAAAACATGCCAATTAATCCAACATGGCCAAAAGGGCTTTCAACACAAAGGGAAATATTACAAATTCACTGAATTCTGCAATTGCTCATCAACATTTGTTGTCTACTGCCTCAGTTTTCCCTGTGGTCTCTTGTACGTGGGACATACCACACGTAACCTGCGTTGCAGGTTTGGAGAACACCGTTGCCTAATTGAAGGTGGAAAGGATGAGCACAATGTCCCCTGCCATTTTTTGGATACCCATAACAAATCCACGGTGGGAATTTGGGTTTGGGTGGTCGAGGTAATGCCCATTGGTCTCCCTGAGGCGGAGCGCTTCCATAAACTCTGTCATAGGAAGACATTTTGCATACATGCCCTTCACACCCTATCCCCCACTGGCCTCAATGAGGAGTTGGAAATTGCCACCATATTATAACCACCATCTGCATTGTTAACCAATGTGAGTCATCCTACATTGTTCATTCTCCCCCCTGGGCTCTGACGGTTAGACATGCGTTTACACCACTTCCGGTCATGCTGGTCGTCATTGCCACACTATCATCACAGACCTAATTAACCTGTTTTTTTGACACAACCATATATGCACGCGTCATCACCGCACTATCACTACATACCAAATTAACCTGTCCTTTCACCTAATCATATACGCATGCACCTCCGTTACAGCATGCCTTGTTATCTACGTATGGTTGCCACATATTCATTGCATAGCTGGGGCTACCATAAATTATGCAATTCATTTATCACCCTTTGCCCCTTTTGACATCCCCTAATTTCCTTTCCATGCTAGGAACCTATACCAAAACTATTTTCTTATGCAGGGTTATCCTCTACCAATTCTGTCCTTTTTATATGGGTATATATACACACATATATATTTTTTAATAGATATCTATTTATTATATATATATTTATATGTGTAATTTTTTTTCTGTTTGCTTTTTGAAATTTTTTCCAATTTTTTTTTCCAATTTTTTTTTTCTTTATTTCTTCAGATTATTATTTTTTTTCCCCAATGCCATGCTTTTTAACATTACCCCTAAGTGTCTCCTATTTTTAACAACATTCACTATTTATTTCCTTTTATATTGTGCTGATGTTGCTTTTATGTTAAACCCACGTTTTATGATATGTTTATATAAGTATATTATCCCTCCACCAGTGTCATTAATCTTCCTGTTCACAGACAGCTTGTCTGCTGTTCTGTGACAATATCCCCCTTCTTTCCCCGCCCCTGGCCCTGCCCATCATCCTCCCCTTGCTCTACATAAGGCTCCCTCACCCACAGCTCCTCCCTGCCTGATGAAAGAGCATGCCTGGAGCGTGCCATCTCGCCCTGCTCATGCTCAGAAACACGTCACATTTTGATGACGTCAGACGCCACATGTGCTGATCCCGGACATCTTGGAGACTCTGCCAGGCTTTACCATCTATGCTGCATATGCACAGCACCATCTGCTGGCAGACACCTTGGAGATTCCACCAGGTTTACCATCCATGTTTCACATGCACAGCACCACCTGCTGGCGGACTCAATCGACCTCCTCTCTGGATCAGTCACACAACTACATCTGGCTACAGATGTCTCACCCTCTTACCCATGAGCCTGTTTTTTAATTCTATGATGTGAGTTACTACGTATCTTTCTATTAAATACCTTCACAGCACACACTTAGAGGCGCTGTGTTTCTTTGTTTCCCTTCTGCAGGGTTATGCTTCGCTCCTACGCAGCTTGCCCTTAGTGCCTACTGGACTACATTTACCCCTGCCCATTTGGAACTCATCAAACATACATGGAATGCACACCATGCGCCTGTTATCCCTTTTGTATTGCTAACAGTGTGACCATGTGATCACATAGCGGTCACATGATCACCGGGTCCCGTTCACCAGGATCTTCATCTCACTATGTCCGGCGGACACAGTGGTCATGGGTGGGGCTCCCCTGTGTTAGTACAGCCAGAGCGGCATACCTGCATGTCGCTCTGCCTGTAGCTGCTGCCCGTCCACAATACATTGACGGTGGGCGGGCGGCAAGCGGTTAATAAACCTCCCAAAGAAAACAAAACACAAGAGCTTGTTTGGGCTCATTTACACATGCGGTCTGGGGATGGTAAAAACAGGTGGTTGAAGGGGATCTAAGTACAGTTTTTAGGTGGAAGTGGGGTAGGTTTCCATGAATAAGTGAGTTTTCAAGGATGGCCTGAAAGGTGGACAGGGTAGGAACTAGCCTAACATACTGGGGTAGGGAGTTCCAGAGGATAGGAAAGGTTCTGTAAAAGTCATGGAGGCAAGCATGGGAGAAGGTAGCAAGGGAGCTAGAGAGCAAGTCGTGGGAGAAGCGAAGAGGAGGATTTAGGCAATATCTGCAGATGAGTTTGTTGATGTAGCTGGGGCAGTGTGGTGGATGGCTTTGGTGCCATAAGGTTAACTTTTCACTTTGTATGTTGTGGTTAGTATTTTGGATTGTATACATGAGGCTAGTGGAAGCCAGTGAAAGGATTGGCAGAGAGGATATATATCGTGCATAGATCCAGCAATGACAGCCACAAGTGTAAATTTAGGCTTAGGATTTCAGGTTTTTTTTTCTTCCAATTCCATCTCAACCAGGAATCCAAGATGGCAAGATATACATATACTTATTCTAACCAAAAACATTTTGGCGCCACCTTGTGGCCACTCTAATTACATACCCGGTAAAATATACCTCATCCTTAATCAAGTTTGTGAGTTTAAAGCAAAGCAACTTAGCAAACAATTGATATAGTAAATTATTTATTACTATTTTTAATCAACCCCAGTAATCCTACCATGAAAAACATATCTTATACTACTGAAATGATAAAGTGAGTGTTCAGATTTACTATCTTTTGCCCTAAATCTTAAATTTTGCACATTCATAAAAATAGAAAATCCTATTACACCTATTACAAAAAAACTCACTTCGGATTGCTACATACCTACGCTCCTTAAAGAAAGATTGAACCAGTATTTCCATGCTTTCAAACTGTATCAAAACCAAAAGGAGTATCAATGTCTTTTTTCGGCTCTTTCAAAGTATTAGACATTTTCACAGTCAGGGACAAATATGGCTGTTTCCTATGTCTAACATGTAAAACTGACAAACCTTTACATATTTTATCTTACTTAGGAGCAGTTTGATACCTTAAACAAAAAAATTAAACAAACTGGAAAAACACAAAAATATATGTTATGTTTAGATGGAAATTTAAAGAGCTCTTAAACCACTTGAGCCCAAGCCACTGCATTAAAACGTTTGCAGGGCTGCGCAAAACCACGTTTTAAAACGTGGTTTTGCAAAACAGGTAGGAGGCGCGCGAGAGGCGCCCGCCCTACCTGTCCCGCGGGTGTCAGCAGCGGGTCTCAGCTGCCAGGTCACGGCCGGTCATTACCAGCCATTTCCCGGCGATTAGCGGCAATCGCTGACAGAGAGCAGGGCTGCATTGTTTACACACAGCCCTGCTCTCTGTCAGTTGCCTGTCAGCTCCTGACAAGCTGAAACGGAGAGAAGAGTTTATCTCTCCGGATCAGCCTGTACCCGTCCAGCACACCCCTCGACCCCTAGTAAAACACTCCCCTCACACAGTTAACCCTTTCAGTGAATAAAAATGTTAACCCCTTCCTCCCCAGTGCCATTAGTACAGCGTCAGTGGGTTTTTTTTTCACTGATCACTGTATTGGTGTCACTGGGGATGTCAGAGACCCCAAGTCAGTTCCCCCCCAGTGTCAAAATGTCCGCCGCAGTCCCGCAGTCCTGCCATAAGTCGCTGATCACCGCCATATGTCGCTGATCACCGCCATTATTAGTATAAAAAAAAATTAAAAATCCCAGTATCTTTCCCGCCATTTGTAAACGCTATAACTTTCATGTAAACCAATTAATTTACACGTATTGGGATTTTTTTTAGCAAAGACATGTCGCAGAATGCATTTTGGATGAAATTTGTGACAAAATTTGATTTTTTAATTGGACATGTTTTATAGCAAAAAGTCCAAAATATTGTTTTTTTTCTCAAAATTGTCAGCCTTTTTTTTATAGCGCAAAAAATTAAAACCGCACAGGTGATCAAATACCACAGAAAGAAAGCTCAATTCGTGGGAAAAAAGGATGTAAATTTAATTTGGGTGCAGTGTTGCATGACCACGCAATTGTCAGTTAAAGTAACGCAGTGCTATAACACAAACCTCTTCTGTAACCGTTTCCTGACCACCCTACAGCAGAAATACTGCTACAGGGCGGCATGGGTACGCAAAATCACATATATATATATATATATATATATATATATATATATATATATACATGTGATTCGTGCTCCCGTGGTTTTCACACCCCTCCCAGATAGCGTCAGATTGCCCGTCAGTACACCAGTCATCACATTTAACCCCTTGATTGCCAGGAACACGCTCATGTACAATAATCCTCCAATGCTAGTATAGCGTCTGAACTGGTCAATATCTTTGATCAGGTCAGCACTATACCAGCGTTCACATTAATATAGCCCCGGCACCTGCCAGCACCTGAGTTTAGCCCCTACGCTTACCCCCCCCCCCTTCTCCCCCAGCAAGTGCAGTGTCAGTAGGTCACTGTCACTTGATACATTGCACACAAAACCGCAGTATTTGCAGAATCAGGCCTGATCTCTGTTAGCACTTGCCGGTAAATTTTGATGACTCTCATATGCAGCAGAGTGCCAGTACTAGTGCCGCTCTACCTTTTGGTGAACTGGCAAGTACCAGCGGTCTAGTACATCATGGTCTTTCACATACCTCCTTGGTTTTTGGAGCTGTTTTTCACGGAATATCTGTATGCGTTGATTGTGGATCAAAGCAATTTATATCCACAACAATTTATCGCCGCCAACCCAAATTCAAACCTTGCCAGACCATTCGCATGGAAACTCATTATGGTTTTCAAATTTACAATTTTTTTGGGCCTAACCCTCAACATGGGCATTACTAAAAGAAATGAATTGCGGTTGTATTGGTCCTGCAGACCCGATTCATCATATGCCGTGTTCTCTGCTGCCATGGCCAGGCATAGATATGAGTATAATGTGTTTTATGCATTTCAGCGACAATACACTCTGTCATCCTCGGGGTGACCCTGAATTTGACCGGCTCCACAAAATTCAGCCCCTCGCAAATCACCTTAGCCTAAAATTTGCAGATGTCTATACTCCCCAGCAAAACATCTGCGTTGAGGAGTCCTTAATTTATTTTGTCATTAATTTTTCTGGCCGCCTTGCATTCAAACAATGTCTCCCCTGCAAGCATGCCAGATATGGGGTCAAGATGTAGAAGACCCGTGAGAGGACAACAGGCTATACTAAGTTTTGGATTTACGAGGGAAAAGATAGTCACGTGGAGCCCCCGGATGCCCAGACTACATGATGAGCAGTGGCAAGATAGTTTGGGACTTGATGTCATCCTTTTTCCATACGGGGTACAACTTATACGTGGACAATTTTTATTCAAGCGTGACACTATTTAGACATTTATTCAATCTTGGAACTGGCACTTGTGGCAAAGTGTGACCTAATGTGTGCCCACCATTAGAAGTGGGTGGATGCAGGACGGTATATTCTAATGGTGGGCATACCACACACTTTTTCTGGCAGAGATTTCTTCTCATTTTTTCATTCATTCCACTGGCTGCATACAAAAAACAACAAGGACCAGCGACGTACTGGTACATCACTGGATTTGAATGGTTATACCAGGATGATGCCTACATCTGCAGGCATCATCCTGGTTTCGTTTTTTTCAGCCGGTGATCAGCTTTCATGTAAAAGCAATCCTAGTGGCTAATTAGCTGCAAGATTGCTTTTACAAGCAGTGGGAGATGATATCCCCCCTCCCCCGCTGCCTTCCACGGCCTTCTCGGGCAGTCTCGTGCCATCAGGGGAACCTGAGAATGCAGCCGGTGTTTCTGCCAGCTGACCATAGAGCTGATTGGAGACCAGAATGGTGCCAATCATCTCTATAGTCTAAGAATTCGGAAGCTACAAGCATTTCATCACTTCAGTTTCGCAGGATATAAACAGCACCATTTGTAAATTGGGAAAGCATCTGATCACACCCATTTTGGTTTGATTAGATAATGTAAGGGCAGAGGAGATATCTAGAGTCTGATAGACCCCAGATTTCTCAAAAAAGAATATATGACAATGCCCATTGAAGTTATAGGGGTTATTTGCATTCCCTGTTATAGCATTAAAAGTGCTAAAAAAAAAAATGAAAGGTACAATGTAAAAATAATAAAAAAAATCAAAATAACTAAAAAAATGCCCCTCCCATGCGCGCACACCTGTGTGCACAAGCCTTGACCCTGTGCCGTTATGTAAACAGCGGTTGCACCATGCCTGTGAGGTATTGCCGTGAACGTCAGATCAAGGGCAGTAATTCTAACACTAGACCTCCTCTGTAAATCTAAAATGGTAGCTTATAAAGGCTTTTAAAGCGCTGCCTATGGATATTAAAAATGTTTGCAGTTTGTCGCCATTGCACGGGGCATGCACAGTTTTAAAGCATGTCATGTTTGGTATCTATTTACTCGGCATACCATTATCTTTCATATTTTACCAAACAATTGGCCAATATATTGTGTTTGTGTGCATTAAAAGTACAAAAAGTGTATTTTTTTTTTTTAAATTTGCGTTTGAAAAATCGCTGCGCGAGTACTATGTGCCATAAAAAATTGTAGTACCCACCATTTTATTCACTAGGGTGTCTGCTTTAAAAAAATATATAATGTTTGGGGGTTTAAATTAATTTCCTAGCAAAAAATACATGTGAACATTTTTTTTTCATGTGAACAAAAAGGCTTGGTCTTCAGGTGGTTAGAAGAGTGAATGATGTGTGGCATAAACTTCTAATGCTGGGAATAAAACGCCCCGACCCCCAAAACGACCCCTTTTTGGAAAGTTGTCACCCCAAACTATTTGCTGAGAGGCATGTTGAATCAATAGAAGAATTTATTTTTTTACCACAAGTTTTTGGAAAATGACAAAAATAAATATAGATATTTTTTTTTCTCAAAATTGTCACTTAAATGATTTACTGCTCACACATGCCATGGTTATATGTGGAATTACTCCCCAAAATACATTCTGCTACTTCTCCCGAGTATGGAGGTACCACATGTGAGAGACGTTTTGGCAGTCTAGCCAAGTACAGGACCCCAAAATCCAATAAGCACCTTCAGGCTTTTAAAGGGCTTTAATTCCTCATTACACTTCCAGACTACCTATCACAGTTTCGGAGGCCCTGAAATGCCAGGATAGCACCTAACCCCCCAAAATTACCCCTTTTTGGAAAGTAGACGCCCCAAGGAATTTGATAAAAAGCACGGTAAGTATTTTGCAGATCTCATTTGTTGCCACAAGTTTTTGGAATATGAGGAAAAAAAACAAAACATATTTTTTCTATTTTTTTTATATTTCAAAAAATTGTGAGAAAAAATGAGATCTGAAAAATACTCACCATGCCTCTTTTTAAATTCCTTGGGGTGTCTACTTTCCAGAAAAGGGGTCATTTGGGGGGGGGGGGGGTTTGGGGCTATCCTGGCATGTCAGGGCCTTCGAAACTGTGATAGGTAATGAGGATGTGTAATGAGGAAGTTACGCACCTTCAGGCTTTCAAAGTGGTCATTGGATTTCAGGCTCCTGTATGTGGCTAGGCTCCCAAAAAGTCTCACACATGTGGTATCCCCATACTCAGTAGAAGTAGCAGAATGTATTTTGGGGTGTAATTCCACATATACCCATGGCCTGTGCGAGAAATAAATCATTTAAATGACAACTTTGTGTAAAAAAAAAAAAGTTTTTGTCATTTTCCAGAAACTTGTGGAAAAGAAATAAATCTTCCATGGACTCAGTATGCCTCTCAGCAGATAGCTTAGGGTGTCTAATTTCCGAAAAAGGGTCATTTGAGGGTGTTTGTACTATCCTGGTATTTTAGCACCTCAAGAAATGTGATGGGCAGTCAGAAAGTAAAAGCTATGTAAATTCCATTATCTATACCATAGTTTGTAGACCTTATAACTTTCACAAAAAGCAATCAATATACACTTATTGGGATTTTTTTAACCAAAAACATGTAGCAGAATACATTTTGGCCTAAATTTATGACGAAATTGTAGTTTTTTTAGATATTTTTTATGACCAAAATGAGAAAATATTGTTTTTTTAAAAAAAAAAATGTTTTCTTCAAAAGTTTTTCTGGTTATAGCTCCAAAAATAAAAAGTGCACAGGTGATCAAATACCACCAAAAGAATGCTCTATTTGAGGTTAAAAAAAGGACATACATTTCATTTATGTACCGTATTGCATGACCACGCAATTGTCCGTTAAACTAGCGATGTATAGGAAAAAAATGGCGTAAATTGCAGTATCTATACCATAGTTTGTAGACGCTATAACTTTCACACAAAGCAATCAATATACACATATTGGGATTTTTTTTACCAAAGACATGTAGCAGAATACATTTTGGCCTAAATTTATAACTACCGTATTTTCCGGCGTATAGGACGACTGGGCGTATAAGACGACCCCCCTACGTTTCCTGTTAAAATATAGGGTTTGGGCTATACTCGCCGTATAAGACTACCCCCCTCTTCCAACCAATCACGGCAAGCAATGTACCAGTATTTTCTGTGCACACTGTGCACACTGCATACAAAGCCTGCTTGGATTGGGTGGGTCAGCTCTCCCTGCCTGCCCAGCCCTGACTGTCTCCAAGATACCATAAATTGCACAGAACTGCCACAGACATTATAATATTAATAATTACCGTATCTCATAGCAGTTAAGGGGACAAGGTCGGATGCAGCAGTACCATACCGGTACTTCCGAGCTGACACTTCTGCACATGTCTAGGGCAGCAGTAGACGATCACTGATCACCATTCCTCGCAGAACTGCATGAGACGTCGGATGCAGCCGTTCAGTGCTCGATTGATCGTGACTGAAACTGTGACATGCGCAGAATCACTGTGTATCCCTTCTCTGCATATCACAGTTTCAGTCAAGCTCAATCGAGCACTGCTGCATCCGACGTCTCATGCAGTTCTGCGAGCTACGGTGATCCGCGATCGTCTACTGCTGCCGAAGACATGCGCAGTAGCGTCAACCCGGAAGTACGGTAAGGTTTCAGCACAGCACCCGGCGTATAAGACGACCCCCGACTTTGTAGACGATTTCCAGGGGTTAAAATGTCGTCTTATACGCCGGAAAATACGGTAACTTTGAGTTTACTATATATTTATTATAGCTGAAAGTAAAACATATCGTTTTTCTTCAAAATATTTGGTCTTTTTTTGTTTATAGCGTGAAAAATAAAAAAGCGCACAGGTGATCAAATACCACCAAAAGAAAGCTCTATTTGTGTGAAAAAAAGGACATAAATTTCATTTGGGAACAGCATTGCATGACTGCACAATTATCAGTTGAATTAGTGCAGCGCCGAGTAGCAAAAAGAGGCCTGGTCATTAAGGGGGGTAAATCCTCAGGAGCTCAAGTGGTTAAACCCCATCCTGAACATTCATGCAAGTAGAAGTCATCTCTCCTCTGATGTGTCAGAAATATTAACATAAATATAATTCCCAAAAAGATCTACAAGACCCTATGATCACCAACTTTACCATTTTTTACCTCAAATAATCTGTAAAAAAAGAATTGTTAATAGCTGCACATATCAGTTAAGTAGTAAACAATAGTATTAGGAGCGTTCTCTATTCAGATCATTCTCTTCTTTTGCTCACTCCTAATTTGTGCAAAATCTCCCAAACCTCTAAAAATGCAAATCTATAAACTCACTATTACTTAAAGATAACCTTGTTGTCAGAACATTCATGTCAACCAAATCTTTCCATAAGATTATATGCGCATTTAAAATATTTTAGACTTTTAATTTGCCTATAAAAGCCTCCCTTATGTAGACACCCAAAAGCCCTGAAGCTGCTGCTGGGTGCCACCATCTTAGATGTAGTGTCAATAGCCCCAGCAGACTTAGAGCTGTCACTCATGTGAAATTTTGTAGTATTACCCTTAACTTCTGCCATCACAGCTACATAAAAAGTAATGAGGAGAGGGGAGAGATGGAGGAATAATTAGACTTTTCCAGAAGGCGAGAGCTCTACTGATGTGCAATTAGGAGGTTGTGCAGTAGCCAAATTTTCTATCAGGTTCAAAGACATATTGCAAGTGAATAAAAATACATGGAAATGAAAAAACTCTTCAAGTAACCAATTAAAATACTTTCTTTTTCTTATGCTTTTTACCTGCATTTTTACAAGGTTTCTTTAAGATGAGTATAATAAAGAACTGAAAAATACTCTCGCAAACTTTTAGACTATGTGACACAAGTATCTCCAACACTATAGAATGCCCTAAATATGGTTATTTTTGTTAAAAACATAAAACATCAGTGGTCAAAATAACACAAATTAGCGAAAACTAAAAAAAAACTCATCAATAAAAGAAAAAAATTGAATGTATATCAATGCCACTTCACAAAATTCCTATGAAATATTTACCAACCAATCAAATATACATCATATTAAAAAAAGGCAAAAAAGAGGGTATTATATACTCAACAGAAGGAACTGCAATAACATTTGAAGAATAATACAAGACATTATAAAATTAAAGACCAACAGATTCCTTCAATTCTGTAAACCACAGGAAACAAAAAAATCCTAAAATATCTGAAGGATATTACACTAAGCTCACCACTGATAAAAAAACCCCCAAAAAAACTAATGTTACTAGTCAAGAAATTTACAAGACAGTTATGTCTTTCCTCAATGGGAAATCCCCTGGTCAATATGGGATAACCATAGAATATTTTGAAAAAAATTTAACACTTACTCATTCTTTAAATGGTCAACTACATTAGCAAAATCAGCAAAGATGCCTCCTGATACCCAGCGATGCTGGAGCTTCAGACCTATCTAGCACTTAAATAAGGACCTCAAGATATTCAATAAATAATACCACCAAGACTGAAATATACTTTACAAACTTTAATGCCTTCACAACAAGCAGGCTTCATGTTGGACAGTGAAACTTATGACAAGCCTTCCCTTTGGGATCGGATTGGTCAGGCTGGACTCCGTCCACTAAAACAGAGGCTGTCAGTGCATCTCTTCCCACTGCATTTCTGCATTTGAACTGAAATGTGAGCACTTGGGAAAACCCAAGTGCTCTCCCACTGGGCTTTTTGTAGTTTGGCAATAAAGTTCTAAGTTTTACTACAACCGGATTCTGCATCTTTACTGCCGCTGCACCACACTGCATCTCCCCACACATAGATAACCTAAGACATTCTAAGACGATTTTTCATAAGATTTATGTTTTAGAACTATACAATAGTGTAATATTTATTTATGAATAATTTATGTGACATCATTTTTTATACATATATTGAGGGTTGGTTATGACCGTGTATGGGAATACTCTTCATGTGTACATGTATACATTGTCTGCATCTTTGCAGATACATGCGTTTATTTATTTATTTTTTTAAATATATGCATGTGTGCTCAGGCTATGTGCAATATTGTAGATCTTTGAAACATCCACATTGAGTCTGGTACGGATTATATCCAAAGTTATAATTTGCCAAAAATCTTAACTGAGAACTGTCATGATCGCGGCGTCAGACCCCAGACCTTCTCACCAAATTCGTGACCGAAGGACTGGCCAATCAGAAATTGCGATGTGACGTGCGTAACAATGCCACACCCAGCTGCACCCTGCACAGCGATTTTCCAGCGAATGGACTACAATCTGTGCCTGCAGCCTGAATGCGCTTGTTACTGGGTCAGGTTAATCACACAATTAACCATTCACTGCCACCACCTCCTTTTTGGTACAGAGAAAGAGGAAACTCGGCTTCAGCTATGACACTATAATGGTCGATATAATCGTCTGTATAAAACGGTCATAACACAGGTCTTTTATACAGAGGGTTAAACAAAAAGTAGCGTCTCTTTAAAGGCAGGGATTCGTAAATTGCAATTAAAAGCTATAGAAACAGTTCAACACTTTCAGAAAGGAAGATTTATTACTAAAAGGTCAAACAGGGTGCAATAAAAATATTTACAAAAAAAAAGATGTAACTAAGATATATATATATATATATATATATATACAGTTGCAAGAAAAAGTATGTGAACCCCTTGGGATTACGTGGAGTTTTGCATGAATTGGGCATAAAATGTGCTTTGAACGTCATCTAAGTTGCAACAATAGAAGAACACAGTCTGCTGAACATAATACTACACAAACATTAGATGTTGCCATGGTTTAATTGCACATAACATGTAAACATTCACAGTGCAGGGTGGAAAATGTATTTGAACCTTTGGACTTAATAACTGGTTGACCCTCCTTTGACAGCAATAACCTCAACCAAACATTTCCTGTAGTTGCAGATCAGACCTGCACAACAATCTGGAGTAATTTTGGACCACTCCTCTTCACAAAACTGTTTCAGTGTAGCAATATTCTTGGGATGTCTGGTGTGAATCGCTCTCTTAAGGTCATGCCACAGCATTTCAATCGGGTTGAGGTCAGGACTCTGACTGGGCCACTCCAGAAGGCGTATTCTGTGCTGTTGCAGCCATTGTTTTGTTGAATTGTATGCTTTGGGTCATTGTCCTGTTGCATCACCCATCCTCTGCGGAGCTTCAGTTGGCGGACAGATGGTCGTACGTTTTCCTGCAAAATGTCTTGATAAACTCTGGAATTCATTTTCCCATCAATGACAATCCGTCCAGGCCCTGAGGCAGCAAAGCAGCCCCAAACCATGATGCTCCCTCCGCCATGTTTCACAGTGGGGATGAGGTTTTGATGTTGTTGTGCTGTGCCTTTTTTTCTCCACACATAGTGTTGTGTGTTCTTCCCAAACAACTCAATCTTGGTTTCATCTCTTCACAGTATATTTTGCCAGTAGTGCTGTGGAACATCCAGGTGCTCTTTTGCAAACTTCAAACGTGCCGCAATATTCTTTTTGGACAGCAATGGCTTCCTCCGTGGTGTCCTCCCATGTACTCCATTCTTGTTTAATGTTTTCCTTATTGTAGATGTGTCAACAAAAATGTTAGCATGTGCCAGAGATTTCTGTAGGTCTTTAGCTGACACTCTGGGATTCTTCTTTACCTCATGCAGCATTCTGCGCTGTGCTCTTGCAGTCATTTTTACAGGATGACCACGCCTAGGGAGAGTAGCAACAGTGCTAAACTTTCTCCATTTGTAGACAGTCTGTCTTACCGTGGACACATGAACATCAAGGCTTTTGGAGATACTTTTGTAACCCTTTCCAGCTTCATGCAAGTCAACAATTCTTGATCGTAGGTCTTCTGAGAGCTCTTTTCTGCGAGGCATGGTTCACATCAGACAGTGCTTCTTGAAACCAGTAAACCCAAAACAGGTGTGTGTTTTTTAAGGGCAGGACAGCTGTCAGCAACACATCCAATATCATCACACTGATTGGAGTCAAGGTTGGCTCACTCCTGGCTCCAATTAGCTCTGGGAGAAGTCATTAAGCTAGGGCCTCACATACTTTTTCCTCCCTGCACTGTGAATGTTTACATGTTATGTGCAATTAAACCATGGCAACATCTAATGTTTGTGTAGTATTATGTTCAGCAGACTGTGTTCTTTTATTGTTGTGACTTAGATGACATTCAGAGCACATTTTATGCCCAATTCATGCAAAACTCCACGTAATCCCAAGGGGTTCACATACTTTTTCTTGCAACTGTATATATATACACACAAAGAACCATAGCACAGCAAAGAGATATCAGAGAGAAAGGGAAGAGTAAAAGTACTTGCCCAAAGTCCTGGGTCAGCAGATCCAAGTTGCAGAGCAGAAGTGGGATTTGATCTCCATATGTTACGATGGAAAGATAGGAGATTATTATTATTATTATTATACAGTATTTATAAAGCTCCAATAGTTCGCTCAGCGCTGTACATTACAGAGGGGGACAGAACATGTGACAGAACAATACCAATACAATGCAAAACATGAGGGGATTGAGGGCCCTGCTCTTTCGAGCTTACAATCTAGGAGGGAGGGGATGGTGGCACAGGAGGAGATAGCTGTGGGGGGTGGAGTGGTAGGAAGAGTGGAGGAGGTCGGCAAGTTAGCAGGGGGTGGGGTAGGCTTCCCTGAAGAGATGGGTTTTCAGGGTGCGCCTAAAGGAGAGGAGAGTAGGTGATAATCTGATGGGTTGGGGCAGGGAGTTCCAGAGGATGGGTGACACCCTGGAGAAGTCCTGGAGGCGGGCATGGGAGGAGGAGACCAGGGAACTAGAGAGAAGGAGGTCTTGTGAGGAGCGGAGTGTGCGTGCTGGGCGGTACTTGGATATTAGGTCAGTGATGTACTTCGGGCCAGTATGGTGGACAGCTTTGTACGTCAGCGTTAGGATTTTGAATTTGATCTGTTGCGCAATCGGAAGCCAGTGGAGGGATTGGCAGAGGGGGGTGGCGGAGACGGAGCGGTTGGAAAGGTGAATGAGTCTGGCAGCCGTATTCAGGATCGACTGAAGCGGGGATAGCCAGCGGCGAGGCAGGCCAGTGAGGAGGGAGTTGCA
This sequence comes from Staurois parvus, assembly GCF_062004578.1. Taxonomy (NCBI): domain Eukaryota; kingdom Metazoa; phylum Chordata; class Amphibia; order Anura; family Ranidae; genus Staurois; species Staurois parvus. Next base: position 1,404,797 of record NW_028318053.1, read on the forward strand.
GTAGACGAGTCGTGATATGATGAGGGAGTGGATGAGCTGTTTAGTGGTTTCTGAAGTTAGGAACGTGCGTATTTTGGCGATGTTGCGGAGGTGGAGTCTGCACGAGTTTGTTAAAGATTGGACTTGGGGCTGGAAGGATAGGTTGGAGTCCAGAATGACACCAAGTACTCTGGTCTGCGGGGCGGGTTTGATGGTAGCGTTGTTGGATGTGATAGAGAAGTCAATGGGGGGTGGTGTCCGGGCTGGGGGGAAGACAAGAAACTCGGTTTTGGAGAGGTTCAGTTTGAGGAAGTGGAGCGACATCCAGGAGATGTCTTCAACTTACTTCTTTAGGCCTGCTAGCCTGTTTTTTAAAGTCCCCCAGCAGGGGGGGGGGTGGCTCTGAGTAACTGACCAATACTCTGTTTAGGGAGGGATTGTCAGGCCGAACCCAAAATTAGAACCAGCATCTTTCATAATTCATATTCTGGCCTATAACTTCCCAGCTGCACAAGCGACAATCTCTCCGCGGGTATTTTATTATGCAGATAAGTCTAAGGATCATGTCTATATGAATTATGAAATTGTACGTTACACGGTGTACGAGTTCTATGTTTTGGCTCCCCTGATGATCTGAGGTGGACGAGTGACCCATCAAAATGTTCGTCTGCGCATTGGCCATCTGACGAGGTGCCCGGTTTTTATGTAAGTCTTCCATATTTCAAGATATGAAACATAGGGTGAAAACTGATTTTACCAGAAGTTATCTGATCCTGCCACCTACGCTGAGCTAGGTTTTATGAGGTTACAATTCTTTCAATTCCTGGGAGAGCTGCCTTATCTCCTTATGAGGTGTGAAATGTTATAGCTTCTGGGACAGTGAGTCTCCAATTCTCTTAGGACAGCTGAGTTATCCTGGCCTAGGTGAGAAAGGCTACACTTTCACAGACTGCTAAGCACCGAACTAGGTGCCTTGGCCTGCCATTGACCCATAACCATTACACACACATCTGGCACTGTGCCTCTCAGGAAGGGAGGGGGAAGGAGGAGGATGAGGGTGAAATGGATACCCTTAGCAAGATGGAGTCTGAAACCAAAATGGTTGAACCGCGTCCATCTCGGATGCGCGCATTTGTGACAAGAACCAAACGCAAATATTATACTCACAAAAGTACAGGTGATGTAGCACTAGGATCAGATCCAGTAGTGGGATGATGTCCACTACTCAAATTGGACTGGCCACAACAGTCACTCAAATTGGCAAATATATCATATGAATTCAGATGTCCTTGATATTTTCCAAGAATATTACTCCAAGCTGTAAAACCAAAACATACGGCCCTCACTTCAACAATAATAGGGTAGATAAAATATCTGATTATTTGAATATCACTTAATTGGCCACTCTTCCACCTGAGGATTAGTCACCCCCTTAATGCTCCTTTTTCAGAGGAGGAACTATTATTTACTATTAAACAATCCTCCACTGGCAAGGCTTCAGTCTCAGATGGCCTCACAAATAGATTTTATAAACAATGTCGACCTGAACTAGCTCTTTTTCTAGTGAAATCATGCAATGCAACATCAACAGAATGTGCCTTCCCCATCTGTATTTAGAGATACATTTCTCAATCATTTCCAAAAAAGTGTGAAAAGTTACTGTAGTTATCATCCCACTTTGCTTTTAAATGAATATATTAATGTAAATCCCAAAATGCTGTGCAACCATCTGAAACCCTTGCTTCCATCTCTTATACATTCCAATCAGGTGGGGTTTGTATCATATAGGGACAATACATCTGATCAGTCATGCCAAGAAAAATAAGGTCCCACTCTGCCTATTATCTATCAACACTAGAAAAGCTTTCAATAGGGTAGATTCTGACTTTTTTAGATTGACTTTCATGAACCTCAGTCTTGTGAAATTCATATCTAAAATTTCCGCCCTATATACAGTACCTGTCAAGGTCCTACCTTTTCCCTGAGGTTATGTTACTCCATGTGCTGGCGTCCATCTTGGATTCTGCTGTGCATGGTGGGAATCCTTTTATGTCTTCAGGTCTCTGAGGTCCACCCCCCAGAGGGGCGTGGCTGATGACATATAAGCCTGTGGCCCACACATGCTCTTTGCACTTGTGTCTTGTGTCTTTGTGTTGCTATTACTCTGTTCTGACTCTCGTGACTCTCCTGGTATCTGATTCGGCTTGTGACTTGACTATTCTTTGTATTCTCCTTTGATCTGACCCTCTGTTGCTGAACCCGGCTCGTGACCTGTGATTCTCGTCTGCTGTCCTGTACTGTTTTGTCCTGTTGTTGTTGACCCCGGCCTGTCTGACTACTCTTTTGTCTCTTCCACCAGCTACACGCCATTGGCGGCGGCCATTACCGCAGCTGAGGTGTCTCGGGGGCCGTGACCTGGTTCCTGGCTGCGTCAAGTCCATCCCCACCATCAGGGGCCCTGGTGAAGGGCAGCCTGGGACTTAGACTCCGCGCCCTGAGGGACTTCGGTCTGTGGGTGGTGGTTGTCGTCAGCCAGTGCGTTACATTGTTAGGCCTGCCTGTCCGTTCCTCGGCTCCTGCCCTGACAGTACCTTCCCTCATGCTAAAGTCAGGACATAAAGCTTTCTCTCTTCTAGCTTCACAATTGCAAATGGGACCTGCCAGGGTTGTTCACTTTCTCTACTTTCTATGTTCTCACATTGGAACACCTGACAACTATCCTTAGGATTAATCTATATATCCAAAGCCTTAAGCTTGGGCTGGAGGAATATAAGCTTGCTTTATATGCTGATGAATTTTTATGATGTGTGACCACTCTAGAAACAGGCCTTCCTGACATACTTACGGAATCCAAAACACTTGGAACCCTGAGTAACTTCAAAGTTAATCTTTATATATCTAAACTTCTCAATATCTCCCTCCCTGCTCAAACTGACTCCCTACAAAATATCTTTTTATTCAAATGGCAAGAAATATCTCTAAAATACCTAGACTTTCAATTACCTAACTATCCTAATCTATTTAAGCCAAATTACAAAAGCTTCAACAGTTTATCAATAGCTTTATTTGACATCACAACCGACTTTGAGTTTGGCCCTCTACTTCAATGTTACAAAAAGAGGATGGCTAAACTGGCCTTCCAGATCTTACCTTATATCACAGAGCAGCTCTGTTAACCTGCGTACTAGATTAAACAATGATAAACAATGGGTCTCTTTTCAAATGGTTATTTATCCAAAAGATACTTGAGTACAAGCATTAAGCTTGTGTAAGCCGTGTACCCGGGTGGGCTCCCCAGGATACAGTGAAGTCACGAACGAGGAAGGCAACCCCAAAACCAGGTTTTGCCACAACAGAATTTTACTTAGATGTGGCAAATAAACACAACCACAAATGCTGGGAACATACAATACATTTACATACACCCAGCTCAAAGGCTGAGACCCTTGTGCTGCACAGCACGGCGCCTTCTGATGGATGACGGTAGAAAGCGAAGTAATTTACCTACTGGCGGGCACAAATAACCTGCCACACCTTACCTGTTATTACCCTAAAAGAGCAAGAATCAGTATATGGGTGTATGGTATGGGCTAGCCTGCGGTGCAGCACAACAGCTTACAATCTTACACAAATCTACAGTATTCCCCCTCCCATAACTGGTCCTATAGCATGTGGCTGAGTACTCCTTCTGAGCAAAATGCCAGTCTGGCTTGCGTTTGTAGGATTTTATCAGCTCTCCAATGTGAAATGTCACTTTAAGTTGTGGAGTCCTTCCAATGATCAGTAACAACACTTGTGGCCTGACACAAACAGAGACCCTAACTAACTAACTATAGGCCTGTCTCAGTCTCTGGAGGCGCCAACACTGAAATGAGGTGCTTGCACGATCTTACCGACCCGGGTCTGCCTTGCATCCGCTGGTGACTCAGAACAGAACAAATGTCTCTCCAACAAGCATGCAATCTCATCAGTCTTCCTGGCAACGATCTTCCTTTCTCTGAACATGATCAGCGTCTTGAACACCATCAGCTTCACTAGCTGCAGTTCTCACACCAGGATGCCAACGGATTCTCTGCTCACATGGCTCTTTTCCTTCCCCATCATCAAAACATGGCTGCAGTCTCTCTTCCTGTTCACTGAGCTCTCATGTGTAAAACCCCACCCCTTCCTGAATATATAAATATCTATGCAGTCTGAGGCTGTGTTAGAAAAACAGTGACATCTTGTGGCTAAATCGCAGAATGTCAGTAAAACATTTCAAAACATTTAATTCACAATGGGAGCTGTTTCCCCATCTCACACTTGTACCATGCTTTGTTAATTCCCCCCAATTTGTTCAGAACTTACAAAAATAAATCAGAAACACAATTTTTTTTCCTTCTGTTTTCCAACCACAATGTTCTTCCCCTTTCACCTTTTTTAGCATATACATAGCAACACACTAAAACCAACATTTCAATTTTACTCTCTGCTTCAAAATATCCTGACACTATTGATGTTGCAATGACCTATCATTTTTAAATGTTGGTAATCTGAAAATGCAGAATAACTCCTTGAAAATGTTCTACCTGTTTTATATCTTTGTATCTCTACATCTATATTTCTATAAATCTTAAATAAAAATGTGTATTAAAAACAGATCCAGTAGTCAGTTTATCACATCAGGATTCAAATAGCAATATAAGTCACATTTTACTTTTCCTTCATATTCCCAAGTTAGAATTTAAGGTGCCTTCAGGTACTATGAAATTGTTTCCTGTGTTCTCATAATTAAAGTGTTTCTAAACCCACAACAGGAAAATCAGTCTGTATATGCAGTAAAGCATGCTTATTATATTCACTGTTGAACCTAAGGGGTTAATCCTCTGCATTGTGTAAAAAGGCTGTTTGATCCTTTCTTCTCTAATCCTCCCCTTCTTCTGCAGTCACCAATCCATCTGCTGATAGTGCAGAACCCTAGAAGGCACTCTGCACATGCTCACCAGTGTGTGTACTGCTAGAGAGTTATTTTTTTTTCTGGGAGGGTGCATGTGATTGGCACAGGGGCCAATCAGCACTGTCCAGACAGAGGGTCAGGGGTCATGCAGACTGATAGGATAGTGAGAGGAGAATGAAAACTCCTACTACAAGCTTTAACCAGTGCTCAGCAGGACACTGACAGAAGTCACAAGACTGCTATATATTGCTGATGAGAAAAGATATTAAGCAGTTTACATTTACTAAAATAATTGCATTTCCATGTTCAGTGTACTGTGGGAGACCAGATACAGTGAATGCAGGGCCCAGGTTTATTAACACTTTAAATACTGACTTCAGCAATGCTTTGAAAATTGGGTCAACATAATCACATACTTTGGAACTGTCCTGAAATATTACTAATATATCTTCTTTCTAATTACAGGTTTTCACATATCGCATAAAGTGACTACATTTGTGCCAGAGAGCTGTCTTTTGATTGTGCTTGGTCTGCTTCTAGGTGGAATAGTATGGGCCGCAGATCACATTGCTTCTTTTACACTAACACCAACAGTATTCTTCTTTTACCTATTGCCACCTATTGTACTAGATGCTGGATACTTCATGCCAAACAGGCTTTTCTTTGGAAATCTTGGAACTATTCTTCTTTATGCTGTAATAGGAACAGTCTGGAATGCTGCCACAACTGGACTATCACTGTATGGTGTTTACCTAACAGGAATAATGGGTAAGCTGAATTTTCTTTGTTTTCTTACTGTTATATTTCTAAGTGCATTCTGTGTTGGGTAATTCTGTAAGGCAATTCTAGCCAAAGATCTGTTAGGTAATAAGAAAAAAATATGTTAATTTGGACATTTAAAGAAGTCTTACATAAAATAAAGGGTTGTTGTATAATGACTGGCAGGGGACTGCTGACTGAAGTGAAGAAGGTGGGACAAACAGACACAGACAGATTAAAGCATTACTACACTGCATCTGAGCAGCACAAACCATATACACTATTTAAATAATTTTAATACTCAAAGCAAAAGCCCCCATCCATTCATGTCTCCATGCTTTATTTTGCTGAGAAATCACTTTTTTGGCTGTGGCCTTCTTGTAAGGGCAGATGATTCATATAGCATTTACTTCCTGGAATCCATTTGCCTTTAGCAAGCATACAGGCAGGAGGGTGTGCTTAACCATAAAACAAGACAAAGGGTGCACCAGCCTAGTGTATTATATTTAAAACATGTATATATTATTTAAAAGTGGTAAGTATTATATTCACATGACAGCAATTTTCACAAGCCCAGCGTACAAAAAAAGCTCAGTCCAATCCACGACTCATCATGTCACTCGACAGGGCAGATAGGACCTCCAATAGGCTGACGCGTTTCAGGGACTAGCTTCTTCCTTAGAGCCAACAAGACTGTTGCTTACACCTTATCTTATATACATGGTGCTATGACTGTTGGGCACATGTTGCCAACCCTCCCAGTGGGTGGGACATGCCACGGTTATTATAATTAGAGATGAGCGAATCGAACATGGCGAAGTGGAATGCGTTTCAAATAATGCGCGAATCGAAATTTTCCAAAAATGGCGGTGACATGTGTGGCGACGGAGCGGGGATCTCTGGGAAGGCGCGCAGACAAGGCGCGCTGACCCATAATGCATTCATTCATGACATGTGATTGCATTAGCCAATCAGCAGCCAGCCAGCCAGCACTGTGTAATGGTCGAGCTATAAATTGCGGCCATCTTAGAATTCTCCATTAGCCTCCGGTCATTCAAGAGAGACAGACCTCTCTGTATTAGGGACAGAGTTAGGGCCAAAGAGACTTTAGGGCCACAGAATCGTTACTTAGGGACACAGAATTGTTACTCAGGGACACAGAATTGTTACTCAGGGACACAGAACTGTTACTCAGGGACACAGAATTGTTACTCAGGGACAGACACAGAATTGTTACTGAGGGACACAGAATTGTTACTGAGGGACACAGAATTGTTACTCAGGGACAGACACAGAATTGTTACTGAGGGACACAGAATTGTTACTCAGGGACACAGAATTGTTACTGAGGAACACAGAATTGTTACTGAGGGACACAGAATTGTTACTGAGGGACACAGAATTGTTACTCAGGGACACAGAACTGTTACTCAGGGACACAGAATTGTTACTCAGGGACACAGAACTGTTACTCAGGGACACAGAATTGTTACTCAGGGACAGACACAGAATTGTTACTGAGGGACACAGAATTGTTACTCAGGGACAGACACAGAATTGTTACTCAGGGACACAGAATCGTTACTCAGGGACACAGAATCGTTGAATTAAAGAGTATGTCAGACAACACGCAGAGGAGTGGCAGAGGAGGCAATGTTTCAGGAGCGAGCAGACGTGGCAGCAGAGGAAGGGGTCGAGGCAGCACTAGTCGCAGCCAGAGGCCAGTGCTCCCGGTGTCATCCAGCGGTCGTGTCTCCACCAACAACCCTGCCGTCATCGATTGGTTGGCTCGGTCGTCTTCCTCTTCCCAGGTCACCTCTGACACCTACAGCCAACGGTCGGTGGGTACGTCAGACACAACCGTTAGTTGGCATGGCCCGGGAGCAAGCCCACTGAAATCACGTGTCCTCGACCTGCCCCTGTCCTTTGGTGTTCCCTCACCAAGCGAAGTATCGCATGCTGTGGGCTCAGCCCCACTGTACAGTGAGGAAGAGCTAACAGAGGGCGGTCAGGAACGGGGGGAGACATCCGCCTCTTCAGCAGCCAGGCGAGGAGAGTGGCTCGGTAGCCGGTCTAGAGACAGGTCTGTCTCCTGACCCACACGCAGCCGAGGGGGCTAGTAGTGAGGCGGAGACCCTAATTGATGATGATGAGGCTGATCGCACTTGGCAGCCTCGTCGTCATCAGGCTATTGCTTCCGCATCATCAGGAGAAGAGGGTGCCAGCTTGGCAGCGAGCAAAACAGTCGGTGGGTTGCCCAGGAGGCAGCAGGGTCGCAGCAGTGTCAGTGGAGGCAAACGGCCACGGAGTAGAGCACCAGCTCCACTGCAGCCTACCACCACGGCCAGTAGTGGTGCCGGTGTGCACGGAGGAAGTAGCAGTCAGCCAGTGAGGAGTAGCGGGGGCAAAGTTTCCTACTCGGCGGTGTGGCAATTTTTTGTCAAGCCGCCCGAGGAAGTAAACGTAGCCGTATGTCGACTATGTGGCCAGAAAGTCAAGCGTGGCCAGGGGGCCCATGTTGGGCCAGGTCCAGAGTGTGTCATGGGTCCCTGTACGGCCTCCCATTGCTGCTGTCTCCATCGCCACACTCTGCCATGTGCCACTTTCAGGTCTCCTCACACTGCTGGTGGGTTCCATTTTGTCATAGGGTTCTGGCAGATTACGGGCCTCCCATTGCTGCTGCCAGGCCCGTAATCTGCCATGGGCCCCTGTACCGCCTCCTCATGCTGCTGCCAGGCCCGTAATCTGTCATGGGTCCCTGTACAGCCTCCCATTGCTGCTGTCTCCATCGCCACACTCTGCCATGTGCCACTTTCAGGTCTCCTCACACTGCTGGTGGGTTCCATTTTGTCATAGGGTGCTGGCAGATTACGGGCCTCCCATTGCTGCTGCCAGGCCCGTAATCTGCCATGGGCCCCCGTACCGCCTCCTCATGCTGCTGCCAGGTCCAGAGTCTCTCATGGGTCCCTGTACGGCCTCCCATTGCTGCTGTCTCCATCGCCACACTCTGCCATGTGCCACTTTCAGGTCTCTTCACACTGCTGGTGTGTTCCATTTTGTCATAGGGTGCTGGCAGATTACGGGCCTCCCATTGCTGCTGCCAGGCCCGTAATCTGCCATGGGCCCCCGTACCGACTCCTCATGCTGTGACGTTGCTACAAGGTGGAATTCAACCCTACATATGTTAGACCGCCTTTACGAACAGCGAAAGGCCATCACCGATTTCCTGATGTTACAAGCGGATAAAGGTACTCCCCTGTGTAACTTAGATGTCAGCCATTGGCAGCTCATGCGTGACACCTGCCGCTTGCTCAGACCCTTTGAGGAGGCCACGCTATTCGTGAGTCGGCAGGACTATGGGATGAACGACGTCATTCCTCTGTTGCACGTCCTGGAACAAATGCTGTTAACAATGGCTGGTCAGGGTGCGGTAGACGTGGCGCACAGATCTCAACGCCACATGACCCCTGTGGGGGCAGGACAGGAAGAAGAGGAGGAGGTAGAGGAGGACATTGGAGCTCAGGAATTATTGAGTGAAATGGGTGGTTTTTCCACTCAGCGGACAGGAGTGGAGGAGCAGGAGCATCTGGTAGAGGAGGAGGAGGAGGAGACAGAGGACCCAGACGCACCGTGGCAGTATGCTGTGGAGATGGAGGCAGGGAGTCCCTCGCATTCCTTGGCACAAATGGCCCATAGCATGCTCGGTTGCTTGCGTAGCGACAGCCGAATAATAACCATCAGACAGAGGCATGACTTTTGGCTGTCCACCTTGTTGGACCCTCGCTACCGTTCAAAAATGGTGGCCTTTTTCACACCTGCTGAGAGGGAGGCCAAAATAACGTACTATAAAAACCACCTATGTAGTCAGTTGGTCTCTGCCTTTCTCCGCCAACGTCCATCCTCAGACACTGTGGGCCCTGTGCGCTCGCGTTCCGCTGCCATGGCAGCAAGGGAGGGGTGGGGTGGTAGGAGCAGTGGCAGCTCCACCAGCAGCGGCTGCCTCAGTCTGCAGTCGATGATGAGTAGCTTTCTTCACCAGCGCAGTGAGGAAACTACTAACCAGCCGCAGCAGCAGCAGCATCAGGTGGACCTGGAGCAGGTCCTCAAACAACAGGCTCGGGCCTACTTGGACAGCACCCTGCCAACCGAGGTAGACAATCCCCTTGACTACTGGGCAACGAAACTTGACCTTTGGCCCCAACTAGCTGAATTTGCCCTTGAAAGGCTGTCATGCCCGGCCAGTAGCGTGGCATCGGAGCGCGTGTTTAGTGCGGCAGGAGGTATTGTAACTCCGCGGAGGACACGACTGTCCACCCAAAGTGTGGAGAGACTCACGTTTGTGAAAATGAATCAGGCGTGGATTAGTCTGGATTTCAAACCACCAGTTCCTGACACAACTGACTAAATCCGCCATGAATCATGCCCCAAACATGTTATTATTTTTAACATAGGCCTCTGTATGGCCTTCAATTTAAGCTGCTTACGCTTCGCCACTCTGCCATGGGCCCCTATACCGCCTCCTCATGCTGCTGCCAGGTCCAGAGTGTGTCATGGGTCCCTGTACGGCCTCCCATTGCTGCTGTCTCCATCGCCACACTCTGCCATGTGCCACTTTCAGGTCTCCTCACACTGCTGGTGGGTTCCATTTTGTCATAGGGTGCTGGCAGATTACGGGCCTCCCATTGCTGCTGCCAGGCCCGTAATCTGCCATGGGCCCCCGTACCGCCTCCTCATGCTGCTGCCAGGTCCAGAGTGTCTCATGGGTCCCTGTACGGCCTCCCATTGCTGCTGTCTCCATCGCCACACTCTGCCATGTGCCACTTTCAGGTCTCCTCACACTGCTGGTGGGTTCCATTTTGTCATAGGGTGCTGGCAGATTACGGGCTTCCCATTGCTGCTGCCAGGCCCGTAATCTGCCATGGGCCCCCGTACCGACTCCTCATGCTGCTGCCAGGCCCGTAATCTGTCATGGGCCCCTGTACCGCCTCCTCATGCTGCTGCCAGGTCCAGAGTGTCTCATGGGTCCCTGTACGGCCTCCCATTGCTGCTGTCTCCATCGCCACACTCAGCCATGTGCCACTTTCAGGTCTCCTCACACTGCTGGTGGGTTCCATTTTGTCATAGGGTGCTGGCAGATTACGGGCCTCCCATTGCTGCTGCCAGGCCCGTAATCTGCCATGGGCCCTCGTCCTGCCTCCTCATGCTGCTGCCAGGTCCAGAGTGTCTCATGGGTCCCTGTACGGCCTCCCATTGCTGCTGTCTCCATCGCCACACTCTGCCATGTGCCACTTTCAGGTCTCCTCACACTGCTGGTGGGTTCCATTTTGTCATAGGGTGCTGGCAGATTACGGGCCTCCCATTGCTGCTGCCAGGCCCGTAATCTGCCATGGGCCCCCGTACTGCCTCCTCATGCTGCTGCCAGGTCCAGAGTGTGTCATGGGTCCCTGTACGGCCTCCCATTGCTGCTGTCTCCATCGCCACACTCTGCCATGTGCCACTTTCAGGTCTCCTCACACTGCTGGTGGGTTCCATTTTGTCATAGGGTGCTGGCAGATTACGGGCCTCCCATTGCTGCTGCCAGGCCCGTAATCTGCCATGGGCCCCCGTACCGCCTCCTCATGCTGCTGCCAGGTCCAGAGTGTCTCATGGGTCCCTGTACGGCCTCCCATTGCTGCTGTCTCCATCGCCACACTCTGCCATGTGCCACTTTCAGGTCTCCTCACACTGCTGGTGGGTTCCATTTTGTCATAGGGTGCTGGCAGATTACGGGCCTCCCATTGCTGCTGCCAGGCCCGTAATCTGCCATGGGCCCCCGTACCGCCTCCTCATGCTGCTGCCAGGTCCAGAGTGTCTCATGGGTCCCTGTACGGCCTCCCATTGCTGCTGTCTCCATCGCCACACTCTGCCATGTGCCACTTTCAGGTCTCCTCACACTGCTGGTGGGTTCCATTTTGTCATAGGGTGCTGGCAGATTACGGGCCTCCCATTGCTGCTGCCAGGCCCGTAATCTGCCATGGGCCCCCGTACCGACTCCTCATGCTGCTGCCAGGCCCGTAATCTGTCATGGGCCCCTGTACCGCCTCCTCATGCTGCTGCCAGGTCCAGAGTGTCTCATGGGTCCCTGTACGGCCTCCCATTGCTGCTGTCTCCATCGCCACACTCTGCCATGTGCCACTTTCAGGTCTCCTCACACTGCTGGTGGGTTCCATTTTGTCATAGGGTGCTGGCAGATTACGGGCCTCCCATTGCTGCTGCCAGGCCCGTAATCTGCCATGGGCCCCCGTACCGACTCCTCATGCTGCTGCCAGGCCCGTAATCTGTCATGGGCCCCTGTACCGCCTCCTCATGCTGCTGCCAGGTCCAGAGTGTCTCATGGGTCCCTGTACGGCCTCCCATTGCTGCTGTCTCCATCGCCACACTCTGCCATGTGCCACTTTCAGGTCTCCTCACACTGCTGGTGGGTTTCATTTTGTCATAGGGTGCTGGCAGATTACGGGCCTCCCATTGCTGCTGCCAGGCCCGTAATCTGCCATGGGCCCCCGTACCGACTCCTCATGCTGCTGCCAGGCCCGTAATCTGTCATGGGCCCCTGTACCGCCTCCTCATGCTGCTGCCAGGTCCAGAGTGTCTCATGGGTCCCTGTACGGCCTCCCATTGCTGCTGTCTCCATCGCCACACTCTGCCATGTGCCACTTTCAGGTCTCCTCACACTGCTGGTGGGTTCCATTTTGTCATAGGGTGCTGTATGGCCTCCCATTGCTGCTGCCTCCACCGCCACACTGTGGCTCCACACTCTGGTTTTGGCCCCGTGACTGCCCAAATGAGTGAAGTGTGCGGTGATTCTAAGATCGACGGCACTCATCTGCATGTCATACTGACTGACAGTATTATTTCTCTTCCCCAGCAGACTCCAAGGGCATTTAAATTAAGGGTACAGTGTTCTGCACTAATATAAAGGCTCTCTGAAGCCTAGAAACACCCTTTTTATAAGTTAATTTCGCAGCGAATATATTCGCCTCAAATCAAATTTATTCCTCGAATTCGCCGAATCAGCCGAATCGAATTTTTGAATACTTCGCTCATCTCTAATTATAATACCAAAAGACATCTTTTGTACATCAACCAAATTGGTTATAAGAAGCACTGTATATGATCCCTAACATCAAACTTATTATTTATATCGTATAGATGTGCAGGTAAGAACTTAAAGATAGATAATGTGTATAAAGCCACATGTGGACACAATATACTTCAGTGCAATTATACTAATGAAGCAATCCCTCCTCCAATATTATGCTGCTGCTGACACTACATATGTTCCCACATATACAGATAAACTTCAACAAACAGTTCTGCGCCACTAGCCAGAGTGAGCTGTAGACTACCTGCAGACAGAGGGCTAGAGGAGACTTTGCCAGTCCCAGATAAGGAGCCTGTGTGCGCAGACACACTGCAGGGGAAGACATGTTGTGACGTAACGCATAGGGTGGGCCGATGATGTCAAGCCATCTTGTGAGTGACCAAAGAACGCTGGACTTGGAAAGTGAATACAGACACTGCAGTGTCCCAGTCGTGCACTTCTTATGATACGCTGTATAAAAAATAGGAGGATTGATCTAGATTAGATTGTGGAGGAGATAAGAGGCTGGAGAGAAAAAGGAAATCACACCTCCCTGGGTTATAAGGGAAAAGCGCTATTTGACCTAAATACATATAGGCCAAATACAGGAGGTGAGAGTATATATGTGTGTTGGTGGAGGAGGAATGCACAGGGCTGATTTTCAACAGGCAGGAATGTGCATGAATATCTATCTATGAGAATATATTGACTTTTTAAACAATGAGGACTTTGCATAATTCATTTGAATTTGTATTTGAATAGTCACTTGAGAGTGAAATATTGCAAGATGACTAAATTGTATATGTGATATCTGCACATTGGTTGTAACATGCACTTTATAAGGAGGGTTTGCACAAATGATATGCAATATATAAGTTTTTAACACTGTCCATAGCACATGAGTAAAACCACATGTGGCAGCAGAATCCACATTAAATACCCCAAACATCATACAAGTAGAAGATGCTGATCAAAGTTATTATTATTATTATAAGACTTGTTTTACCCAGTAGTGTATTTTGGTTTTGTGCTGCCCTAGGCAAGACTAAAATCGGCACCCCCCAGCATCTAAATGTGCCCCACCCCTTCTTGTTTAAGGTCCACCCCTTTCTCTTTAAGCCCCACCTCTTCCTGTTAGAGCTCCACCTCTTATTTTATTCCATTATCAGTGTCATTTGGAGGAATAGTGCCCCATTACTGGTGTCAGTGGGAGGAATAGTGCCCATCATTGGTGTCAGTGGGAGAAATAGTGTCCCATCATTGGTGTCAGTGGGAGGAATAGTGTCCCATCATTGGTAACAATGGGAGGAATAGTGCCCAGTCATTGGTATCAGTGGGAGGAATAGTGTCCCATCATTGGTGTCAGTGGGAGGAATAGTGCCCCGTCATTGGTGTCAGTGGGCAAAATAATGTCCCGTCATTGGCGTCAGTGGAAGGAATAGTGCACTGTCATTGGTGTCAGTGGGAGGAATAATGCACTTTCATTGGTATCAGTGGGAGGAATAGTGCCCTATCATTGGTGTCAGTGGGAGGAATAGTGCACTGTCATCTTTGTGAGTGGGAGGAATAGTGCCACATCATTGGTGTCAATGGGAGGAATAGTGCCCCATCATTGGTGTCAGTGACACCAATGATGGGGGACTATTCCTCTCACACTGACACTAATGATAGGGCATTATTCCTCCCACTGACACCAATGATGTTTACATTGCTGACCCCTCCTCCAGCCCCGGCTCACTCCCTCTCTCATCCACAGCCAGCATACTTGGCTGCAGCAGCACCGTCTGCACTCCCCAGATCCCAGTTGCACAGCACAGACACTTACCAGCTGTCAGCTGTCTTCCTTGTCCAGCCACTCACCTCCTCTTGACCAGCTCCGGCCGCTCCCTCGCTCTGATCAGCTTCCTTGTGCTGCCGCTCAGCTCCTCCTCTCTGCTTGTATGCTTTCCCTGGGCTATAGATCCTGTGGCGAATCACTGGAGAGGAGGAGGAGCTTGCAGAGGGAGGAACAGGCTGCCATAGGCTGCCCAGTGATCCCGGGGTGTGGCCAGATAAGAGTGGCGGGTTGGCATGTCACCCAGAAGGAAAATTTCTGCCCACATCATGTTGTCATCTGTGATCTATGCTCATCCACCCAGGAAATGAGGACACCAGATACCCTCTCTACCCCTCCTCCAGCAGTGCCTTCGTGGACTGGATTGAAGTGGGACACAGGCAAGATACATAACATCCCCTGTCCTAAGTGTCACTTCTGTGGGTGGGGGGGGGCGGCGGCGACTGCCACCCCCCTGAAAAGTGACGCCCTAGGCAAACTCCTTGTTTGCCTTGTGGCAAATGTGCCCCTGGCTTTACCCACTTCTCCCGTGATAATTCCTTTAAGATGTATTGCCCATGTTGGCCCCTGAGCTTCATTTTATTCACTCCATGGTTCTCCTGTCATCAGCTGGAACGCACGCCTATACCGCTAACCCGAAAGTGCGGGTTCTCTGTGATTTCCAGCAAGTGCGCCACAATCTGGCTGCGCTTTGCAGATGTAGCTAGCTCTAGTGGTGAGGAAGGGGGCTCTAATATGTGTTACTCTGCCATTTGCAGAGCCCTTTCTCTTTAAAAACCATGCTTCAAGGACTGTTCCAGTCTCAGCCCTTCAGTAATGCGCTCCAGCGTGGAACGCATAAACAACTTGAGAGCTGATGCGTTTACTGGCTGAAGTCCCAAGTGGCCAGAGGTGAACATGACATTCTCTATATCCCATAAGGCAGTGACACAATGTAAATTTACCATGACTACATAAAATCATCTGGCAATTGTAACAAGAGGCAGAGTGCCGGAGCTAACATAGTAACAGAAGGATGAAAAAATAGTATTGAAATAAAGTAGAATCTGATCTTATAATATACATATTATGCTAAATTATTAGACCCAAGGGCTTTCATGTAAGCATTTCTATTTATGTGGGTCATGGGGACTTTGTACAAATTTATTATTACTAATCAGTGCAGTTTAAGACCAATTTGAGCAGATTTGTCTGAACAACACTAAAACTGATATAAAAAAATGTATGTATCATATAAAACTTTATGAATAACCCAAATTGTAGAGAAGAAGCATATAGGAAACAATTGCCTGCATCACATGTAGGGTCCTGATATAATCTGTGCACACATTCATATATATTTAAAAAAAAAGTAAATAAAAACACATGTACCTACAAAGATGCAGACAATGTATACATGTACATATGAAGAGTATTCCCATACACTGTCATAACCAACCCTCAATATATGTATAAAAGCTGATGTCACATAAAAAAATTATTAATAAATAAATATACTATTGTATAGTTCTAAAAACTTTGTCACTGTAAACTTTCCAATACTGATGATTACTACTGTAAACTGAAAATTATTATTAGTGTTCTATTCAGACATAAATCTGTGCAACCGTCTTAGAAAGGTTTAGCTTATCTATGTGTGGGGAGGTGCAGTGTGGTGCAGCGGCAGTAAAGATACAGAGTCCGGTTGTAGCAAAACTTAGAACTTTAATGCCAAACTAAAAACAGCCCAGCGGGAGAGCACTTGGGAAAAACACTCACAGTTCAGTTCAAATGCAGAAATGCAGCGGGAAGAGATGCACTGACAGCCTCTGTTTCAGAGGACTGAGTCCGGCCTGGCCGATCCGATCCCAAAGGAAGACTTCCTTGAGGATGGCGAATCCTTAGCTTGTCCCTACTTGTCATGAACCTTTCCCTCCCGTTAGTCACTTTCCCTGTCAGATGGTGTCTCTCTCCTTACTCTACCCACTTCACAAAAATGCATGCCAAAAACCAGTGACAGGAACTTATAAAGGCTCTTCTAACCAAAGATGGCTGCCAGGATGCAGCGTAACCAATCAGGAACGCTGCTCCATGACCTAGGAAACCACAGTGAACCCAGGTTTTTCTTGACTTCTTCTCCAGGCTGTGGTACCACTCGGTTGGTACCACCTGCAGTGGAGAAAACAGACTGCATCTGTCTACACATGTCTTGTTCATTTTGATATACAGAAACATAGCAAAGCTTTCTTGGTGACAGTCTTTTGCACTTATTGTGCTGTCCATGGGCCACTTTGACCAATTAGTTTAGTTTGAAGAGGCAATCAATCCATTGGATCCTCAATAGTGTTTCCAAGAACAGTGCATTTATTGTCCAGGTACTGTAAGACTGATATCTCTCAAAGATGTTCACAAAATGGATAGCACATAAAGTTTTCAGTTTACAAAGATTAGAAACAATACACTTCTAGAGAAAGCAAACATTGATTATAACAAAAAACCCACAAATAAAAAAACTCCATTTTGCACAAGGGAGGAGAGGATATTTCCCAATGGGCATACAGATTTGCCCACCCCATTTACAACTAAAAATAAAAAGGTTTTGTCTGGACTCCCACTTTTGGCATTACAAAATAATAGCAATCAAGCAGTTAAATGTTAAATCTACATTTTGTGGTGCGCTTAACAATAAAATTTTTTTAATAAACCTAACTTTCCTGGTGCATCTTGGCAGCATGCAATGGGTTGTGGCCAGACCCCCACAACTTGACTGGTTAACTATAAATCAAGATAGATCTGGCTGAAGAGAGAAAGGCCTGTATGAAAAACAGTTTCTGTCAAAACTGTATCCACAGAAAGAGCCAAAAGTCTGTCTGATGCTGTCACCTCCAATGGTGGATGCATCATTAATGCGACTGGTAAGACACATCACCCTGCCAATGGTGGATGAAGTTACATTCAAGGACGCTCTAGACTGAAAATTACATCTAGATCTAAAGCAATCTTATGTAGCATTTGGAGGTACCTGCAGACCAGCAATAACATTAGCAGTGGTAGGCATGGTGATATAGAGTTGGATGAATAACATTAAAAAAGCCCTTCTGGAGGAAGTGGAGAGAGATAAGGTAGTAACAGCTTTGCAAGAACTGAAATTGGCTAGGGACTTTGTGGTGGCAGCATCAATAGATGTCACTAGGTGTTCTGCAAGAACCTTATCTGCAAGGAGGACATTTTCACTTAAGCCATGGTCAGTGGACCCCTCCTCAAAATCAAAATCAAATTGGTGCAAGTTACCATACGATGGCTCCAATATGTTTGGGAATAAGCTGGATTCAGCCATCTAGAGAGTGACCGGTAGCAGATCAGGGCTGACACCATTTGAAAAATATATAAGAGTCAGAGAGGTCCAGCAATACAGGTGACAACTCCCAGATAGATGCAAATAAACAAAACGGGAAAAGATTACAAAGGAACTAGAGAGGTATCCAGTCTGTCTTCATTGTTGAAGCTTATAAAATCGAAGGCACTTGTCTTGGGAGAAAAATAGGAGTCCTTTTGAGGGTGTGTCTGTCCAGGGGGTGCCTGTGGGAGCAAGAGTGAAGCTTTTCACACACACACCTGGCTGCAAAATATATATATATTTTTTTGTTTTAGTAAAACATAAATAAATAAACAATCGATGTGCACCCAGTGCTAGATTACAAAAAAAACTCAACAAGCACTTAAAGTTGGAGTCATTCAAGAAGGAGAGCCTCCAGTCAACTGTGTTATCTATACATGTTCCAGATTTCCTTTCTCAAGCAGTGGGATGGAATATCTCTGTGCCAACAAATACACATTCCCAGGGTAGGGAAGATTATCAGATAGTGGTGGACTCTGCAAACTCTGAAGAGATATCTACCAATTGTTGTTTTCGAATGGAACATTATCACATCAGATGCCAGCCAGAAAGGTTGGGGGGGGGGGGGCTAAGTTCAAAGAGCAAGCTGCTCAAGGTTGTTGGGCATTCAGCTCACAAGGTATTGTTTTGGCCAAGAAGGCCCTGGTTTCTGTCTCTCTTACAGTTGAGCATTGATTCACCACTGCCTCTGCCAGTGATGCCGTATCTGCTTTCTCAAGGCTAGTTTTGCCATCCAGCCCTAAGAGACTACATTTGATGGCATGGAAGTTGAGAGATGAAGGCTACTTAGCCAAGGGTGCTCAGTGGCGTTAGTGGCTACCTTGTTTCAAGCCAGAAAGGTCTCCATGAATAAGACTGACCAGAGAATATGGGCAAAATGTGTAGATATTGTGGAAGGAAAACCTGGAATCCTTTATTGCCAGAACCAGCTCAGGTTCTGAAGTCCTTAGAAATGGGGGCTGGAAAAGGGCCTAGATTCAAATACTTTATAAGTTCAAGTTTCAGCCTTTTCTACACTTACATGGATTCAATGAGCCGTTAATCCTTTAGTGATGCAATTCTTAAAGGTTTGCATGAAGTTAGGACCTCTATGGAAACATTGTTCCCTAAGCGGGACTTGCCTACAGTCCTTGAAGCTCTATCAAGGCCTTCTTTCTATCCTACAGAAATGGCTACACTCTGGAATATAACCCTATTTCTGGTCACCATAACATCTGTGAAAAGTGTTGCAGAACTGCAGGCCTTTGTACTCAAGGAGCCTCATCTAACATTTTAACCAAACAGAGTAGTCCTAACCACTTTGTTTGGTTGGAAAAGGATGGTAAAAGGATGGTAAATTGATGGTAAAAAGGATGGTAAAAGGATGGTAAAAGGATGGTAAAAAGGATGGTAAATTGACCTTCTTGTTAGAGTAGTCCTAACCACTTTAACAAGAAGGTCAATTTACCATCCTTTTGTTGATAAAGTGGGAAAACCACATCCCCTGAATGATGAGCTAACTCTGAAGGCCTACTAGGCAGCCACCTGTTCATTCAGGCAAGGTCCCACATGGCTTAAGGAAAATGACATAATATAAACAGCTAGAGATGCTACATTTGGAAATACCATAAATCCATTCAGGAAGTAAATTAATTGTGTATTATTTAAAGCAGCAATCTAATTTTCCCCTTCTGTCTTCATATTTTTAAAGTGTTTCTTTTCAGCTACTACTCCAGACACTATTATATCATATAGAAATAGAAAAGAGCCAAGATCCAGGCAGCTAATATTCCAAAAAAATGACAGATGGCATCTAACTGGTCTTTTTCAGTTGATGATAGTTATGCCCTGCTTAGTGTGCTATACTGCAGAGTAGATTTATTTAAAAATATTGCAAGTTTCAATTGCACAAGCCACAAATAGATACAGATTACTATGGAAAGGATATATTGCAAAGTTCCTAATTAAAATTATTGGAATGATACTGTATCTCTGTAATAGCATTTTTCATCATATATTGCAGGTTGAACATAAGAATTTTATAGCAATTTCAACCATTTTTAACCATCTTTTGAGTGCAAAAATTGTTAGGCTCCATTCACACTAGGGCATTTCAAATTTCAGGCGGAATTGCTGTGATTCTGCCCGTGATTTTAAAGTGCGCTATGAAAATGTGCATTCGAGTGTTCAGGTGCCATTCATTTCAATGGCACCTGAAAACATGGGGCATTTTTGCTGCGATCGCAGTGCATTTTTCTGTGTGACAAATGTGCCGCGATCGCATAAACAAAATCGCAGGACCTACAACACCCAATAATGGTTCTGGAACCCTTTTTAGGTGTCAAGTGTCCCACATTTTTGTTTGTGATCGGGGCAAAAATGCCCTGCGCCCATTGAAATGAATGACAACTGACCATGGGAATGCGCATTTTTTAATTTTCACAGCGCATTTTCAAATCGTGGGCAGAATCACAGTGATTCCGCCTGTACTTTGAAATGCCCTAGAGTAAATGGAGCCCAACAGTTTATATATTTATAATTAAATGGCAGTTGTAATGTTTGTACTATGCTAGCCATCAATAAATGGGAAATGCTTGGAATAATATGGCAGTATTGGTGGGTTGCCATGAGCTATTTTTGCAATCATAAACCGATTAAAATTGGCCCAAATGCATCAGAGTTTTGAATGGTTCTACTCTCTTCTATGTTACAACAGTTGGTCACTCATAGCAAATATATAACCATCACATTATTGCTGTGCTTATGCGAAGCCAGAACCTCAATCAAACAAACCCCATTCATGCAAATCCTGGTAGGAAATAAATAAAAGCTTGTCAAATCAACTTAAAAGGTTGATTTGTATGTCAATTACCAGTATTAAAATGATTACTGTTACACAAGATTTACTTTGTCTACTAGTGAAGAACTTGAGGATATTTAATGTACGAAAGTTCTATGACATGTTGCAAAGAAAAAAAGACATTAAAATGTTAAAAAATATTTTTTTTCTAAAGGTGATTTACAGATTGGTGTTTTGGAGTTCCTGCTTTTTGGAAGCCTCATTGCTGCAGTGGATCCAGTTGCTGTTCTAGCTGTATTTGAGGAAGTTCATGTCAATGATGTCTTATTTATCATTGTTTTTGGAGAATCTCTTCTGAACGATGCCGTTACAGTGGTAAGACCATATTATTTATTCAAACCATGTACAACTAGGAATATTTAATATAATTTGACATATTTCTGACAAGATAGCATTAGCATTTTAAATGTTTTCCTTCACAACAGGAATATCAAATGTCTACATATTGTGTAAAATGTACTGGTTGTATAAGACTCACATCCTTTTCACAAAAGGTGGAAAATTAAAAATTGCTGCTTGTTAATGGAAAAATAATAGCAGTGGTTTTACCTTTTTAAAGAGCTACTATCCATGGTGATGTTCGGTATTGTTGAAGCATCTATGTTTTCCTTTTTATATTCTATTCTACTACTGTTCACAATTTATTTAGACTGTACTTTGACATAATATCTTTTCATGTCACTTTATGGTCCATTGTATGGAAAGCATAAAAAAAAATATTTTACTGATCTTTATACAAATAGGACCCTATAGTAGTATTTCTCTGTATTCCCTGTGTTATCATTTCCATTTTCCAGTATATAAAGTCAACAATTGTTTGTTACAGCTTCATATAAATTTCTGTTTGTAGTTTTTAAGTATGTATGATGCGAGGCTAGTGGACTATGCACATGATTATACACAGCAAATATATGAGCATAATATTTTTGCTTGAATTATGCACTACTGTACAGATTAAACTGTACTGCCCCTCTGGATTTTATAGGTGCCTTTAGGATGTTTTCTATTAAAGTTTAACATTTTACTGTACAAATACAAAATTAAATTTTCTATTCACACAATTCTAACATAGTGTAATAATAAATGTGTAGAGTATTATGCAATGTACAGTATTTAATAATATTCAATACTATTGAGCCTACTCTTTTATTTTATAATATATCAATAATTCATTAGTTTCATCTATTAGGTGTGATAAATAATTTCCAATGAAGACCATTTAATTTTCTTGTGTAAAAAAAGATGTTTGATAAAGAAACAGTTAATTTTGACCAAAAAGCAGGTTCCTGCCCCCATTGAACTACATACCAGTGGAACTTTCATTTTATAAAATTTTGAAGGAGTTTAATGTGTATGATAAAAATATTTATTCTTGAATTTTTTACGTGCATGCATTTTTATTGATATTTTAATATTTGATTGGAATTTTCAGTTGTTATTCTATTTTGATGTACTGGTCTGCTTTATTTGCTGAGAACTACAAATCCATCTGTTGTGGTGGCGTGATTCAGATCTCTGAATGAATGACATGGTTGTGCAGGCAAAGATTTGGGCTGTTGCACCGAATGAGGGGGATAAGATCCCCGGAATTCTATTACCAGAGAGTTTGTTTAGCAACATGTTACCAGGCTCGTCTTTAGAAATAATGGAGCCCCATAGGCCTACCTGACTGGTCCCCTTTTTTTCCTGCTTGGTGCGATTGTGTCAGCACAGAGCATTACAAAGAAAAGTGCAATGATTAGTATCCAGGGCAGCAATAAGCAGTAAGAAATGGCAAGTTGGCAAGTTGTAGCGAGTGGTGGAGTGTATAGCAGTAGGAGTGATCCTTGTCCTTTGTGATGACAAAGGACAACAGGGTACTCTTTACGTCTGGAGGAAAAGATATTTAATCTCCAAATACGGAGAGGTTTCTTCACAGTAAGAGCTGTGAAAATGTGGAATAGACTCCCTGAAGAATTGGTTCTGGCCAGCTCAGTAGGTTGCTTTAAAAAAGGCCTGGATTCTCTCCTAGATACACATAATACAACTGGATACTAACATTTATAGGTAAAGTTGATCCAGGAAAATATCCAATTGCCTCTTGGGGGATCAGGAAGGAATTTTTTCCCCTGCAGGAGCAAATTGGATCATGCTTTGCTGGGAGTCTTTTTTGCCTTCCTCTGGATCAACTGTGGGTATAGGATTTTTTTTTTTTTCTTTAATAGTTGAATTAGATGTTTTTTTTTCAGCCATGTAACATAATGTAAGGAAAATGCAGGGTATTCAGAAAACTGCATAAGGTGGCAGGGCAGTCAATGAACAGTATGTAATGGTAAGGCAATCAACAAGGAGCATATATTGGCAGGTCAGTCAAAGAGCAGCATCTAGTGGCAGGGTAGAGCAGTATGTAGTGACAGAGCAGTGAGTAGTATGTAGTGGTAGGGTAGTCAAAGAGCATTGTATGGTGGCAGGTAGGTAAGTGAGTAGTATGTAGTGAGAGAGATAGATAACATAAATATTGTTCAACTTATCTTTCCTTATAGTTGAGCTCCTCCATGCCTCTTATCAGACTGGTTGCCCTTCTCTGCGCTTTCTCCAGCTCTCCAATATCCTTTTGTGAACTGGTGCCCAAAACAGAACTGTATATTCCAGAGGAGATCTTACTAATAATTTTTACAGGGGCAAAATCTGGAGTCTATACTCTTTTAATACAAGAAATATTTTGTCTGCTTTAGAAACTTCAGCTTGGCATTTTATGCAATTATTAAAGTGATACTAAAGCTTTTTTTCTTTTTTTTTTTTTTTATAAAATAACAAACATGTCATACTTACCTTCTCTGTGTAGTAGTTTTGCGCAGAGGAGCCCCAATTCTCTTCTTTTAGGGTCCCTGCCGGCTCTCCTGGCTCCTCCCCATTGAGCAGTGCCCCCAGAGAAAGCCGCTTGTGTCACAAGTTAGCCTGCAGTTTCTTGTTTGTGTATTCTTACCTCCTTGCTTTAGTGCTGTTACTGATCCTTTTCACATGTGTGTTTGTCCGTGCTCACCTATGGGCATCTTCTGCTATTCTCTGGGTTTTATTTCCTTTCCTTCCATCACTTCCTGGCCTGCCTCCTTGTTTGCCTGCCTATATTAGACATGCTCAGTCTAAGCCACTTTGCCTGAGCAACTTCCTAGCTGTCTGAGCTCCTGTGTGTTGCTGTCTCCTGTATCCTGCATTGACTACTCGTGTACCGACCCCAGCTTCGTTCTCTGACTGTGCTTTTTTTCCGCCTGTTCTGACCTCGGCTAATCTATCGAATTTCCATTTGCCTCCTTCCATTGTACTCTGCTCCTGCGAGCGGTCTGCTCATCCTCAGCTGGGTGTACCTGGGGGCCGCGACCTGGTCCCAACTTGCTGCAAGTCCATCCCCACCATCAGGGGCTCTGGTGAAGTTGCAGGCTGGGGCTTACACTCCGCGCCCTGAGGGAACCCCAAGCTGACTATCTACAAGGGCTCACTACTACAGGTGCTGACAGTTTGCTCAGGCCATGAGCTCCTCGGAGACCCCGCAGCCTCTCCTGGAACAACTCCAGTGTTTGGCGCAGAGAGTCGATATCCAGCAGGCCTATCAGGAACGTATTATGCAGTGTCTGCAGGAACATTCCTCCCGGTTGGATCAGCTGCAGGTTGTGTCCCCTTCCTCACCCTCTGTTTCGGCTCCTGCTCCTGTTCCTGCTGCTCCAACCCCCGCTGTTCCTCCAGTGGAACACAGCCCTTAAAAACTCCAGCTGCCTCCACCGCCTCGCTTCTCTGGTGATCCTAAAGCTTGTCAGGGTTTCATCAATCAGTGCTCAATTCACTTCGAGCTAGCAGCCCACCATTTTTCTACTGACCGTTCCAAGGTGGCGTACATGATTTACCTCCTTTCTGGTGAAGCACTGGCTTGGGCCTCACCACTGTGGGAGCATCAAGATCCAACTATTTGCAGCTCCTCAGCCTTC
The DNA here is from genome assembly GCF_062004578.1 of Staurois parvus. Taxonomy (NCBI): domain Eukaryota; kingdom Metazoa; phylum Chordata; class Amphibia; order Anura; family Ranidae; genus Staurois; species Staurois parvus. The sequence continues at coordinate 1,429,599 of NW_028318053.1, forward strand.
CTGCAAGCTTTCCGTAAAACCTTTGATGGGCCCGATAGGACTTCATCTGCCGCAGGAGCACATCTTCAGCTTCATCATTGTAGCATGACTGTTGCACAATATGCAGTTCAGTTTAGCACCTTAGCTTCGGAACTGGCATGGAATAATGAGACCCTTTCTGCAACCTTTTGGCAGGGTATAGCAGACCGAATTAAGGATGAACTAGCTGGAAGAACCATACCCACCACCCTGGATGACTTGATTGCTCTTAGCATCCAAATCGATATCCGCTTCCAGCAGCAAGATCTGGAAAGGGCTCATCCACGTCACCCCCCCATTGAGTTCAATTTCTCCTGTTTTCCAGAAAGCCCCTGATCAACTTACCTCTGCAACCGTACTGAAGAGCCTATGCAGTTAGGCCGAACTTGCCTCACTCCACAAGAGTGATTGCGTCGCCTAAGATTTGGTCTATGCCTTTACTGTGGGGCTGAAGGTCATATAATTAAGTCATGTTCTGTCCAGCCGGGAAACTCTCGGGTCTAGGTCACTCTGAGGGAGGTGATCTAGACCAGAACCTGAATTCCACCACCTTCCCTCAATTTATCACACCTGTCTCCATTTATTGGGCCCTGAACTCGTACCAGGTTTCTGCTTATGTGGACTCTGGGGCAGCCGGGAACTTCATCGAGCAATCTTTGGCCACTGATTTGGGCATTCCTCTTGTCCCCGTGATGACACCCCGATCAATATCTACAGTTGATGGCTCTACTTTGGCCTTAGGACCTCTACACTTCCGAACCACCTCCATAACTATGCATGTTGGCGCTCTTCATTGTGAGGAAATCTCCTTCCTGATCCTCTCTAAGTCTTCAAGTCCCATCATTCTTGGACTTCCATAGTTGCAGAAACACTCACCCAATCTTGACTAGAACTCTGGCCAAGTATTGTCTTGGGGGTCAAAATGCAATCAGACTTGTCTCTCTAAGGTTCTCCCACCTTGCACTGTACCCGTGCCTGAGGCCACCACCTCTTTGATGCTTCCTCAACATTGACAGGCCTTCCAAGATGTTTTTTGTAGTAAAGCTGCTCCCCTGCCTACTCCTATTGCAGGCCCCCTTCCAGTGCTGTCCACTTCTAGTTCCTTATCCTCTTTGCTGCCCAAACCATCGGTCCCTTTACATACTGTGCAGCTCAGAGCTCCTATTTCACTACTTTCTGGATGGGTGGAGGCCCCAACATCTGTGAACTCTGTACCATCTGAGTTCCCAGCTTCGTGTGCCCTGCCTGCTGAGACCCCAAAACTCCCTTCAGCTGCTTTGGATCCAGCTGTGGTTTCCACATTAGTAGCTACTGTGCCTTCTGTCCCCTGTCCTTCCCCCATACACCCTACTGTGTCCTCTGTCCCCTGTATTACCCCAGGTTCCTGTTCTGCACAGCCTGTCTTGCCCACTGTACAAATCAAAGCCTTCACACCTACTCCTGTGTCCTCCCTGGCAGCCTCCTCACCAGATCATTCATCCTGGTTATTGGTGTCTGCTCCAGCCCAGCATCCTGTCTTCTGTTCTCCCATTCTTACTCCTTCTGAGGCAAATGTTTCCAAGAATTTACATCTGTCAGCTTCCAAGTACAAAGTAGCTGCAGATTGTCATCGCTGGGTAAGTGCCAAATTTTTCCCTGGTGACAAGATTTGGCTCTCTACCAAGAATATCCGTCTACAAGTACCCTCTATGAAATTTGCTCCTCATTTTATTGGTCCATTTACCATCCTCTGCCAGGTCAATCCTGTTGCTTTCAAACTTCGCCTCCCTTCACATCTGAGAATCCTTAATGTTTTCCATGTTTCTCTTCTGAGACCGTACATCATCAACAGGTTTTTCCATCCTCATCGCATCCTTCCCCAATAGTGAATACTTCAGATGATATGGTCAAGGATATGGTCCTGAGGAGAGGTGTTGGATTCCTTCTACTGATGTTTCTGCACCCCGTCTGGTGGAATTTTTTCATCAGAAGTTTCCCCTTAAGCCTGGCCCTAAAAAAGTGGAGAGACTTCATAAGGGGGGGGGAGGGTACTGTCACACGTTAGCCTGCAGTTTCTTGTTTGTGTATTATTACCTCCTTGCTGCAGTGCTTTTCCTGATCCCTTTCACATGTGTGTTTGTCTGTGCTCACCTATGGGCATCGTCTGCTGTTCTCTGGGTTTTATTTCCTTCCCTTCCATCACTTCCTGGCCTGCCTCCTTGTTTGCCTGCCTATATAAGACATGCTCAGTTTAGGCCACTTTGCCTGAACAACTTCCTAGTTGTCTGAGCTCCTGTGTGTTGCTATCTCCTGTATCCTGCATTGACTACTCGTGTACCGACCTCAGCTGGGCGTACCTGGGGGCCGCGACTTGGTCCCAGCTTGCTGCAAGTCCATCCCCACCATCAGGGGCTCTGGTGAAGGAGCAGGCTGGGGCTTAGACTCCACGCCCTGGGGAACCCCAAGTTAACTATCTACAAGGGCTCACTACTACAGGTGCTGGCAGCTTGCCCTGGGGCACCATTGCGTGCATGATCCTGAGCTGCTGCTCTATGCATAAAACACATAGAGCCGAGAAGCCAAGGCTCAGCCCCCCCCCCTCTCCTCATTGGCTCACTGGCTGTGACTGACAGCAGTGGGAACCAATGAGGAAGGAAGAGTTCCCATACAGTCGAGGCTATTGTGAACATCGCTGGATTGAAGGGGGCTCAGGTAAGTATTGGGGTGGGGACTGCACACAGACTTTTTTTTACCTTTATGCATAGAATACATAAAGGTAAAAGACTATGAGCCTTTAGAATCACTTTAAGTCTATGATCTACCAGAATGCCCAGGTCCTTTTCAACCACTGACTTCCCCAGCTGTTCTACTCCTAGGATGTATGATGCATGCATGTTTTTAGCCCCCAAGTACATAACTTTGTGTGGGTGGGGGAATCTGTAGGCTTACAGCTATCTATGGCTAGCATAATTTTTTGTTTTCTTCCTCATAAAAAGAAACCTTATTTGTTGGACAACTACTGTTTTTCATGAACCCATGCTTTCTATTATTTTTTTTTTTAACTCTCCAGTATCTACCTGACTATAGAAGTTAAACTAACTGGTATTTACATGGTAAGGACTTTGGTTCCTTTTAAATATACACTGTGTTGTGCCAATCCAGTGGTACCATGCACATCATTAAAGAATCTCCTAAAGTTAGAAACAATAGCTTTGAAATAACAGAGCTCAATTTTGAGTATATGTAGGCACAAACCACATACAGTATGGGTGCAAGATCCAGGTGCTTTATTCACCTTTATTTTGTTGAGAGATGCTACCAGTTCTCCAGCACTAATTAATTAATTAGTTTGTTGCCAACACCGCTGTCTGGGGAAGGCTGCCTTCTGAGTGGGCTGGGAACCCAAGTGCTGCAAAAGAGAAAAAAAAGGGATGGGAAGAGAGGCGCCAAGCCGCCAATAGTGTAGCAAATTTTATTGAATAAAAAAGGGTATTAAATGAAATAATTATGCACTCACAGACATCACTGGTACTGAGCACTGAATCAAGCTCCAAGTGGAGACATCAGTCCAGAGTCCAGTCAACATCAGTGCCACTGTCAGGAGCGCTGTGAAGCCAAAGCTGGGATCCAAGCAAACCGCACGAGGAGCCCCAGCTGGAGACCAGATCTGTTGGAGAGCTGTCCAGGAAGCTGTTAAATGTCCAGGGTGCTGTGATCAATAAGACACATTTCAGAGGCCATATCACACCTCCTTCATCAGCCTGACATTTACCCTAACCTCCAGGAATTATATACTCACTGCCAATAACCCTATAGTGCCCAAAGCAATTGTTGGCATGGGCAATTGTTGGCTCCATCAATGTGCCTATGCCATATTGCTTTGGGCACTATAGGGTTAATGACAGTGTGTATATAACCCCTGGAGGTTAGGATAAATGTCAGGCTGGTGAAGGAGGCATGATTTTGTCTCCAAAATGCACTCTGATGTTCTGGATGTTTGACAGCTCCTTAAACAGCTCTCCAACAGATCTGGTTTGCAGCTGGGGCTCTCCGGGCAGCTTGCTTGGATCCCTGCTTTGGCTTCACGGCACTCCTGACAGTGGCACCAGTGGGGACTGGACTCTGGATTTGTGTCTCCATTTGGAGCTTGATTCAATGCTCATTACCAGTGATGTCTGTGAGTGCATAATTATTGCATTTTATACTCTGTTTTATTCAATAACATTTTCTACACTGTTGGCGGCTTGGCACCTCTTCCCATCTCTTTTCTCTCTTGTATATGCAGTAAAACATTAAAACATGCTTGCTATACTCACTGTGGAACCTAAGGGATTAATCCTCTGCATTGTGTTCCACTGTCCCTGATTCATCTCCTGATAGAACAGAGCCTTGGGGGCAAGCTACACGTGCTCGGTTTGGTGTGTATTGCTAGAGAGTTATTTTTTTCTTGGGAGACTGCATGTGATCAGCACCGGGCCAATCAGCACTGTCCAGACAAAGGGTCAGGGGTCCTGAAGTCTCATTGGACAGTGAGAGGAGAATGAAAACTCCTCCTATAAGCTTTAACCTGTGCTCTGCTGGACACTGATATAAGTTACAAGACTGCTCTAACTGCTGATGAGAAAAGGTATTTAGCAGTTTACATTTGCTAAAATCATTGCATTTCCATGTTCTGTATACTGTGGAAGAGCGAATATAGTGAATTCAGGGTCCTGGGTTTAGTAACACTTTAAAGTGTATTGTATACCTATGTCCTGAGAAAGTGACCATCTGGGAACTATGAAACACATTGACAGTTTGATTTACTTGCTATTATAACCAATAAATATACACTTCGAGATCAGTCATAGTAATACTTTCTTTCCATATAGGCACCCTGACCTTACTTTTCATTTATTGTGGCCATATCCTCCATGAAATTTGAACCTAACCCCTATAAAAAATATACTCTTCTATTTTTAATTATGAAGCCTACACCAACTTAGAGTCATCCGATCTAGATATAATTGCTAGATTCAGAAGGAATTGTGATATTTTTTATGGGCATCAATAAAACTGCTTTAATGGAGTTTCACATTTGTTCTCTGAAAAAGTTGTTGAAATTCCTATGACCTTGTCTGTAAAGTTAACGTACTTATTTTTAAAGAAGATCATTTTGTTCAAGTTACAGTTTTACAAAAAAACATAAAGTTTTATGATTTGCCTGCTAGTACCTAAATATAAAATTTACAAGAAAACACTCATATACGCACGTCTATATATATTCAGTATATGTACAGTATATTTACATATATATATATATATATATATATATATATATATATATAGTGGCAGCGTGATGCCCTATCAGGGTGATGTTAACCCAGGATTCTCAACCAGGCAGGTTGAAGTTCTCCAAGGGGTTTGCTTAACTGAAGGAAACTGGCTTTTATGTATCCTCATTGTTTAGAAAAATCAGTTTTGGAACCTGGAGCCCGGAGAGATCTTAGAGATCCGAGTGGGATGAAATTTCTAGTCCTGGGTCCTGGTTTTCAGCACCACCAGCACACTAATTGGTTAGGTGCATGCTGTTTTTTTCTGTAGAGACCTGAACATGGTAAGCCATGACCTGACCAAAGGAGAACCCAGAGGGTAGCATGTGTGCACTGGAAAAGACAGAAACCCAAACCTGAAGGCCAGAGCATCAAGGGGCTGTTAGCTATGTGGACAAGTATCGGTGAGAAAATGGTCTTTAGGAGAGAGACAACACCCCAAAGTGAAAGGTCAAAGTGGTAATGTTGCATGTGTAAGCCAGAAAGCTGAACCTATCCTTTTCTGTGTTGATGGGGACCATACCTCCTGGGCTAAATACAGTCCCATTTCCCTAATCATATTATTTTGTGTAGATAGTGGAAACCATCTTCATGGGAAACTTTAAACTTTTTTTTGATTTTTTCTTTAATACAAATGGGCCAACAAGGCCTTAAATGACAATTTCTGGCATGGACTGTACTCTCTGGCGAGCACTATACTTGAGCTAGATTATGTTACAAATAGTGCTTGGGTGCGGGCAGAACTGGAGATCCCTGCAGAAAAGTTAGTTTGGTAATGGTATGACAGAGACAGTAGAGGTAAATGGTGCAGTATAATTAGATCCATTCAGCAGCTTATCTGTCCAGAGGGAAAACTTCAAGGAGTTGAAATATTCCCCTGACTTAAAAACATCTGAAGGGCAAGACAATTGGTCTATTCTTCATAAAAAGAGTAGAGCACTGCTGTGGTCCTATGGAAATGTGGATGGAAAGAACAGAATGAAGTATGCAGGGTACATGGAGAAACAAACAAAGCTAGGATCAGAAAGTGCCCTTACATAGAATGCAGAAAAGGACCAGCGTAATCCCAATAAAAGAGCTCACAATTATTGTGATTAAAAGCATGACCCCTTCAAAAGTAAAGGGAAGAGGGTTGGAGGAAGTGTTTGTAGCTTTATTAGTAGCCGACAACTAAAATTCAGGTGCCAATCTCTTGCATAGAAAGATACCAAGATTTGCAAACTCCCTAAAAGTAAGATGGCTAGTGTAGTCCCAAGGAAAATAGGCAGAAGACGCTTTTGGAAACATACCCGTAAAAAGGCATGGAGGTGTATTTGTAGAGTTCAAGTGAGTGCAGCAGGGGGACACAGGGATAGTTACCTGATAAAACAGGATTTGGCCTATGAGAGTGGTACCTGGCACAGTCATGTCAAAGTGAAAAGGATTTATTGGTGTGTTTTGCCCCATGGGTCGAAACAAGGGGGCGGGGGATATGTGGTAGTGCAATGCCACACCAGGGTGATATTAACCCAGGAATCTCAACCAGACAGATTGAGGGGCTCCAGGGGGTTTGCTTAATTAGGAGTAAACTGGCTTTTAAGTTTCCTCATTGTTTAGAAAAATCCATTTTGGAACCTGGAGCCCAGAGATTTCTTAGAGATCCATCTGGTTTTCAGTAGCACCAGCAAACCAATTGGTCAGGTGTGTGCTGGTGTTTTTGTAGAGACCTGACCATGGTTCTGGGCTCCATCCTTCTGAGGAGTCCAGGTGTGCAAGGGAGAAGCCATAGAGGTGCATGTGTGCACTCCGATAGACACAGACCCAAGCTTGTGGGCCAGAATAGCAAGGAGCTGCTAGCTATGTGGACAAGTATTGGTGAGAAAACGACTTGTAGGAGACAGACAAGGGCCTAAAGTGAAAGACCATAGTGACAATGTTGCATATATACGCCAGGAGGCTGAATCTATGCTTTTGTGTTTTTGGGGACCATACCTCCTGGGCTAATTACAGGCCAATTTCCCTTATCAATATTGACATGAAAATCTTTACAAAAATTTTGCCCATCCAACTCAATTCTTTATTACCAGGAAAAATCAAGTCAGTTTTGTGCCAGTGCCAGGCGGGAAACGTTATTCGTTGCATTTTGCAATTGTTCATCTTGCCCATCGATGCTCTTTGGAAACCATGCTTCTATCATTGGACATGCTCTCCTGGCCTTATCTCACTACAGTCCTCCACCAATATGGTTTTGGTCCATCTTTTCTGAGCTGGATGGCGGTCTTGTATAAGTCCCTTCAAGCAAAACTTAAATGTTATGGTTGTGAATCTGACATTTTTCCAATTCATAGGGGTACTCAACAGGTCTGCCTCTTTCACCACTGCAATTTATTTTGGCTCTAGAACAAAAGGTGGAGACAATCCGATGTCATAGGCATTGATGTTGCTGGATCCTCTCATAAAATCTCATTATTTGCCGACTATATACTCCTGACTCTGACATCCCCTAGAGTTTCACTGCCCAATCTGTTGTCTGTTCTGGACACTTTTGCCTTTGTGTTTTAATCCTTCCAAGTCTATGGCGTTGTCCATGACCCTCTTGGCCCACACGCTAGAAGATTTGAAATGATCTTTCCCTTTTCAGTGACTTACTTCTTTGACTTGGGGATTCTATTATCTTCCACCTATGAGGACCTTTATCAAGTTAATTTCCCTCCTTTGTGTAAGAAATTGACTGAACTGCTGTCTTCCTAGAGTCACTTTCCATTGTCTTTGTTTGGCAGGATCAATGTGGTATTAGTTAGGGGTGAGGGGAATTTTTAAATCCCTTTCCATTATCAATGGGAGAGTGAGTTAGGGATGAGTTTGGATCCGGCAGACTGGCAGATTATGACCCTGGCATTATCTAAGAGCTCTAAGAATAAACTCTTTGCGTATAGAATTTTGTATAGATGGTACTATACACCAGCTCGTTTGCCTGTTCTTTTCCATCTTATCCATTGACCTGTTTTCATGGTTGTTCGCAGCCAGGGTAGATGGCAAATATATGGTGGTCCTGCCCTAGGGTGAGTAGACTATGGACTACGGTGCACAGTCATGTTGGTACAGGAAGGGGAGATCCCCAAACTGTTCCCATAAACTTAGCAGCATGAAATTGTCCAAAATGTCTTGGTGTGCTGACACCTTAAGAGTTTCCTTCACTGGAACTAAGGGGCCAAGCCCAACCGCTGAAAAACAACCCCACACCATTATCCCCCCTCCACCAAACTTTACACTTGGCACAATGCAGTCAGGCAAGTACCTTTCTCCTGGCAACCGCCAAACCCAGACACATCCATCGGATTGCCAGACAGAGAAGCGTGATTCATCACTCAAGAGAACACGTCTCCTCTGCTTTAGAGTCCAGTGGTGGCATGCTTTACACCACTGCATCCAATGCTTGCATTGCACTTGGTGATGTAAGGCTTGGATGCAGCTGCTCAGCCATAAAAAACAATTTCATGAAGCTCTCTACGCACTACTGTTGTGCTAATCTGAAAGCCACACAAAGTTTGGAGGTCTTTAGATATTGACTCTGCAGACAGTTGGTGACTACAGTGCACTTCAGCATGCACTGACCCTGCTCTGTCATTTTACATGACCTACCATTTTGTGGCTGAGTTGCTGTTGTTACCAGTCACTTCCACTTTGCTATAATACCACTAACATTTGACTGTGGAATATTTAGTAGCAAGGAAATTTCACAAATGGACTTATTGCATAGGTAGAAGCAGTCTGCATTCCTAGGTGCTTGATTTTGTACACCTGTGGCCAAGGAGGTGATTTGAACACCTGCATGATTTGGAGGGTTGTCCCAATACTTTTGGCAATATACTGTATTTTGGATGTGTATCTGATTTTTCAACTTTTACGTTTAGTTTTAAATACCCCAATCTGATTAATTTCAATTTAGGGAAAAAATAAGCTTTTTTTTGGTAGTTTTGGCTGTCACTGCAGATTTTTATTTAATGGTAATAGGCCTGAATTAAACAAGGATTTGCAGAAAGGAAGATCTAGCTGTAGGAAAGTGTACTCTTAAAAAAATAAAGCTAAAAACTTGAAAAAAAACATAAAAAATAAAGCTAAAAAATAGTCATTGGCACCAGGGCCAGATTAACAGCATCATGAGCCTTGTGCTAAGGAATTTGGTGGGCCTTTTTATGGCACAATTAAAATGCAAACCCACCGGTTCTTACAAAAGTGGTATTTAATCACCTCTGGATTTTTTATTTTTTCTTAAACAAACCAAAAACCACTGAAAATTTTGAAAAAAAAAAGTTTTTTCTTAGTTTTTGTAATAAAATTTTGTAAATAAGTGATTTTTCTCCTTCGCTGATGTGCGTAATGAGGCTGCACTGATGGCACTGATAGGCTGCATTGATGGACACTGATAGGTGACACTGATGGGCACTGATGATCAGGCACTGGTAGGTGGCACTGATGGGCATTGACAGGCATCACTGATGGGCACTGAAAGGCAGCACTGATACATGGCACTGATAGGCAGCACTGATAGGCGGCACTGACTGGCACTAATAGGCGGCACTGACTGACACTGATAGGCGGCACTGACTGACACTGTTAGGTGGCACTGACTGGCACTGTTAGGCGGCACTGATGCACACTGATAGACAGCACTGACTGGCACTGATAGGCGGCACTGACTGGCACTGATAGGTGGCACTGATTGGCAGCACTGATTGGCATTGATAGGTGGCACTGACTGGCACTGACTGGCACTGATGGGTGACACTGAAAGGCAGCTCAGATGGGCACTGATATGTGGCATTGATGTGCACTGGTAGGCACTGATATGTGGCACTGATGGGCACTGGCACGAGGCACTGATGAGCACTGACATAGGGCACTGATGGACACTGACAGGTGGCACTGCTGTGGCTACACTGATCATCAGGGCACACTGATCATCAGTGCTCTGATGATCAGTGTACATGTCCCCTCTGCGGAAAGCCGATTACCGGCTCTCCTCTCCTCTCGAGCTGTCAGCGTGACAGCTTGAGAGGAGAGAAATGCCAATAACCGGCATTTCCCTATTTACATGTGATCAGCTGTGATTGGACACAGCTGATCACATGACCAAGCCGACATCTTTGGCTCTTTCCCTGATCGGTGATCCGCTGTGTCCGAGGGACACAGCGCACCGCCGATCGCCGCGCTGCACGCTCCCTGAGCCGCGCATGCGCAGTGAGAATGGGAGGTCATCATATGACGTCCTCCCAGAACGAGAGAACCACCTTGCGCCCATCATATTACTATATGGCGGGCGGGAGGTGGTTAAATTTGCATTTCCATTACATATGCTTTCATGCACACAAAAAGGACTGACTGACTGAGCCAACCTTAAAGAACTTCATTAGCGCTGAAACAACTAATTGACTTAATCAATTATGAAAGTAGTTGTCAACTATCTTCATAATCAATTAGTTGGTCAGCCAATTAGTTGTCCTGCATACAGAATGCATTATTTATTTACATATCAGAAAATACAGTGCAGCACGAATACACGAAAAAAAACTTTTCGAACAAAAATTTTGTTTGTGTATGGCCAGCAAGGGTGACAACAGTCGCAGGGATCTTGTATCAAGTTTCCTGCCTATGCCAAGGGAATCTGTCATAAATAATATTATATTACAGTCCTGTCTGAAAATCTGCAAAACTGTGTTTTAGGTCTTTTTAATCTTTTTTTTCTTTAACCACATGCTGCCCAGCCACTGTAGAAATACGGCGGCAGGGCGGCATGGCTGGGCAAAACCACGTTTTAAAACGTGTGTTTTCAAAACAGGTAGGGGGCCCTACCTGTCTCGCCAATCACGGCCGCGGATGTCAGTCGCCGGGTCACAGCCGGTCGTTACCAGCTATGTCCCGTCGATTAGCGGCAGTGTCAGTTCCTTGACAGCTCCTGACACGCTGATCGGGACAGAAGAGTTTATCTGTCCCGATCAGCGGTGTTCCCTGCAGTACACACCCCCGCCCCCTAGTAAAACACTCCCCTCACACAGTTAACCCTTTCACTGAATAATAAAGTTAACCCCTTCTTCCCCAGTGCCATTAGTACAGTGTCAGTGTTTTTTTTTTGCACTGATCACTGTATTGGTGTCACTGGGGATGTCAGTGACCCCAAGTCAGTTTCCCCCCAGTGTCAGAATGTCCGCCGCAGTCCCACAGTCCCGCCATAAGTCGCTGATCGCCGCCATAAGTCACTGATCGCCGCCATTATTAGTATAAATTTTTTTTTTAAATCCCAGTATCTTTCCCGCCATTTGTAAACGCTATAACTTTCACGTAAACCAATTAATTTACACGTATTGGGTTTTTTGTAGCAAAGACATGTTGCAGAATGCATTTTGGCAGAAATTTATGACTAAATTTGATTTTTAATTTTTTTTTTACTGGACATGTTTTTTAGCAAAAAGTCCAAAATATTGTTTTTTTTCCTCAAAATTGTCAGCCTTTTTTTTATAGCACAAAAAATAAAAAACGCACAGGCGATCAAATATCACCAAAAGAAAGCTCAATTTGTGGGAAAAAAAAGGATGTATATTTCATTTATGTACCGTATTGCATGACCGTACAATTGTCCGTTAAACTAGTGCAGCGCTGTATAGCAAAAAAATGGCGTAAATTGCAGTATCTATACCATAGTTTGTAGACGCTATAACTTTCACAAAAAGCAATCAATATACACTTATTGGGATTTTTTTACCAAAAACATGTAGCAGAATACATTTTGGCCTAAATTTATAACTAACTTTGAGTTTACTATATATTTTTTATAGCTGAAAGTAAAAAATATCGTTTTTCCTCAAAATTTTTGGTCTTTTTTTGTCTATAGCGTGAAAAATAAAAAGCACACAGGTGATCAAATACCACTGAAAGAAAGCTCTATTTGTGTGAAAAAAAGGACGTAAATTTCGTTTGGAAGCAGCATTGCATGACCGTGCAATTATCAGTTGAATTAGTGCAGCGCCGAGTAGCAAAAAGAGGCCTGGTCATTAAGGGGGGAAATCCTCAGGAGTGCAAGTGGTTAAAGCAGGGTTCCACTCACGCTGTCAAAAAATAAATGTCAGCAGCTACAAAAACTGTAGCTGCTGACTTTTAAAAAACACACACTCACCTGTCCCTCGATCTCGCTGTGTGTCCCCTGCAGCTCGTTTTACCTCACTGGGCGCCGGCATCTTCAGTGTGGGCACCTGGCTGGAATAGCTTGCGGCTTCACAGCCGGGTACCCACTGCGCATGCGCGTGTAGCGCTGCGCTTCCTGAATGGTCCTGTAGTCTTCTGGGACCTATAACGTGTCTCAAAGACTATGGGGAGGGAGGAAGAGAGGACACCTTCCACTTCTGATCACCTAGGTGATCATAGCAGAAGTGGGAGCGGGTACCTGTCAAATTCTCCCCCCGCACCCCAAAGGTGCCAATCCTTAATGGGGAGCGGGGGACCAATCTTTAAAGCGGAACTTCCCCTTTTGGGTGGAACTCCGCTTTAAATAAAAATTTTGATCTCGGTATGATGATATGTAAAATACGACCTCTAATAGTATATGCAATGCATATAGATATTCAAGAATAGATTACTTTACATATTAACTAAATTATACACCAAACTTTTGAGGTTTTTGTCCAATTAATCAAAACAATAAATCGGCCACCTAATCAATTATGAAAAAGTTGTAGCCCTGAACTTTATTAAAACTAGTATCTGTTGATACAATGAACATCAGGGTCAGCATAATGTACAGAGTGTAGGGGTCAGGATAAGAAACATACAAAACATATAGAGTGTAGTTTCTCCTTACATCTGAGTCCCCAGATTCCCCCAGCATTCCCTTCTTACATCAGAGTCTACAGAGCCCCACTGACATCAGAGACCTCCTTTACATCAGAGGCCACAGCATTACATCTTATATCAGAGTTCCCCCCTTAAATCAGCGCTCCCACAGAGTCTCCAGAGTTCCACTTTATACTGGGAAATCTGATGTAAAAAACACTGTGGACTCTGGTGTAAAGGGTAACTCATCAGCAGAGCCCCCCCTACATTAGAGTTCCCAGCATTCCCTCTTATATCACAGTCCACAGAGTTTCCCTTCATATACACTGTAAGGGGGGACTCAGATGACCAGAGACCCCCCTTACATCAGAGTTCCCCTTTATATACGCTGTAAGGGGGGACTTTGAAATAAGGGGTTCTCTACGGACTGTGATGTAAGGGGGGCCTCTGATGTGAAGGGGCCTCTGGTTATCACAGAGATCCCACTTACTGTACATCAGAGTTCCCCTTTAACCCAGAGTCTGCAGAGTTTCTCTTTAAACCAGTGTGCCTGACCAGCATTTGTAGAAGGGGGGCAGGTCAGCCATGGCAGCCCCCCTCACAGCACAGAGTCTTTCTCCCTATATGACCAGCCCCCCTTCCTTCCCCAGTATGTATGAGCATTGCCCTCCCTACAAATCCCAGCATGGCAGACTAGGATCCCATGTGTCAGCTGTACTCCAGTGCCCCACACACAGGATGACTGAGTAGTACTGCATGAGAGAACACCATCTCTCCCTGGCTGCTGCAGTGACCCACACACACTGCCAAAGTCTGTGCCCTTCCTCTCCCACTCTCTCCTTACCAGACACTGACATGTTTTAAATCCTGACTCCAGGCAGCTCTCCGTTGTCTGCAGGGTGTAAGCTGGGAGGTGGGCCACTCGGAGGCGGAGCAGCCTGGGTCTGTGCTTGCACTTGATTGGTTGCTAGGATGGTAGGTGTTCCTAGCAACCAAAATTTTTCACAACGTGGACACTGGACTGTGGTAGTTAGTGGTGGCTCGGTGCTAGCTGAAAGGACTTGTTTATTATATGAAAAAAAGGGGGAGGTTTTTGGGCGGCAGGGCCTATATTAAGCTGGGGCCTGGAGCTTCAGCTCCAATTGCCCGTATGTTAATCCGACCCTGAGTGGCACAACAGTTTATTAGTATAGTTTTTAACTTCTTTTTTCATAGTACCAGAGCACTTTGCCTTTAAAATGTAAAAAATAAGTAAAGTACAACCATGGTACATTTTAATGTAGGAAATAACATTTGCTAACAATAATGAAATGTAGCTGTGTGAAAAATAAAAGTTTTTTACCTTTTGACCCCTTTGAGGTTTTATTCTGTGACCATGTGACTGCATAGACCTCCTTCAGTTCCCTCTCACTCTAGAGGAGGCGTGTCCTACTAAGTGGTCAGGTAGCGTACATTCCCTATCTGTGTGCATAGCAGTCCGGTATCTGTATTCCTGACTTATGTAGGCCATAGACGGTTTGTTTATCGGACGATTTTTCATCCAAAAAATGAAACATCGTTTGTCTTGCCACCAATGATTTTGAAAATTGCCCGTTTTTCACTAATTTTCCAGCATGACTGATAAACGAAACGAGGAGGAACCACGAAAATCGGCCGATGCCATTACTCCACTAACAGTGCGAAAATCGGCCGATCATTCTTTCGGATGAAAAACCGGTCAATAAACGAACCGTCTATGGCCTGCATTACACAGCTCTCTCCCATCTACAATCATCCTCTGGCCAGCTCCTCTCTCCTGGCCTGCAGCCGATCTCCACCACACACAGTGCCCCAGTTCTGATGATAGTTTGCAGCCCTCCCCCATCTTCAATCACCTCAAATTCAGCTCTTTCTTCAAGTCCTGCAGTCAACCTCCACCTCCAGCTGAGAGCCTGGCTGTCACGTACCTGACTGGAGGCTGCAATAGAGAGAGGGCTCCCCTTATGGATAAGTGCAGTGCGCCCCTGGAGGTGGAAACAGGAGGTGCAGTGCCCAAAGAAGCACGGATTGCCAGTGGTGTTGCTGCTTGGAGATGCTTGATGAGATGGAACCCGTGGGTGCTCCGGTTGCAAGAGGAGTTTCTCCAGAGAACACGTGGATCCCGGAGGATGGGTATAGTCAGTAGCCAGAGCCAGGGTCAATATGGAGCAATGTCAGCATCAAGCTGGGGTCATACACTGAGCAGCGGACAGGAGCAAGGTCAGGATCAAGCTGGGGTCAAGTACAGAGCAGCAGACAGGAACAAGGTCAGGAGCAAGCCAGGGTCATACACAGAGCAGCAAACAATAACAAGGTCAGGATCAAGCCGTGTCTGTAATGAGTAATCAGCAGTAAACTCAGGAACACAGGACCACAGGAACGGGAGGGGCTGATGATAATCCAGCAATCACTGAGTAGAGCTGTAGTCCTTATAAAGGCCACTGAGTGTCAGCAATTAGTGCACCCTACGTGTTCCGGTGCATTTTTGTGTACAGGAATGCGTGATTACATGCCGCCCGCCTATGCGTATGCGCAGTTCTTTGCGTAAATTGGCGCGGCCATATTGAACATTGGCGTATCTGCCCGAGTTTCCTTGTCTTTTCCACTGACACTGGCCAGTCTGCAGTCCTTCCTAACCTCCTGTAATAATAAAGAAGTAATAAAGAATAATAAAAGACGTTACAGGCAACACTCACAAAACAGTAGGTATAATTGAAAGCATATATGGGCTTTTCATTTTAGGATTTACAAATACTTTATTTAAAAATGTAAAAACAGAGAGCACAAAAACACTTCAAAACCACAACTCTACATTCCCCAAACCCCTTCTATTCCTGTATCCCCAATTTTTTCCAAAAAATTATAAGTATAGATCTCAGGAAGAACGGACATCAGGACAGCATCACTTGAAAAGACCGCAAATAAAAAGAGACAATGCAGGTTTTATCTTGCAGTAACAATTGTGTGCATTATCTGAGAGAAAATAGCCACAAATATTTTTCAGTGGCTGGACAGTATGTAAACAGCTTGGTTAAACTGCAGTGTAAGATGGAAAAGATTTTATCTTAAAATAAATCTTGGAATGTCTAATTTGAAAGACAAACACACAAATATTTTACAGTGGCTTAACAGCATGTGAGCAACTTGGTAAGGCCACAGTGTAAGGAGGAGAGATGAAGCAGGTTTGATGTTGAAGTAAATATGAGAGTGTGTTATCTGAGAGACAATAGGCAAAATACTGTACAGTCACTGGACTGTATGTAGGCAGTTCAGTTAGGCCAAAATGTAAGAGGGAGAGATTAGGCAGGATTTTTCTTGAAGTGTATTATCTGAGATGAGCTCCAGGGGTGGACTGACAACTCATGGGGCCCTCGGGCAATAGAGAATCATGGGGCCCCTGTGTCCTTGCCAACACTCAAAGCACACCCAAAAAAGCCTATAAAAAGGTAACAGGGGCATTTCCTACTGACCCCGGGCCCTTGGGCAGTGCCTGAATGCTCGAATAGTCAGTCCGCCCTTGATGAGCTCGCATGAGTGATCAATATTTTGGGCTGAATGACAGTGAAAATTTTAGTCTGTTACAATACTAGCTGTAATTTTGTACTCATTGGTAATTCAAGACTGTTCACTTTAATGGAGGTGAGCTGGTCCACACCACCGGGGAACAGACATATTTGATTCTCTGTAACAAAATCTCCTGTTGTGTTGAAGGCCGTCTTACACAGCACACTAACTGCAGGGCAAGCTTGAAGCTCCAACTTCTACTGTTCAGCTTCCAGCCAGTAGTCCAGCTTGGATACCCATACTTTATGGGGTCCTCTTTGTAAGAGTGTCCACATCAGCCCAATGTAGACATTAATCATGATTAAAGTGGAAATGTATGCTAGGAAATCAAAAGGAGCAGACAGGCAGGATTTTAATGCAGTAGAGACATGCTTTGTCTCTTCTGCATTAAAGTTTCTTACCTGCTTGTCCACCCCTGTACAGTGAGCTACACAAGCACAGATCACTGCACAGACTTGTCAATGCTGAAGCTGACAGAACTCCACCATATGCATGGAAGTGATGTCCTCTCACCCCAGCCAATAAGAGCAGCTGGCCAAAAGCAAGTTTTCCTTTTCTTCCTGCTGCTGTGTCATCAGTGCTGGTCTATCAAGCCACAGAGTGTGTTTGTTTTCTGTGAGGAACACATTTAGGGATTGTATCACTAATTCCTACTTTACCATGGTTCACTATTCTAGCCACCTTTTTAAAAAGGTGCCAAAATGCTTCAGGTCTTCTTAATGATGAGCCACTGATACAGCAAAAAGAACTCCAGCTCCCCGGAACCTGCTCTCATACTGTAATTATATTGGTACTTGTTGACGGCACGAAGCTGCTGGTGCAGCCTCTGAATCATGGCCAAAGTTGAGTTGCATCATGTGGTCATTCAGTTTACAGGCATCCTATGTTGCTGCTGCATTTCTTTTAGGCAAACACTGGGAGGGTATGAATGCCTATAGTGGCTTCAAACTCTTTTGGTTTGGTGAAGGACCTCCTGCAAGCCTAGGTGCTTAATGAGGATCTGCTGTTCCACCAAGCTGAGGACAGACAAGATTTATTTGTCAATTTTCACAGGTACAATCGAAGCCAGGAGATTAGTGCCATTGTCATACATGACCTTGCCTGGATAAAGATGGCATGGAGTCAGCCACCTCTCAGTCTGCGTCTGAAGAGCTGCTGAAACTACTGGCTCATTGTTGCTCCTTTTCTCCAGGCCTCTAAACTGCAAAACAGCGTTTGTTCAGCTTGGGACATTGCAAATGCTTTGGAGAATCCAGTGAGAAGGAGGGGTACAGGGTATTGAGCTATTACCAATGTACATAGGGCAGTAGCACCATCTCCAGTGGTGGGTCCTTTTCAACATCATTCCCAGCCATCAGAAAATTGAAAAGTGCACATGTAGCTTCCCTGCCCGTGCTTGCTGGACCACATATCCATGGTAAAGCGTACTGCCACTGACAGTGTTGTACAGCGACACAGACAATTTACATTCCAAATTCTGGTGGAGGACAGGGATGGCTTTATGAGCAAAATATGGCAGTTGGGCTTGGTATAGCATAGATCATAAATCTAGTAGTAGTTATTCACATTGAAAAGTTGAAGACATTTTGTAGTTTGACAAAGCCACAGTTCTAATGTGTAAAGAAAATACCCCAGTATTTAAATCCAAACAGGTAGCACCAACAGCTCAATTCAATTACCATGGAAAGGCAGATGTCATTGTTTAAGGACAGGATTGGATTTGTGAAAACTGTGGAACTACCTTGTACTAGTTTCATAATCCCATCCAAAGTTACACAAGTAGGCAATAAGCAGGTTGAACAATATAAGACAAGCCCATACAATAGTTGACTGCAGTTCTTAATTAGACATCAACAAGTAGCATCACCAAGGGATTATACAGAGCATCTCATCATCTAACCCAGGGCTAAAGCAGGAGGCATGGCTACCTGTACCGTGGCATTAATCATCCAAGAGAAAATTGTTTTACATAAAAGAATGGCAGAAGTGAGGGGGGGGGAAGGGGAGGGGGCAAGGATGAGGTACAAATGACCAGGAGCTGGTGAAGGGGGGTTGGGGAGAGGGAAGCCTAATCAAAAGTAAACTTCCTAGCATTCACCAAAGCTGACCAGATCTCATCAAATTTTTGGGGACAATTACAACCCATATACATGAACCGATTAAGGGGAAGAACGGCATTAACCATAGACCTCCATGCTGACACAGTCGGGGTGTCTGCCATTTGTCACTTAGAGAAAATCGTTTTTCTAGCATAGTATTCAGAATAAAATCTAAACAGCGTCTGATTGGTGGAAGCATGGAGATTATCCGTTATACCAAGCATTGATATTAAGGGTTTAAAGTAATAGTTGCAGTGTTAATTACATTAATGTCAGCAACCATCACCAGCTAAAAGTTTTGAATATATGAATATACACGCAGGACCAGACCATGTGAATAAAGTTCGCCACTTCAGTTTGACATTTAGGACAATTTACATGGGTGGTGAGATAAATGGCTGACAGTCTGTGGGGAGTGTAATACACTTTATGAAGAAACGTAAGCTGGACTAGGTGATCATTGGCTGAGACCATCAGAGGAAGATACTGCTGGACCCCTTCATTTCAGTCTTCACTAGTTAAGGTAGGCAGGTCACATTGTATAGTTTAGTAAATGTGGTACTGTCTCCAACTGTAAGTCTAAGATATATGGAAGACAATGGTCTATCAATATTTTGGGCAATTAAGAGTCTCTCTCTACCGAAAGAGAAGTCAGGGTGATGGGGTCAGGGAATTGCGCTTGTACAGCATGCCAAAGCTGTAAAAACCTGAAGAACATCCAGGAAGGATGACGTTTCAGCTCATCAAAGGAAAGGAAATGCCCTTCAGGCATGATATAACGCCATACCTAACCCAGACCTGCGAGTCCAACACAGACCGCAGATTAATCAAAGTAGGGTTACCCCAAAGTGGGGTGTGAGGGGAGATAGTCATTGGTTCATTCTTAGCCATAGTGGCTTGTTTCCAGACAAAAACAGTAGTCTTCATAGGGGCGGTGATATTAGGGTTGGACCGAGGGCCCCTGTACACTAGATTACTAAACTCTGAATAAGATCCCAAAAGCGCTGCCTCCAAATTTACTACTGGGTTAGACTTAATCTGAGCTGACCACCAACACACTGTTACCAGCACCGCAGCCCAATAGTACTTTTTAAAATAAGGCAGGACTAACCCCCCTCCAGCCAGAGGGAGCTGCAGGGTGGTCCTAGCTATTCTCAGGGTGGAGCCTGCCCATGCAAAGGAAGTGATAGCTTGTTCTATTTTCAAAAAGAAGGCATTATTTATGGGCACTGGAATATGTCGAAAAATATACAAAAATTTCCAAAGGTAAGTCATCTTAATAAGGTTCACCTTCCCAACCAGAGTGAAGGGCAATGATTTCTAGACCAAACATTTTTGTACAAACTGATGTAGGATTGGATACAGATTATCGGTCAAGTATTTAGACAAATCCCTTTGAACTTGTACACCTAAGTATTTGAACTGGGATACCCATGCAAGTGGAGTCGGCAGAGTCAAAGGGGTTGCTGATGAAGTTAAGGGAAACAGCACTGATTTTTCCTAAATTATTCTAATGCTTAAATAAGTACCGAAGGTATTAATAATATATAGGACCACAGCCAATGACTGTTGGACATCCAGCAAATATAGGAGGGCATCATCCGCATAGAAGGACACCTTTTCCATCAGAGGTTCAACCAGTATGCCTTGGACCAAAGAAGATGCTCTTATGAATAGCACCAAAGGCTCATTTGCTAGGGCAAAGAGGCCCAGGGAGAGGGGGAACCCCTCGGAGCTGAAGGACTTGGATAGGATGTTATTTATCTGTACTCTAGCAGTGAAAGTAGAGTATAAAAGTTGGATGCAAGAGATAAAATTCAGGCCAATACCAAATTTACGCATCACCATCCATAGGTTTTCCCACTCCACCAAGTTGAAGGCCTTTTCAGCGTCAAGGGAGGCCCCCGGGTTCCCAGAGCTCCCAGCATAGGCAATAATGATGGACAGCATACGCAGATTGATATCTGTCTCCTTGCCAGGCATGAAATCAGTTTTATCTCTATGGATCAGGGAAAGGATGACTTTATTAAGGCGTGAGGCTAGTACAGCAATGGGCAAACTACGGCGGACCTTTTAATCCGGCCCGCGGAACGTGGGAAACATTGGCTGTCAGGATGTAGGCGGGGCAGCGTGACGAACTCCTCTCCTCTCACAGTCCGCCCTGAAGACCGGAACGGCGCGGGAACACGGCGAGAGGAACGTGCGGAGCAAAGGTAAGTGAATTGACACAATATGGGGAATGAATTACTATAGGGGGGATGAATTACTATATGGGGGATTAATTACTATGGGGGATGAATTACTATATGGGGGATGAATTACTATGGGGGATGAATTACTATGGGGGATGAATTACTATAGGGGGGATTAATTACTATAGGGGGGATGAATTACACTATGGGGGATGAATTATTATGGGGGGTGAATTACTATATGGGGGATGAATTACTATATGGGGGATGAATTACTATGGGGGATGAATTACTATGGGGGATGAATTACTATATGGGGGATGAATTACTATGGGGGATGAATTACTATGGGGGATGAATTACTATATGGGGGGTGAATTACTATGGGGGATGAATTACTATGGGGGATGAATTACTATATGGGGGATTAATTACTATAGGGGGGATGAATTACTATATGGGGGATGAATTACTATGGGGGATGAATTACTATATGGGGGATGAATTACTATGGGGATGAATTACTATATGGGGGATTAATTACTATGCTTACTATGGGGGAATATTACTATACTTACTATGGATGGCATGGTAGTGGCTGGGCTGGCCAGCAGCTAGTCCGGCCCCCGGGTCCAATATATGAACCCATTGCGGCCCTCAAGTCAAAAAGTTTGCCCACCCCTGGGCTAGTACCTTGGTAAATATTTTGGCATCTACGTTCAGAAGGGAGATTGGCCTATAAGAAGAGCAAAGTTATGGATTCTTATTTGGCAGCACTGCTATTATGGCCCGCAGCATAGATGCTGGAAGGGAGGCAGCATCTAGGGAAGACATTAAGACCTCTTGGAGTTTTACCACCAGAGGGTCACTATAAATTTAAAAAAAACTCAGAGAGTAAACCCTGATCTCCAGGGGTTTTTCCTGTCTGCATAGAGCCTATGACCCTTTGTATCTCCTTCAGGGTAATCAGGGCATCAAGCAATTGCTGTGATTGATCTGAAAGAACAGGGAATTCAATACCCTCTAGAAAGGAGTTCAGCCTCTCAAAATCAGGAGCAGAGGTAGAGGAATAAAGTGTGGCATAATAATTTGCAAAACAGGCATTGATAACTTCCGGATCAGTCAGCAGCCTGCCATCAGTGTCTCTAATAGTTGCTATATGTTGCCATCTCCTTATCCCTCTCCTACTCATGCTATGCCTTTCTCCCAAATAGAGGCTTAGTATTGCATTGTGCTATACAGTGCTACATTGTGCTAAATTGGAGAGATATATTTTCTTGTGTACCGCCCTGTATCAACAGTTTGAGAACCAACAGTTCTTTCTACGATTACCTACTAGTGTTTCAGCACCGACTGCAGTTTTTTAGTTTCTTGGTCTGCCTTTCAGTGCCATCAAATACATTAGGATGGCTGCTCTCTCTAGTCCAGTTGAATTTATGTAACTACTACTAGAAAGTGAATAATGTGTTTATTGTCTGACCCCAGATGTACAGTGTAGACAATGAGAGTGTTTGGGATTCAAGGCCAGTCTTCACTAGAAATAAGTGTAAGATTCACGCAGGTAAAACATGTTTAAATCCCCCCACCCAAATTTCCTTTTATTTTCTTTATTTAGAACATGTGTCTTTGAAGGGGTTCTTAATATTTTTTGTTTTAGGCCAATTGTTATTCATGTTCTGTTTATATTTTGTACTACACTTATATATGCCCAAGACCATCATGGCAGGTGTCAGGATGGAGAGAGGTGGGAGTTCAGTGAATATTTGCTGATCTTCCCTGTGAAATATGAACTCAAAAGCATTCAGTTCTGAGCACTTTCAGGTTTGGAGCTATCAAATCCCTATGCTCTGTTTTTTTTCTACAGGCTCTCTTTTTCAGAACATATATCCTGCTTTGGGGTTTTAAATGTTAATAAAAAGATATGTGCTCAAAATGGGAAAAAATGGCTTCAGCAATAAATGTGTTAAAGCTGATTGCACCTTTAAAAATCACAAGAAATTTCCATTCACCTTTTCAATTTACAACAATGCTTTACAAAGGTTTATGGAAATCTCCCAATTTTCAACAAAATATGTAGACAATGAAAACTCTTGTATTGAGTCATCCCTACTTTGAGTGTATATACTCATCACTAGATGAATGGAAAGGTCCAAAATGTGTTCTTGCATAAAGGCCTCTTTGCTATCTGCCTATGTCTGTGACATATGATATGCAAATAGTGATGATCCCTATACCTTGGTACATGAGGGAGGAGTAATAGCAGAAAGGCATTAACAGTTCATTAAAATTACATGATCAAAACCTGAATTTTCATTGAAATATCATTTTAAAAAAATATTCGCTAAGATTCATTTGTTGATCTAAGAGCAAAAGAACAAGTGATGTAGAATCACACAATTGAATAGCCTGTGTGTGATCTCTGGATAGCAACACACTTTCCAAGAAAATGAGACACATTCCAAGAAAATAAGTAAATTTTTTTTAAGCACAGAAAAATTATAATCTAATATCTATCTTTTTGTAGGTATTATACAACGTTTTTGATGCCTTTGTTGCTATTGGAGGTGAAAATGTGACAGGTGTGGATTGCGTCAAAGGTGTCGGTATGTATAGGTTTAAAAAAAATATTATTTCAATTCTGTATTTTCTGCTGCTTTTATTGTATCTGTTTCATTACCACAAGTACTGGACAGAGTAAAAAGTAGGTAATATTCAAGCACCCAAGCAAAATGTGGCAAAAAGTAAAAAATGTTCAACATTTTATGAACTTCAGACATAAAAAGTTTACAAATCTAGAAAAAAATGTGTGTACTTGTAACTTCCAAAAGCAGTGTGACCTTAAATGTCAGCCCTATATCATTAAATAAGCAATACGGATTGCTGCGACAAGCATGGTCAATAACACATGTCGAAGAGGCCTCAATGGAGACAAATGCTACTAAGTATGATTTAAAATGCATTTGTGTTCAATACGCATGTAAGATGTCCCCAATAGTACAGGCATATGATCCTGGGCAAAATCAAGATTGGCCCTAATGGCTAAACAATATACACAATCAAAATGATGTCTATTATTATGGAAACATTAAAATATATAAATTAAGTCCTCGGTGTAAACAATACAGCTGCAAAAAAAGAGTTATAATAATGTCCACTTAAAGCCAGTGCATAAACTGCAGTTTAGTAATCAAAGATGATGTTAGAGGTTAGTATAATAAGCAATGCTGTTAGTAAGCTGTCCCATAGGAGGACAGAAGTAGTTACAAATTGTCAACAGTTGTATGCTAGAAAAAGCTCAGGCTGGAATGTTCAGGAATAGTACAGGCAGGCAGAGTCAAATATATATTCAGTGGTAACATTCAGCACACTTAGATTTCAATTGTGCTTAGTATTCGTTTCACATGTAATGAGGTAGATTAAGTGCACTTTAAATAGTGCCATCCACTTGTTGACAAGATCAACATACAAGCACCATAGTAGGTATAGAGTCTATCAAGCAGAAAAAGAGAGAGGCACAAAGCAAACAAAAGCTATGTATAATTTTAGTGCAGTTTATGTACAAGTGCATAAGCCACTTACTGCTTCCTTCACAGTGATCAAAACTGTGCAATCTCTCCAAATCTCAAAAGAGTTGTTAGCCCGCTGATTCCTCTTTGTGCCAATCATCTGCCGCTGTGTTACATAGGATAATGCCTTACATAGGGTACATCCACTGTGTGGGGAATTCCTTGGTCATCAGACAGTGGTGTTGACTCCAGCCGGCTATCACCAATTCAACAGGGGGACACCCGTGGACGCCACATCCGTATGTGATGACGTCATCATGTTGATGCATTTCATTCGCCAGTCACTGCAAACTTCTTCAGAACAAGGAGGAGACAGTCTAGCTGTTTAAATACCTTTCTATGTACACGCTTATCAGGTAGCAGCATCTGCTAGTGTTAAGATGTCATCACTACAATAGATTAGTAATAGTCAATGGTTTACATGTCATTATTTATAATGAAAGCAATTGAAGAGGATATGGGGTGGAGATCCTCCGGAAAAACAATCCATTTCTATAACAGCCAAGAATTCCCTACTTAATAATAAGGTCAAGGAACTAGCACATAAAAAGGGGAAAGCAAGAAAAACAAAAGAAAGAAGAGGGAAAAGGACAAGAAACAAGAAGAGGGGAGGAAACGTTATATCAGTCTAAGAAAATCTTAACATTCAGCTTGGTATTTAGTCCATTGGGCACTAATGTCCCCAACTTGTAAATCCAGTATTTCTCTTTGCAGAGTAACATTGTATCAAAGTCACCCCTTCAGGGTGGTAAGTTGGGAGCAAAAATACCTTTGACTTTAAGGCCCTCTTTTTGTCCATTGTGCATCTCTCTAAAGTGTTGTGCTAGCGGCTTCTCTTTTTCTTTTCCCTCCACTTTGGGTTTACTTTTAATGTCTCTAAACTGTTCACCTATGTGTATCCATAATTGTCTCTTTGATTTTACCACATATAATTTATCAATATCACCAACTTTCCTCTTCCTCTCTCTGATCTCTCCCTTATTAGCTTCACTCTCTCCTTGGCTTCCTCCTCCTTGTCATCCAACTATCAAACAGTTACCCGTAGACACCTTCCTTATCTTAACCCTTCTCTTCTTTTTTCAGCAACAGATTGTCTCTATGACAAAATCTCAGCCCTGTCCTGCCCCAACCTGGCCACTTCTGTCTACAGTAGTTCACTGTCATCCACCCTGGACACATTGGCCCCCCTCACTACACACAGAATTAGGCCCTGACCGCTACAGCCCTGGCAAACAGACAATACCAGATGCCTCAAAAAACGTAGCCGTGCTCTGGAGCATTTATGGCTTAAGACTAGAGCCCAGCAAGACTTCGACCAATTTAAATCTGCCCTTCAAAAATACAAATCTTGTCTCCACACTGCCAAACAGACCTCTTTTATCACTCTCATTAACACCCTCTCACGCAATCCCCATCAACACTTTTCTACCTTTAACTCTCTACTTCATACTTCTTTACCTCCACCCACTAACTCACTCACTGCCCAGGAGATAGCTAATCACTTAAAAAATAAGAATGATACAATTCGTAACGAGATCTCCACTGTACCGATAACTCCCTCACCCTACACTCCTTGTCCACCTGCACAATCTATACTTCCCTTGTTTAACCCAGCTACTATAGAGGAGGCTGGTAAACTGTTTTCTAAAGCCCACCTAACCACCTGCCCCCTGGACCCTGTTCCCTCACAAATACTACGGTCACCCTCTGGCTCTATCCTTCATTCTTTAACTCATATCTTCAATCTCTCCCTTTCTACTGGCATCTTCTCCAACTCTCTAAAACATGTGCTAGTCACCCCCATACTTAAAAAACCCACACTGTACCCTGCCAATCTTAGCAATCTAAGACCCATCTCCTTACTCCCTTTTGCCTCCAAACTTCTTGAACGTCTAGTCTACAACCGGCTGAGCTGCCACCTTATTGAAAATAACCTTCTTGATCCCCTTCAGTCTGGATTTCGCCCACAACACTCCACAGAAACTGCTCTCCTAAAACTCACAAACAACTTACTAACAGCTAAAATCAATGGTCACTATTCCGTACCCTTGCTCTTGGACCTCTCCGCTGCCTTTGACACAGTTGACCACCCCCCCCCTCCTCAAAAAACTCTATTTACTGGGTCTCTGTGACTGTACTCTCCATTGGTTTTAATCTTACCTATCTCACCGCACCTTCAGTGTCACAACTCTACTTTCCTCTCCTACGCCAATACCATTTCTATGCTGATGACACACAAATCTATCTCTCTACTCCTCAGCTCACCCCATCAGTTTCCTCACGTATCACCGATTTACTAACAGACATATCAGACTGGATGTCACACCACTTCCTAAAACTCAATCTATCCCAAACTGAGCTCATAATATTATATGCGGCCTGAGCCTCCATTTTTGCTTTCCTAAATGCGGCCTAAGCCTCTATTTCTGCTTTCTTTTGGGCGAAAGCTGCCTGAATTTTAGAAGCTTCAGCATCAGCAAGGGCTTTTATTAGTTGTTGACTGAGTGTAGAAGACCTTGATTGTAGGGATTTGGAAGATCTTGAGGAGCATCTAGTAGATGCAGAGCGATAGGATCTGGATTCATGGAGCTGTGTTCTCACTTCTGCCTTTGTCTTTGTTCGCACCACTAAATTGTCTTTTTTAAGATTGAGTGTCTCAAAACTCATTAATTCTTCCAATGACCCTTGAGTGTTGTACCGCTTTAAGAGAGCAATATATTTAACACACAGTCTTTGATAATTCTCATAAGCAACATTCAATTGCTGGATATCACCCTCTAGTTGTATTGGCTCATGAGATTGTTGGGAGAGAGCAGACATGCATTTAGCAGTATTAGACCATACGTCATTGATATTAGAGAGTAGTTCTTGCTTGTTAGCATTAAGATTCTTTTGCACCTTCCAGGTTGGTTTTGTTAAGCGTTTTTTTTCTTTTGTCTGATTTAAGGTTTAAGTCCTGAACTGGTTGTGTGTTAGTTTCCCCAGACTGTATATTACTTTCTTGAAACATGTTAGCAAGGAGAGGGGTTGATAGAAAGTTTACAGATAAATGTATCAGTTGTTCTGTGGATGAGCTCAGGTTTCCTAGGCAATGGTTGCAGAAAAGTTTTCTTTCACTTCCTTATAAGATTTCACAGACAAGCCATGTGCTAATGCATACAGATGCAGTGTATAAACTTGCAGTTGTAAGACATTCATATCAATAATTTGTACTGACTCTGATGAGTGTTATGCTGAGATATACTTGCAGACATGTACAGGCTTGTGTAGAGATGGCTTCACTCTGTTAGCTGCTATATCCAGTGTCCATATAACATCTCACTGTTTATCCAAAGCTAGCAAGGATCCTATGAAGATATTTCACTGATATTTTGACTGTTCTGTCTCTCCAATCTAAGCATTTAAAGTGCGATCTCTGTAACTTACAGTTGTGATGAGATAGCGATAACTCCAATCTTAGTTGAATAACACAGGCAGTGAATCAATCCAGACGACACCTTGTAGATCTTTTGAAGTTTATTCCATAAACTGAGAGAATCTTACAACAATGAACATTGGATAGGTCAAAAGATCATAATGTGATCTGGTTCAATAGGACATGAGGCTTGAAGCTGAAATGCATTACTGGGAAAAAGGGTGGGCTATCTATACAGCATGAACTAAACCAAAGGAAAGGGAGGAGCAGAGACAAAATACAAAGAACACTTAAAAGGCATATGACAGTCATGTGAAACATTACACTATCCCCTCTTCAGTCTATCATGAATGCTGCTGGCAGACTCATCCACCTTACTAACCATTCCGTATCTGCCACCCCTCTCTGCCAATCCCTCCACTGGCTTCCCATTGCCCAACGGATAAAATTCAAAACATTAACAATAACGTATAAAGCCATTTATAACTCTGCCCCAAATTACATCACCAATCTTGTCTACAAATATCACCCAAACCATACTCTCTGCTCCTCGCACGACATCCTGTTCTCTAGCTCCCTTGTCTCCTCCTCTCATACTCATCTCCAGGACTTCTCCAGAGCTTCCCCCATCCTCTACAACTCTCTACCCCAGTTTATCAGACTATCGCCTACTGTGCTCACTTTTAGGCGATCTCTGAAAACCTATCTCTTCAGGGAAGCCTATCCTGCCCTCAGCTAATAATGGAATCTTCTACTCCTTCTACCAGTCCATACCCCACAGTTACTAACTTTTGTACCATTAGCCCCTCCCTCTTAGATTGTAAGCTCCAAGGAGCAGGGCCCTCCTAACCCTCCTAAGTATTGAATTGTATTGTTGCTGTATTGTCTATAATGTAAAGCGCTATATAAATCCTGTATAATAATAATAATAATAATCCCCTCCATTCGGAGACTGGGCCGCAGGGCAGTATTCCAACATGATAACAACCCCAAACACACATCCAAGATGAACACTGCCTAGCTTAAGAAGCTGAGCGTAAAGGTGATGGACTGGCCAAGCATGTCTCCAAACCTAAACCCTACTGAGCATCTGTGGGGCATCCTGAAACGTAAGGTGGAGAAGCACAAGGTCTCTAACATCCACTAGCTCCATGATGTCGTCATGGAGGAGTGGAAGAGGACTCCAGTGGCAA
This sequence comes from Staurois parvus, assembly GCF_062004578.1. NCBI lineage: Eukaryota > Metazoa > Chordata > Amphibia > Anura > Ranidae > Staurois > Staurois parvus. Next base: position 1,458,758 of record NW_028318053.1, read on the forward strand.
CCTGTGAAGCTCTGGTGAACTCCATGCCCAAGAGGGTTAAGGCAGTGCTGGAAAATAATGGAGGCCACACAAAATATTGACACTTTTGTGCCCAATTTGGACATTTGCACTTAGGGGTGTACTCACTTTTGATGCCAGTGGTTTAGACATTAATGGCTGTTTGTTGAGTTATTTTGAGGGGACAGCAAATGTACACTGTTATACAAGCTTTGTAGCAAAGTGTCATTTCTTCAGTGCTGTCATATGAAAAGATATAATAAAATATTTACAAAAATATGGGGGGTGTACTCACCTCTGTGAGATACTGTAATTCATTATTTATTTGTGGCGATGAGTTTGATGGCAGAGTATAAACACTTTTGTACTGCTATATACCAAAGGTCTATATACAGTATATATATATATATATATATATATATATATATATATACACACACACACACACATATATACATACACTGTATGTACTGTATAGGGAACTATCTTGAAGTGTAGAGCTTTAGAGCTTTAAAGTGCTCAGAACACTAACCAACTTGCATCTTAAGCACTTGACCTCTAAAAGGTTTTACCCCCTTCACAACCAGGGCAGTTTTTGCTATTCCACAATGCACTAATTTAACTGGCAATTGCTCGGTCATGCAACACTCTACCCAAATTAAAATTTTTATAATTTTCACACAAATAGAGCTTTGTTTTTGCAGTATTTGATCACCACAGTTTTTTTTATTTTTTATTATATAAACAAAATAACAACATTTTCTACTTTCTGTTATAAAACATCCCATAAAAAAATTCTAATTTCTTTATACATTTAGGTCAAAATGTATTCTGCTAAATGTCTTTGGTGAAAAAATTACCAATAAGTGAATATTAAAGTGTTACTAAACCCAGGACCCTGCATTCACTATATCTGGCCTCCCACGGTACACAAAACATGGAAATGAAATTATTTTAGTAAATATAAACTGGTAAATACCTTTTTCTCATCAGCAGTTAGAGCAGTCTTGTGACTTCAGCAGAGCACTGGTTAAAGCTTGTAGGAGGAGTTTTCTTTCTGATCTAGGAGGATGTAGAACCTTTGACCCTCTGTCTGGACAGTGCTGATTGGCCCTGTGCTGATCACATGCACTCTCCCAAGAAAAAAAAACCTTTATAGCCATACACACTAAACTCATCATGTGTATGTGACTATAGGTTCAGTCTGTCTTATCAGGTGGACATTTCAACAAGAGGAGGGGCAGAGAAAAAAAGGTCAAACAGACATTTTGCACAATGCAGATTATTAACCCCTTAGGTTCCACAGTGAGTATAACAAGCATACTTTACTACATATACAGACTGATTTTACTGTTGTGGGTTTAGTAACACTAAGTTATAGCGTCTACAAACTATGGTGTATATACTGAAATTTCTGCAGCTATGATGCTATACTAGTAATAGCAGTGATTGGTGACTTATAGAGGGACAATGATAGTGTTGCGGGAAATCAGGCACTAGCTGACGCTAGCTGAGAGGTACACTAACTGACTGACACCAATAGTGATCAGTGCTAATACTGTACACGGTCATTGTACTAATGACACTGGATGGGAGGGGTTCAGCATCAAAGGACAATAAAAGGGTTCACTGTGTGCCTAACAAGTGTAATGTGTGATATGTGCTGTTTTACTAAGAGATCTGACTGTTTTTTTCTTCCTGCTTTGCAGGGAAAAGAAACAGCCAGATAGTTGATCTGTGTACAGATTGTACAGAGTGTTGTTTGTAATTGGACACAGCCGATAAGTAGGTCTCAGCTATAAATCATTGGCTGGGACCTGGTGACAAAATCCTACTGTGTCCAACTGCAGTAAGGGTCAGGAGTGAGTCTCACACGCACAGCCCAAACTCAGAAGTAGGCTTACAACGTACAGTTGTGACCAAAATTATTCAACCCCCAATGCTGTAAAGGGGTTTAGGGACTATAGTGTACATTTGGAATTGTATTCAGAATCAAATCCTACAAGGACGTTGTAACTACCCAAATGCAACTAAAATGACATCAATTGTTTATGTAATACAGTAGTAAATGGTTCTTATGTGGTTTCTTCATTGCCACAATTATTCAACCCCTTAAAGACTACCACTCTGAAGAACAGAGGTTCATACAGGTGCTTTCCATCAGGTATTGAAAACACCTGTGGATGTCACCGAGCAGCAATCAAGCATAATAAGCACCAATTAGGCAGCTTTAAAATGACTGTGATACTCAGCTCCTTCTAGACATTTACTGGTGTGGTTACAAACATGGTGAAGGCAAGAGAATGGTCCAGGAAGACAAGAGAAGAGGTGATTTCTCTTCACAGGAAGGGCAATGGCTATAAGAAGATTGCAAAGATGTTAAACATACCAAGAGACACCTTAGGAAGCATCATTCGCAAATTCAAGGCAAAGGGCACTGTTGAAACGCTACCTGGTCGTGGCAGAAAGAAGATGCTGACTTCGACTGCTGTGCGCTACCTGAAGCGTAGAGTGGAGAGAAGTCCCCGTGTGACTGCTGAGGAACTGAGAAAAGATTTGTCAGATGTGGGTACAGAAGTTTCAGCCCAGACAATAAGACGCACACTGCGTAATGAAGGCCTCCGTGCCAGAACTCCCAGGCGTACCCCCTTGCTGTCTCCAAAGAATAAGAAGAGTCGACTGCAGTATGCCAAAAGCCATGTGGACAAACCACAAAAGTTGTGGGATAGTGTTCTGTGGACTGATGAAACAAAATTAGAACTGTTTGGGCCCATGGATCAACGCTATGTTTGGAGGAGGAAGAACAAGGCCTATGATGAAAAGAACACCTTGCCTACTGTGAAGCATGGTGGAGGGTCAATCATGCTTTGGGGCTGTTTTGCTTCTGCAGGTACAGGGAAGCTTCAGCGTGTGCAAGGTACCATGAATTCTCTTCAGTACCAGGAGATATTGGATGGAAACGTGATGCAGTCCGTCACACACCTGAGGCTTGGGAGACGTTGGACCTTTCAACAGGACAATGATCCCAAGCATACCTCCAAGTCCACTAGAGCATGGTTGCAGAGGAAAGGCTGGAACATTTTGGAGTGGCCATCGCAGTCACCAGACTTAAATCCGATTGAGAACCTCTGGTGGGACTTAAAGAAAGCAGTTGCAGTGCGCAAGCCTAAGAATGTGACTGAACTGGAGGCCTTTGCCCATGAAGAATGGGCGAAGATACCCGTAGATCGCTGCAAGACACTTGTGTCAAGCTATGCTTCACGTTTAAAAGCTGTTATAACTGTAAAAGGATGCTGTACTAAGTACTAAGATTGAATGTCACTTGGGGGTTGAATAAAACTGATAATGCTGTGAGCACAGAAAAGACATTTGTGGTTATTTCATTATAACTGTTATGTTATATTTGTCTGACCTACAAGTGCCTCTTTAATGTAAATGTAAGCAAGATGACTGAATGATCAAAAGCAATGTCAAACTGGCCAAAACACTCAATTTCAGTGGGGGTTGAATAATTTTGGTCACAACTGTATATATTTCTCTGCCAGAACACAAATGCTCTGAGAGAGTGAGTCCCTCATCCACTTCGAATGTGTGGATGAAGGAATAGGCACATTTTTTCTTTCAACCTGCTGGTGAACAAAAACATGTATAATGTATGGCCTGCATAGTTCTTGTACAGCAGGTTTCCCAAGCAGGGAATCATTTTCAAGCTTGGGGTATACAAGCCCCAAGCTTGTTCAATCCTCATCTCATTATGCACCCCAGAGATCCACTCACTTTTCCTCTTAGAAGTGGTCTGGTCAAAGTGCTTGTCTCTCAGGCCTGGGAATACATAGTATATCAAAGGTCTAAAATATGTTTGTGGGCATGCAGTTACTTAACTAGTTAATTAAATAAATCTCCTAGGTTTTTAAAAAGGGGTACATTTTCTGTCTGTAAATGAATTGAGAGACTCTGGTATTTATTGAATGATAAACACATACTTAAATAAGCATGAATGTATCTAAAAGAATCTACTCGTTAACATGGGGTGTCAGAATAGGAAGGAATATCTTTCAATGATTGTCATTGTAACATTTCTGACATTTGTGCATGCACAAGGTAAAATATGGAAAATAGAAGATAAGTTTAAGATATCATGAACTAAGGGTTCATATACAATGTGGATCACTTCTCAGGGAGCATTTAACAGGTTGCTAGATGTTATGTCACCTTGTCCCTCACTGTTTTAACCCCTAAAAGCCTGCTTCAGCATACTGCAGCCATGTGCAATGTATACAGTTGCGGCATAGCCCCTATTCACTTGAATAGGTGATGGATATTTGCCAAACGTAACAGAGTAATTCTTGCCACTTGCAATTGCAAGTATAAACTTAGCATTCATGCTGCTTCTTCATCCGGTTGACCATACAGCATAGAAGGAAAAATATATTTATAGTAGTTTGCATTTAATGGATAAGCAGCCTATTTTAAATCTGGAGTATGATTAATGTACATTTACAAAGCTTCACTGTAAACTAGATACCACTGAGTACATTGAGCAACTCACTAATCATTTGATGTAGTTGCTTTGTCTCTGCTTTACAACTCAAACAAAGGAGGGCTTGAGAATACACAAAGCATAGAGTTGACCTCACTTGTTCCTAGCCATAGTCAAACAATGCTACATTCTTATGCTTGCGCAAATCATGATGATGCAACAATCAGTCATATGTATGTTTATTTAAAATATTGATTTCAATCCAAATGAAAACACTTTTCCCATTTTTTTTTTGTTTTCTGTACACTTGTCAAGACATAATGGCATAGTTTGCAACTTACTATATCTTATTTATTTCCTCTCTAGTAACACAGGCAAATTTATTTAATATCGAATTGGCGTAGGTAATTTTGCAATATTTCTGAAATATTATATTACATCCGTTTAACCAGTTTATGACAGAGGTAATTGAAAACCTAGATATCCAAACCAAATGTAGCAGAATTAATATGCATCAGTTTACATGACTATAGTGCTATAAGTTATTTACCTACCTAATATTAAAAAAAAAATGGACATATAAGCTTTTTTGCATGCTCTTTAATAAATATGCTGCAAAAAAGGAAAATTGTTTACTCACCTTTCCATAATTTTCCTTTCCCTGGTGCATCTTCATAGCAGCATACAGATTTCTACCCAAATAGTGAGAGTTACAGATAATGCTGTGAGCTGGGTCTGTCATTGATTTATATTTAACTAGTCCTATCAGATTGTGGGGGTGGAGCCAAAACCCATTATATGCTGCCATGAAGACCATGGCAGTATACAATTTTTCCATTTTCCTGGCGCATCAATCATGGCAGCATACAATGGAACTAAATCACCAGATAGGTTTTGTTTTATCAGTATTGTAAGTATGCGCCTGCACAAGAAATTTTTTAAATTCTATTGTTGTGAGCTGACTTTCTGGTTAAAGTGGAAGGAGGAAGACACCTTAGGGATAAAAGTGGTCTGAGGGTAGGGTCAGGGTAGAATGTTAGGTGAGGCTCTGCCTCTCAACTTCCATGCCATCAAATGATCCAGCCTCACTGGCAGAGGCAGTGGTGACTCAATATTCAACTGTAGGAGAGACGGAAACCAGAGCATCCTCTGCCAAAATGGTATAATTGCAGTCATTGATACTGGAAGTTCCACTGGCAATTTAAGAAGTCTACCCTTCAACTGCTGGGCATGGTGCTCTTGCTAGGTATCTGCCACATTTTGTATTATAATGAGTTGTTGCTAGATCCGCCTGGGGAGATCCCCCCTTCAGAGTTGGGTTCAACTCCTCATTTCCCCCTGCCTATATATATATATATATAATATATATATATATAAATATATATACAGTGAGGAACAGAGGTATTTGAACACCCTGCGATTTTGCAAGTTCTCCCACTTAGAAATCATGGAGGGGTCTGAAATTCACATTGTAGGTGCATTCCCACTCTGAGAGACAGAATTAAAAAAAACAAATTCAGGAAATCACATTGTATGAGATTTAAAGAATTTATTTGTCTTGCACTGCTGAACATAAGTATTTGAACACCTGAGAAAATCAGTGTTAATATTTGGTACAGAAGCCTTTGTTTGCAATTACAGAGGTCAAACGTTTCCTGTAGTTCTCGACCAGGTTTGCACACACTGCAACAGGGATTTAGGCCCACTCCTCCACATAGATTTCCTCTAGATCTGTCAGGTTTCGGGACTGTCGCTGAGCAACACGGAGTTTCAGCTCCCTCCGAAGATATTCTATTGGATTTAGGTCTGGAGACTGGCTAGGCCACTCCAGAACCTTGATATGCTTCTTACGGAGCCACTCCTTGGTTATCCTGGCTGTGTGCTTTGGGTCGTTATCATGTTGGAAGACTCAGCCACGACCCATCTTCAATGCTCTGACTGAGGGAAGGAGGTTGTTGCTCAAAATCTCACAATAAATGGCCCCATTCATCCTCTCCTTAATACAGTGCAGTCGTCCTGTCCCCTTCGCAGAAAAGCACCCCCAAAGCATGATGTTACATCCCCCATGCTTCACAGTAGGGATGGTGTTCTTGGGATGCAACCCATCCTTCTTTTTCCTCCAAAGACGATGAGTGAAGTTTAGACCAAAAAGTTCTACTTTGGTCTCATCTGACCACATGACTTTCTCCCATGCCTCCTCTGGATCATCCAGATGGTCATTGGCAAACTTCAGACGGGTCTGGACATGTGATGACTTGAGCAGGGGAACCTTCCGTGCAATGCATGATTTGAAACCATGACTGTGTAGTGTTCTACCGACAGTGACCTTTGAAACTGTGGTCCCAGCTCTCTTCATGTCATTGACCAGCTCCTCCCTTGTAGTGCTGATTCCTCACCTTTCTTATCATCAGTGATACCCCACGAGGTGAGATCTTGCATGGAGCCCCAGTCCGAGGGAGACTGACAGTCATCTTTAGCCTCTTCCATTTTCTAACAATTGCTCCAACAGTTGATCTATTTTCACCAAGCTGCTTGGCAATTGCCCCGTAGCCCTTTCCAGCCTTGTGGAGTTCCACAATTTTGTCTTGCCCATGGTAGTAGTTGGCATCTGACTGACTGTGGGGTGGACAGGTGTCTTTAAAGAGCTCAGACAGGTGCTACTAAGTTAGATTAATGAGTGGAGTAGAGGTGGACTTCTTAAAGGCACAGTAACAGGTCTTTGAGAGCCAGAATTCTTGCTGTTTCTTAGGTGTTCAAATACTTATGTTCAGAAGGGCAAGACAAATAAATTCTTTTTTTGGGAGAACTTGCAAAATCACAGGGTGTTCAAATACTTCTGTTCCTCACTGTATGTATGTAACTACCATCTTCTTGTTTAGGCACAGTACAACTCTTATTCCTTGCCCTTATGTAAAAGAGTGAATACCAAAAAAGCTCATTTGGCTGTACTTCTCCTGTGGATCACAGGAGTGCAGTTCATTCTGCACTCCTGTGGTGTGTTTTCATCTGACAGTAGGATGACATCACTGAGCCAGTCAAGGCTGGAAAAAGATTCTGACCATATTGTCGGGATCCACCCAGGAGCCTGGATCAGCACCTGGCTTAGCCTGCCAGCAAACCACTGAGAGCCTGAGACAGCTGCTCTCGCCCCTTCCACAGCCCAGCGTTCCAGTCACTCAATGAAGATAAATGGGAGATTTGAGAAGTACTTTCTAAGCTTGAGGAGAGTTTTCCCCACTTCACTCCATGAAATTGCCTCTTTCCCTGCCCTTACATAGAGACAGGGTAGAGCAACAGATTGAAGTGAAAACAGCATTACACTGTGATCCGTGAGCATAGAGAAGGAGCTTGAGATAAGCATCCAGCATGTGTGAGAAGACACCACCATTTGTTGCCCAAAAATGTCTTAATCCATTTTTGACTGGCACCCATGGCCATCAGTGATGATATTAATGCCCGAGCATGCTCAGATCCCAGCACCATTTTGGAAAAGGTCAAGCCCACAGAAAAACTGCCCACAGTGGCCTCATCACTTCCTGTTGTGCAATGTTCAGAGTATACTCGCCATCTTGGAGATGGCAAAAGCCCACAACACAAACAAGTGCAGGAAAAAAAAAAAACACAGAGAAAAGAAAAACAAAGGGTAAATGCTTCCACTTACTCCACAGCTTGTTTAAAGCTTTCATTGACAGGCCTGCACCACCAGAATGGGGCTCCAACCATATGACTAATTTAGGTGTTGTACAGGAAGGATTTCCACCCAGGCGAGGCTGAACCTGGTTGCAGCGGCAAGCGATAAGGGATACCTCAGGACTCCAGTCTTGATCAGGTGAGGAAAGGAACAGATTAAGATTCACCATACATGTGACATCTGACAATACAATCTATGTGATTAAACTTTAGATTTACTAAAACTATGTGATATGAGCACCTACTTTAACCGCTTCCCACCCGGCCACTGCACATAAACGGCCAGGTGGGAGCTTCGTCGTTCTGAGTGGATGTTCAGGAACATCCTTAAGAACATGCGCACAAGCGCGGCCTCTCGGTGTGCCTGTGTCCCTTGGACACAGTGTAACACCGCTCTGCAGAAGGGCCTTCTGATTGGCCCTTCTTATCACATGACGGCTGTGTCAATCACAGCCATCATGTGATGTCAACAAGGCCGCCATTCAGTTGAACAGCTCTGCCTCTCCTCACACAGAGCTTGTGATCCACATCTGTTACAGTGCCAGTGATCCACATATGTCACAGTACCCGTGATCCACATCTGTTATAGTGCCAGTGATCTACATCTGTCACAGTACCCGTGATCCACATCTGTCACCGTACCCGTGATCCACATCTTTGATCCACATCTGTCACAGTAACCATGAGCCACATCTGTCACAGTGCCAGTGATCGACATCTGTCACAGTGCCCGTGATCCACATCTATCACACAGTATCAGTGATCCACATCCATCACGGTGTAATAGTAGTCATCCACATCTCTACCAGTGATCAACATCTATGCCAGTGATCCACATCTGTCACGTGTACCAGTGTAAAATTCACATCTGTGTCAAATCAACATCTGTACCAGTGGTAAACATCTGTACCAGTGAACATCAAAATGTCTAAAAAATTATGCACCAGAGAGGAGGCTTTCCAGATACTGAGTATGACAGATGAGAGTAGGGGGGAGCTCTCTGTCAGACTCAGATTCTGAGTATGAGCCAATTGAAAGCAGTGGATCAGCAACGGATTCTGAGGAGGAGAGAGTCCAAACAAAGAGGTTCAGGAGATCTGAGGAGGAGCAGGCATCCACCAGTAGCGCAGTGGTGAGTACAAGCAGCGCAGCACTCCCAGAAGATAGGCAGGCATCTAAAGGTATGTAGCACTGCCCCTTGGGACAAGCTGGAATATATTATGGGTCCTGCGCTCAATAGATCCAACCCTAAGCAAACCCAATCCCTCTGGCACAACTGGTAATAATAGCAAATACACCACCAAGAAATTTGCAGACACAGAGTTAAATGAAACAAGAACAATTTTATGGAGAATGAAATGCAGTGTAGAGGGGTGGGGTTCCCCTTTCAACTTCAAAACTTACTTTTCTTCTTTGTGCAATGCGGTAAATTTAGTCTGCCACTAGAGGGCTTCACAGCCAAGAGTCTCCGGATGGCAGAGCCGCACTTTAAGCAGAATACAACTGATATCAAACAAATAAACTTACTTATGCTCTATCAATGAAATGTATTACCCACACCGGTGTATGATTTTGCTTCTGAGGGGCGTTAGCCAAAAATCACCTCAGAGTCAGAACAGAATGCAATAAAGAGGTACCTCTAATAAGGCTACTAAGCCAGATTCCCCCACTTCAGTCCTTGTAACGGTGGAGCTCTAGTTGGTGCACGTTTAGTCCTTACAATGAAGTAAATAGCAGCTGAAGGCCTCTTTGGAGTTTCAGCTGGTGTGGGTTACATCAGATTTCACTAGGTTTCTGGGCTGAGAGGATCCAACCTCAGTGTCTAGAAGCAACACAAAGCACCCCAAGACCAGGAGCAGTCGCAGGATGCAATCTCCCAGTATGTGTCAGTCCCCGGGGCAGACAGTCTCAATTACACTGGTGGTGAGGGGCAAAGCAGGCAGGGGGATCTGTGGCTTGCACAGGGCCCCGGATGGGTGAGATCCCAGCAGTGGGGTGCGGATGTCCCAGTCTATATGCAAAGTGTAAATGGTGTGTCTTACTTTCTCCCAGTGGGACAGCTCACCAGACTCCGAACACACAGCAGGGTCCCTCTATCCGCGCTGAGTGCTGTAGTGCCTCCTCCTCTCCTTGGACGGGCTCCACGTGTCCCTGTCTTTCTCCAGCCTCGTGTGTCTCTCCGTTCTCCCCTTCACTTCCTGCTTCCTCCCCTTCCCAGCGTCCTTTGCTGAGAGCCCTTTGCTGTGAAGTGGATGAGTCACGAGCTTGGCAGAATGCCCAGGTTTTACAATAGGGGAGGGAGAGGGAGGACCGACTGCAGACCATGTGATTCCTTCTGAATTCTCTTGTACAAGGAGCCTGCTACAGGTAGTTCCATTGTCCTGGTGCTCCAGGGCCTTGAAAATTTTGATAGGTAGTCAGGAATTGGGATGTGTAATTTAGGCCCCAAGAATACCTGCAGGTCCTACTTGGATGTTGGGCCTCTGTATGTGGCCAGGCTGTGGAAAAGTCTTACACATGTGGTTTTCCCATACTCAGGAGGAGTACCAGAATGTATTTTGGGGTGTCATTTTTGGTATGTACATGATATGTGTTAGAAATGTCTTATAAATGGACAACTTTGTGTAAAAAAAAAATACATTTTCATTTTCTTTCCACATTTTCTGAAAACTTGTGGGAAAAAATGACATGTTCAAAAGACTCATTATTCCTCGTAGAATATACATTGGGGTGTTTTCTTTCCAAAATGGGGTCATTTTGTGGGTAATTCCATTGTTGTGGTGCTCCAGGGGCCTTTAAAATGTGATAGGTAGTCAGGAAATGAGATTTGTAATTTATGCCTCCAGAACACCTGTAGCTGCTACTTGGATGTTGGACCATTGTATGTGGCTAGGCTGTGGAAAAGTCTTACACATGTGGTATCCCCATACTCAGGAGGAATAGCAGAATGTATTTTGGGGTGAAGCTGCAAGTATGCATACGCTGTGTGAGAGGAATATCCTGTTGTGTGAAAAAAAAACTAATTTTATTTACTTTCTTCATTTTCCAAAGAATTGTGGGAAAAAAATTACAGGTTCAAAAACTCACCATGCATCTTACTAAATACCTTGGAATGTCTACTTTCCAAAAAGGGGTCATTTGGGGGGTATTTGTACTGTCCTGGCTTGTTAGTGTCTCAAGAAATGAGATAGGCAGTCAGTACATCAGGTTTGATCAGGTGTGTTCAGTTCTCAATGGTTGGTGCCATAGCTTGTAGACTCTATAACTTCCACACAGACCAAATAGTACACACCGATTGGGATTATTTTTACCAAAGCAATGTAGCAGTATACATTGTGGCCCAAATTTATGAAGAAAAATTACTTATTTGGAAAATTTTATAACAGAAACAAAGAAAAATGTGTTTTTATTTTCAAATTTTTCAGTCTTTTTTTTACTTTACAGCGCAAACAATAAAAAAAACCCAGTGCTAATTAAATACCATGAAAATAAAGCTCTATTTGTGTGAAAAAAAGGACAAAAATTTAATTTGGGTACAGTGTTGCATGAGGAGTAATTAGCATTCAAAGTGTGAGAGCACTGAAAGCTGAAAATTAGTCTGGGCAGGAAGGGGGTAAAAGTGCCCAGTATTGAGGTGGTTAACTACTCAATTTGTATCTGTTCAGTTGGGCCCTTGCAATACAGAATTTTTGGTAGATTTGGAGATTGTATTATCAAATTGAAACGTGTGGTAAAGAAGGTTAGTAGGGAGAGGTGCAAATCAAGGTGAGGAAGTTGGGACACAAACAGGTTAAGTATTTTCCCCCATATAATCATAGGAAAACTAAACCCAAGAAATAAAAATGCAATATGTTGCAGCTTACGGTTCTTAAATGTGGTGGCTGCATTTGTTTTCTTTTTTTTTTTAATCGAAGAACATGTTCAGCAAATACAGAAAATATCTGTTGATCTTGCTGAAAATACAAAGCAGTTGGAGGGAGTAGAGCTATGTATCTTTTAAATAGGGAAAGTAAACAGTACTTGGGAAGATAACTGCTGACATAAAAGGGGAAGAACTTTTTTCAGTGTTCATATTCAAAGTAGATGAAAGTTGTTACTTCAGAATGCCTGGGCTTGTGTCTATTTTTTTTGTTTTTTTCTTCTATTTGGAGAGCAAAAAATGCATTTTTGCAAATTAGGCTCTATAAAGATTTGTCATGCAATCAACACAGAAAACATTGCATATATTTAGTTTTAAATGTGAACCTATTTAGGAATTAAAGTGTATGTAAAACCTACATTTATTTTTCAGTGTGGCTGGCCCCATATTGTACTATACAGTTTTCATAAGTAAATACCTTTTTATGAATCTCTTGAAATATTTCTTATCAGAAGATCCTGCCAGTAACAGCACATCCTGCTGCAGGATAACACAAAATGAATTTCTGTTATTGGCAGGATCTCTGGGAAAGAAACTTCGCAACCGATTGCCAAAAATGGTTAGGCTGGGTTCACACATATTCGGTGCGCTATATCACATGTGATTTGCACTGGAACCGCACCGCATTTCTGTGCAAATCAAATGCGAATTGTGTGTGGTGCGATTGGAGCCATACATTTTGTATGGCTCAAATCGCACCGCATCCACACCAAAAAGGTGCAGAACCCTTTTATTGGTCTGCACTAGAATCAGATTGCATGGGTATTTACACCCATGTGATGCACTTCTGCACATCGTACTACGTTTTGCGGACCGATTTCGGGTATTGTTAATTTACCATACACACCCACAGCAGTTCACATGAATGGGGTGCGATTGTGATGTGGTGCGGAATTTGCACAGAAGATGCTGCGAATTCCGCACCACATCAGTGTGAACCCAGGCTTACTTAAAAATACAGTGAAACATGATGCAAAACATAAATGAAAACATAGATTTAATGTTTACATACACTTTAAATTTACATCTATACTGCAAGACTGTATTTTATGCTTTAGTACTGCAACTATTCTTGTTTTCTCTTTTTCAGTATCTTTCTTTGTTGTAAGCATCGGGGGAACATTAGTTGGAATAATATTTGCATACATTCTGAGCTTGGTTACTCGATTTACCAAACATGTGAGGATAATTGAACCTGGATTTGTTTTTGTCATTTCATATCTGTCTTATCTCACATCAGAGATGCTTTCCCTTTCTGCAATCCTTGCGTAAGTATTTTTAATTCTCCAACTGTGTAAAAATTCAGGCATGTTTAAGCAATAAATTAGCAGTGATCAATTTACTTGATATGCATAAAGCTGTCAGTGACTGCAGGCATGCAACAGGAGATGATCAGAAGCTATGGGCATACTACAGCTGGTTTATTGGAGCAATGTTTTTCAACTTTTTCTCAGTCAAAGCACCTTTTAGAACTGTGCACAATCATGGGGCACACCAGTCTAAGGGCTCGGTCACACAAGGAGGTATGTCCAAGCGGGAGTACTTTTTTTGTACGTTCCCACATGTTGCATTTTTTTTTAATAGGCTGCTCTAAGCTTGTGAAACATGCAAAAAAAAGGTGCTGGCATGGTTTTTAAAATGCGCCCCACCAAAATGCATGGTACTGTGGTACCTTGCATTTTAGTGGGCACAAATGTACATAAGAATTAATTGCACCCCCATGTATCTGCAAAACGCAACTAATTTTTGTGCAGTGCAAGAAAATGCTCAATGTCATACACATTTCTGCAGTGTGAAAAAGCCCTAAAATGTAATTTGTAAGTGGTCTGTAGGATGCAAATCCCCCTGTTAGCATAAATCCCCTCATTCCCTGCATGAGAAGGTTTTGTACAGGACTCTGCAGAGTTAAATTACTGCACCCACCCATGGGACATGAGCAGGCTGAAAGGAGATGGGGGTGGTAATCAAGACCTACAGTCAGATCATAAAAGGGTTACTTTATTAAAGTCTGTGTACAGAGAGGAAGGACGGAGCACACCCCGCAGCTCCGTACAGCTCGCTCCTCCTCTCTGTACGCTTGCCGGCAAAACTGAAAGCTGTGCAACCTGTCAGGTCTGTCCTTAGCAACCATTGATGTAATCAGTTTCCAGGGTGTGGTCACAGGGCGTGCTCTCTACCTCCTCTCTACACAGACTTTAACAAAAAGTAACCCTTTTGTGACTGTAAAGGGCTATGTGTTATCTTGCCATGGCACCCCTGGAGACTGCACATGTGTAACAGGCACGCTGTCACTGAGCTATGCAGGACATCCACAGACTATAATGTAATATTATTAGTCATGCAATTCCTCTTTTTGACCACAAGATGGCAATCTGAAGGTGCTGACCTTTTTTCCTGAACCGTCTTTGAACACAAGGAACACTAGGAAGTGTAGTCCATTGAGCAGCATCCAAACACTGTATTTGTTGAGATTCAACTGCATTTCCCAGAGGCACAGGTAGAGTTACAAGGATGGCATATTTTTATATGCCATATAGAAAGGCCCGCAGGAAGGAGGAGTTGCTGTCAGGCGTGGGTCTTAGGAAGGAGCGGTACCAAACTCCTGTGCTGAAACAGTGCCATTGGCCTTCTGTACTGATTCTGCTCTGCTGCCTTCAGGTTGCCAAGGGAAACACAGTGCCATCAGCCTACTGTACCGGTCCCACTCTGCTGCCTTCAAGTTGCCAGGGGAAACACAGTGCCATCAGCCTACTGTACTGGTCCCACTCTGCTGCCTTCAGGTTGCCAGGGGAAACACAGTGCCATCAGCCTACTGTACTGGTCCCACTCTGCTGCCTTCAGGTTGCCAGGGGAGACACAGTGCCATCAACCTACTGTACTGGTCCCACTCTGCTGCCTTCAGGTTGCCAGGGGAGACACAGTGCCACCAGCCTACTGTACTGGTCCCACTCTGCTGCCTTCAGGTTGCCAGGGGAGACACAGTGCCATCAACCTACTGTACTGGTCCCACTCTGCTGCCTTCAGGTTGCCAGGGGAGACACAGTGCCATCAGCCTACTGTACTGGTCCCACTCTGCTGCCTTCAGGTTGCCAGGGGAGACAAAGCACCATCAGCCTACTGTACCAGTCTCACTCTGATGCTTTCAGCCTGTCACGGAAAGCACAACACCATCAGCCAACAGTTTAGACCTGCTTCCAGGTTCTTCCAAGTGATCCTGCACCATCAGTCTACTGTGATGGTCTTGCCATACTACTGCCGAGCTGCTTCAGAGAGATCTACGCTTGCTATTCATCAGAGGGGCCCCTCCACCACCAGAGTCTGTCAGCCTGACTCCAAGGAGTTATTGAGCATGTCATAAACCCATCATCGTTCTATTGCTGACACAGCATACACCATGAAGAGAGTTAAGTCTTATTCACTCTGCACAAACTCTGAATTTTCACACTTATTTTTGTCCTACCTGGTCAGTTGCCTGTTTCCAATTTTAACTTACATTTGGCCCAATTTGTTAATCTGCACAGTAACATACTAGTGCATAACTTCCATCTCACTGTGTGTAGGGTTGTCAACCTTCATCAAGCACACAAAGGGTCCCACCATAGCCGGCAGAAGACTACCACTGGGGACTATATACACCGTATCCAGTTCAGCTGTCTGCACTGATCTGTTTGCAGTAGAAGCCTAGGTCGCACATTAAGCCTTATACGTTTGCTAATACTAACCACCTGTTACCGCACATTAAGTGGGGAAAGCTACAATTTATGTTGCTAAGGTCAAAAGCTCCATTCATTGTATTTATGTGCACATTGCCAGTGTTTTGCTTGTGTTATTATATACTGTGCTGTGATATCCTGTTTTATCTGCTTTTTGAGAGATAACATATACAGTTATCTAGTTATACAGCCTCGAGTTTACTTTCAGGGTGATCTCAAGGTACAGTGAAGTTGCAAACTCACTTTATCTAAGACGGGGTAACCTGAGTTGTCAGAGTAATAACAGAGGACCCAACTTTCTAGTGGCTCCTGTGGGGGTAGCGCTACACATGCATAGCACTACCCCCACAGGAGCCGCTAGAAAGTCGGGTCCTGTGGAGTTGTTAGAGACAGGGGACATGCTGCAGGAGAGTAAAAAATTGCTAGAAATCAATGCTCTAAATATTAGGAGTAGGGATATGGGGACATAGTCAAACTTATGTAGGCCATTTTCATTAACTGTTTCTTAAATTATGGTTAGTGCAGTGCTGATTAGGATCACTCGTTGTTCCTCATCCTGAAGACACTGATTCAAACAAGCAGCCTCACTTTATTATACTGTTGATCAATACACATTGCAGACAGACTGAACGTAAACAAAGCAAAGCTTTCTCTAGGATGGACCTGTGACAACTGCTCTCAAAGAACAGGGAATGAAAAGACAGAAGTAGCAAGTTATATTTGCAAAGTTGCTTGGTGTCCTTACAAATATTCAGAGCGTTTTTTTGTAAAATTATCCTCCAATGTAAAAATCCCAATAATGCAACACTGTTTTATTCAATGTGACCATGAATTCCATAGTGGTGAATGCCATAATTGGAAGCCATATCTATTTATTTGAGTTGAAAAGGACCAGCAAATCTAGACGACAAGTTTTGTAATTGATTTCTGAAGAACTTATTTTACATAACAAACATGAGATTACATTTAAAATACATCTAAACCCAAGAAAAAAAAAGTATTATATTACAGCTTACTAGTCCTTAGATGTAGTTGCACGAGTTTTCACTTTTTAGGCTTAGAACAAACAATTTTATTGCATACAGAGAACACGTGTTGATCTAGCCGTGTATGAAGTGTCCTTAACTAAAACTTCTTTTTCATCTCAGGATTACATTTTGTGGAATTTTTTGCCAAAAATATGTAAAAGCCAATATTTCTGAACAATCTGCTACTACTGTGAGATACACTATGAAGATGTTGGCAAGTGGAGCTGAAACTATTATCTTCATGTTTCTGGGAATATCTGCTGTTGATCCAAACATTTGGGTGTGGAATACAGCTTTTATACTTTTGACATTGCTTTTTATCTCTGTTTATAGAATCATAGGTAAGTGGAAATTTTACAGCACATGCTTTTTAATTGCTAATGTTTTACATTTTATAGATCAATATTGTCTTTGAAAATGGTGTCTACTTAAATGTCAGCAAAATGTGACATATATAGAGTAGGTATGTTATCTGTGTACTGTTGACTTGGTCAGCCTAGTTGTCAGCCTGTGCAATTGAAATTACACTCTTACTACATTCAGGGCTAGATTACCCATTAAGCAAAATTAATATGTGCACCAAGGGAAGGGGAAAGTCGTTCTTAGGGTGCATCTTGCCTTGGAGACCAATGGAGGGAGACAGTGGGAATAGGCACTAGAGCAGCACTTCCAGGAGTAGAAGCAGACTCTGCGCAGGGCAGAAGAGAAAGAAGGAGCTTCTAAGTGCAGTACATCCACATGTTTATTGGTAAAAACGGTTAAAACCACTTACAAAGGTTGATAAGGCTCAGGGATATAGAAAGTCAGTGAAGGGCTCCTGTCACTGTTTCCTGGAGCTCACTGCACTGTCCAGCAGCATCAGGTTGAGCTCAGGTGCAACTACAAGATGGCTGCTGCTCTTCCTGGGCCGCTGTGAAACAGTATATGCACTCCACGCAGACAGCGTGCATTCCATGGTGGCCCAGGAAGAGCAGCGGCCATCTTGTAGTTGCACCTGAGCTCCCCCTGCTGCTATTGGACGGCACAGTGAGCTCCAGGAAACAGTGACAGGAGCCCTGCATTGACGTTCTATATGCCATGCCTGAGCATTATCATCCTTTTGTAAGTGTTTTTAACCATTTTTACCAATAGACATGTGGATGTACTGCACTTAGAACGCCTTCTTTCCCTTCTGTTCTACCAAGGGAAGGGGGCATCACAGAATTTCCCCCCTAGATATTATGCCTTTAAAAAAAAAGTACAGTAAGGATAAGTCCAGTTTAAAACAAAGTGCACTTTTTGCCCCTTTTCCTCAAGCTAATTGATCTCACCCTCCTCCTACACAGATGTATAATTACAGAGATCTGATTATTTGTGCAGATTTTTATCTGTACAAGAACAAAAACCAGGCAAAATTGCTAACTTTGCATACATTCTGAAGCCCCTATCCATTGTGACTGACACTTCAGTGCATTGGCTTTGCGTGACATTATATGGCAATAGAATTTGACTGGTCATAGAATTCATCAGTGTAGTTACATTTACCACCACCTAGCTTTGAAAGGGAAATGGTGCACCTAGACATACTGTATATCGTCTGTTACTGGTATGCTGTAGTTTGTAACCTCTTCTGTCCTGTAAGAAAGTAGAAATAATATTATCCAATCTAAGCTAAAAAAAAAGTAGGTACAACCAGAACAAAGAAACAGTCCATACAGACTCCTTATTTTTCTTAGTCACAGTCCTGTGACTCTGCTCCTCTTGGTCATTTTGTACAAGAAAATCTGCCTGACTGTAACAAAGACAGAGGGGCAGTATATAGCCTGAGAAGGCAAATTCTCATGTTGAAATAGGATCAGTTTGCCACCCCTTTCCACACCCTCTTAGCCTGTTTTATGTTTGAGGACTTTGCCTAACAGTCAGCATACAGTGACAGAAGGCAGGCAGAGACTCTATTGCTTGTAAAAGTGGGGTTTTGGAACCTGGACCATTCTTTCTTTGGCTTCAAAGTTATTAATGGACCATTCTTGAGTTCCGTGACCAGCCATTTTGAAGAACACCTTGGCCTTGAAAATGTATCGTTCCAAGCTCCAATTGTGATTACATCCCAGCAACTGCTTTCAATAAATGTATTTTATTGGGATTTTATGTGATAGACCAACACAAAGTGGTACATAATTGTGAAGTGAGGAGTCAATCACATCATCAGCTTTGGCTACCGTGGACGCCTCCTGGTTCTTTGTGGGGAATGCCTGAGCATATCTAGTGAAATGATCTCTCACTACTAAGACATTCGCCCGTCTGCTAGAATCTGTTTCCAGGCACAAGAAATCAATATACAATAACTCCTTTGGTCCCTGGCTCTGATGGTGGCCCAAGGAAGCTGCTTGTTTAGGTAGGGTCTTTCTCTTTATGCAGCTTAAACTGGTGCAACAGTACTCTTCCACCTCTGACCTCATCCGTGGCCAGTAGAATCAATCCCTCACCAGCAAGTAGGTCCTCTCGTGCCCTAGGTACCCATGTTCATCAATCTCTGACCTAAACACCATTCTTCTGAACTGGGCGGGCAAGAAGAGTTGCGATAGATCGTCACTTCGATCCACGGGGCCCCTTCAGCATACAACCCCGTTCCTCAGTTCCAGTCTATCCCACTCTCTATGGAAAACCTTGGCATCTGGGGGATCTTCCACCCAAAGTAGGTCAAGTCACTCCTCCATGAGGGCTCTTTGTGTTAATTGACAGAGCGGATCTTGATCCTGAGCCTCCTGCATATCCTTGGTGCAGGAGGTGCAAAGTTGTGGTAACTCCTCACCTTTCAGCTGGGGCACTTTGCAGGAGTATGACAGGATGCAGGACCATCGGGCTCCCACCACCTCAGCATAAGCTACTCCTTTGGCTATATACTCAGCACTATGACTCGTGTGGCCTGCACCTCTTCTGGGCATACTTGCAACCAGTTTGATTCAATGGCACGGCAGCCATGAGGTCTTCTAGATAGAACATCCACATCTTTATTCCCTGCTCTAGGTCTGTATTTTAAGCTGAAATGAAATCCAGACAGAGCAGCCAACCACTGATGTCCAGTGGCGCCTAGCTCAGCTGTAGCTGTAGTGAACTCAGCCCCATAGAGATAATCCTTCAATTTATCCACCATTTCAAAGCATGGAATTCCAACTTGGAAGAGAGGCTCTGGTTTACAAATGTTACTGGCCATAACAACCCAGCATGTTCCTGGTACAGTACTGCCCAAAGCCCCTCTCAGCTGGCATCTACATGGAGTTCATAAGGCTTGGAGGGGACTACGTAGGCCAACACTGGAGCTTGCATTAAACATTGTTTTAGCTTGATAAAAGCCTGCTCACACTGCTGTGTCCATTGGCCCTCATGTGTTCATGAGGTCTTAGTGGCCCTCCTGGTCTCTCCTTCCATATTCTTCAGAAGGTCAGTGAGAGGCAGCGCTGACTTGGCAAATCCCTCCTGAAGGTCAGTGAGAGGCACAGCTGGCTTGGCAAATCCCTCCTGAAACGACTTGTCTTCCTTGAGTCAAATTCAATGCTGAGCACTCTTGGCACACCCAACATCATAGTCGTTCCTGAAAAACACTCACTCGCAGCTTGTCAGCGTATCTCTTGCTCTTTCCTTCCACTCCTCTGACAGAGGAGAGGCTTGAAGGCCAAACCCTCCCATGATGGGGTCGTCTGGTGACTAGGGAATACTGACTGGGGGGGCTACATCCACTTACCCCAACAGAGCCCTGATAATTAGGGGTATGGGATCTGCTATGTTGTTACAGACTTGAGCAACGGCATTACCCCTGTTGCACTGCAGAACCTTGGTAGTGATCAATTCTGGACTGATCTCTACCCCATCTATCCCTCCTTTGTTCTCTGTTTGCAGCACCATAAAGGGCCCTGGCTGGTCCCAGCTCAGTTTGAATCGGGCTTTCAAACAGGTGACTGCTAGAGATGAGCGAAGAAATGAAAAATTCGATTCGGCTGATTCGGCGAATTCCAGTGTGAAATTCGATTCGATGCGAATTTCTCCGCTACGAAGATGACTTATTTAAAGGGTTTCTAGGCTTCAGAGAGCCTTTAAATTAGTGCAGAACACTGTACCTTTAATTTAAATGCCCTTGGAGATGAGGAAGGAGAAGGAGAAGGAGAAGGATGAGAAGAAGGAGAAGGAGAAGGATGAGAAGAAGGAGAAGGAGAAGGATGAGAAGAAGGATGAGAAGAAGGAGAAGGATGAGAAGAAGGAGAAGGAGAAGGATGAGAAGAAGGAGAAGGAGAAGGATGAGAAGAAGGAGAAGGAGAAGGATGAGAAGAAGGAGAAGGATGAGAAGGAGAAGGATGAGAAGGAGAAGGATGAGAAGAAGAAGGCTGAGAATAAGGAGAAGGATGAGAAGAAGGAGAAGGAGAAGGATGAGAAGAAGGAGAAGGATGAGAAGAAGGAGAAGGAGAAGGATGAGAAGAAAGAGAAGGATGAGAAGGAGAAGGATGAGAAGAAGAAGGATGAGAAGAAGAAGGATGAGAAGAAGGAAAAGGATGAGAAGAAGAAGGATGAGAAGAAGGAGAAGGATGAGAAGAAGGAGAATGATGAGAAGAAGGAGAAGGATGATAAGAAGGAGAAGGAAGAGAAGAAGGAGAAGGAGAAGGATGAGAAGAAGGAGAAGGATGAGAAGAAGGAGAAGGATGAGAAGAAGGAGAAGGATGAGAAGAAGGAGAAGGATGAGAAGAAGGAGAAGGAGAAGGATGAGAAGAAGGAGAAGGATGAGAAGAAGAAGGATGAGAAGAAGGATGAGAAGAAGGAGGAGAAGGATGAGAAGAAGAAGGATGAGAAGAAGGAGAAGGATGAGAAGAAGGAGAAGGAAGAGAAGAAGGAGAAGGAGAAGGATGAGAAGAAGGAGAAGGAGAAGGATGAGAAGAAGGAGAAGGATGAGAAGAAGGAGAAGGATGAGAAGGAGAAGGAGAAGGATGAGAAGGAGAAGGATGAGAAGAAGGAGAAGGAGAAGGATGAGAAGAAGGAGAAGGAGAAGGATGAGAAGAAGGAGAATGATGAGAAGAAGGAGAAGAAGGAGAAGGATGAGAAGAAGGAGAAGGATGAGAAGAAGGAGAAGGATGAGAAGAAGGAGAAGGATGAGAAGAAGGAGAAGGAGAAGGATGAGAAGAAAAAGGATGAGGAGAAGGAGAAGGATGAGAAGAAGGAGAAGGATGAGAAGGAGAAGGAGAAGGATGAGAAGAAGGAGAAGGATGAGAAGGAGAAGGAGAAGGATGAGAAGAAGGAGAAGGATGAGAAGGAGAAGGATGAGAAGAAGGATGAGAAGAAGGAGAAGGAGAAGGATGAGAAGAAGGAGAAGGATGAGAAGAAGGATGAGCAGAAGGAGAAGGATGAGAAGAAGGAGAAGGATGAGAAGAAGGAGAAGGATGAGAAGAAGGATGAGAAGAAGGATGAGAAGAAGGAGAAGGATGAGAAGAAGGACAGTTCTGTGACAGTTTCTGTCTATTTCTGACAGTTCTGGGACATTCACTCCATACAGCGGTTTCAACCGCTGTATGGAGGGAATGTTATAGAACTGTCAGAAATAGACTATTAATGACAGTTCTGGGACTGTCCTTCCATGCAGCGGTTGAAACATTGTATGTATTTGTTTCCATAAATGGATCCATTTATGGAAACAAATACATACAATGTTTCAACCGCTGCATGGAAGGACAGTCCCAGAACTGTCATTAATAGTCTATTTCTGACAGTTCCATGACATTCCCTCCATACAGCGGTTAAAACAGCTGTATGCAGTGAATGTCCCAGAACTGTCATAAATAGTCTATTTCTGATAGATCTGGGACATTCACTCCATACAGCTGTTTTAACCGCTGTATGGAGGGAATGTCATGGAACTGTCAGAAATAGACTATTAATGACAGTTCTGGGACTGTCCTTCCATGCAGCGGTTGAAACATTGTATGTATTTGTTTCCATAAATGGATCCATTTATGGAAACAAATACATACAATGTTTCAACCGCTGCATTGAAGGACAGTCCCAGAACTGTCATTAATAGTCTATTTCTGACAGTTCCATGACATTCCCTCCATACAGCGGTTAAAACAGCTGTATGCAGTGAATGTCCCAGAACTGTCATAAATAGTCTATTTCTGATAGATCTGGGACATTCACTCCATACAGCTGTTTTAACCGCTGTATGGAGGGAATGTCATGGAACTGTCAGAAATAGACTATTAATGACAGTTGTGGGACTGTCCTTCCATACAGCGGTTGAAACATTGTATGTATTTGTTTCCATAAATGGATCCATTTATGGAAACAAATACATACAATGTTTCAACCGCTGCATGGAAGGACAGTCCCAGAACTGTCATTAATAGTCTATTTCTGACAGTTCCATGACATTCCCTCCATACAGCGGTTAAAACAGCTGTATGCAGTGAATGTCCCAGAACTGTCATAAATAGTCTATTTCTGATAGATCTGGGACATTCACTCCATACAGCTGTTTTAACCGCTGTATGGAGGGAATGTCATGGAACTGTCAGAAATAGACTATTAATGACAGTTCTGGGACTGTCCTTCCATGCAGCGGTTGAAACATTGTATGTATTTGTTTCCATAAATGGATCCATTTATGGAAACAAATACATACAATGTTTCAACCGCTGCATTGAAGGACAGTCCCAGAACTGTCATTAATAGTCTATTTCTGACAGTTCCATGACATTCCCTCCATACAGCGGTTAAAACAGCTGTATGCAGTGAATGTCCCAGAACTGTCATAAATAGTCTATTTCTGATAGATCTGGGACATTCACTCCATACAGCTGTTTTAACCGCTGTATGGAGGGAATGTCATGGAACTGTCAGAAATAGACTATTAATGACAGTTCTGGGACTGTCCTTCCATGCAGCGGTTGAAACATTGTATGTATTTGTTTCCATAAATGGATCCATTTATGGAAACAAATACATACAATGTTTCAACCGCTGCATTGAAGGACAGTCCCAGAACTGTCATTAATAGTCTATTTCTGACAGTTCCATGACATTCCCTCCATACAGCGGTTAAAACAGCTGTATGCAGTGAATGTCCCAGAACTGTCATAAATAGTCTATTTCTGATAGATCTGGGACATTCACTCCATACAGCTGTTTTAACCGCTGTATGGAGGGAATGTCATGGAACTGTCAGAAATAGACTATTAATGACAGTTCTGGGACTGTCCTTCCATGCAGCGGTTGAAACATTGTATGTATTTGTTTCCATAAATGGATCCATTTATGGAAACAAATACATACAATGTTTCAACCGCTGCATTGAAGGACAGTCCCAGAACTGTCATTAATAGTCTATTTCTGACAGTTCCATGACATTCCCTCCATACAGCGGTTAAAACAGCTGTATGCAGTGAATGTCCCAGAACTGTCATAAATAGTCTATTTCTGATAGATCTGGGACATTCACTCCATACAGCTGTTTTAACCGCTGTATGGAGGGAATGTCATGGAACTGTCAGAAATAGACTATTAATGACAGTTGTGGGACTGTCCTTCCATACAGCGGTTGAAACATTGTATGTATTTGTTTCCATAAATGGATCCATTTATGGAAACAAATACATACAATGTTTCAACCGCTGCATGGAAGGACAGTCCCAGAACTGTCATTAATAGTCTATTTCTGACAGTTCCATGACATTCCCTCCATACAGCGGTTAAAACAGCTGTATGCAGTGAATGTCCCAGAACTGTCATAAATAGTCTATTTCTGATAGATCTGGGACATTCACTCCATACAGCTGTTTTAACCGCTGTATGGAGGGAATGTCATGGAACTGTCAGAAATAGACTATTAATGACAGTTCTGGGACTGTCCTTCCATGCAGCGGTTGAAACATTGTATGTATTTGTTTCCATAAATGGATCCATTTATGGAAACAAATACATACAATGTTTCAACCGCTGCATTGAAGGACAGTCCCAGAACTGTCATTAATAGTCTATTTCTGACAGTTCCATGACATTCCCTCCATACAGCGGTTAAAACAGCTGTATGCAGTGAATGTCCCAGAACTGTCATAAATAGTCTATTTCTGATAGATCTGGGACATTCACTCCATACAGCTGTTTTAACCGCTGTATGGAGGGAATGTCATGGAACTGTCAGAAATAGACTATTAATGACAGTTGTGGGACTGTCCTTCCATACAGCGGTTGAAACATTGTATGTATTTGTTTCCATAAATGGATCCATTTATGGAAACAAATACATACAATGTTTCAACCGCTGCATGGAAGGACAGTCCCAGAACTGTCATTAATAGTCTATTTCTGACAGTTCCATGACATTCCCTCCATACAGCGGTTAAAACAGCTGTATGCAGTGAATGTCCCAGAACTGTCATAAATAGTCTATTTCTGATAGATCTGGGACATTCACTCCATACAGCTGTTTTAACCGCTGTATGGAGGGAATGTCATGGAACTGTCAGAAATAGACTATTAATGACAGTTCTGGGACTGTCCTTCCATGCAGCGGTTGAAACATTGTATGTATTTGTTTCCATAAATGGATCCATTTATGGAAACAAATACATACAATGTTTCAACCGCTGCATTGAAGGACAGTCCCAGAACTGTCATTAATAGTCTATTTCTGACAGTTCCATGACATTCCCTCCATACAGCGGTTAAAACAGCTGTATGCAGTGAATGTCCCAGAACTGTCATAAATAGTCTATTTCTGATAGATCTGGGACATTCACTCCATACAGCTGTTTTAACCGCTGTATGGAGGGAATGTCATGGAACTGTCAGAAATAGACTATTAATGACAGTTGTGGGACTGTCCTTCCATACAGCGGTTGAAACATTGTATGTATTTGTTTCCATAAATGGATCCATTTATGGAAACAAATACATACAATGTTTCAACCGCTGCATGGAAGGACAGTCCCAGAACTGTCATTAATAGTCTATTTCTGACAGTTCCATGACATTCCCTCCATACAGCGGTTAAAACAGCTGTATGCAGTGAATGTCCCAGAACTGTCATAAATAGTCTATTTCTGATAGATCTGGGACATTCACTCCATACAGCTGTTTTAACCGCTGTATGGAGGGAATGTCATGGAACTGTCAGAAATAGACTATTAATGACAGTTCTGGGACTGTCCTTCCATGCAGCGGTTGAAACATTGTATGTATTTGTTTCCATAAATGGATCCATTTATGGAAACAAATACATACAATGTTTCAACCGCTGCATTGAAGGACAGTCCCAGAACTGTCATTAATAGTCTATTTCTGACAGTTCCATGACATTCCCTCCATACAGCGGTTAAAACAGCTGTATGCAGTGAATGTCCCAGAACTGTCATAAATAGTCTATTTCTGATAGATCTGGGACATTCACTCCATACAGCTGTTTTAACCGCTGTATGGAGGGAATGTCATGGAACTGTCAGAAATAGACTATTAATGACAGTTGTGGGACTGTCCTTCCATACAGCGGTTGAAACATTGTATGTATTTGTTTCCATAAATGGATCCATTTATGGAAACAAATACATACAATGTTTCAACCGCTGCATGGAAGGACAGTCCCAGAACTGTCATTAATAGTCTATTTCTGACAGTTCCATGACATTCCCTCCATACAGCGGTTAAAACAGCTGTATGCAGTGAATGTCCCAGAACTGTCATAAATAGTCTATTTCTGATAGATCTGGGACATTCACTCCATACAGCTGTTTTAACCGCTGTATGGAGGGAATGTCATGGAACTGTCAGAAATAGACTATTAATGACAGTTCTGGGACTGTCCTTCCATGCAGCGGTTGAAACATTGTATGTATTTGTTTCCATAAATGGATCCATTTATGGAAACAAATACATACAATGTTTCAACCGCTGCATTGAAGGACAGTCCCAGAACTGTCATTAATAGTCTATTTCTGACAGTTCCATGACATTCCCTCCATACAGCGGTTAAAACAGCTGTATGCAGTGAATGTCCCAGAACTGTCATAAATAGTCTATTTCTGATAGATCTGGGACATTCACTCCATACAGCTGTTTTAACCGCTGTATGGAGGGAATGTCATGGAACTGTCAGAAATAGACTATTAATGACAGTTGTGGGACTGTCCTTCCATACAGCGGTTGAAACATTGTATGTATTTGTTTCCATAAATGGATCCATTTATGGAAACAAATACATACAATGTTTCAACCGCTGCATTGAAGGACAGTCCCAGAACTGTCATTAATAGTCTATTTCTGACAGTTCCATGACATTCCCTCCATACAGCGGTTAAAACAGCTGTATGCAGTGAATGTCCCAGAACTGTCATAAATAGTCTATTTCTGATAGATCTGGGACATTCACTCCATACAGCTGTTTTAACCGCTGTATGGAGGGAATGTCATGGAACTGTCAGAAATAGACTATTAATGACAGTTCTGGGACTGTCCTTCCATGCAGCGGTTGAAACATTGTATGTATTTGTTTCCATAAATGGATCCATTTATGGAAACAAATACATACAATGTTTCAACCGCTGCATTGAAGGACAGTCCCAGAACTGTCATTAATAGTCTATTTCTGACAGTTCCATGACATTCCCTCCATACAGCGGTTAAAACAGCTGTATGCAGTGAATGTCCCAGAACTGTCATAAATAGTCTATTTCTGATAGATCTGGGACATTCACTCCATACAGCTGTTTTAACCGCTGTATGGAGGGAATGTCATGGAACTGTCAGAAATAGACTATTAATGACAGTTCTGGGACTGTCCTTCCATACAGCGGTTGAAACATTGTATGTATTTGTTTCCATAAATGGATCCATTTATGGAAACAAATACATACAATGTTTCAACCGCTGCATGGAAGGACAGTCCCAGAACTGTCATTAATAGTCTATTTCTGACAGTTCCATGACATTCCCTCCATACAGCGGTTAAAACAGCTGTATGCAGTGAATGTCCCAGAACTGTCATAAATAGTCTATTTCTGATAGATCTGGGACATTCACTCCATACAGCTGTTTTAACCGCTGTATGGAGGGAATGTCATGGAACTGTCAGAAATAGACTATTAATGACAGTTCTGGGACTGTCCTTCCATGCAGCGGTTGAAACATTGTATGTATTTGTTTCCATAAATGGATCCATTTATGGAAACAAATACATACAATGTTTCAACCGCTGCATTGAAGGACAGTCCCAGAACTGTCATTAATAGTCTATTTCTGACAGTTCCATGACATTCCCTCCATACAGCGGTTAAAACAGCTGTATGCAGTGAATGTCCCAGAACTGTCATAAATAGTCTATTTCTGATAGATCTGGGACATTCACTCCATACAGCTGTTTTAACCGCTGTATGGAGGGAATGTCATGGAACTGTCAGAAATAGACTATTAATGACAGTTGTGGGACTGTCCTTCCATACAGCGGTTGAAACATTGTATGTATTTGTTTCCATAAATGGATCCATTTATGGAAACAAATACATACAATGTTTCAACCGCTGCATGGAAGGACAGTCCCAGAACTGTCATTAATAGTCTATTTCTGACAGTTCCATGACATTCCCTCCATACAGCGGTTAAAACAGCTGTATGCAGTGAATGTCCCAGAACTGTCATAAATAGTCTATTTCTGATAGATCTGGGACATTCACTCCATACAGCTGTTTTAACCGCTGTATGGAGGGAATGTCATGGAACTGTCAGAAATAGACTATTAATGACAGTTCTGGGACTGTCCTTCCATGCAGCGGTTGAAACATTGTATGTATTTGTTTCCATAAATGGATCCATTTATGGAAACAAATACATACAATGTTTCAACCGCTGCATTGAAGGACAGTCCCAGAACTGTCATTAATAGTCTATTTCTGACAGTTCCATGACATTCCCTCCATACAGCGGTTAAAACAGCTGTATGCAGTGAATGTCCCAGAACTGTCATAAATAGTCTATTTCTGATAGATCTGGGACATTCACTCCATACAGCTGTTTTAACCGCTGTATGGAGGGAATGTCATGGAACTGTCAGAAATAGACTATTAATGACAGTTGTGGGACTGTCCTTCCATACAGCGGTTGAAACATTGTATGTATTTGTTTCCATAAATGGATCCATTTATGGAAACAAATACATACAATGTTTCAACCGCTGCATGGAAGGACAGTCCCAGAACTGTCATTAATAGTCTATTTCTGACAGTTCCATGACATTCCCTCCATACAGCGGTTAAAACAGCTGTATGCAGTGAATGTCCCAGAACTGTCATAAATAGTCTATTTCTGATAGATCTGGGACATTCACTCCATACAGCTGTTTTAACCGCTGTATGGAGGGAATGTCATGGAACTGTCAGAAATAGACTATTAATGACAGTTCTGGGACTGTCCTTCCATGCAGCGGTTGAAACATTGTATGTATTTGTTTCCATAAATGGATCCATTTATGGAAACAAATACATACAATGTTTCAACCGCTGCATTGAAGGACAGTCCCAGAACTGTCATTAATAGTCTATTTCTGACAGTTCCATGACATTCCCTCCATACAGCGGTTAAAACAGCTGTATGCAGTGAATGTCCCAGAACTGTCATAAATAGTCTATTTCTGATAGATCTGGGACATTCACTCCATACAGCTGTTTTAACCGCTGTATGGAGGGAATGTCATGGAACTGTCAGAAATAGACTATTAATGACAGTTGTGGGACTGTCCTTCCATACAGCGGTTGAAACATTGTATGTATTTGTTTCCATAAATGGATCCATTTATGGAAACAAATACATACAATGTTTCAACCGCTGCATGGAAGGACAGTCCCAGAACTGTCATTAATAGTCTATTTCTGACAGTTCCATGACATTCCCTCCATACAGCGGTTAAAACAGCTGTATGCAGTGAATGTCCCAGAACTGTCATAAATAGTCTATTTCTGATAGATCTGGGACATTCACTCCATACAGCTGTTTTAACCGCTGTATGGAGGGAATGTCATGGAACTGTCAGAAATAGACTATTAATGACAGTTCTGGGACTGTCCTTCCATGCAGCGGTTGAAACATTGTATGTATTTGTTTCCATAAATGGATCCATTTATGGAAACAAATACATACAATGTTTCAACCGCTGCATTGAAGGACAGTCCCAGAACTGTCATTAATAGTCTATTTCTGACAGTTCCATGACATTCCCTCCATACAGCGGTTAAAACAGCTGTATGCAGTGAATGTCCCAGAACTGTCATAAATAGTCTATTTCTGATAGATCTGGGACATTCACTCCATACAGCTGTTTTAACCGCTGTATGGAGGGAATGTCATGGAACTGTCAGAAATAGACTATTAATGACAGTTGTGGGACTGTCCTTCCATACAGCGGTTGAAACATTGTATGTATTTGTTTCCATAAATGGATCCATTTATGGAAACAAATACATACAATGTTTCAACCGCTGCATTGAAGGACAGTCCCAGAACTGTCATTAATAGTCTATTTCTGACAGTTCCATGACATTCCCTCCATACAGCGGTTAAAACAGCTGTATGCAGTGAATGTCCCAGAACTGTCATAAATAGTCTATTTCTGATAGATCTGGGACATTCACTCCATACAGCTGTTTTAACCGCTGTATGGAGGGAATGTCATGGAACTGTCAGAAATAGACTATTAATGACAGTTGTGGGACTGTCCTTCCATACAGCGGTTGAAACATTGTATGTATTTGTTTCCATAAATGGATCCATTTATGGAAACAAATACATACAATGTTTCAACCGCTGCATGGAAGGACAGTCCCAGAACTGTCATTAATAGTCTATTTCTGACAGTTCCATGACATTCCCTCCATACAGCGGTTAAAACAGCTGTATGCAGTGAATGTCCCAGAACTGTCATAAATAGTCTATTTCTGATAGATCTGGGACATTCACTCCATACAGCTGTTTTAACCGCTGTATGGAGGGAATGTCATGGAACTGTCAGAAATAGACTATTAATGACAGTTCTGGGACTGTCCTTCCATGCAGCGGTTGAAACATTGTATGTATTTGTTTCCATAAATGGATCCATTTATGGAAACAAATACATACAATGTTTCAACCGCTGCATTGAAGGACAGTCCCAGAACTGTCATTAATAGTCTATTTCTGACAGTTCCATGACATTCCCTCCATACAGCGGTTAAAACAGCTGTATGCAGTGAATGTCCCAGAACTGTCATAAATAGTCTATTTCTGATAGATCTGGGACATTCACTCCATACAGCTGTTTTAACCGCTGTATGGAGGGAATGTCATGGAACTGTCAGAAATAGACTATTAATGACAGTTGTGGGACTGTCCTTCCATACAGCGGTTGAAACATTGTATGTATTTGTTTCCATAAATGGATCCATTTATGGAAACAAATACATACAATGTTTCAACCGCTGCATGGAAGGACAGTCCCAGAACTGTCATTAATAGTCTATTTCTGACAGTTCCATGACATTCCCTCCATACAGCGGTTAAAACAGCTGTATGCAGTGAATGTCCCAGAACTGTCATAAATAGTCTATTTCTGATAGATCTGGGACATTCACTCCATACAGCTGTTTTAACCGCTGTATGGAGGGAATGTCATGGAACTGTCAGAAATAGACTATTAATGACAGTTCTGGGACTGTCCTTCCATACAGCGGTTGAAACATTGTATGTATTTGTTTCCATAAATGGATCCATTTATGGAAACAAATACATACAATGTTTCAACCGCTGCATTGAAGGACAGTCCCAGAACTGTCATTAATAGTCTATTTCTGACAGTTCCATGACATTCCCTCCATACAGCGGTTAAAACAGCTGTATGCAGTGAATGTCCCAGAACTGTCATAAATAGTCTATTTCTGACAGTTCTGGGACATTCACTCCATACAGCGGTTTCCGGCAAAAAGTGTATGTGCAGAGTTCCTCTATTCTGCAGATACACTTAGAGGAGCTCTGCAGATACACTTAGAGGAGCTCTGCACATACACTTTTTTCCGGTTTGGAATTATTCTTATTTTCATCCTACTTCTTCTTCTTCTTCTTCATCCTCATCCTCATCCTCTTCTTCTTCTGAGGATGAGGATGAAGAAGAAGAAGAAGAAGAAGAAGAAGTAGGATGAAAATAAGATTAATTCCAAGCCGGCAAAAAGTGTATGTGCAGAGCTCCTCTAAGTGTATCTGCAGAGCTCCTCTAAGTGTATCTGCAGAATAGAGGAACTCTGCACATACACTTTTTGCCGGCTTGGAATTATTCTTCTTTTCATCCTACTTCTTCTTCTTCTTCTTCTTCATCCTCATCCTCAGAAGAAGAGGATGAGGATGAGGATGAGGATGAGGAAGAAGAAGAAGAATGAAAAGAAGAATAATTCCAAGCCGGCAAAAAGTGTATGTGCAGAGTTCCTCTATTTCTGACAGTTCTCTCACAACTTCTTCACATGTACAGTGGTTGAAACATCTGTATCCTAAATGTAAACTAATAGATACAATGTTTCAACCGCTAAACATGTGTTCCTTCTGTCAGAGAACTGTCAGAAATAGCGGAGCTCACTGCAGGGACACTTTTGCCGGCTGATCGGGAAATGTTCGATTCGCGCACCCGAAGTAGGCAAAATTTCGGTTTCGACACGAATCGAATATTTCCTGAAATTCGACTCGAATTCCGGTTCGCCTAGTTCGATTCGCTCATCTCTAGTGACTGCCTCTGGCTGGAGCACTTCTTCTTCAGGCCCATTCTTCCAAACCTTCCCCACTTCCTCTTCTTGAGCCCCTGTATCAACTCTTTGATAAACTTGGCGTAGTTGTTGGTCGATGCTTTCTATGGGTGCAGTGTTCTGCTCGGCCAGTGAAGTAAGGAGCCTGCGCACTAGGTTGGTATTGGTCCCAATTAGTAGGGAGCACTGCTTTATCCCCCAAGGCCTGGGACAGACTATTGCCAGAGTATCAAAAGTCTTGGTTCTCCCTGTTAAGGTTGGGTTGAAAACCAGGATTTCTGGACATTTCTGGGTACCGATTCCCCAAACCTCTTGCTCTTCTAGCTTCCTTAGGGGTATGTACTTGTCGTAGAAATTTTTATACATTAGGGTCACTTGGGCTCCAGTATCCAGCAAAGCTTTAGTGTAAACTCCCTCCACTTGAATGGAGACCACTGAGGCTTAACGCTTCTGATCTGAGCTTTCTTAGGTTGAGTTGTTCGCTCTTAGGAGTTGGCTTTCCCAGCTTTCTGGAGTAGTGTGTATCAATTCCCTGTGTTTTAGTCCCAGTCAACAGAGTTGTGAGCTGAATTGGCTCTAGGGGACAACGAACAGCGGTTGTCTGCATGGTCTCTAATGTCTGTGTTCCCTGAGAATTTTCTCCGGGCCCTCAGTTGGCTCCTTCACTGAGGCCCCCGGAAGTTTTCCGCCATCTTTGGGAAGAACAATTTCTTTACTGCTTGTACTACTTCAACCGTGAGGTCTGTCATTGACTCAGTTTGTGGGTATTGGGCCCAAAAGTGTCCTGGTTCTCCACATTGGAAACATTGCCTGGGGTACCCATGGCCTGATTCCCCCTGACTGGCTGCCATTGCCTACATCATTTGTTCCATTTCTGACATGGCCTTCTACATAGGAACATGCGCCTACATTACTTGATCTACTTGCTTTTGAACCTCGCTGTTCTGTTAGTAGATCCTGCTCAGATGCTCACACACTGTAGTTAGTAGGAGACATTTTATTAGGTGCTCCTAGCTGCCATTAAACATGTGTCTGCATTAGAACTACAACCAAAGAGAGGCAATAACACAGTTGTACCAGTATCTAAGTAGCGAGACCCCTAGAGGCCATACACAGCATATAAATATTGCTACATCCTTTCTCTTTTAAATAAAAGAACAATGAAATATAACAAACACAAAATGGTGAAGTAGAACATAGCTATAAGTTAAGTATAATCCTTGAGGTGAGCCGGCTTTCTGATTGTTCTGCCAGCTCGCGTAACATATGAGGTTTCTTCACAGAAATCTTGGTGTTCTTCTGATTCTGGCAGTCTATTTTCTGGGACTGTCTCTCTCTGCCTAGAGACCTCCCTATGCTCCTCAGCAGTCCCTGTTTCTTTGTTGCTGGTATTCATAGTCTCATCGCTTTGAGTGTCCATATACTGTTCCCAGGGCCCTGTATCATCTCCTGCTTGTGTTTTTCTCAGATGTCTCCGATTTCTCCTCCATCTTCTTCTTTCCTCTGTTATAATTTCATAGGACCGTGGTCCCAATTTCTGTATCACCTTCGCTTTTTGCCAGTGTTTGTCATATTTGCCTATTGGCTGAATCCATACATTTTCATTGCTCTGGAGAACAGGCAGATCTTTTGCAGATTTATTATAATAGAAAGCTTGCCTATCTTGATTCTTCGTTAGTTTGGCTTTAACATTGCCCACAAGCTTTGGCTTTAGTAGTTGACCTGCAGTTGGTAAGAGAGTCCTTGTACGTCTACTCATAAGCCGCTGTGCTGGACTGGTGTCTAGGCCTTGTGTGGGTGTGTTTCTGTGGTCCAGTATAGACAGGTATATCTCTGTACCTGCCTGTTTTGCCTTTTGCATGAGTCTTGTGGCTGTTTTCACTGCTGACTCCGCTTTACCATTACTCTGTGGATATCCAGGAGATGATGTCTGGTGCTCAAATTCCCACCTCTCCCTGAATTTTTTGAATTCTTCCGATGTAAATTGAGCAGCGTTGTCAGAGAACACAATATCCGGAATGCCATATCTGGCAAAATGGGCCTTGAGTTTTTTAATTACTATTGTGGCCCTTGTGTCCTGTAAGTAGTCTATCTCCCAGAAGTTGGAAAAATAGTCCACAGTTACCAGATATTCCTTGTCGTTCCACATGAACAGATCTGTTCCTACTTTTGACCATGGTCTGTTTGGAATTGTATGTGGTTGCAATGTCTCTTTCGGTTGCTTATCATTGCACGATGCACATATTTCACACTGTGCTATAAAGTTTTTTATGTGGTCATTCATTCCAGGCCAATAAACATATTCTCGTGCAAGATGTAGACATCTTTCTACACCTAAGTGAGTCGAGTGCAATCTTTCTATAATGTCTCTTCTAAGGGATTTTGGTATAACAGCCCTTTCTCCTTTAAAGATGATTCCATGCTGCACAGAGAGTTCTTCTCTTATGTGAAAAAATGGAGAAACCTCCATTGGAGCATGCTGCTTGTGTTTTGGCCATCCCTTCAAGATGACAGTCTTTAGGATCTGTAGAGTTATATCTTCCGCTGTGCAGGTCTGTATTTGTTTCAGTCTGTCTTTTGAGACAGACAGATATTCACACATATTGATGCTTTCAATGTCTTTTTCTTCTTCATTTGTGATGGGTAAGTAAGCTCTGCTTAGGGCATCTGCAATCAGTAAATCCTTCCCTGGACAGTAACAAATGTTAAAATCATATTTCTGAAGCCTTAACAGCATACGCTGCAGTCTTTTTTGGGGCATTCAGTAGTGGCTTCTTTGTAATACTTTCTAAAGGCTTGTGATCTGAATGCACCACCACTTGTCGACCGTAGGTGTACTGGTGAAATTTCTCTAACCCAAATACTACCGCTAGTAGTTCCTTCTCGATTTGAGCATATCCTTGCTCTGTTAGAGTTAACGCTCTGCTTGCATATGTGATTGGCTGTTTATCCTGCTTAGTGTGGCTCCAAGGCCGGTTTCTGAGGCATCACATTGTACTACCACTGCTTGATCTGGATCAAAATATTTTAGCGTTGCTGCGTCTGCAATAGCATTTTTTACTGACTGAAAAGCAGTTTCATGGCTTTCTGTCCATTCACAGAGTACGTCTTTGTGAGTTAGCTGTCTCAGTGGCTCACACATGTCTGATAAATGCTTGCAAAATTTGGAAAGATAATTCACCATGCCCAGGAATCGTTGTACTCCACGTATATCTGTAGGTGTCGGCATGTCCTGTATTGCCCTCACCTTCTCTGGATCGACTTTAACACCATTTGAGGTAAGAAGATGTCCAATATATGGTACTTCTGTCATTTTTAGTTTGAATTTTGCCAGGTTCAGTTTGATTTGTTTTTTTCTACATCTGTCTAAGAATTGTATCATCTTTTTATCGTGATCCTTTGTTGCGGATTCTAGATCATCACCTTCCCCAACTATTAGTATATCGTCTGCTATTATTTTTACTCCAGACAGTCCTTCCAAAGCTTGCATCAATTTTTGTTGGAACACTTCTGGAGCCGGGCTTAATCCCATTGGCATTCTCAGCCACTTATAGCGTCCAAATGGGGAAGAAAATGCTATTAATAAACTTGATTCTTTATCCAGTTCCACGTGCCAGAACCCATTTTTCACATCACATACCGAAAATATTTTAGCCTTTGATAGATCTGGTAGAATATCTTCTATTGTTGGCATTGGATAGTGATTTCTTTTAAGGGCCTTGTTCAGTGGCTTAGGATCAATGCATATTCTTAACTTGCCTGATGGTTTTTTCACTACCACCAAACTGCTTATCCAGTCTGTGCTTTCCTGTACTGGTGCTATCATACCTCTGCTGTGCAAATCCTGCAGTTCCTCTTTAAGCGGTTGCATTAAGGCTACAGGTACTCTTCTTGTAGGCAGTCTGGTAGGCTGTATTGTATGATCAATTTCTAGTTTGTATTTACCTTCCAGGCACCCATCACCTTCAAATAAATCAGCATACTCTGTTTTTATGTGGTGAAAATCCAAAATGTATTCTGCCTTTTGTTTAGGATTTTGAGTATTCTCAGAAACTTCCAGAGCCATGATGTTATGGGACTGCACCTTTATTAAGTCCATAGCCTGAACTGCTTTAACTCCCAGCAAAGGAATGTGATCGTCTTCCTGCAACACAGTAAACTCCACTCTGTAGCTCTTTCTGTTACGTGGATTTCTTAATTTTAGCTTGCATGTTCCCATGGGTTTCAGAACACTTTTGTTGTACATGACCAGTACCTTATCAGTGGGCTCAATGGGAACCTGTTTGTTAAGCAGAGTAAATGGAATGACATTGCAGCTTGCTCCACAATCCAGCTGAAATCTTATGGGCTGTTCATTCACCATAAATATGGCAAAGAGCTGCTTTGCATCATTGGCTACTGGCTGTTTGACTACATTGACGTTCTCTGTTGCAGACTGCAGCTGCAGCCATGTGATGCCCTCTGTGCTGTCCTCGTCTGTGTCCTGGGTCACTGTGTGGACTTGTCTGTACTGTTTGCTGGTTTTGAATCTGCACACAGCTGAAAAGTGGTTCATCTTGCCACACGTCCTGCAGGACTCCCCATACGCTGGACATTTTTCTTTGTCTCTTTCATGTCTTTTGCCACAGTATTTACACTAGACTGAGCTCACAGGGAGCCTGGACCTTGCTCTGCCTTTCACAGATACTGCATGTACTGAGGCATCACTGGTGCCCTCCATCATCTTCAGCCTGTCTTTAGTCAGCTCAGCAGCCCTGCAGATTTGTATACATTTCTCCAAAGCCAGCTCTTCCTCCCTCAGTAATCTTTCTCTGAGGTGAGAGTCTCTGATGCCACACACTATCCTGTCTTGGATAAGGGAGTCCCTGATGTCCCCAAATCCACAGGTTGCAGCCAGTCTCCTCAGCTCTGTCACATATCTGTCCACACTGTCCCCAATCTCCTGATTCCTTGAGAAGAACTTGTATCTCTCCACTGTCTCATTCTTTTTGGGGTCACAGTGCTTATCAAATGCTTGCAGTATGTCTGTCAGTGCCATGCTGTCTGTGAGCAGGGTCTCGGCTAGTTCTCTGCCTTTTTCCCCAATCAAGTAATAAAACAGCTTTACTTCCCTCTGCTCATCTCTGGGTGCCACTGTCAGGTCCACATACAGAGTAAACTCTTCCTTTCAGTGTCTCCATGTCTGTGAGAGATTGGAAGAAGTGACATCCATCTCTGAGGGGGTTTCAGGTCACTCTCCATAGTGCAGTCTGATAGGGACTCTGTACTTACAGTTGCTGATTCTCTGTACAGTTCTAGTGTCACACAATCTGTATTTGTAGACAGAAGACTTGCTATTCAGAGGTCCAGTGCCCAGCTGCCACCATGTTCTGTTAGTCGATCCTGCTCAGATGCTCACACACTGTAGTTAGTAGCAGACATTTTATTAGGTGCTCATAGCTGCCATTAAACATGTGTCTGCTTTCAGAACTACAACCAAAGAGAGGCAATAACACAGTTGTACCAGTATCTAAGTAGTGAGACCCCTAGAGGCCATACACAGCATATAACATATTGCTACAGGGTGCTCCGACTGCAGCTATCAAAAGGAGGCTGTACCTTCAACCTCCAACAGATCGTGTCCGGCTTTGCAGACTACCTTTCGTAGCTCTAAACTAAACCTGGCCCATTCCCTCTGGACCAAGTGGAATCCATCTTTCGTGACCTGAAGTTCCCCGCACTGTCCGAACCGGCACATGACACCCTTAACGCTAGCATTCCTGATCATCAATGCCCACCAGTGCCATCTCATCAGTGCAGCCTATCCGTGCCCATCAGTTCTGTTTATCCATGCCACCACATCAGTGCTGCCTATCAATGCACATCAGTGCTGCCTATCAG
The DNA here is from genome assembly GCF_062004578.1 of Staurois parvus. Classification (NCBI taxonomy): domain Eukaryota; kingdom Metazoa; phylum Chordata; class Amphibia; order Anura; family Ranidae; genus Staurois; species Staurois parvus. The sequence continues at coordinate 1,497,226 of NW_028318053.1, forward strand.
TGCAGCCTCATCAACGCACATCAGTGAAGGAGAAAAATTACCTGTTGCTAAATTTTATACCAGAAACAAAAACTTTCTTTTTTTCTAATTTTTTGCTCTTTTTTTGTTTATAGTGCAAAAAATAAAACACCCAGTGGCGATTCTCATATGGGTACAGTGTTGCATGACCACGCAATCGCCATTCAAAGTGCGATAGCGCTGAAAGCTGACAATTGGGCACAAAGGGGGTAAAAGTGCCCTGTAGGCAAGTGTCTGCTATTAACCTGCTGCATGCACTAAAAATTTTGTGGATGAGAAGACAGAGTCAGAATAGAGTTTATCTTGAGAAAAGATGATTAGGATATGATCATCATGTATAAATACACTGTGGTTTATATAGTGAACTTGGTATAGAGTTATTCATTTAAAAGTCATTACAAAGGACAAGGGGCACTCTTTATGTCTGGAAGAAAAGCGATTTAATCTCCACATATGGAAATGCTTCTTCACAGTAAGAGCTGTGAAAAGTTGTAATAACCTCCCTCAATAAATAGATCTGGCCAACTCAGTAGACTGTTTTAAAAGCAATGTGTATGCATTCTTAAATGCACAAAATATAGCTGGATAATAACACTTATAGGTGTTAACATTCAGAGATTGTTGTCCCAGAGAACATTGGATTGCCTTCAGGGGGCTCAGAAAGGATTTTTTTTCACCTGATAGAGCAAATTGCACTATGCTTTTATAGGGTTTTTTTTGCCTTCCTCTGGATCGGCTCTGAGCATAGGTATGAAGGTTTGTAACTAACTAACTATGTAAAACTGGCCAGCGGCAGGACAATTTTTAACAAGTATGACTAGGTCAAAATGTGCCAGAGACACAGCTCACAATGAAGAAATAGTATATTGCAGATGATAAAGCAGTGTAAAATACCCAGTGACAGGACAAATACAACCATGAATAACAGGCCTAACCTTTATTTTCAATATGGGGATTGTGGGGCATTGCTTGCACATGAGCTAGTTTATGTGCATACTTTTTTTTACACTTAGTTTTTTTTTGTCTTTCAAACAATGCAACGGCGCAGCTTTAACTCATTGCTGACCACAAAAAAAGGATAACAGCTCACCCACTCAGTCCAACTGCAACTTTGGACTTTACTATGTACAGTTTGCTGGACTTTTAACATGTTTTTCCATAAATCCAAAATACCAGATCTGCGATTGACTTGGGTATGATCAGCCTGCCCATACATGGATCGAAATTCGAACCATGTATGGCCGGATTTACTGTGAATTTCTTCTTCCCATTCTTCTGGCCTCCTTCCCTCCCACCTTACCGCCACTCAGCTCACACCTCCTCTCTCCCACTCACCTCGCCCTTGCATTTTTGTATAGTATGATATAAAGGAAAGGAGAAAAAATAAGAATAGGAGAAAAAAGATAAAAAATATATATATATATTAAGGAAAGGAGAAAAAATAAGAATAGGAGAAAAAAGATAAAAAATATATATATATATTAATTTGCACATCCCCCCTATATGTGTAGTTTTGAGACCTTAAAAATAAGTTCACGTAACAAAATAATAAATGCACATTTTTTGCAGAACTCTGTGAATGAATGACACGGCTGTGTGGGCAGAGCTGCACTGTTTTTGAATTGCAACAACTGGGGCAGGGAGAGGATCCTTTGTCACATTATGGTGTGGGCAGGTGCCGTAGTAACATGTTACATGTTACACCCTGAATATGGGTGTGTAAGCCGTGTACTGGGGTGGGCTCCCCAGGATACGTGAAGTCACGAACGAGGAAAGCAACCCCAACACCAGCTTTTGCCACAACAGAAGTTTACTTAGATGTGGCAAATAAACACAACCACAAATGCTGGAAACATACAATAAATTTACATACACCCAGCACAAAGGCTGGGACCCTTGCGCTGCACAGCACGGTGCCTTCTGATGGATGAAGGTAGAAAGTGAAGTAGTTTACCTACTGGCGGGCACAAATAAGCTGCCACACCTTACCTGTTATTACCCTAAAAGAGCAGGAATCAGTGTATGGGTGTATGGTGGGGGCTAGCCTGTGGTGCAGCACAACAGCTTACAATCTTACACACATCTACAGTATTCCCTCTCCCATAACTGGTCCTGTAGCACGTGCCTGAGTATTCCTTCTGAGCAAAACGCCAGACTGGCTTGAGTTTGTAGGATTTTTTCAGCTCTCCAATGTGAAATGTCACTTTAAGTTGTGGAGTCCTTCCAATAATCAGTAACAACACTTGTGGCCTGACACAGAGACCCTAACTAACTAACTATAGGCCTGAACTCAGTCTCCAGGTGCCAACACTGAAATGAGGTGCTTGCACGATCTTACCGACCCAGGTCTGCTTTGCATCTGCTGGTGACTCTGAACAGAACAAATGTCTCTCCAACAAGCATGCGATCTTGCCGTATATGTTGCTTAGTTCCTCTGGTCTCATCAGCTTCCTGGCAGCAAACTCATCAGCTTCACTCAGCTGTAGGTCTGGTTACTGAGGGACGCATGCACAGCTGGATGTCATCAGATTCTCAGCTCACACGGCCCCTTCATTCAGCATCGTCCAAAACATGGCTGCAGTCTCCTCTTCCTGTTCACTAAACTCCAAACTCTGAGTGCAAAGCCCACTTCTTCATGAATATAGAAATATCTATGCAGTCTGAGGCTGTGTTAGAAAAACAGTGACATCTTGTGGCTAAACCACAGAATGTCAGTCAAAACATTAATTTACTTCCACACAGTGTTCAAACAATGAGAGCTGTTTCCCCATCTCACAGGTGTAACATATAACATGTCTCTAAAAGTGAATTTATCCTTTAAACAGATAAATATATTTTCATCATCTGTGGAAGTGTAGGAGCCTTTTTAGGAAGAATTGTAGCCAGTATGAATAGTATACAATAGAAAACAGATATATGCAGAAATGTAAAAGTTGAAATTATTGTTCAGAGAGCAACCCCATCTTAAAATTTCTATTGTCTCTCATTTTGTCCAGAAGTTGCATTAGTAAACTGTTCCTGTGTTTCTCTGCCAGAGTAGGCAAATGGTAACTCTGCCTAACACAGAGCCCATGCCTCCCTATGGTCAGACCCAGAATACAGGAATTATCAGGTTATCAAACCCAGGAAAAAGACCACTTCCCAGTAGCTAGTAAGTATAAAGGGCTTGTTAAATTTATCTGTTAGGGAACAGGGTGGGGCAGCATTTTAGTTCACTTTATTAAACACTCTAGCAAATGCATATACAGTAACATACATACGTATTTCTAGTTCCATTCAGATTTTTGTTCTAGCAACTTTAAAGTGGTAGTAAACTCTTTCATTTTTTATTTTACCTACACGTAAGCTTATAATAAAGCTTACCTGTAGGTAAAATTAATATCTCCTAAACATGCACCGTTTCAGAGATATTCACCCTTTTGTTTTAAGCTGGTGCATGCGCTCTGAAGGAACAGCATATGCGTGCCATTCCTTCAGAGCTGTGTGCCGTGGCTCGGGACTCCATCGCACAAGGAGGGAGTGACGTCATTATGGTCTGGCCTGCTAGACGGCCGGAGCTCACGAACCTGGAAAGAAGACGGGTGAAGATGGAAGCTTCTACAGAGGTGAGAGCCTGCCGCTGGAGGGCCTTGTGTTAAGGTAAGTTTTGCATAATGTGCTAGTATGCGATGCATACTAGCACATTATGACATTACCTTACAGGGAACTTTTTCTTTTCTCCCCTTTACTGCGGTTTACTACCGCTTTAAGTGAGTTGGTGTACATACTACATAACTAAAGCCTCTGGCAAAAAACAGCACACATTTACAATAAATTATGTACATTTGCAGTCAAGGGCTAGAAATACACTTATAACTGCACTAAATACACTAATCTGTGGATCAGTGATGTAGTTGACATCACATCTCAGGTAAAAATAGTCTTACTGGGCGTAATCTGAACAACTTTTACTAAATGTTGGCAAACACTGCATTAAAACAAATGTCAAATAGGGTTTATGCTGTTTGGCATTTACTACATCAAGCTTTGCAGGTAAAATAAAACATAATACTTAAGTGACCTTGTAAAAGTATTATTGTTGAAGTATGACTATCTTATAATCTACATTTTATGTGAAAGCCAACTCAAATAAAAGTGGTTGCTAATTTTTCATTTATTTCCTGTGCATATCTGTAAACAATCAAAAGAGAATGAAACATCATATGTTCCTAGCAAAGTATTATGTGCTTTTGTTAATCTAGATCCTTTCAAAAGCATTCATTTTAGGGTTTTTTCCACTTAACAGTTAGCAGTGAACTGCTAATTGAAACCAACCACTAGTTGTTAACCACTACTGAATATCCTAACACAAGGAATATGAATTACATGCTCATTGATCTGGTAGGCTATGACAGGAGAATTCGGCTACCAAAATTAGATTTTTTTCCTCCAGACAATGCAAAAAGAAATGCATAATAATACATGATACAAGAGTGCATTAATTATTGCATGCTGCTCCATGCCTAATTTTGTTGCTTTTTTAAATAAAAGGTTACATAACCTTTACAGAGTACCAGCAAACCATATTGGTTTAAGTATATGTAAACCCTCACAGTGTAAAAGAACCCATTCAGTTTAAAAAAGAAATGAAAGGCAAAACTTTAGTAAATATAAATTCAAACCTTTTTTTTATAAGTGATCACATAATCTCTGTTCTCAGCTGCTACAACACTGACCATGCTGTGCTCTCCTGCATAGTGTGGGCCGTTTTTAATAGGAAAGCAGAGGAACTGGCAGGAACACCAGGGATTTGAAACAAAGGAAGTAATAAAAAGAATTTGAAAAAGAGGATACTTTTTCATACAACTACTCGGTACAACAGGCACATATCAAGAATATGACATGTTAGGTTTACATAATTTTTGATTTTACCAATGCACAGTAACTATTTATTTTCAGAATTTAAAAGGGGACAAAGTGGGTATGAAATGCATTAAGCAGGCATATTTTAGTGGGTTGGAGGGAGTTGCTGGAAGCAAGGTGGATGAGAGATGCTGGGAACCAAGGGGCGAGGTGAGTAGGTGAGAGGAGTGGGGGTAAGATGGGAGGGAAGGAGGCCAGAAGAATGGGAAGAAGAAATTCACAGTAAAGCCGGCCATACATGGTTCGAATTTTGATCCATGTATGGGCAGGCTGATTGTACCCAAGTCAATTGCAGGTCTGGTATTTTGGATTTATGACTATGGAAAAACATGTTAAAGTCCAGCAAACTGTACATAGTAAAGTCCAAAGTTGCAGTTGGACTGAGTGGGTGAGCTGTTATCCTTTTTTTGTGGTGAATGAGTTGAAGCTGCGCCGTTGCATTGTTTTAAAGACAAAAAAAAAAAACTAAGTGTAAAAAAAGTATGCACATAAACTAGCTCACATGCAAGCCATGACCCATAATCCCCATATTGAAAATAAAAGTTAGACACACATGGGTTAGGCCTGTTATCCATGATTGTATTTGTCCTGTCACTGGGTCGTTTTACACTGCTTTATCATCTGCAATATGCTATTTCTTCATTGAAAATACTCACCTGTGAGCTGTTCTGCCGCTGGCCAGTTTTACATAGTTAGTTAGTTACAAACCTTCATACCTATGCTCAGAGCCGATCCAGAGGAAGGCAAAAAAAAACCCTATAAAGCATAGTGCAATTTGCTCTATCAGGTGAAAAAAATCCTTTCTGAGCCCCTTGAAGGCAATCCATTGTTCTCTGGGACAACAATCTCTGAATGTTAACACCAATAAGTGTTATTATCCAGCTATATTTTGAGCATTTAATAATGCATACACATTGCTTTAAAACAGTCTACTGAGCTGGTCAGAACTATTTATTGAGGGAGGTTATTACAACTTTTCACAGCTCTTACTGTGAAGAACATTTCCATATGTGGAGATTAAATCGCTTTTCCTCCAGACATAAAGAGTGCCCCTTGTCCTTTTGTAATGACTTTTAAATGAATAACTCTACACCAAGTTCACTATATAAACCACAGTGTATTTATACATGATGATCATATCCTGATCATCTTTTCTCAAGATAAACTCTATTCTGTCTCTGTTGTATTAGTGACTTATCCCTTGCTAAGACCTCTATGCTTGGCCTTTTATAAGCAGATACAATCACAGCAGACAGTCTTTATCAGATAGCTGAGCTCCCCAAACACTTGTTTTCTCATCCACAAAATCTTTAGTGCATGTAGCAGGTTAATAGCAGACAACAGATGCGGCAGATGATTGAAGAGATGGTATTTGCAGGTCAAAACATGGTAATGTGTTCCCGAATGTGAGCAGATTACATCTAGCCTAGAGACTAGCAGCCATATTCATCCCAATAAAAATAAAAGGAATAAATGGAAAAGGAACTACAACACAAAAATGGGAGGGAAGACAGAAAAAGATGGTGCAATAACCAAAATATCCACAAGATTGCAGTATCTTACCTAACTATATTGAGGCTAATAAACAATGGCTTAAAGCGGAGCTCCACCCAAAAAGGAAAGTTCCACTTTAAGCCTTTGTCCCCCGCTCCCCATTAAGGATTGGCACCTTTGGGGAGCCTAGACGATCAGAAGCGGAAGTTGTCCTCCCCCCCTCTCCCCGTAGTCTTCTGGGACACGTGACAAGTCTCAGAAAACTACAGGGCCATTCACAAAGTGCAGCACTTCTCACGCATGCGCAGTGGACACCCGGCTGTGAAACCGCAACCTGTCACAGCTAAATTGCCCACACTAGAGATGCCGGGGCCAGCGAGAGAAGATGGCCAGTGAAATCAGCGGTGGGGAGGACACCACTGGGCTGAGGGACAGATAAGTGTCTGTATTTTAAAAGTCAGAAACTACAGTTTTTGTAGCTGCTGACTTTTATTTTAATTTTTTTCGGGTGGAACTCTGCTTAAGTACCTATATAAATTCTCTATTCACAGTAATATGAACATTAACCATGACTATGCATTGTATTATATTTTTACACAGCAAGTGTAACAGCACAAGCTCATTTCAGCAAATCTGGGGTTTGTTTGTTGCCCTTTTCTGCACTCCAGTTTCCCTATATCTATTTTGTGAACCCATGCCAAAAACTGAACTCAATATTTCAATTGAGGTCTTACTTTGTTACAGGGGCAAAATTATGTCTTTTTCTGGAGTTTATACTTCTGTTAATGCAACATTTAGCTTGCTTTAAAAACTGCAGCTTTGCTTTGCATGTTTATAAGTCTATGATCTACCAGGACACCCAGATCCTTCTTGACCCTTGACAACTCCCTCAGTTGCTCTCCTAGAATGTATGATGCGTGCATATTTTTAGCCTCCATGTGCATACATTCACATTTATTAACATTAATCCTTATTTCCCACATAGTTGCTCAATCAGTGCATTAAACTCTGCTTGTAATTTAGGGACATCCTGTAATGACATTATTCCACTACATAACTTGGTGTCATCTGCAAACACAGGAATAGTACTCTCAATCCCAAACCCTATATATTTATAAATATGTTAGATTGTAAGCTTGAAAGAGCAGGGCCCTTGAACCCCTCGTGTTTTTGTTTTGTTACTGTCTCATGTACTGTCCTCCACTATATTGTACAGCGCTGAGCAAACTTTTTGGCGCTATATAAATACTGTATTATAATAATAATGTTAAAAAGTATGTGTACAACACTGAACCTTGGGGTACACCACTCATAACGGCCAATACGGTCTTTTTGTCAGATTTCTACCCATTTACGAATTGAATTTTCTAAGCTGAATAGACTTTAAAGCCCATACACACGATAAGAAAATGGTACGAAAATTCCCGTTCAAGGAATGATCCTGAACACATGTCGAAACACATAGAAATGCACGTTTTGGTGCTCAAAAAGCATGCTGCAAATGCACATCACGCTTGAGGTGCCGTTAATTGTTAGTGACACCCCGAAAGGGTCCTGATGAAGTCACGTGTGCCATGACGCAACGGGTAGGTGACGTGGTGACGCAATATCCAGCGTGGACGCCATCTCGGTACTCCAAAACGAACCCATGCAAATTACACCCATAGCATGAGGTTGAAATGCTTTTTTTCCATTGATACCAAATGAGTGAGCAATTGGCGATTTTTTTTTTTTTCTTTTATACGATTTTTAGGATATATTTTGGGTTTTAATTTTGAGGTATATCTAATGGGGAGGAGGTTGTGATTTCCTATGTTATGTGGGAATCTTTTTGGAGTGTTTTTGGTCACTGAGCACTATTCACTGTAATTAGAAGATATATTCCCCAGTGCAGGGATTCACTTGTATGTGTCATTTATTTTTGTTGATTGCTAGGCTGTGTTCAGCCACTGATCCCAATTAGGGATTTGGGTATTTGTGAGCACTTTGTGTGTATGTTTTACCACATTGGGTCCAATTTGGGACCACAATATTTTCATTTTTCACCCACTGTTTTGTCACTTTGAGATCCCAGTGGGGATCAGGTCACTATTCATATATCACTATTTATATTTGTTTTATGATCATTAATATCTGATTATTTGTTCATATATATATATGGTATGTATGAGCGCTACACAAATTTTTACATGTTTAGCATTATTCACTTATGGGTATTAAGTTGTGGGAGTCAGCAGCCATTGTTTTGATTTGATTTCCACTTCTAAAGCGCAGGAGGTATATACCAACTATTTTCAAGAACAGTGTCAGTGCTTTTTATTAGTACTGATCACTGTATTGGATGTCAGTGACACCAAGTCAGTTCCCCCCCAGTGTCAGAATGCCTGCCGCAGTCCTGCTATAAGTCGATGATCAACACTAGAGATGAGCGAATTATTCAAAAATTCGATTCGGCTGATTCGCCGAATTTGAGGAAGAAATTCGATTCGATGCGAATTTATTCGCTACGAATTCAACTTATAAAAAGGCTTTCTAGGCTTCAGAGAGCCTTTAAATTAGTGCAGAACACTGTACCTTTAATTTAAATGCCCTTGGAGATGAGGAAGGAGAAGGAGAAGGAGAAGGAGAAGGATGAGAAGAAGGAGAAGGAGAAGGATGAGAAGAAGGAGAAGGAGAAGGATGAGAAGAAGGAGAAGGATGAGAAGAAGGAGAAGGATGAGAAGAAGGAGAAGGATGAGAAGAAGGAGAAGGAGAAGGATGAGAAGAAGGAGAAGGAGAAGGATGAGAAGAAGGAGAAGGATGAGAAGAAGGAGAAGGAGAAGGATGAGAAGAAGGAGAAGGAGAAGGATGAGAAGAAGGAGAAGGAGAAGGATGAGAAGAAGAAGGATGAGAAGAAGGAGAAGGATGAGAAGAAGGAGAAGGATGAGAAGAAGGATGAGAAGAAGGAGAAGGATGAGAAGAAGGATGAGAAGAAGGATGAGAAGAAGGAGAAGGATGAGAAGAAGAAGGATGAGAAGAAGAAGAAGGATGAGAAGAAGGAGAAGGATGAGAAGAAGAAGAAGGATGAGAAGAAGAAGAAGGATGAGAAGAAGGAGAAGGATGAGAAGAAGGAGAAGGATGAGAAGAAGGAGAAGGATGAGAAGAAGAAGAAGGATGAGAAGAAGAAGAAGGATGAGAAGAAGGAGAAGGATGAGAAGAAGGAGAAGGATGAGAAGAAGGAGAAGGATGAGAAGAAGAAGAAGGATGAGAAGAAGAAGAAGGATGAGAAGAAGGAGAAGGATGAGAAGAAGAAGAAGGATGAGAAGAAGAAGAAGGATGAGAAGAAGGAGAATTCCAAGCAAAAAGTGTATCTGCAGAGCTCCGCTATTTCTTAGCGGAGCTCTGCAGATACACTTAGCGGAGCTCTGCAGATACACTTAGCGGAGCTCTGCAGATACACTTAGCGGAGCTCTGCAGATACACTTTTTGCCGGCTTGGAATTCTTCTTATTTTCATCCTACTTCTTCTTCTTCTTCTTCATCCTCATCCTCATCCTCAGAAGAAGAAGAAGAGGATGAGGATGAGGATGAAGAGGAAGAAGAAGAAGAAGTAGGATGAAAATAAGAAGAATTCCAAGCCGGCAAAAAGTGTATCTGCAGAGCTCCTCTATTCTGCAGATACACTTAGAGGAGCTCTGCAGATACACTTTTTGCCGGCTTGGAATTCTTCTTATTTTCATCCTACTTCTTCTTCTTCTTCTTCATCCTCATCCTCAGAAGAAGAAGAGGATGAGGATGAAGAAGAAGAAGAAGTAGGATGAAAATAAGAAGAATTCCAAGCCGGCAAAAAGTGTATCTGCAGAGCTCCACTAAGTGTATCTGCAGAGCTCCGCTATTTCTGACAGTTCTCTGACATTCACTCCATACAGCGGTTGAAACATTGTATCTATTTGTTTCCATAAATGGAAACAAATAGATACAATGTTTCAACCACTGTATGGAGTGAATGTCAGAGAACTGTCAGAAATAGGCTATTTCTGACAGTTCTCTGACATTCACTCCTCAACCGCTGTATGGAGTATTGAATGTCAGAGAACTGTCAGAAATAGTTCTCTGACATTCACTCCATACAGCGGTTGAAACATTGTATCTATTTGTTTCCATTTATGGAAACAAATAGATACAATGTTTCAACCGCTGTATGGAGTGAATGTCAGAGAACTGTCAGAAATAGGCTATTTCTGACAGTTCTCTGACATTCAATACTCCATACAGCGGTTGAGGAGTGAATGTCAGAGAACTGTCAGAAATAGCCTATTTCTGACAGTTCTCTGACATTCACTCCATACAGCGGTTGAAACATTGTATCTATTTGTTTCCATAAATGGAAACAAATAGATACAATGTTTCAACCGCTGAGCTCTGCAGATACACTTAGCGGAGCTCTGCAGATACACTTAGCGGAGCTCTGCAGATACACTTTTTGCCGGCTTGGAATTCTTCTTATTTTCATCCTACTTCTTCTTCTTCTTCATCCTCATCCTCAGAAGAAGAAGAAGAAGAGGATGAGGATGAGGATGAAGAGGAAGAAGAAGAAGAAGAAGAAGAAGAAGTAGGATGAAAATAAGAAGAATTCCAAGCCGGCAAAAAGTGTATCTGCAGAGCTCCTCTATTCTGCAGATACACTTAGAGGAGCTCTGCAGATACACTTTTTGCCGGCTTGGAATTCTTCTTATTTTCATCCTACTTCCTCTTTTTCTTCTTCTTCTTCTTCTTCTTCTTCTTCTTCATCCTCATCCTCAGAAGAAGAAGAAGAGGATGAGGATGAGGATGAAGAAGAAGAAGAAGAAGTAGGATGAAAATACGAAGAATTCCAAGCCGGCAAAAAGTGTATCTGCAGAGCTCCTCTATTCTGCAGATACACTTAGAGGAGCTCTGCAGATACACTTTTTGCCGGCTTGGAATTCTTCTTATTTTCATCCTACTTCTTCTTCTTCTTCTTCTTCATCCTCATCCTCATCCTCAGAAGAAGAAGAAGAGGATGAGGATGAGGATGAAGAAGAAAAAGAAGAAGAAGTAGGATGAAAATAAGAAGAATTCCAAGCCGGCAAAAAGTGTATCTGCAGAGCTCCTCTATTCTGCAGATACACTTAGAGGAGCTCTGCAGATACACTTTTTGCCGGCTTGGAATTCTTCTTATTTTCATCCTACTTCTTCTTCTTCTTCATCCTCATCCTCAGAAGAAGAAGAAGAGGATGAGGATGAGGATGAAGAAGAAGAAGAAGAAGAAGTAGGATGAAAATAAGAAAAATTCCAAGCCGGCAAAAAGTGTATCTGCAGAGCTCCTCTATTCTGCAGATACACTTAGAGGAGCTCTGCAGATACACTTTTTGCCGGCTTGGAATTCTTCTTATTTTCATCCTACTTCTTCTTCTTCTTCTTCTTCTTCTTCATCCTCATCCTCATCCTCAGAAGAAGAGGATGAGGATGAAGAAGAAGTAGGATGAAAATAAGAAGAATTCCAAGCCGGCAAAAAGTGTATCTGCAGAGCTCCGCTAAGTGTATCTGCAGAGCTCCGCTAAGTGTATCTGCAGAGCTCAGTGGTTGAAACATTGTATCTATTTGTTTCCATTTATGGAAACAAATAGATACAATGTTTCAACCGCTGTATGGAGTGAATGTCAGAGAACTGTCAGAAATAGGCTATTTCTGACAGTTCTCTGACATTCACTCCTCAACCGCTGTATGGAGTATTGAATGTCAGAGAACTGTCAGAAATAGCCTATTTCTGACAGTTCTCTGACATTCACTCCATACAGCGGTTGAAACATTGTATCTATTTGTTTCCATAAATGGAAACAAATAGATACAATGTTTCAACCGCTGTATGGAGTGAATGTCAGAGAACTGTCAGAAATAGAGGAGCTCTGCAGATACACTTTTTGCCGGCTTGGAATTCTTCTTATTTTCATCCTACTTCTTCTTCTTCTTCATCCTCATCCTCATCCTCTTCTTCTTCTGAGGATGAGGATGAAGAAGAAGAAGAAGAAGTAGGATGAAAATAAGAAGAATTCCAAACCGGCAAAAAGTGTATCTGCAGAGCTCCTCTAAGTGTATCTGCAGAATAGAGGAGCTCTGCAGATACACTTTTTGCTGGCTTGGAATTCTTCTTATTTTCATCCTACTTCTTCTTCTTCTTCTTCATCCTCATCCTCAGAAGAAGAAGAAGAGGATGAGGATGAGGATGAAGAAGAAGAAGTACGATGAAAAGAAGAAGAAGAATGAAAAGAAGAAGAAGAAGAATGAAAAGAAGAATGAGAAGAATGAAAAGATTCTTCTTCTTCTTCTTTTCATTCTTCTTTTCATTCTTCTTCTTCTTTTCATTCTTCTTCTTCCTCTTCTTTTCATTCTTCTTTTCATTCTTCTTTTCATTCTTCTCATTCTTCTTTTCATTCTTCTCATTCTTCTTCTCATTCTTCTTTTCATTATTCTTCTCATTCTTCTTTTCATTCTTCTTCTTCTTTTCATTCTTCTCATTCTTCTTTTCATTCTTCTTTTCATTCTTCTTCTCATTCTTCTTTTCATTCTTCTTCTTCTTCTTTTCATTCTTCTTCTTCTTCTTTTCATTCTTCTTTTCATTCTTCTCATTCTTCTTTTCATTCTTCTCATTCTTCTCATTCTTCTTTTCATTCTTCTTCTCATTCTTCTTTTCATGAAGAAGAAAAGAAGAATGAGAAGAATGAAAAGAAGAATGAGAAGAAGAATGAAAAGAAGAATGAAAAGAAGAATGAGAAGAATGAAAAGAAGAATGAGAAGAATGAAAAGAAGAATGAAAAGAAGAAGAAGAATGAAAAGAAGAAGAAGAAGAATGAAAAGAAGAATGAAAAGAAGAAGAAGAATGAAAAGAAGAATGAAAAGAAGAAGAAGAATGAAAAGAAGAAGAAGAATGAAAAGAAGAATGAAAAGAAGAATGAGAAGAATGAAAAGATTCTTCTTATTCTTCTTTTCATTCTTCTTTTCATTCTTCTTCTTCTTTTCATTCTTCTTCTTCTTCTTTTCATTCTTCTTTTCATTCTTCTCATTCTTCTTCTCATTCTTCTTTTCATTCTTCTTCTCATTCTTCTTTTCATTCTTCTTCTTCTTTTCATTCTTCTTTTCATTCTTCTCATTCTTCTTTTCATTCTTCTTTTCATTCTTCTTCTCATTCTTCTTCTTCTTTTCATTCTTCTTTTCATTCTTCTTCTCATTCTTCTTTTCATGAAGAAGAAAAGAAGAATGAAAAGAATGAAAAGAAGAATGAAAAGAAGAAGAATGAAAAGAAGAATGAGAAGAAGAATGAAAAGAAGAATGAAAAGAAGAATGAGAAGAATGAAAAGAAGAATGAGAAGAATGAAAAGAAGAATGAAAAGAAGAAGAAGAAGAATGAAAAGAAGAAGAAGAATGAAAAGAAGAATGAAAAGAAGAAGAAGAAGAATGAAAAGAAGAAGAAGGAGAATGAAAAGAAGAATGAAAAGAAGAAGTAGAATGAAAAGAAGAGGAAGAAGAATGAAAAGAAGAATGAAAAGAAGAATGAAAAGAATGAAAAGAAGAAGAAGAAGAAGAATGAAAAGAAGAATGAAAAGAAGAAGAAGAAGAATGAAAAGAAGAATGAAAAGAAGAAGAAGAATGAAAAGAAGAAGAAGAAGAATGAAAAGAAGAATGAAAAGAAGAATGAGAAGAATGAAAAGATTCTTCTTCTTCTTCTTTTCATTCTTCTTTTCATTCTTCTCATTCTTCTTTTCATTCTTCTCATTCTTCTTTTCATTCTTCTCATTCTTCTTCTCATTCTTCTTTTCATTCTTCTTCTCATTCTTCTTTTCATTCTTCTTCTTCTTTTCATTCTTCTCATTCTTCTTTTCATTCTTCTTTTCATTCTTCTTCTCATTCTTCTTTTCATGAAGAAGAAAAGAAGAATGAGAAGAATGAAAAGAAGAATGAAAAGAAGAAGAAGAATGAAAAGAAGAATGAGAAGAAGAATGAAAAGAAGAATGAAAAGAAGAATGAGAAGAATGAAAAGAAGTATTCCAGTACAGCAAAAAGTGTATCTGCAGAGAGCTCCGCTATTTCTGACAGTTCTCTGACAGTTCCAGTGGTTGACAGCGGTTGAAACATTGTATCTATTTATTTCCGAATAAAAACATCTGTATCCTAAATGGAAACAAATAGATACAATGTTTCAACCGCTGTACATGTGAAGGAACTGTCAGAGAACTGTCAGAAATAGCGGAGCTCTCTGCAGGGACACTTTTGCCGGCTGATCGGGAAAAATCCGATTCGCGCACCCGAATTATGCAAATATTCGGATTTGACGCGAATTTAATTTTTCCTGAAATTCGAAACGAATTCTACTTCGCCTGGTTCGATTCGCTCATCTCTAATCAACACTATTACTAGGAAAATTTAAAAAAATCCTAGGATATATACCGCCATTTGTAAATGCTATAAGTTTCACGTAAACCAACTAATTTACACGTATTGGCACTTTTTTTTTAGCAAAGACATGTAGCAGAATACATTTTGGCCTAAATGTATGACAAAATTTGATTTTTTTAAAAAATTTTGACTGGGCGTGTTTAATAGCAAAAAGTCAAAATATAGTTTGTCTCAAAATTGTCAGACTTTTTTTTTATATAGCGCAAACAATAAAAAACACACAGGCAATCAATTACCACCGAAAGAAAGCTCTATTTGTGGGGAAAAAAGGGACGTAAATTTCATTTGGGTGCAGGTTTGCATGGCCACAATTGTCAGTTAAAATAAAACAGCGCCATAATGCAAAAATGGCCTGGTAAGGAATGGGGGGTAAATCCTCTGGAGGGCAAGTGGTTAAAGAGTCTCTAAAAATTAGAAACAATGGCTTTGAAACAACAGAGCTCAAGTCTTTGAGTATACTTGGGTGTATGCCACCTGGTCCAGGTGCTCTAGTCACGTTTTATTTTTTCTAAATGTTTCTGGATCATATCAGTATTGAGCCATTGGGGTTCTTGTTGGGCATAATGCCAATAATATATCCTGTGTTTTCCCAGTTTTTTGCAGGCGGTTCATACTTATTGCTTTAGTAACAGCAGACTGTAACTGCTGACATCAGACAAGATTTTGTAGATGGCTACTTTCATATACAAATCTGCATTAAACTGTGGACTATGTTAGCCACTATTGAATAGGCTTTAAGCAAACCTGTGTAAAACTGCCTATAGATTTGAATATAACAGTCATACATAATCTGATGTGCACACAATACAAAATCAGCACTTTAAACTAGCATCAGTAGGTAACTGAAAGCATAAACTCTCATCGTATATGTTTTGCTGCAGAAATAAAATAGAGAAGAGATATCGTTATCATTTACTTAACATTTTGTCTACATGTTATGAGTAACTCATAACATGCAAGATGCAGAGTGGATCCTTTGGTGCCCTCTGGAGTTTTCATTGTATATTTCTGCTGAGAAAACTTTGTGATTAGAGGGAGGCTGGTCAAATTACAGTGATTTTTCTAAATCTTAAAGCACAAGGTTATGTGCAGACACCTTCAAGTGATTGGACACTGGTAAAAATAACTGTGGGACAGCCCTTATAACCCCATTGAACTCCCAGCAATCCTCAGTCATCTTGCATTGCACATCTGCTAAGAAATTGGCAGTGATATTTTAGAGCCATTAATCTCAATCTTCCCCATATTGCTTACTTTATTGAGTGCAATGTCTCTATCTTTGTAGTTGTGAAATTTAAGGAGGAAAGGTCTGGGTGAGTGTAATAGTTTTTTTCCCTCCAAGCACTCAGGAATATTGCTAACCTGTACATTGTTCCTGCATAATCTGTTTTCTATAGCATCTAAGTAGGCATCATGATCAAACATAACAGATTGACCATGGTGAATGCCACTATGGAGGGGCACCACATTATCCTTCAAGTCACGGCTCTCCAAAGCAGAGGTGCTTTTCTGCAGCTTCTGCATGTCATGACTCACCAGAGAGATCTCCACCTTTAATATCGCTCAATTCTATGGTTAAGCAGGACAACAAGGTAATGCAGGGGTGTATTGTAGATATTATGGATTGCTTCAATCACAGCTACAGGATGAATAGCGTTCTCAGAAGCCACAGCAGATGTATGTAGCTCATAGCAGGATTTGTGGAATTTGAGGAGGAAAGGTCTTGGTGAGTTCTCAGGAGCTGGAAAGTGCACCAAAACCCTATGAGCACATTCTATCATGAATAACAAAGTAATGCTGTATCTGCCGAAGGTGTTGATCAGCTAAGATTCTTTAAAATGAATTGTTTTTTTTCCCTCCAAGCACTCAGGAACAGCGTTCTCAGTAGCCACAGTAGATGTATATAGCTCGTAGCAGGAGTTCAAGCAAACTTTTTCAGTTTCTGTACAGTCGCCTTATAATTTTCTTTCACAGGTCTCTGCATCAGTGCTGGATTAAACTCTGTGGAGGTCCCTAGGCAGTTAAAATCACGGCGACCCTCTCGCAGGTTTCTTGAGTTTTTTCTTGCGTGGGATAACATTGAACAAAGTAGTGTGCTGACCATCACTACTGTGCATTTTGCACCAAAAGTTTAAAAACTGACAGCTGAAAGAAGATGAGCTCCCTTTTACGACACACATTGTAATGTGATTGTTAGGGATCCGGGTATGACCAGAAATGTGTGGACTGACACAGGGAAGTAGCAGGCTTCAGGAACACAGGCGTAGTCAGGCTGGATATGGAAAAGGGTGTATGTGGGGATAGCAAGGTTGCAGTATGGCAAAGATTCAATAGAAGGCTGTTTGTCCAACAATTTGGTAAAATCACATGGACATCAGCTTCTGGATGAAGCTGATAATATCATCCTGTTTGATAACATCATCCAGCCTGTCATGTATGTTATAGGAAACCAAGATGAAGAAGGCAAGCAAGCCCACACCTAGCCATGACCCTACGTGCAGAACTGCAAGCATAGATATGCACACACACACATTTCTGAGACAGCTGTCTAATAGGAATTCCCTGACATTTTCAGTTATTTAAAGAAGGGTCTGGTAGTGCTTCCTTTTCAAGACAGCTGGCAACAAAACAAAAGGAGGTGTATTGCTGGCAGCTCACTTGTCTATTGCTTTAAGTAAGAGAAAGATTGATCTAGGAAGCTTTTTGAGGTAAGTGAGGTGGCCAGTAATCATATGGACAAAGAAAGGATTACATCAATGATCTATTTCATTGGTCATAACTTTGAACAAGGGATGTCCCATTCAGTGGCAAATAAAATAAAAACATTAGATGCAGAAGACTTTAGCAAGCTGTTTGTGGTCTCCCAAATGCTGAAGGATTTCCCTGACAAGTGCCACTTGACATTTTGCTTGGTTTAATGAAAATAAAGGATTCTGTCTTTTCCTCACCTTGTGAAAAAACTTTATTCTTTTGCATTCTTTATGACTATGTTAATCAGCAAATGTGTTAGCACCAACAAACAGGAAGGGGGAGGCTTACAGGAAGGTGACATGCAGCATAGTTAAACATTGGTCAAAATATGGATTTATTATAGCAAAGTTTTTACAGTAGATGGTTTTCTGTCATGCCCAGTAAGGACAGTAAAGAAACATCTTAAATTCCACTCAGAACAGGTTTGCCTGTTAATTCATGCCTTATTCCACTTTTGGTTTGCTGTCGGTTTACAGTCTTAACAAGTGTTTGTCTGTGGCAGGTTACTCTGCCCACATTGGTAGTTTGGAATTGAGCTGATATCTGTTGTACATTCATCTATATTTATTACGATAGATTTCAAAGCTTTGCATTTATTGTTTGTAATTCAACATGGAAATTTATGAGGTGGGAATTTTGAATATCCCCAAATATTAATTTGACCATTCCTAGGCTGCACATTAGTTGTATTATTATTATTATTTTTTTTTTTTTTTTGAGGAGCTATCACTGGCTTGGTTTGATATTGTGGCACTCGTGTATTAGGGAACCAGGTGGTAGAAATCCTAATAAGGCTAGTATAAAAATAAACAAAATGATGGCAAGATTTGTCGAGAAATCAGGACTTTATTGGTAGAACTAGATGGACCAGTATCTTTTTTTCAACCTGACTAACTATATAACTATGTACTATATAACTATGTGACTTGGACTTGAAAGGAGAGACATATCAGTGCTAGGGATGAGGTTCAGGGCCACCATGGGTTGTTTAAAAGTGCTTTGACTTTGAAGGGTGGGTCCTTTCAATGGACTGCCTTAAACCGTAACAAAAGTGAAATATACTTGGGCAATGAGTATCTGCGCAGAAGCTTATAGTTTCCTTTAGGAGATCATGTGACAGAGTGAGTAGCTCTGATGAAGAAGGGATGCCAGTCGAAACGCATCAGCTGTACTGTCTATCCCCATGATGGGATTCGCGCTGGCTCCTTATCTTTCAAGTCAATCTGAGGACTTACATGTCTGATTTTATTCGCTGTTTGTGAGTATCATTTTGTAAATAATAAATTTTGGTTACTGAGGTAATGCGCAAGGTTGGTGCGCTTCTCGTTTTTGTTTCGGTTTACAGAGTGATTTCAGATAAGAGATTATGGCAGAAAGTATACCCTATTCACTCATTTTTTAACTTTTTTTTTAATTTCTGGTTTCCAGGCCTAGGCAAATTATGAGACTTCAGAACAGGAGGAGGTGTTTTCTTAGCTAAGCACACCCTCCTGCCTGCATGCCTGTGCTAAGGACAGATAGATACCAGGAAGTAAATGCTACATTAATCATCTGCCCTTACTCAAGATGGCCAGTCAGAAATGCTAGGCGGGTGTTTTTCGTGGAGACATGGATGGATGGGTGAGTTTGTTAAATAGATACCATTTTTGGTTTCTGGTGCTCAGGTGCAGTGTAGTTCCACATAGGTCTGTCTGCAACAACTAACTGATAGTTAGATCTTCAACTGTCAATATATTTTTTTTCTATTAATAGGGGTTTACTCCTTTTTTTAGATTATACATTTTAACTTGGGTTAAATAGAGCACATAGGGCATGCGTTGCTGACAGACAATTCAAGAGTTGCCTTTTTTTACTGCACCTCACTGTACTGTGCAGCTGAAACCCCACACACCCTCACCCCAGATGCAGCACAACCTCCTACCAAATATTTTCTTAGTTAAATGTATATAAAATAAAAATGTATTGATTTTATCAGTAACCTCTGCAGTGGGTATCTTATCAGTAATCTCTGCAGGTTGCTCTTTCAATTAAGGCCTGATTCATTTTATTAAAACATAGCTTCTCAGTCACAAATCTCCCGCTGTGCTTAAGACCTTCTCTGAAATGACACGTGAAGCCAGGCAAGCTAGTACTTCAAACAGATATTGGGCCACTTCCAGCAAGCGGTACATCCTTGACACCCAGTAGTTCATTAATATGAATGTTTGTAAGCATTTCATTACAAGCAGAAAAAAATAAAATTGTTAAAAACACATAAATCTTTAAATAGTGTAAAAACAGAACAATAGTGATGGAAATCTGGAAAATGTTGGGACCATGTGCCCAGGGCATGACCTACAGGATGGGGGCTAACTTTGCTAGCTGGTATTTACAATAGAAGTACCAAGCTGTTATACATGCACTTGGTGTATAGGGAGTTTGGGGCCTTTTTTTTCTGCTCCAGAAACAAACCTGACATGGGAAGGTTGTTACTGCAGATACTTTGAGCTTCATGGCATCATTCTGGTAAAAGGCAGGTAGCCTATGGCTATAGGATTGTATGCTTTAAAGTATATGCATACCTACTATTTCATATTCCTGATACGTTCTTGCTGTACCATGTACTTGTGTGAAAAAGTATCCTGTTGCCTTTGTATTGCTTTTCTTTGTGTGAAATCTCTGGTGTTCTTGACAGTCCCTCTGTTTTCCTATTAAAAATTGACCACACTAAACATTAGAGCACACAGTGGTTAGTTCTCTAGCTATGCTGGGAACTCAGTCTTGTCTGGACACACCCCCCTTGACAGCCTTTCACTGGAAATATCAGTGTTCTGGTGTTTCTCCTCCCCCAGCTCTTATGCAGCTGAAAACATAGGGAATGTGATCACATATAATAAAGAGAAAAAAAGGTATTAATTTATATATATCTATACAAAACGATTTGCCTTTTATTTCTATTTTAAACTGGGTTGATGGTTAAAAATCACTTTATTAGGTCACAAAATCACTAGGTGTGGAGCATATTTATAAAGCAGTTAGCCTGACATTCACCAAACATTCATGGCAGGTGAACCTGCATGAGCATATGTTTAAAAAGTAGATATGTGCGTTTTTATTTTGTAACAAATTGATATTCAGCAATTCGGATGTATACAAACCTAAGAATGGGCATAGTAACGAATGTCAACGGATCTGAAAAAGTTTAAGTTTTGCTGCTGCATATCCATCTGATTTTGTCCATGAAGAAAGACTGACAGAAATAGCATAATGAGGGCCCAATAAAAATGCATATTCCACCAAATGTTTCAGACTCACAAATTCCAGTTGGGTCCAATTCCAAGCTGCAATAATTTTTTTTAGTTTGCATTGCAGTCCCTTGTGATTTGAATCTGGTTCACTGTGCGCTTCAGAATTGCCTTTTTTTTTAAATTTAACTTTTATTTGATTTTCCAGTATAAAAAGAACAACCTGTTTATAAAAATAATTCACGTATACACATTCCATTATACCCCCCCCTCCCCTTTTCCCCATCCACATCCTCTTCCTGACCTATATCTGCTCTCATGTTTATCTATTTATCTCAAGCGCTGCTCTCCCTCAAAATCACAATTAAGGCTCTCTCCTGACTCCTAAATTTCTCCCACAACTCCCACCAATTCCATATATCTTTCAGAGGATTTTAATTTCAACCAACTACACCATATTTTCCTGAGTTTTTCCATTTTATTCTCCATATGACATAGCTCCTGCATCCTATAAATATTTTCAACTCTATTTATCCATTCGTTCATTTTTAGTGCTTCAGGAACCTGCCAGAACTTGGGAATCAGACCCTTAGCCACACTAATTAGATGATAAAGTACCCTGTTTTTGTATAGTTTCGCTGAGGGCTCAAAGTTATAGAATAAACACCACCAGGGATCTCTCTGTACAGTTATCCTGCATATCTCCTGAATATATTGAATTATTTCTCTCCAGTAATCCTGTAATTTTGTGCAACCCCACTATATATGTGCCATTGTACCCATTTCTCCACATCCTCTCCAGCACAAAGGTGATGTATCTACTTGTTGCCCATGAGCTACGTTTGGTGTAATATACCATCTAGTTAAACATTTATAATTCATCTCAGCTGTGCTCATATTTGTCACCTCGTGTTAATTTGAAAACCTTATTCCATTGTTGCACATTCAATTCTGTTCCAAGCTCCTTTTCCCATTTTTCCCAAAATCCCGGAGGATCAGTTCTTTCCATAGCCATTAGGATCTTGTAAAAACTAGAAGTAACATGTTTTGGAGTTATTTTTTCATTTAACAGTTTTTCAAATGGATACATATTCTCCTATGTCCTCAGTGGTTGAGGGAGACTTGAAACAGAATGATTTAGTTGATAATACTGCCACTCATCAAATGTGATAAATCTTTTTTTCTTCTTTAAGTTTTGAAAAGTGTACAATTTCCCTTATAAAACTCAATATATCCATTCAATATATCCTTCAAACGTGCATTCTTATCCTTCAACCATTTCCCAAAAATATTATCCTTCCCCAGAGGGAAATACTCTGTTCCCTCCAAAGGAGTCAATATTGAATTACATTTCCAACCTTTTTGACTATACATTCTATCCCTTACACTCAAAACTTTCCTTGTCAGTGAACTAATATTAACATCCAATGTGCGAAACTTATGTGGAATCCATCCAATCTTTTCTAACTGTGCCACTGTAAGGGACCGCCTGGCGGTACCACCAGCACTCCACTGATTAGGCGTCCCCAGAGCACGGAATCTAAGCCCCAGAGTACTTGTTCACCAGAGCCCCTGATGGTGGGGATGGACTTGGAGTACCCTGAGTCCAGGTCGTGGCTCCTGAGTATACCTGTCAGTGGTAGGGGTATTCACTAGGGCCTCCCACGGTGAAGAGCCTGATGTGAGGAGGTCGGGAGACCCCATTGGGATGGATGGATGGACGGATGAGCAGATGCAAGGTCAGACAAGCCGGGTCAGTAACAGTGGGGTCGGTGCGGTACAAAGCAGCGGGCAGAGAATAGTCGGGTCACACGCCAGGTCAGCAACAGGAGGTCAGATCTAATAAGGGGCATCCAGGAGAGAGGTCAGGCAAGCCAGAGGTCAGGGTAGGAGAATACAGCAAGGTCAGGTCCAATCCGGGTCAGTAACTTACAGAGAACAGGATCACAGGTACAGGTATGCAGAAGAGACCAGAAGGCACTGAATGACAGCTCAGGGCTGTTTAAATATCGCGCCCTGCGCTGTCATTGGTGCCCGGCGCGCGACCGCGGTTCCTACTGCGCATGCGCGAACCTGAATGCTGCGGTCGGCCAGGACCTGGTGCCCGCGTCCCTGCACAGAGTGGCGCACTGTGCCTGCGCCAGGACCTGCGCCGGGACCAGCGCTGCGGGGAACCCTGACAGTCTTACTTAAGATCCCTTCCATCTTCACCCATCCTTTCCCTTGTGAGTTAAATGTCCAATCCACTATTCGTGATACAATTACTGCTAAATAATAATTCCTTACATTAGGTAAGCCCAAACCCCCTTTCCCTTTTTCTCTACTCAGGACCTCATAACTAATTCATGGTTTCCTATTTGCCCATATAAATTTAATAATCATCTTCTTTATCATCCCGAAAAACAATCCTGGGAGGTGAACCAGAAGCATATGGAACTTATACAGAATTTTTGGCATTATCACCATCTTTACCAGATTTATACGTCCTATCCAAGAAGCATCTCCCTTTGAAAGTCTCTTTAGTTCTTCCTTAATTTCATCTATTAGGGGGATATAAAATGCATGATATATAACCTTTATTGAGGGGGTAAATTTTACTCCCAAGTATCCTATTTCCTTTTCCCTCCAAATAAATGGGAACTCTTTTTGTAGACTCAACTTCTCTGACATTGGAATATTGATATTTAATATTTCTGATTTTACCGGGTTTATTTTCAAATTTGAAAGCTCACCTTACTGTTTTTTACTTTACTTTACTCACCTTTACTGTTCTTATTTGTTAAATTAGGCAACGTTATTTTAGGTTTCACAATATAGAACAACATATCATCTGCATATGCGGCTATTTTATGCTCCACTTCACCTAAGTTTATTCCCGCTATATCTACACACTTCCTTACCCTCGCCAGAACAGGTTCCAAAAACAGTACAAATGGCAAGGGAGAGAGAGGGCATCCTTGCCTAATACCATTATACATTCTGTAAAACCATGAGAGCGATCTGTTAACCTGTTAATATATTAGCTAATGTAAATTCCAAACCTTGTAACTTTCCCCTGAGAAAAAGGAACCATTTATTGGGTAATAGGACTGGTGCGCGTCTTGTATCCCTAGTGACATTCTTGCATGGTCTTCCACCCCTTTCCTAGTTCTCTCCTTTTGTTTCTCGGGTTATTTCTCTGGGCTTTTCTCCTGCAGGGGTAGGTGTTTCCTTATTGTCCTAGTATTCGCACATGCTTGGGGGTTTTTTACTACCCCCACCCCCCCTTAGACGGATGTACTCCTCATCTCTTTAAGCTTTGCCACTGAGTTTGCTATTGATACACGGCTGCTGCATTATCTGTCCCCAGGGAAGACTTTCCCTCCTAATTACTTTGGGAGCAGGAGTGATCTGACTGATTCCAACACCACTGAGAATCCCCCGAATACAGTTCTCTGACCCCCCTAATACTCAGGAGTGCATTTAGACTATAACATTAACAGAGATGAATCACAATAGAGAAAGTCCTGCCGTTGCTCACGGCAATTCACCACCCCCTTTCATATCGGCAGATTCATATCTCGTCCTCACAGGGCGCACACCATCCCAGCTGTTACCATCGAGCCCGACTCCCAATGGGGTTAGATAGGTTAGATAAATTAATGAAGGGTCTATGTTTCTTTAACATCTGGGGTGTCTCAGGGTCTCCCAAGGCTGCTATCCCGGTCCTTAATGAATCGCTTTTAAAGTTCTGCCTCTTCTTCAGCTGTGAAGCCACATCACTTTCCTGGGTTTTTGAAATTGCTTGTCATTTATTCAAAATTACCACCTTCCATCACATGGGCTGTCCCCTGGTAAGTCACATGGATGTCACAGGGATGCTCTCACCGTCCCCATCTCCTCTGCAGTTGCCATCTCCTGCTCCCGGATCACTGCTGAGCAGAATTGCCTTTTTAATCACTAGAGACATTTGTTTCTCTATTCACACCCACAAGTAGATATTGTTTGTAGCCATCGTTCAAGCCAATTCACTGTCTGAGCTGGCAGTTTTAATTCTGGTTTCTGGTTCTTGCCTAAGGTTGTGTCCGCAGAGCTCTGTTGACTGCCCCTAGGGATAGCCATGGCTTGTAATTTCTCTGATTTCTCATAGCCAATTTGTGGGGTGTGACGAAAGCGTAGGTGGAACAGAACACACAGAGCTTTATTGAACTATGGAAGGCACTCAATCAGGGTAGGAAGGTAGTGTCCAGGTACCCAAAAAGGAGAAGAGCCCAAAATAATTGTGATCCAGCCTCCAATAGGGCAATCTAGGTAGCTACGGTACTCCAGACACGTAATAGGCAGTCCGAGCAAGTATTAATCCCGGCACACAATAGGGGCAGTTCAGGCAGCACTGATCCGGGCACTCAGTGGGGCAGTTCAGGTAGCAATAATCCAGGCCCTCAATGGGGCAGTTCAGGTAAGGGTAATCTGGGCACACAATAGGGGCAGTTCAGGCAAGGGTAATCTGGGCACACAATAGGGGCAGTTCAGGGCACTCCGCAACATGCGGCTTGTAGGGACACTCACGGTAGGCGGCTTGCAGACACTCAGCAGCAGGCGGCTTGTAGGGACACTCACGGTCGGCGGCTTGCAGACACTCAGCAGCAGGCCGCTTCCAGGGACACTCGATCAGCAGACAGGGGGCAGCTTTCCAGGGACAACAGCAGGCTCACGGGGACTCAGCGGGGTCTTGGCTGTGGGGTCTGACCTCAGCTCAGACCTCCCAACAGCTGTTCTCTCTCTCTCGTGCAGGGGACCAAAACAGCGGTCAGCTTGTCAGGGACACAGCAGGCTTGCAGGGACTTGGCAGGGTCTTGGCTGTGTGGTTTAGTCTCAGCTCAGACCCCGTACAGCACCCTGTCCTGAGAGGGGGCAAACCACAGGCCGGGTCCCGCGCCGGCCTTCTTAAGCCGGCGCAGGAAACTTCCCGGTTGCCCCAGCAACGGCCGGCCCAGCGCCGGGTTGCTGGGGCAACGAGGCATGCCCCCCGCACTCAGGCCATGCTCAGGGAGCGCGGCCTTTGTCTCCGGACCTGGCGGGGGGTCACCCCTCTTCCGGCTATATGGCCGGGAGAGGTGTGATTCCCGCCGCAGGGGTCACTTTCCTCCCATCCTGCGCAGCCCGTCTTCAAAGGCTGCGGCAGGATGAGAGGACCTGACAAAGGGGGGAAGGAGGGCGAGGTGACACCTCTCACCCTGCAGGATGCGAGGACCTGACGGGGGGGGAAGGAGGGTGAGGTGACACAGTGGGGACAGCAGGCACAAGGGGGGTGGGGGAGGCACGGGCACTTCATGACATGGGGCAATAGTGGTGCATTAGGAACACTTACAAACAACTGGCTGCTTTGTGTCTGAGAAAAGTAAAATAAGAAAGAGTTAGCCACTTCATTATCTTTTATGTTAAGAGCCATTCAGGAGGTAAAAGAAACCGCTTTTCAGAGCCTCTCTTCCCACCATAATCAAATTGGAATGGCCTGGGTAAAACAAGAAAATATAGGTGTTGTCCATCACTTCACTACCTCCTACATAGTGTATATACAGTAGTGCAGGAGTGTGTAATGTACAATATAGTCTATATCATGCAGAAGTGTGTAATGTACAATATAGTGTATATAGTGCATGAGTCTGTAATGTACAATATAGTGTATATAGTGCATGAGTCTGTAATGTACAATATAGTATGTAAAGTTCAGGTGTGTATAATGTACAATATATTGTATATAGTGCAGTAGGATGTAATGTACAATATAGTGTATATAGTCCAGGAATATGTTATGTACAATATACTGTATATAGTGCAGGAGCGTGTAATGTACAACATAGTGTATATCACGCAGGAGTCAACTCTGGGGACAGGTTTGGCATCACAAGGGGGGGCAGGCGCTGTCGTACAATGTATAATATAGTGTATATTGTGAAGGAGTCTGTAAGGTACAGTATATAGTGCAGAAGTGTGTAATGTCCAATACAGTGTATCCCTCCTGCTGCGACATTGTCTGTTCTGTAGGACAATCCCCCAGGTTAATCTGTCCCCCAGTACAACCCCCCCCCCCTTCACCAAAGTCAGTCTTTCCTCCATTACAATCTATCCTAATCCTTTGTGGGATTGTACTGGGTATCAGACTGACCTGGGGAAATTATACTTGGGGACAGACTGAGTCTGTCTCCCAGTATAATCCCCCTCAGGTCAGTCTATTTCCCAGCACAATCACCCCCCAGGTCAATCCGCCCCCCATTACAGTCTGTCTGTCTCTGAGCACAATCACCCCCCAAGGTCAGTCTGACCCCCAGCACAAACACCCCCTCTAGGTCCATCTACCCCCCAGTCTAATTATCCCCCTATGTCAGTCTGTCACTTAGTAGAGTCAGTTTATCTCCCAGTACAATCCTTCCACCTCCCTAACAGACCCCAGGCAGACCTAGCGGAATGTAAAATTTTTGTTCCTCCAGGACTCAGGATGACATCAGCGTCTGCTCCCCTGTGATGCCAATCCCATCGCCAGAGTTGACAGCTGACTGCAACAAGCAGCAGGGGCACAGGCAGCGGGCAGGGACAGGTGCGGCTGCAGGGTATAAACATGTAAGGGACATGCAGCACGGCTGTCATTTTTATAAATCACTATTCCCCTCCATAGATGCATTGTGTGTCAGAACACAGTGGGCCCCACCCCCCTCAGGGCCCATGAGCACTGCACACATTGTACCCATGGTTGGTACGCCTCTGTCCTTGTCCCTGAATAATACTGTTTATAGGCTGAGTTTGAAAGTCACGCAAAAAATGGTGGGTTACAGGCTCTTTGAAGACTATCATGTTGGTGGAAATTGGGATTGTATGGGATCCTTGTGAGGTACATGTCCCTCTTTCATATGGTCCAGTTGAGGTGAACTTGGGACTGAGGTATGTATACCCTTGTATGTCTGTGTAATTGTCCCTGAGGCAGTGTCCTATCAAATGGAGTAGAAGCAAAAAATAATTTGCCCTGATTTGACATTTGTTGTCTGTATTTCTGTATTTTCCTTATTCCTATTTATTGTCACTTATTAGACATGTTTAAAATTTTGTAATAATGAAACTGATATAACTATTATATCCCACTCGGGCATTGTTGGTTTGATCAGGGGAAGAGTTGGGCAAAAAGGAGGGTGGATAATGCAAATGTGACTGTGGTTTATAAACACATATACATTTTCCATATCCTCTTATAATAAAACAAAAAGCTACATTTAAGATGTTTTTGTATCCTCTAACTTAAGGGCACTACATTAGGAACTCTGTTGACAAGCAATCATTACACTGGTATGCCATATTTTGAAGGTCTAAGATATACTGTAATACCTGATTTTAATCCAGTTTTTTGCTATCTTTAATTTATCTGTGCATAACAGTCTGATAAAAACTGAACAGTTTTTGGGGGTGTTTTTTGCCACTATAGTTTTCCTGCATTTTTGTTTTTGTAGTGTATTGATATAAGTAATGTTTAAATATACTGAACAAATTTTTTGCATCATATTTTTTTCTTTCTTTTAGGTGTTGTTGTTCAAACTTGGATTTTAAATCGGTATAGAATGGTACAACTGGAAATTATTGATCAAGTTGTGATGTCATATGGTGGCTTGAGGGGTGCTGTTGCCTTTGCTTTAGTTGCTTTATTAGACGGAGAACGGGTGAAAGCAAAAAATTTATTTGTCAGCACAACAATAATTGTTGTGTATTTTACCGTGATCTTTCAGGTAAGTTGTATAAACAAACTGGCTTTCATGGAAATTTACCCACTTTATATGGCAAAGAAGTGTTCACATTTGTTGGCAATGTGCAGCAAATAATTGTCACTAGTAACACTGTGCTGCGTACCAAAACTCATAAAGTAAATATTTAACATTTCTCAGTTCTCTTAAAGCACCGTTGTGAATTCAGTGAGTCCATCAAAATAACTAAACAGTCCAACACAAATATGCTTCTTCCGCAACACCAGTTTTTCAAGATACCTTGAAAAAGTCAGAAATGACGAAATATGTTGGGTTGTGAACAGGAAGAGAGATTGACATTAGTAATGAGACCGGAACTGACGACATACTGGAGGCCGAATGCGGTGGTGAGAGCCTAATGGCGATCCTTTGTTTGGCATTATCTCTGTGTGTTGGCGATCGAGCTATACAAACAATAGTGATGTGTCTAAATGCAAGAAAGTTTTTTAGTGAGATTTTCTAGTGGAATAAATATTTTATTGGGATTTTATTGCACTGTGGAGTGTTTCTCTTTTTATATGATCCCTGGTCATTTACCTTTGTTAGGGAGTTGAGCGGAGTTGGAGCAGAACACATTGAGAAAAAGAGAGAGCGTATGGATCTCTGCTTTGAGCTTTTATTGCCAATCTGAAAAAGGCCAAAAGGCCAGGCATTAAACTGTCTTACTGATATTGAGAGAAGGAATCTGTGCATGTGATATCAAGACTGGTGTGGTGGGAGAAGCATATTTGTGTTGGACCTTTTATTTATATTAATGGACTCCCTAAGTTCACAAGGGTGCTTTAGGAGAACTGTTTGTTTAATATTTATTTTAGGAGTTTGGGTACATATCACAGCACTACTAGTGACTATTATGTGTTGCACTTTTTAATATAAGTAGGGGGTATATAGTGGCAGCA
Source organism: Staurois parvus (assembly GCF_062004578.1). Lineage (NCBI taxonomy): Eukaryota > Metazoa > Chordata > Amphibia > Anura > Ranidae > Staurois > Staurois parvus. Next base: position 1,526,730 of record NW_028318053.1, read on the forward strand.
GTGAAATAATACACTATTTTATATTTATATATTTTAATTTTTCATCTCTATATAATTTTTTTTATTTTTTGTACACATTTGATTATTACACTTTTTGGTTTATCTTTATTTTTAATAAGTTTATTTTTTTAACAGCGCAGAGTTGGAGGTTGTAGAAAGATTTGTTGAAAATGACCTCCCGTGTGATTGTTTGCTTGTTAGCCATTTGGTATGGCCCATTACATATTCCAGCCTAAATGTTTTGGGTTAGATTAGAAATTAGAACTCAGTGCCCACTAGTATCTTTTAATGTAGAACTAGAAAAAGAATGCCCATTCTAGATTAATATTGAAGATATTAAAAATAATGCTAAAGTGTTTGGGAAAGATGGTGGGGAAGAGAAGGCTATGACCAAGCACAAAATCTACAGACAGGGCATGTTAGACATGTGAAAAGGGTGGGAAGATAGAGCACACGTTTTTAATAACTTATGGTGTGGTGATAGGTTCTCTTTAGGGTGACATCAGGGGGTTTATTTACTAAAGCTGGAGAGTCCAAAATCAGACTCCCTTCTGCATAGAAACCAATCAGCTTCTAACCTCAGCTTGTTCAATGAAGCTTTGGCAATGAAACCTGGAAGCTGATTGGTTTCTATGCAGAAGGGAGTCTGATTTTGGACTCTCCAGCTTTAGTAAATAAACCCCCAGATGTCCATTAGACCCTTGTTACTGATCTGGCTCTGAGCTGACTTGGAGCACCAGTACCCTGAGTTTAGGAACCCAAAAGTGCCATGTATTAAAAGTGTGATCTGAGTACTCAGTCTGTGTGTTATGAATGGATATGCAGTGCCATCTGAGTACTGTGACTGAATATGCAGCATTTCTGTTGTGAATAAATGTTTGTGTTCTGTGTGTGTATTTTCTGGGGAGCGCAGGGTGACAACAGTGCTATAGAGACCAATGAATACACTACCACTCATTGGATAAAATGTAGATTGTGATGTCGTCCACCCACCCATGCACCTTAACCAATCAAAGGAAGCCTTATATCAATTCACAAAAATACAAGCCACCTATGAATGGCTAGAGGATACCTTGTCGGGGGGGGGGGGGGGGGGTTACTCCTAGCAAAACACCCTTTCTGTATTTTGATGAAGACACAGGCTTCTCCCACACATCTCTGGCCAGGCAGATGTTGGTAAGGAGAGGGGGAGGGGAAATTATCAAAATCTGGAAGTCCCAGGTATCCAGTAGAATTTGAAAAGTCTATAAAATACCACACGTTTAAACAAGCCCTGTTCAAAAGCCTAAAAACATGTCAGTGTAAATCCATTGTCAATCAAAGTCATCCCAAGATGTAGATCCACAGTAATCATGATTAATGATGATCCACACAACCCACCAAAGCAAAACCTGCTGACCCACAGACATGTTGGCTTCCAATAGCCACTTCAAGATGTTTGACATTTTCCTACCTATTAGCAAAATGTAAACAAAGGGGCAGGATAACCTCATTGACTAAATATGGCGATGACAATATTTGGTTAGTAATATCACTCAAGATACCGTGTCCCCTTATTTACATTCAGCTGATGGGCTAGGAAGTATCATCCATGGGAAGGATTCTGTCAAGAGCATGTGTTTTGTTTTGGTGGGTTGTCAGGATAGTTCATCATCATTGTCATTTATCTACATCACAATAGATTTACACTGTGGGATTTTTTTTTCTTTTTTAATGAAAGGACTTTAATTTACATGGGAGTGGCTGTTATCTGGGGGTCCTCCCCTTTTTTTTTTTTTTTTTAAAAGGGGCTTCCAGATTCTGCTAAGCTCTCCTCAACAAGACCCCCACATGTACTGGGCCAGGGATGTAAGTAAGAGGCCCTTGTCCTCATCTTCATCTTCTTGTTGAGAGCATGTGGCCTGACACATATTTTGGAGGAAACCCCAGGATGTTTTTTTTTTCTTGTGTGGGATCCCCCTTTGTTTGACATTTTCTGTTGTTCGGATGTGGGCGGCTAGCCCACACAGCATCCTTGGTTGCTAGGAGGCAGGAGGATACCTGTGGCCCACACAGCCAGGAGTTGTCATTTTGTGGTGTTAGTAATAGTAAAGTAAAATTAGTGCCACTAAACGAATGCCTTCCAGCTGTAGGTGGAGATTCACTTCAGCAGGCAAATGAAGCACCTATTTAGTGTGCATGTTTACTGAACTGCAAACCCTGGTCAGCTGTGATCATGAACTTCTTTCCTACTGGCTTCACCTGAAAATGAATATATGAATAAATAATTTAATTGTGCTCCTCCAGACTTGAAAATTTGCAATGCCAGGACAACTCCTGGCGCTCTTGTCCCCCTGGTCCCTAGACTCCCGCTGTTTCAACCTCAGTGGGGTCAGGGCTAGGGACACAAGTGAGGCTGACCTCGTCAACTCAGTCTCCTATCAGGTACATGATAGGTTTTCAGAGATCGCCTAAAAGTGGACAGAGTAGGCGATAGTCTGATAAATTGGGGTAGAGTGTTCCAGAGGATGGGGGAAGCTCTGGAGAAGTCCTGGAGACGAGCATGGGAGGAGGAGACAAGGGAGCTAGAGAGCAGGAAATCCTGTGACGAGCGGAGAATACGGTTTGGGTTATATATGTAGACAAGATTGGTGATGTAATTTGGGGCAGAGTTATAAATGGCTTTATATGTTATTGTTAATGTTTTGAATTTTATCCGTTGGGCAATGGGAAGCCAGTGGAGGGTTTGGCAGAGAGGGGTGGCAGATATGGAATGGTTAGTAAGGTGGATGAGTCTGGCAGCAGCATTCATGATAGACTGAAGAGGGGATTGCTTGTGATGAGTTAGGCCAATGAGGAAGGAGTTACAATAGTCAAGGCGAGAGATAACCAGGGAGTAAATAAGTTGCTTAGAAGTTTCAGAGGTGAAGAATGGGCATATCTTGGAGATGTTGCGGAGGTGAAGTCTACAAGATTTGGACAGTGATTGGATTTGGGACTGGAAGGACAGATGGGAGTCTAGGATTACACCTAGCACCCTGGCATGAGGGGAGGAACTGATGGTTGTGTTATTGATCTTGATGGAGAAGTCAGGGGAGGGGGCATGGGCTGGAAGGAATACTAAGAGCTCAGTTTTGGAAAGACCAGCTCCGTGATGTCAGACTCCAGTGGCAACCTACGAAGCTCTGGAGAACTTCATGCCCAAGAGGGTTAAGGCAGTGCTGGAAAATAATGGTGGCCACACAAAATATTGACACTTTGGGCCCAATTTGGACATTTTCACTTAGGAGAATACTCACTTTTGTTGCCAGCAGTTTAGACATTAATGGCTGTGTGTTGAGTTATTTTGAGGGGACAGCAAATTTACACTGTTATACAAGCTGTACACTCATTTCTTCACATTGTAGCAAAGTGTAATTTCTTCAGTGTTGTCACATGAAAAGATATAATAAAATACTTACAAAATTGTGAGGGGTGTACTCACTTCTGTTAGATACTGTGTGTGTATATATATATATATATATATATATATATATAGTGGGACCTCGCTTCAAATGGTAGAGCTTTTGTAACGCACACAGCGACTAGCTTGCTTTTTTGGAGGGTCGTTCAGCCCACTTTTATTTAAATGACAGTTCAATAACATAAGAGGTTTCCCACGCAGGGGTATCTATTATCAATATAAATGAAAAGATTCAGTCTCCTGGCTCTCTCAGATATAAACAATCTTCCTCTGGTCTTTCTCTTCAGGCTTACCCCTGTCTCCTGCAGACTCCTTCAAAAATGGCTCTTGCACACAGCTAGCCACTAGCACACAGCTACTCCCGAGCAGCCCCTTGCTGCTTTTGGCTTCCACCTCTCCTAGGTGAAGCCCACCTGACTTCAAGGCAGTGACCTCCTGTCTACCAGGGTGGAGCCCTCCTGACTCCTGTCTGCCGGGGTGGAGCCCTCCTGACTCCTGTCTGCCGGGGTGGAGCCCAGAATCCTGGTCCTGACTCTACAAAAGAGCCATGCACACCTGAGCAATCAGTATCCTGGCCATTCCCAAAACCTGGTCCCAGGATTGGAGATTTCATCCCTCTCAAATCGCTTTGAAATCTCCAAGTCCCAAAATGGACCTTACAAACAAATGAGGAAAGTGAAAAGCCACTTTCCTCTGTATCAAACACCTACCCTGGAGCCCCTCAACCTGCCTTGTTGAGAATCCTGGGTGAAATAACCTTTCAACGTTGTGACAGATTGCCACACTGTCACATACCCCCCCCCCCTTTGTTTGGACCCCGCAGGGGGCAGAACACACAACTTACATCTTCTGGCACCTCTGTGCCAGCTCTCACTTACAGGGGTCCAATCTGGTCTGACCATAGGGGAACTCTACCCAATGACTCCTTTGGTGTCTCTCCCCAAGCCCCATTGTCACTCTGCTATGGGCTCTAATCAGACCTTCCCTTCTCTTTTTCCAGGTGCACTTCCATAAACACTTTCTCTCTTGAAATCTTAACGGGGTCCCCCTGGCCTTTCTATCGACCTTTCTGCCTCTTTGCTTCAGGTTCCAAGGTTTCCTAATACCACTCTCAGTATTACTGTCCCAAGGCTGTAGGGGACCTATTTCTACTGTACTTGGACCACCCCTCTTATTTCTGGTACCTTTGGATATTAAACCTGCATGACTCATCACCACAGCATTCAGTTTACCATGAACAGATATATTCCAGTCAATATTACACCTCTCAATATCTTTTCCAGCATTTGTTAGGACAGTGTCTGCAGAGGGCACACACACCATAGGGCAGCCATCACCCACGGGAACCACACAAGATGCCACTTCACCTGGTGTCATGTACTCTGCAGCTGGCTGTCCCACCATTTTACCTTTTCCTGCACCACTTGGATCTGTATCCAAATCCTGAACAGATGAGCTCTCTTCTGATCCCTTTTGCCAGTTTTCACATACCATTTGTCCCTGTATTTCAGGTGTCTCATCAGACCTGCTACATAAACCTCTTTTTGGCCCAATGACCCTGATTTCTTTATGCACATCCGTTTGAGCCCTGGCCAGGATCTCTGTTGTTCTCTGGTCCATGCTCGGCCCTTCCATCTCATGTGGTTTGTCCACTGGTGCAGTAAACAACTGACAACTGACCAGCACCATCCTGGACCATAGCAGCAGAAATGCTTCCCACCTGGCTGTTAGGAGGTGAAACCTTTTTTGACTCATTTTTCATTTCTCCAAAACCTCTCTCATATATCACATTTACAGGTAATCCAGCGGCATACCCTGATACAACTTTTAACACCATCAACAAATTCAGAAATAAACCACTTTCTTGTTCACATTTGATCTATACAGCCAGCCATTCGGTGCTCCACCTAGTGGTACTCCGCAGTACCAGACCATCTGACTGTGGAGGAGACACCACAGTATACATTGGTTGTACATTCCAAAGTTCAAGCATCTCCTTTAATACTTTGGTTACAACCCAACCACTTGACTCTAGACCCAAGACCTTCCTGATGATATTTAGGACACTCAGAATGCTGAGAGACTCACCTGCTGAGACTTGAGAAGTTGAAACTTTTAAAGGGACCTCCTCCCAACTGGAGGTAACGACAGCTTGGTGCTCCACCAGAGCGCTGCCAGGTGCTGGGCTCACTCTCAACATCTCAGACTCAGCATCCATAAGCTGACCCCTGATCATTCCCAGTGACAACCTCATTTTGACACTCCATGCCAACATCACATTTGTGGGTCACAGACAAAGTCTCTGCTGTATGCACACTCTTATCTATAGGCTGTTTTGTAGACCCTCCTGCTGGCACAGCAGAAACAGTGTCCACCTTATTTTTTTGCATAAAAGCCTCATCTATCAATAAGATTAGCCTTTTACCCCAACTATCCCAATCCATTGTATATGTGCTCCATTCGCCAGTGCTCCTCAGCACCGATCCATCCGCCCAAGAAGACACATAAGAATAGACGGGCTTAGTTGCAGATCCATTGCACAAATCACTCTGGATCACGTCTGACTTGGGTAACACCTGTTTTCCAACTGCAGGTTGCAATACCTCACATCCACCACTTTGCTCTGGTGGTGCTTCCTGAATTACCCACACATTTGCATTTTTGCCAGGCTGTATTAACCCGCTGTTTACCTGAACACTTTCAATATTATCAGACTGCACCCACACACTCCTATGACAAGGTGCAGTTCCACTCTGCTCCACCAGAGTGACATCGCAGTTGTCCAGGGCACCCTCCGGCTCCAATACACGGAGTTCACTGGAGATGTCTAAAGACAGCTGTGCCGTCTTACCACCAGCTGCTATGGGAAATAACCCATCTTTAATTATAGCTTTTGCACTGCAAGAGCTCAGGGTTTTCCCAACAGCAGTACATTTCTCATCACCAACATTGTCAGCATTTTTAGCTCTTGTGGGCTGTACTAGCCCACTACCAGCCTGTGATTGGCACACATTAGTGACATCATTTTATTTTTGAGAACCACCACCAGCAAGGCTCCCACTTTTCATCCATTACACATCTGCATCAGAGGCTGGTCATTAGCTCTGAGGAAAGGGATTCGTCCCCAAAACGCATCAGCCATTTGACCGCACTGACAGTGAGGACACCTTGCCTGCCGTTGTGGCCATCGTCATTTTTCTATGCTTTTTAGATACATGCTTCGTTTGTGTGTGCGCCACCTGTTTTCTCTTTATCCAGTGGCTGATTTCCCCGTCTGAGGAGGGCCGCACCCCCGAAGCATTTCCTTTGGTTTTCGCTGTCCTGATACCCTTGGCTTCCCTTTTGGCTGTGCATATCTTGAGGCGCTGGAGAGTACATACGATATCCGGTTCGGTTGTTTTCCCAAACAGCAGTACATTTCTCATCACCAACATTATCAGCATTTTTAGCTCTTGTGGGCTGTACTAGCCCACTACCAGCCTGTGGCTGGCACACATTAGTGACATCACTTTCTTTTTGAGAACCATGCACAGGTTTTACTTTAACCCCTACCTCACCGCTGTACAAGGCACTGCACAGGGAAAAGTCACTCTCAAAAGCACATTCAGTGGCCCAACTAACTGGGGTCACTCCTACATCAGAATGGACAGTCTTATAACTAGTCCTTCTCAACATGACATTAGCAGTCCCAGCCATGATTTTATCACACACAGTCTTACCCACCACAGTAGTAGGTGTCGCCATCTTCATTTCAATGCGTCGTCTCATAAATGCATCCTCAACTGCACTGTCCTTGGCAACTTTTCCCTTGGTCCAAGGTGAAGCAACAGACGCCCTCATGAACTCCATGAACTCTCTGGCACCCCCTGCAGGCCCAACAGGTACTTCCTCCCTGTTACCAGAGGTGGCTGCCAACATTTTAAAACAAGAATCTGGGCTTGCAGTTGAAGACATTTGCCCAGTATCAGCGGTATTCCAGAGTCTGGGACAGTAAAAGATCCCATGCCCCCACTGACCACATTCCAGGCAAGGTACATTTCCACTCTTATCTTTATTGGGATACTGAGCCACATCTCCAATGCAGCTCCTCCTTCCAGGCAATATTTTTTCTCTGGTCGCCATGGGAGATTGCACTCTCCAAGCAGAACTTTGGTGGCTCTTTCCAACATCCTGTATTGGCTCCTCTTGATGCCACTTGCCATGATCCTTGTATGACATAGCCCCCCCGTACACAGACAGCCCGACTGGCCTCCTCTGTGTTGCTATGGGCAATCACTCTCGGTCCTGGCCTCTTGTCAGCCCCTCTCCTTGCACATAGCATGGGCTTCTCTCTGCTGGACCAACTCTCAAGCCATGACACATTCACATTTTTCACAACAGCTACTGGTTTAACCAATAGCCACCCGGCCAATAGCTGTTTGGCGGCCAGCAAAATGCTGTAGATTTCCGGGTGGACGCCATATGGCGTCCTCCCGGGCATGCGCAGTTTTCGTGCTTGCAGAGCCGCGCAGCGGCACGATCTATCACTGGCCATGTACCTCGGACACGGCCAATGACAGATCTGAGTACCGGCCCCCGTTACCGGTACCATGTGACCTGCTGTGACCAATCACAGCAGGTCACATGACAGTTGTATACAATGGATGGCTTCATTCATGCCATCCATTGTATTTTAGTGTCTAGCTGTGACTGGTCACAGCAATCACATGCACATGTCATATGATTAGCTGTGGCCAAATCACAGCTAAGCACAAAAAAAAAAAAAAAACCCTGAATGAATCGATGTCATTCACGTAAATGCTTGCTTATAGCAAAGTAATTTTTTGCTATGAGCAAATTGTGTAACAAAAAATACTGATCACTTCCCCAAAGTAGTACTATGTTACTATGGTAACATTGTACTATTTTGGACATAGTGAAATATGAAAAAAAAGAAAAAGAAAAAAAATGTAATAAAAAATTAAAAAAAATAAAAATATATATATTTTTTTTCATACTGTCACCAGTCAGTGTCCCTGATCACCGCCATGCCAGGTATATGATGACACTGTACTGCACTGGTGACAGTATTAAAAAAAAAAAAAAAAAACTGAAAATATTTTTTTTTTAAATTTTTCCATTTTCCGAAAAATGATGACAAAAAAAAATACAACTTCAAAAAACTCGCCATGCCTCTTATGAAGTACGTCGAACTGTCTACTTTGTAAAAAGGGGTCATTTGGGGGATAGCTGTACTGTTCTTACATTCTTGGACCTCAAGAAATTAGATTGGCCGTCAGTACTTCAGGATTGATCAATATTCAGATCTATACCATAGTTTGTGAACTCTATAACTTTCCTACAAACTAAATAATACATCCTAATTTGGGTTATTTTCACCAAAGACATGTAGCAGAATACATCTTGGCCTAAATTTATGAAGAGCAATTATTTATTTGCAAACTTTTATAACAGAAACAAAGAAAAACATTTTTTTTTCAAAATTTTCAGTCTTTTTTTGATTAAATACCACCAAAAGAAAGCTCTAGTTGCGTAAAGAAAATTATAAAATTTTAGCTTTGGTACAATGTTGTATGACCGCGCAATTGTCATTCAAAGTGGGAGAGCGCTGAAACCTGAAAAATGGCCTGGGCAGGAAGGGGGTAAAAGTGCCCGGTATGGAAGTGGCTAACTACAGCAGCGTTGCCATGGGTGACAAAACCCCTCTCCCAGGTACGGACATCCTGCAGCTCTCTCCTTGCACTGAAGGTTGGCTTGCTTTCCTCTGTAGGTTGGTTCAATGCTGCCAGGTGCTGCTTGCACCAGTCCACAGCAGATTCACCCACATTTAAATTTCCCGGCTTGGCTGGGGCATACGGTATATAACACCCTAGCCACAGGGCTCTATCTCTCGCTTCAGCAAACATTGCCTCCTTTTTCTGTTTTGACCGCCCCATCTTTGCAGTCACGCACACAGCAGTGTGTTACACAGTTCAGCAACACCATGGAACACTGTCTCTTTAAGGCCAAGTCCTTTTCTCTAGCAGGTTCTCCTCACCTGCACACAGATAGTGCAGACTTATGCACCAAACACAGTTCATATAACAAATGAACTTACTTCATCGCAGGGATCTCCCATATGTGGGACCTCGCTTCAAATGGTAGAGCTTTTGTAACGCACACAGCAACTCGCTTGCTTTTTTTAAGGGCCATTTCAGCCCACTTTTATTTAAATGACAGTTCAGTAACATAAGAGGTTTCCCACGCAGGGGTATCTATCATCAATATAAACAAGAAGATTCAGCCTCCTGGCTCTCAGATATAAACAATCTTCCTCTGGCCTTTCTCTTCAGGCTTATGTCTGTCTCCTGCAGACAACTTCAAAAATGGCTCTCGCACACAGCTAGCCACTAGCACACAGCTACTCCTGAGCAGCCCCTTGCAGCTTTTGACTTCCACCTCTCCTAGGTGAAGCCCACCTGACTTCAAGGCAGTGACCTCCTGTCTGCCAGGGTGGAGCCCAGAACCCTGGTCCTGACTCTACAAAAGAGCCATGCACACCTGAGCAATCAGTATCCTGGCCATTCCCAAAACCTGGTCCCAGGATTGGAGATTTCATCCCTCCCAAATCGCTTTGAAATCTCCAGGCTCCAGGTCCCAAAATGGACCTTACAAACAAATGAGGAAAGTGAAAAGCCACTTTCCTCTCTATCAAACACTTACCCCTGGATATACACACACACACTGCTCAAAAAGAGTATAGCATCAAGTCAATTAGACTCCTGGGATATTGACCTGGTCAGTTAAGTAGCAAAGGGGTTGTTAATCAGTTTCAGCTGCTTTGGTGTTAATGAAATTGACAACAGGAGCACTAGATGGGCAACAATGAGACGGCCCCCAAAACAGGAATGGTTTTACGGGTGGAGGCAACTGACATTTTTTTCCTACTTATCTTTTATTCTTATCTTCTTTTTTTACTATTTTGCATTTGGCTAGGGCCAGTGTCACTACTGGTAGCATGAGGCGAAACCTGGACCCTACAGAGGTTGCACAGGCAGCCCAACTCCTCCCGGATGGCACATCAATAAGGTTTGCTGTGTCTCCCAGCACAGTCTCAAGTGCATGAAGGAGATTCCAGGAGACAGGAACTTACTCTAGGAGAGCTGGACAGGGCCATAGAAGGTCCTTAACCAATCAGCAGGACCTGTATCTGCTCCTTTGTGCAAGGAAGAACAGGATGAGCACTGCCAGAGCCCTACAAAATGACCTCCAGCAGGCCACTGGTGTGAATGTCTGTCTCTGACCAAACAATCAGAAACAGACTTCATAAGGGTGGCCTGAGGGCCTGACATCCTCTAGTGGGCCCTGTGCTCACTGCCCGACACCATAGAGCTCGATTAGCATTTGTCATTGAACACCAGCATTGGCAGGTCTGCCACTGGCACCCTGTGCTTTTCACAGATGAGAGCAGGTTCACCCTGAGCACATGTGACAGACATGAAAGGGTCTGGAGAAGCCATGGAGAACATTATGCTGCCTGCAACGTTGTTCAGCATGACCGTTTTTGTGGTGGGTCAGTGATGGTCTAGGGAGGCATATCCATTGAGGGACACACAGACCTCTACAGGCTAGACAATGACACCCTGACTGCCATTTGGTATCAGGAAGAAATCCTTGGACGCATTGTCAGACCCTACGCTGGTGCAGTGGGTCCTGGGTTCCTCCTGGTACACGACAATGCCCGGCCTCATGTGGCGAGAGTATGCAGGCAGTTCCTGGAGGATGAAGGAATTGATACTATTGAATAGCCCCCATGCTTGCCTGACCTAAATCCAAAAGAACACCTCTGGGATATCATGTTTCAGTCCATCCGACGCCGCCAGGTTGCACTGCAGACTGTCCAGGAGCTCCGTGATACCCTGGTCCAGATCTGGGAGGAAATATCCCAGGACACCATCCATCATCTCATTAGGAGCATGCCCTTACATTGTCAGGCAAGCATGTGGGGGCCATGCAAAAACTGAGTACAATTTTGAGTTTCTGCAATAAAATTTCAACAAAATAGATTAGCCTGCTGCATAATTTTTTCACTTTGATTTTCAGGGTGTCTTTGAGTCAGTCCTCTGTAGATTGATAATTTTCATTTCCATCAAATGAGGGGGCATTCTTACATTCCTAACACATTACCCAGTCCATATAAGTATAGATATCCAGCATGACATTTTTCCCCATTGAGATCTGATGTGTTTTCAAGGTGCTCCTTTATTTTTTTTGAGCAGTGTACAGTCAAGTCCATAAATATTGGGACATCAACACAATTCTAACATTTTTGGCTCTATACACCACCACAATGGATTTGAAATGAAATGAACAAGATGTGCTTTAACTGCAGACTGTCAGCTTTAATTTGAGGGTATTTACATCCAAATCAGGTAAACAGTGTAGGAATTACAACAGTTTGCATATGTGCCTCCCACTTGTTAAGGGACCAAAAGTAATGGGACAATTGGCTTCTCAGCTGTTCCATGGCCAGGTGTGTGTTATTCCCTCATTATCCCAATTACAATGAGCTGATAAAAGGTCCAGAGTTCATTTCAAGTGTGCTATTTGCATTTGGAATCTGTTGCTGTCAACTCTCAAGATGAGATCCAAAGAGCTGTCACTATCAGTGAAGCAAGCCATCATTAGGCTGAAAAAACAAAAACCCATCAGAGAGATAGCAAAAACATTAGGCGTGGCCAAAACAACTGTTTGGAACATCCTTAAAAAGAAGGAACGCACCGGTGAGATCAGCAACACCAAAAGACCCGGAAGACCATGGAAAACAACTGTGGTGGATGACCGAAGAATTCTTTCCCTGGTGAAGAAAACACCCTTCACAACAGTTGGGCAGATCAAGAACACTCTCCAGGAGGTAGGTGTATGTGTGTCAAAGTCAACAATCAAGAGAAGACTTCACCAGAGTGAATACAGAGGGTTCAGATGTAAATACAGATGTAAACCATTGGTGAGCCTCAAAAACAGGAAGGCCAGATTAGAGTTTGCCAAACAACATCTAAAAAAGCCTTCACAGTTCTGGAACAACATCCTATGGACAGATGAGACCAAGATCAACTTGTAACAGAGTGATGGGAAGAGAAGAGTATGGAGAAGGAAAGGAACTGCTCATGATCCTAAGCATACCACCTCATCAGTGAAGCATGGTGGTGGTACTGTCGTGGCGTGGGCATGTATCGCTGCCAATGGAACTGGTTCTCTCGTATTTATTGATGATGTGACTGCTGACAAAAGCAGCAGGATGAATTCTGAAGTGTTTGGGGCAATATTATCTGCTCATATTCAGCCAAATGCTTCAGAACTCACTGGACGCTGCTTCACAGTGCAGATGGACAATGACCCAAAGCATACTGCAAAAGCAACCAAAGAGTTTTTTAAGGGAAAGAAGTGGAATGTTATGCAATGGCAAAGTCAATCACCTGACCTGAATCCGATTGACCATGCATTTCACTTGCTGAAGACAAAACTGAAGGGAAAATGCCCCAAGAACAAGCAGGAACTGAAGACAGTTGCAGTAGAGGCCTGGCAGAGCATCACCAGGGATGAAACCCAGGGTCTGGTGAAGTCTATGCGTTCTAGACTTAGGCTGTAATTGACTGCAAAGGATTTGCAACCAAGTATTAAAAAGTGAAAGTTTGATTTATGATTATTATTCTGTCCCATTACTTTTGGTCCCTTAACAAGTGGGAGGCACACATGAAAACTGTTGTAATTCCTACACCATTCACCTGATTTGGATGTAAATACCCTCAAAAAAAGCTGACAGTCTGCAGTTAAAGCACATCTTGTTCATTTCATTTAAAATCTATTGTGGTGGTGTATAGAGCCAAACATGTTAGAATTGTGTCGATGTCCCAATATTTATGGACCTGACTGTATATACACACACATACACACGAGGGGGGGGGGAGTAATAATAAGATATAAAGGGGAAGGGAGGTGATTAGGGGTGGTAAATGTCCTGGGGGTAGGAAGGGGTGCAGTATTTTAACTCTTCTCCCTCATAGTCTGTACAGTCCAGCTGTCTAACTAAATTCTATTGTTTTAAACAGGTATACTCTGGGTTGTCATAGGATTCATACAGTTTTGGCAGTGAAACCAGCAAGCCCAAGTCTAAGTGAATTTAGAAGGGTTGTCCCTTGTGATACTGATTAACTCCACCATTTTGGCTGTCTGTCGTACACGGTGGTGCCATTCTTTAAGTGGTGAAGATATTGAGGTGTCCCATTTGGCAGGGATGCAGCATCTAGCTGTATTTGCAAGGTGCATGGCTAAAGATCCATGGTAGGTGGATTTTGGAAGTGAGGAGTGATGAAGCAGATATTGTGTGGGAGTGAAGTCGAGAGTATAGGAGGTTATCTTAATTTCCTTTCCAGAAGGTTTGCACATTAGAGCATGGCCACCATATGTGCAATAGGGAACCGGAGTCCGATCTGCATCTCCAGAATAGTGGGGAGGTGGAGGGGAAGAATTTGTGAAGCTGTGTAGGTGTTGTCTACTATCCGGAAAGCAGTTTTATATTGTTTCTTGTGTTGTTACATTTATTGTGCCCTTATGTAGATGGGTTAAGATTCTGTCCCAATCCTCTTTTGCGAGGGAGAATTCTAACTGTTTCTCCCATTTCTGATTCATTTTGTTGGTTTGTGGCGTGTGCTTGGAATAGAGAAGCATGTACATTAAGGATATTACATATTGCAGTGTGTTCCTAGAGTATTTAGCTTCAAGTGGGGTTTGGGGGCGCAAGCAGTCTGATGAAGTTTTGGGGTGATTGAAAAAATGTCGTAATTGCACATAAATCTAGAAAGGAAATTATGGGTGCAGCATTTTGGCCTGTAGCTGTTCATATGGTAAGAGGCATCCCCTATGGAAAAAGTGCTCTGCATGTACTGGTTTATGTGGCCAGATCTTGCCTGGAAGGAATTCAGGATTATGTCGGAGAGCAGTAAGAGGTCCCAGATGGGAAGTCGAAAGCTTTACAAGCCTGTCGAAAGCAATGTAGAGAAGGGCTCACAATTGGGTGTTCCTTACATTCTCGCGGAGTGCGATGGGCAGGTAAGCAGGGAAGTACATTTAAAGGTATTGTCGATCCTGCATTCTCTAGGCAGACCCAGGCCTTTTGTCTTTTTTTATGTATGTGCCAGGCAGCTAGTCTTGTTAAGTGCTAGATAATAATTTATGGATGTATGGGAGGCCTATACTTTTAAGTTTGGGTAATGTCAGTAAAGCGTAGCTAAGTTGAGGGCATTTTCATCCCCATATAAAGAGGGTACAAGCTCTGCGGTAAGCTGTAATGAATGCTGAGGGAACCTTAAGAGGGAGTGTCTGCAACACATAATAGGATATGAGGAAGTATGTTAATTTTTATTAACATACTTCCCTTGTGCCATGTTTGAAGATATTAGTGGATATTGCAGAGTAAGGGTAGACCGTTTAGTGTGTATAGATCGGAGGGGCATGTTGGGAATTGAATTCCCAAATACGTTATGGAGTTCCTTTGCCAAATAAAGGGAAATTGTGATTTGCATTTAGTCACTTCTGATGATGTTAGGAAGACATTTAGGGCAAAGGATTTAGAGAAGTTCATTTGCAAACTGGAAAGGAGTTTGTAGTGAGCAAAATCGCTCAGAATGTTGGGGATGGTGAGCTGTTGATTGGAGAGGAAAAGGAGGATGTCCTCTTCACACTATTTTATAGGTATGTCCGGAGGCTTCCATTTCCTTTGATATTGGGATTGGCTCTCATGAGTCGTAGTAATGGTTCCAATGTGAGAACAAACAAGAATGGAGATAGTGGGCATCCCTGCCTGGTGCCGTTTTGATATGGAGAATGCATTTGAGAGGTGACCGTTGACTTTTATCCTGGCAATCAGCTTAGAATATAGAGCTAGAATATAATTAAGTATATTGTTCTGTATGTCAATCTTTTCTAGTACTTCTTTCATGTAGTTCCACTCCACCCTGTAAAATGCCTTCTCTGCATCTAGAGATAGGAAGAACCCTCTTTGTTTGTTGGAGGTCAGCCAATGTTGTAGACTCAGGGATTTAAGGGTGTAGTCTTCTGGCCTCCCTGCCTTGAATGAAGCCAACTTGGTCTGTGGAGATGAGAGAGGGTAACAGTGTTCACAATAGGTTAGCTATTATTTTTGCAAAAAGTTTGAGATCCACATTAAGGAGTGAGATACAGTTGTGGCCAAAATTATTCAACCCCCACTGAAATTGAGTGTTTTGGCCAGTTTGACATTGCTTTTGATCATTCAGTCATCTTGCTTACATTTACATTAAAGAGGCACTTGTAGGTCAGACAAATATAACATAACAGTTATAATGAAATAACCACAAATGTCTTTTCTGTGCTCACAGCATTATCAGTTTTATTCAACCCCCAAGTGACATTCAATCTTAGTACTTAGTACAGCATCCTTTTACAGTTATAACAGCTTTTAAACGTGAAGCATAGCTTGACACAAGTGTCTTGCAGCGATCTACGGGTATCTTCGCCCATTCTTCATGGGCAAAGGCCTCCAGTTCAGTCACATTCTTAGGCTTGCGCACTGCAACTGCTTTCTTTAAGTCCCACCAGAGGTTCTCAATCGGATTTAAGTCTGGTGACTGCGATGGCCACTCCAAAATGTTCCAGCCTTTCCTCTGCAACCATGCTCTAGTGGACTTGGAGGTATGCTTGGGATCATTGTCCTGTTGAAAGGTCCAACGTCTCCCAAGCCTCAGGTGTGTGACGGACTGCATCACGTTTCCATCCAATATCTCCTGGTACTGAAGAGAATTCATGGTACCTTGCACACGCTGAAGCTTCCCTGTACCTGCAGAAGCAAAACAGCCCCAAAGCATGATTGACCCTCCACCATGCTTCACAGTAGGCAAGGTGTTCTTTTCATCATAGGCCTTGTTCTTCCTCCTCCAAACATAGCGTTGATCCATGGGCCCAAACAGTTCTAATTTTGTTTCATCAGTCCACAGAACACTATCCCACAACTTTTGTGGTTTGTCCACATGGCTTTTGGCATACTGCAGTCGACTCTTCTTATTCTTTGGAGACAGCAAGGGGGTACGCCTGGGAGTTCTGGCACGGAGGCCTTCATTACGCAGTGTGCGTCTTATTGTCTGGGCTGAAACTTCTGTACCCACATCTGACAAATCTTTTCTCAGTTCCTCAGCAGTCACACGGGGACTTCTCTCCACTCTACGCTTCAGGTAGCGCACAGCAGTCGAAGTCAGCATCTTCTTTCTGCCACGACCAGGTAGCGTTTCAACAGTGCCCTTTGCCTTGAATTTGCGAATGATGCTTCCTAAGGTGTCTCTTGGTATGTTTAACATCTTTGCAATCTTCTTATAGCCATTGCCCTTCCTGTGAAGAGAAATCACCTCTTCTCTTGTCTTCCTGGACCATTCTCTTGCCTTCACCATGTTTGTAACCACACCAGTAAATGTCTAGAAGGAGCTGAGTATCACAGTCATTTTAAAGCTGCCTAATTGGTGCTTATTATGCTTGATTGCTGCTCGGTGACATCCACAGGTGTTTTCAATACCTGATGGAAAGCACCTGTATGAACCTCTGTTCTTCAGAGTGGTAGTCTTTAAGGGGTTGAATAATTGTGGCAATGAAGAAACCACATAAGAACCATTTACTACTGTATTACATAAACAATTGATGTCATTTTAGTTGCATTTGGGTAGTTACAACGTCCTTGTAGGATTTGATTCTGAATACAATTCCAAATGTACACTATAGTCCCTAAACCCCTTTACAGCATTGGGGGTTGAATAATTTTGGCCACAACTGTAGGTCCGTAGTTGATGACCTAGGTAGGGTCTTTCCCTTCTTTAGGGATTACAGATATGTAGGCTTCTAAGAGAATATGGAGGCTATACGGTTGAGAAGCCAGAGAGTTGAAAGTGGTTAAAAATGGTGTGGTCAGTACTTCCACAAATGTTTTGTAGCATGCTGCGGATAGACAATCAGGGCCTGGACCTTTCCCTGTCTTCAGTTGCTTCAGGGATAGGGTCAGTTCCTCTGAGGTAATTGGTTGATCTAGCTTCAGAGAGTCAGATTTGGACAGGGGTTTGGGGCTGCATTGTGCAAGGAATTCAGCTATAAGTGTTGGTCAACAGGGCTTGGTTCAGTACGGTGGGCTGGTCACAAGTTGTAAAGGCCTGTGTAATATTGTACAAATTGAGTGGCTATGCCTTCTGTGGATGCGCAGAGGTGACCATTTGTGGTTTTTATGTGTCAGACTGTGGCAGCTGCTCGTTTGGACTGCAAGGCTCTTGCTAGGACCTTACTACTTTTATTTCCCTGTTCATAAAACTATTTTTTGTTAGGATATATTTTTTCGTTTAGTGATCTGTGAAAGTTCATCCAGGAAATCTGTTCTAGCCTTAAGTAATTGAAAATTACTATCCACTCGTGACTTCTTATGTGCTGCTTCTAATATGTGGTGTATCTTTCCTGTTAAGGCATCCAGGAGCACTTGCCTGTTCTTCTGTTGAAGTGTGGTCATGGCTATGGGGGAGAGTGAGTGGGTTAGTAGGCTCAGGATGGGAGTGGGATACTGAGGGGTGTAATGTTTTCCAGAGGCAGGAATGAACCAGCTAATCCTACTAGGGTTTTAAGGGATCCAGAAAAGCTGGCAGTGTGAGGTTAAATGAATTTCACAAACTTAATATTTTAAGAGTGTCTGCTGTTGAGCTATGTGACCTGAGGTTAACTGAATCAAGTTATTTTTTTGGCTCTTTGCTGGAAGAAATCATTAAAAAGGCAATAGGGATAAGAGTACAAGCTTATCCTAGCTTCTCTAAGCTAAGGATTAGTGGCACAGATCAACACCCTCTTATCCTGCATTAAATGTCTCTTATCCTGCATTAAATGTCTCTTTCCTTCCTCTATGTCAGGTTCCAGTTCCTGGACCACAAGACTTCCTACACTTCAGACTCAGGGAGTTCTTCTCAGCGTCTGTAATGGTTGCATATTTTCACATTCCTATTATTCTAGATCTTTAGGATTTCTTTGCTTTTCTGTGTATGGCAATCAATATGAATTTGATGCCCTTTACTTGGCCTTGCTTTGGCCTGAGTTTCACAAAAGCCCTCACAACAATTCTCTTCCTTTTTTCATCTCAGAGGTATTACAATTATCAGATGCTTGAACAATCTGTTCCTGTGAGAGCAGACCTCCCTACCCCTGAACTTTCATGTCTTATTCATGTTTTGGACCCTAAATGCCTTTGAATAGTTCCTGAATTTCATTTCTAATTTCATCACAACGTTTGGAGTACTTAGGCCTTCTTTTGGATACACCTTGAATCAAGGTTTTTCTATCCTGGGAGAAGTTGACAAAACCAAGAGCCAAGTTCTTAAACTTCAGTCCCAGCATTAACAGTCCATGAGGAGCTGTATGCAAGTGGACGGGTCCGGGTCCGTGGTATTCACCTTTTTGTTTTCTCATTTCCACTAAAGCACCTGGTGGAAGATTCTCACATCATAGGAGAAATTCAGTCTGTCACTGGACATTGTGATTCAGTTATTATTATTATTTATTATACAGGATTTATATAGCACCAACAGTTTGGGCAGCACTTTACAACATGAGGGCAGAGAGTACAGTTACAATACAATTTAATACAGAAGGAATCAGATGGCCCTGCTTGTTAGGGCTTACAATCTAGGAGGGAGGGTCAAGCGATACAAAAGGTACTAGCTGTAGGGGATGAGCTGATGGAGAAAATAAAAGTACAGTTGTTAGGTTGGGGCAAAATAGGTTTCACCAAAGAGAAGGGTTTTCAGCGTCTAAAAGCAAACAGAGTAGGAGATAGTTGGACAGATTGGGGTAGCGAGATCCATGGGAATGGGAAAAGTCCTGGAGGCAAGAAAGAGAAGAGGTGATGAGGGTGCTGGAGAGCAGGAGGTCTTGGGAGGAGTGAAGAGAACTATTTGGTTGGTATTTTGAGACTAGGTTAGTGATGTACAGTAGCTGGGGGCCAAATTGTTGATGGCTATTTTTAATGTAATTCGTTGGGTGAGCAGAAGCTAGTGGAGGGATTGACAGAGAAGCATAGCAGACACTGAATGGCTGGTAAGGTGGATGAGCCTGGCAGCAGCATTCATCATGGACTAAAGGGGGATAGCCTATGTAAATGTAATCCAGTGAGGAGGGAGGTGCAGTAGTCAAGGCAAGAGATGACCAGGGAATGAACTAGGAGCTTTGTGGTGTCATTGGTTTGGAAGGGGCATATTTTGGAGATGTTGTGTATGTTGAGGCAGCAAGATTTGGACAGTGATTGGATGTGGGGTCCAAAAGGATAGTTAAGAGTCCAGGATTACACCTAGAACCTTGGCATATGGGGATGGGTTGATAGTTGTGCCATTGACTGAAACCAGGGGAAGAGGCACGTGGGGGAGGAAATATTATAAGCTCAGTTTGAGGAATTGGTGTGACATCCAGGTTGATATGTCTGTTAGTAAATTTGTGATGCACGAGGAGACTGAATGAGTAAGCTGAGGGGTAGAGAGATAAATTTAGGAAGCTATTAACTCACCCAGGGAGGAGGTGTAGATCGAGAATAGGAGAGGTCCAAGAACAGAATCTTGGGGGACCCCGACAGAAAAAGTTAGATGAGTGGAGGAAATAGAATGTAAGTAATGCTAAAGGTGCATTTGGATAAGTAGGATGAAAACCAGCGAAGAGTATAGTCCTGGAGACTAACAGCATGGGGTTTTTTGAGGAGGAAGGAGTGGTCCACAGTGTTAAAGGCAGCAAAGAGGTCCAGCAGTAGGAGTACAGACTAGCGTTCATTGAAGTTGGCCATTAGAAGATTATTTGCGAGTTTTAGGAGAGCAGTTTCTGTGTAGTGTTGATGGTGAAATCCAGACTGAAGGGGATCAAGAAGGTTATTCTCAGTGAGGTGGTCGATCAGTTGGTTGTAGACTAGACATTCAAGGAGTTTGGAGAAAAAGAGAAGCAATGAGGGGTATAGGTTGTTAAGATTGGTGTGGTCCAGCGAGGTCTTTTTAAGCATGAGAGTTAGAGGGTGACTGTAGCATTTGCGAGGGAATAGGGTCAAGGGGGCAGGTGGTTAGGTGGACGTTAGAAAAAGGTTTAATAACCATGTCTATAGTGGCAGCGTTGAATGAGGGAAGTCATGATTGTACCTGTGGACAAGTGGGGAAGGTATCTGTACAGTGGAGATCTCCTCACAAATTGTATCACTGTTATTTTTTAAGTGATTGATGATCTTCAGGGCAGTGAGTGAGTTAGTGGGTGGAGGTAGTGGAGGACAAAGTAGAGCATTAAAAGTAGAGAAGGGTTAACGGGAAATGATAAGTTGTTAATAAGAATTACAAAATAAGTCTGCTTGGCAGTGAGAATTGTATTTTTGGAGGGCAGATTTATATTGGTTGAAATCTTTCTGAGACTTAGTCTTACACCACAGGTGATTAAGAGCATGGCTACATTTTTCAGACATCTGGTGTCATTTGTTTGCCAGGGTTGTAGGGGTCGAGGCCTGATTCTGAGTGGAGTGGGTGGGGCCAGTGTGTCCAGAGAGGATGACAGTGAAGTATTGAGGATGGAAGTGGCTAGGTTGGGGCAGGACAGGTATGCGAATTTGTTATAGAGGTGCTCAGTCTAAAGTGGTAACCTGTAAAGGCTTTTAAAGCATTGCCTATGGATAATAAAATTTATGTTGTTTGTCGCCATTACACGGGTGTGCTCTGTGCTCATTTTAAAGCATGACCTGTTTGGTATCTATTCACTCGGCCTAACAGTTTTCTTTAAATTTTACCAAACAGTTGGGTATTATATTGTGTTTACGTACATTAAAATTCAAAAAAAGTGTATTTTTTCCTAAATAATTGCTTTAGAAAAACAGCTGTGCAAATACCATGTGACATACAAAATTACAACACCCTCCATTTTATTTTGTAGGGTCTCTGATTTAAAAAAATATAATGTGTGGTTGGTTTTAGGTAATTATCTACCAAAAAAACCCTGGTTTTCACATGTAAACAAAAAGTGTCAGAAAAGGCCTGGTCTTAAAGAACTCCAAGATAGGCAAAAAAAATCACCCATTAGAACACCCCCCTACACAAAACACTAGTTAATAAAATGTTGAAAATCCCTACCATTTAGGAGAAAAATCTAAATTTTCATGACCTCATCTCTGTAATTCAAAAGATATCATAAACCCTGTAGCAGGCATTACATCATATCCTCTCCTCTCTCTCTCTCTCTCTCTGCAGTAGAAGGAAACTACAGTTCCCATCAACCACAATGAATTGTAATGAATGTGTGAGGGTACACTAGGCCTGTACATGTTGAATGTGTCTGAGAGTCTTGGATGACATGACATATTCAGTGAAGGTAGTAAATCAGCAACAAGGACATGTAAATAAGTTTTTGCCTGGAGTTCTGCTTTAAAGTGGAAAGCAGCCAAACTATTCTTTATATTGGAGAAGATAGAGTAATTCCAGTCCTCACCTGCAGGCCAGAAGTGCTGTGGTTCTGAACATTTGACCTTTTATTTGAATTTTAATGACACATAAGTGTCATTAAAATTCAGCAGCAACATAAAAAACAAAGCAGAAAAAAATCACAGCGCTGAATCTTCAAATCAGGTCTAGGCAGTTTACAATAATATTTTGCTAACATGTGCTCTTATTACTTTTCACCCAAAATAAAATATATTGGCCAAAGGTTTTCTTCAAATAATTTGTTTTGTTTGTATGATTTATTTCTATTCCAATGTCACACTGTACATTTATGTTTGCTTGAATAGGGATTAACTATTAAGCCTTTGGTGCAATGGTTAAAAGTGAAGAAAAGTGAACATCGGGAAAAAAAACTCAATGAAAAGCTTCATGGCAGAGTAAGGTCCACATTTTGTTAAATCTCTTTGTTTTGCAACATTTGTTATAAGCCAAATTTTTCATTGTGTACTAATATTACAGTTTCTTTGTGCTACCTTCTAAAGGAAAAGTTCAGCTTTGGGAACATGTTACATGTTCCACCCCATGTTTTATTGACGCTTCCTGTCAAAATATATGCTTGCTCGTGCATCCCGTGCAGCAAGCAGATATTCTGACAGGTCTGCACGAGACCTGCATGGCATCAGCGATCTACTGATCGTTGGTGCAATTCTTTTCAGGCTCTTGTAGACAAAAATAATAAATGCACATTTTTTTACCTGCAAAAAAAATGCGTGTTTATTATTTTTGTCTAAAAGGTGAACTTATCCTTTAACACAGATTAATGTAATGGCATTGACACATGTGAGTCTCAAGTCACTAATTGGAAAGCAATGAACCAGGCAATGGTGTATTAAATACAAGCTTTTTTATATGTATTTGTCAGAGAGCACTGCTTTTTTTTTTTTACATTTACTAAAACCGCATGCTTGCAAACTATGCTTTGATTTGTGTTTTTGGTAGTAAGCCATGCTGTAAGAATTTCCAAAACCCTATTACATAAATGAGTAAGTTATATGTATTTACTTGTGAGCCACTAATTTATCAACAAAAAGACTAATTTAACTAAATGGTTCGCTGGTATTCAGTCACATCCTCCTATACAGTATCTCACAGAAGTGAGTACACCCCTCAAATTTTTGTAAGTATTTTATTATATCTTTTCATGTGACAACACTGAAGAAATGACAGTTTGCTACAATGTGACGTAGTGAGTGTACAGCTTGTATAACAGTGTAAATTTGCTGTCCCCTCAAAATAACTCAACACACAGCCATTATGTCTAAACCACTGGCAACAAAAGTGAGTACACCCCTAAGCGAAAATGCCCAAAATGTCAATATTTTGTGTGGCCACCATTATTTTCCAGCACTACCTTAACCCTCTTGGGCATGGAGTTCACCAGAGCTTCACAGGTTGCCACTGGAGTCCTCTTGCACTCTTCCATGACAACATCACGGAGCTGGGGGATGTTAGAGACCTTGTGCTCCTCCACCTTCCATTTGAGGATGCCTCACAGATGCTCAATAGGGTTTAGGTCTGGAGACATGCTTGACCAGTCAATCACCTTTACCCTCAGCTTCTTTAGCAAGGCAATGGTCGTCTTGGAGGTGTGTTTGGGGTCATTATGATGTTGGAATACTGCCCTGCGGCCCAGTCTCCAAAGGGAGAGGATCATGTTTTGCTTCAGTATATCACAGTACATGTCAGCATTTATGGTTCCCTCAATGAACTGTAGCTCCCCAGTGCTGGAATCACTCATGCAGCCCCAGACCATAACACTCCCACCACCATGCTTGACTGTAGGCAAGACACATTTGTCTTTGTACTCCTCACCTGGTTGCCGCCACACACGCTTGACACCATCTGAACCAAATCAGTTTATCTTGGTCTCATCAGACCACAGGACGTGGTTCCAGTAATCCATGTCCTTAGTCTGCTTGTCTTCAGCAAACTGTTTGAGGGCTTTCTTGTGCATCATCTTTAGAAGAGGCTTCCTTCTGGGATGACGGCCATGCAGACCAAATTGATGCAGTGTGCGGCGTATGGTCTGAGCACTGACAGGCTGACCCTCCACCCCTTCATCCTCTGCAGCAATGCTGACAGCATTCATACGTCTATTTCCCAAAGACACCCTCTGGATATGACGCTGAAAACGTGCACTCAACTTCTTTGATCGACCATGGTGAGGCCTGTTCTGAGCAGAACCTGCCCTGTTAAATTGCTGTATAGTCTTGGCCACCAAGCTGCAGCTCAGTTTCAGGATCTTGGTATTCTTCTTATAGCCTAGGCCATCTTTATGTAGAGCAACAATTCTTTTTTTCAGATCCTCAGAGAGTTCTTTGCCATGAGATGCCATGTTGAACTTCCAGTGACCAGTATGAGAGAATGAGAGCGATAACACCAAATTTAACACGCCTGCTCCCCATTCACACCTGAGACCTTGTAACATTAATGAGTCACATGACACCAGGAAGGGAAAATGGCTAATTGGGCCCAATATGGACATTTTCACTTAGGGGTGTACTCACTTTTGTTGCCAGCGGTTTAGATATTAATGGCTGTGTGTTGAGTTATTTTGAGGGCACAGCAAATTTACACTGTTATACAAGCTGTACACTCACTATTTTACATTGTCGCAAAGTGTCATTTCTTCAGTGTTGTCACATGAAAAGATATAATAAAATATTTACAAAAATGCGAGGGGTGTACTCACTTCCGTGAGATACTGTATATGTGCAAATATGTAACATCCAAGTGATAACAAATACCGCATCCCAAAACTTACAATTAATTAATTCTAATCCATATCTGAATTTATAAAATACCTTGGTAATAATATATTAGTGTAAAAATTCACTTCACCATATATAATATATTCAAATGAAATTTATAATAATATACCAATTTTATAATCTGTTGTGATCCACTGTGCCTTAATTATTTACGTGCAATAATTACCGTGAAATAAAAAAATATATATATCAATGTGAACAATAGAATATATATAAATAATATATAAATAAATATATATAAAGTGCCAAAAGTTAATTTATATATATATAATTGTCCCAATGTGATTAAATTACTTTACGTGTTGTTTCACTCTGTTCTTCCAAAAAATACCATTCATATATGCTCACCTCCTTATTAGCCTAATTAAAGGCTGATATAACTTTATATTCCAGTTAGAGGTGATTTGCTGGATAATGTAATCAAATCCTTCAGGATGGGATGAGCTTCGGATGACCTCTATGTATTCCTCAGTAAGGCTTTTATTGTATGCTGGTGCTGGGATATCTCCCTCCCTGCCCTGCAGGGTTTCTCTCCGTCCCTTTGCTCCTTATTCCAATTGATCCTCATTTAAACAATGAAAAAGAAAAACATACATAGTGCCTTATCGTTTTTATAAAATGTATGTTTATTTAGTGCCCCATATGCAGATGCACTCACAATGTGTACAATAAAAATATGCTTTGTTAGAATATACAGCCGTTTTGTGAATCAGTAGGAGAGCCTCCTTTGTGTGTCTCACACACACAGACTATACTCGCTGTCTGATGTCGGGTACGTGGTGACGTCGGAGCCCCTCCCCTACGCGTTGCGCCACAGGGTCACGTGGCTTCCTCAGGGGGATGTGATCACACTTTATATATATTTATTTATATATTATTTATACAGTATATATTTTATTGTTCACATTGATATATATTTTTTTTTATTTCACGGTAATTATTGCACGTAAATAATTAAGGCACAGTGGATCACAGCAGATTATTATTATTATACAGTATTTATATAGCGTCAACAGTTTGCTCAGTGCTGTACATTATAATGGGAGACAGTACATGAGACAGTACAGTAACAATACAATACATGAGGGGTTCGAGGGCCCTGCTCCTTAGAGCTTACAATCTAGGAGAGAGGGGAGAGTGGTACAGGAAGAAATAGCTGTGAGGGATGGAGTGGCGGGAAGAGCGGAAGAGATAAGCAATTAGGTGAGGGCGGGGTAGGCTTCTCTGAAAAGGTGGGTTTTCAGGGTGCGCCTAAAGGTGAAGAGGGTAGGTGACAGTCTGATGGATTGGAGTAGTGAGTTCCAGAGGATGGGGGAAGCCCTGGAGAAGCCCTGGAGATGGGCATGGGAGGAGGAGACCAGGGAACTGGAGAGTAGGAGGTCTTGTGAGGAACGGAGAGTACGTTTTGGGTGGTAGATGGATATCAGGTCGGTGATGTAGTTTGGGGCAGTGTTATGAATAGCTTTGTACGTCATTGTTAATATTTTGAATTTTATGCGTTGGGCAATCGGAAGCCAGTGGAGGGATTGGCAGAGGGGGGTGGCGGATATGGAGCGGTTGGCAAGGTGGATGAGTCTGGCCGCAGAATTCAGGATAGACTGAAGCGGGGATAGCCTGTGTTGGGGTAATCCGGCGAGGAGGGAGTTGCAGTAGTCAAGTCGTGATATGATAAGGGAGTGAATGAGTTGCTTTGTAGTTTCTGGAGTTAGGAACGTGCGTATTTTGGAGATGTTGCGGAGGTGGAGTCTGCATGAATTTGTCAGCGATTGGATCTGGGCTGGAAAGACAGATTGGAGTCTAGAATGACACATAGTACTCTGGCTTGCTGGGTGGGGCTGATGGCGGCGTTGTTGGTCATGATGGAGAGGTCGGGGGGGGTACGGGCTGGAGAGAAAACTAGGAGCTCGGTTTTGGCAAGGTTTAATTTGAGGAAGTGGAGTGACGTCCAGTCTGATATGTCATTCAGAAGGCTAGTGATTCGGGCGGAGACTGAAGGAGTGAGGCGAGGGGTAGAAAGATAGATTTGAGTGTCATCGACATAGAGATGGTAGTTGAAGCCGTGGGAGTGTATCAGTTGACCAAGGGAGGAGGTGTAGATGGAGAAGAGAAGGGGCCCGAGGACAGAACCTTGGGGGACCCCAACAGAGAGGGGGGGTGAGGGGGAGGTGGCAGCGTTATAGGTATATGTATATAGATTATAAAATTGGTATATTATTATAAATTTAATTTGAATATATTATATATGGTGAATTTTTACACTAATATATTATTACAAAGGTATTTTATGAATTCAGATATGGATTAGAATTAATTAATTGTAAGTTTTGGGGTGCGGTACATAAATGAGTATATATCAAAATTTAGTGTGTAATGGCATACGTCCTAGTAAACTTTCACTGCTAATTCTGAAATTTAAAGGCTGATTTTTTTTACTAAGCTATTATGAAGAAGCCTTTCCATATATGGGGGTTAAATCTCTTTTCCTCCAGACCGAAAAGGTCCTTGTTCTTTCTAATGATTTTTAAGTGAATAGCTCTGCACCAAGTTCACTAGATGGACCCTGAATATATATATGGTGGTCATGTCCCCTGTTAATCATCCATTCTTAACCTCCCTAGCGGTTTTCCCGAGTGTAGCTCGGGGTAAAATTTCAATACCAAGAGCGGTAACCCCTAGCTACACTCGGGCTTACCATGCGGCGTTGCTCAGGTGGTCCCTGCAGCACTTACCTTGTCCTTCGCTCCCGCGATGTGTCCCCTGCAGCGTCCCCGGCCATCTCCTCCGGCCGACGCCGGCATCCGGCTTTCATGTTCCGGTCCCTGTGACGTCGGGACGTACGGGTGCCGGAACCAGCGGGAAATTTGAAATTTTTAAAAAATGTCATTTTTGCTGTCATTGCTGTTTCAATGCATTTCACATATATTTTGTCCCTACTGCTTTGTCCTGTGTCCTGCCTGCATTTTGACTGTTCTTTCTGCCTGGAAACTTAGAAAAGTCCATGGCGTCCAAAAAGCGTCCCTTTACGTCAAAAGTGGTTTTAGAACAGCGATAGTAAATCAGAACCACTTGCAGAATTGAGTGATAATGATTCGTGGGGGAAATTCGTCATCAGACACTGAAAACGATATTGCAACTTTGCTCAACGATGTGTGAATTTGCCTCTGTATTTCAAATTTCAGTGTTTTTGGTTTGATTATATTATTGAATTAAATTTATTATTATTATATTATTATTTTTTATGACTATTTATTAAATTATAATTTATGATTTCGTGTTTCAAGTTTTATCATATCCGGAATGTTTACTAGACTCTTGTTCGTACAGATTTCAGTGAGTTATTCCTAAAAATTACAGCCTACAATAAAAAACTACAGCACAAAAAATCAGAAAGAATCATAGCGCTGAGGAGGTTAAGAGAGAATAAATATAGTTCAGCCAACCTACACTCCATAGCCAAGGATCTCCAAGGATCTCCATGGCTCTTATCAGTCTAGTTGCCCTTGACTGAACTTTCTCCAGTTCCCCATTATCCTTTTCTGTGAACTGGTGTCCAAAACTGAACTGCATATTAGAGACAAGGTCTTTACAGGGGCAAAATGATGTCTTTCTTTCTGGAGTCTATCACTGTTTTTAATACAATGAAGTATTTTGCCTGCCTTAGAAGCTACAGCTTGGCATTGCATTCTATTATTATGCATACTATTATTAGGTGTGTGATCTACCAGAAAACCCAAATCCTTCTTGACCACTGACTCCCCCAGTTGTAGTCCTCCTTGATTGTATGATGCTTGCATGTTTTTACCCCTTGCTCTTCCAATTAAAATTGTGCAAGAAGTTTTGCTTTTAAGTTGTAGACATCTTTTAAGGATCAAAATATTATTGCACCAGCATTGGGATAAAGGCAAAAAAGACCATAAACACACTAAAGCAGCTGTAATCAAAGTTCTAATTGCATACTTAAACCTAACACCAAAACATTTTTACAGCGCTATGTGTAATGCTAAACAAAATTATAATACTGTGCAAACAACATAAATAAATGAAGTGTCCACATAAAAAGTAACCTTAAACCACTAATATGCCATGATTGTGTCTTTGAAGATTGCACAAAAGCACTTGCATGGAAATAATTGCACAGACACTTTATTGAAGCCATACAGTTAGCAACTGTGGCATAAAATTACTTTTTATGTGGACTTTTTTAATCTATTGATGCTGTTTGCACAGTATTATAATCTTGTAAGGATGTTATTCCACTACGGATCTTGGTTTAATCTGAAAACACAGAAATGGTACTTTTATCCCAAACTCTATATCATTCATAAATGAAATGTGGAAAGCTTTTTTGGCCATACTTCTCTTGGGGGTCACAGGCATGACCTTACTTTTGTTCTCCTCTGACCCAGAGCTATTGCTCACTATCAGCTGATGAGGCTGAGCAGCTCCAGGGTGTGGAAAAATCCTGACAATATTTGCAGGATCCATCCGGCTGCTTAACAGCTGGCTTCAGCTAGAGCCAGTCACTCCTGCCCTCTCCCCAGCTCAGCACTCCAGCCACCACTCTCTGCTCTGAGTAGACCAAGAGCTGAGCAATCAGCGATCATGTGATCACTCAGTCAAAGACCTGACATGGGACATGTGACACGTGAGTGACATGTGAGTATGGATGTTTTTTTTTACCTAACCCCATACTTCTACTTTAACCAACCAAATGTAACCAATAATTTATAAATATATGAACATTTTTAAAAGCAGACATGATACATTTTGTAAATGCATATTTGCTTGTATTTCTAAAGGCATTTGATCACATTTGCTCTGCAATTGAAGATGTCTCTGGACAAATTGGGCACAACTATATGAGGGAAAAGTAAGTAGAAAAAAAAAAGTCAATTTTAGAACACACATGTAACATTGCAGTTTGTCAGTTTATTAGATGTAGTGGCTGTATTAGTTTCTTACCTTGTTTACATTGGTGATCTTCTCGGTAAAACACTTCCTATCCTCATAAGCCTATTTACTATATTTCTATATCTATAGAGGAGCAGCATTGTCACCCTAAGATAGATAGCGCAAGGATTATAGAAGAACGCTTTATTCCTAAACTTCTTATAATGGGGGAGGTGTTTGTAGTTTGCAGTGGGTAACTGGACAAGGTTGAAAAGACTTCTTGAAATAAATCTCTAGAGTGCATAGAAACTTGCAAGCTCAATAGTTAAGAGTTTTTATGTATTTATTTATTGCAGTTATTGAACAGATGTAACAAAAAATGAAAATAGTGTATTTAACATAAAAAGATGCAAATAAGATACTGTACATTTATTGTTCGGGTTTACTTATAAGTTATCCATTCACGCCACCTCATTGTGGTCCCTTAAGTGGGTTTTCATGCTGTGAGGCAGAGCAACTTGCTGTGTCCTGTGTCCTGTGATTGGCTTTCACAGCGGTCCCATCACAGGGAGTCTCTTCCACTGGCTTCTGATCAGAAGTAGTGAGCGTGCTCTCAAGACACAACCTCGGGCTATGTGGTTGCGTATGTGCGGCGGCTGGGTGTTAAAGTCCACTTTTCCTGCTGCCGCAAATACTATATGTGTTATGTGATTGGGAAATAATATCAAATGGGGTTAATATCAAAACAGCTTATCTGTTGTCAGTTCAGTCTGCTATTGTTTCTAATGTTGCTGGTTTTTAGTCACTAGTAGTAGTTGTAACATTTAAAGTATTTACTAGACCCACAACAGTAAAATCACTCTGTATGTGCAGTAAAGCATGCTTGTTATACTCACTGTGGAATCTAAGGAGTTAATCTTCCAAATTGTGTAAAAAGGATGTTTGATCCTATCTTCTCTGATCCTCCTCTTCTTCTACTGTCCCCAATCCATCTCCTGATAGAACAGAGCCTTGGGGGCAAGCTGCACATGCTCAGTTTGGTGTGTATTGCTAGATAGTTTTTTTTTTTTCTTGGGAGAGTGCATGTGATCAGTACAGGGCCAATCAACTCTTTCTGGACAAAGGGTCAGGGGTCCCGCAGCCTCATAGGAAAGTCAGGGGAGAATGAAAACTCCTCCTACAAGCTTTAACCAGTGCTCTGCTAGACACAAGACTGCTGATGAGAAATGACATTTAGCAGTTTATATTTACTAAAATAATTGCATTCTAATGTTCTGTGTACTGTGGGAGACTAGATATACTAAATGCAGGGTCCTGGGTTTAGTATCACTTTAAATATGATTTAGTACTTCTTTCTCCAATTTTTTTTTTAACCATTATACTTTCTTCTTCAGACTCGTTTGTTGCTAGGGGTGATGGCAGTAGGTTGCTATAGGTGAATTCCAGATGAGCCCCCACATGTAGCACTACTCCCTTAGGGATTGCTGATAAATTTGAGTCCCCCTATAGTCCTGCACAGCCAGACAATGAGCATTTTCCAAACAAATTTTTATCCGATGACAGAAACCAGTCCTTGAGCTTTGGTTTTAGTATCTATTGAGAGGATTAGAACTTAGAGTAAGGGGGGTATAGGATGCCCAAGGGAACCGATATCTGAGGACAACTTCCTGAACTATTCACAAGCTTCTCTTCTTCAGCAAATCAGTCTCTAGTGAAGTTCTAGCCAGCAGCTCCAGTTGTACTACCCCAGACCCTAGATGAACACCTCTTCACCCAGCAATCTGGAGACTTCCTTCCTGAGCAGGGCTCTGGCTCCCGTTCCTTTAAATAAGGTGCACTGTCCCTAGCAGGGGGCTAGTCTGGTTTCCCACTCAGATCCACTCCTGTACTGCTTGAGCAATGGCTGCTTCTACCAGTCCTATCAGCTGGGCTTCTCCTTCCCTGCCATACAGGTGGTCCTCGCTCAGGGGGCCAGTGAGTCCCAAGTTTTCCTTCTTTCCAGCTCCAGTCTCGCAGGCAAGCTTCATCTCACCAGGACTCCTGGCAGCCTTCCTCCTCCAGCCTCACATCTTCCTGCTCCACACTCCTCTCCCACCACCATGCTCCGGGTACTAACCAGGCTCTTACACTTTTAAGGGAGTCCCAGCCCATTGTCAAGTCTTCTGTTGGGGATTGGCTGAGGTCCCTCTAAAGAGTGCAGCCAGCTACTCCTCAGATCCACTCACTGCCTCCAAGGCCCTCCTCCGAAATCCTCAGAGCAAGGGAAAACACCAGAGGACCTGGCAAGGCCTGGCCTGCAGCACTAAGAGGGTGCAACAATTTCATTAAGTTTTTTTTTTTTTATAACAAACAAGTATCAAACCATCCAAAAGCAATTGTAAACACAGTTGCCAAGGAAGATCTAACAAAGATCAAATACTATAACTACCCCTAACCCCATATGGGCACACACTGTAACATATAGGTCTATTATTAAGAATAGTAAAACAAGAACAAAAGGTGTCACACTTACTAAAGGAAATATACTAGAGGTAGTAGATTTACCATCTGAAATAGGACGAAAATAAAGAAATATCACACATTTTGCAAACCTCTCTAATTTGTTTTGAGGCTTTGGGGTGAGAAATCCATATTTGCTATATCAACCTGAACATTATTTCAGAATTATCTTGCATATTCAATCTATCTATAACCTTGGAAAGATTAGGAATAATGTTAGACCTCCACAAACTAGCTATTGCCTAGCAGCAGCAGCAGCAGCAAGTGCTTGTATAACAATAGTTCTAAATTGTAAAGGATATGATTCTAAATTTAGGATTAAATAGGGCCATTGCTAGAGTAAGAGGGGTTATGATACCCATAAGTGAAGCGATAAGTGTTGATACAGAATTCCAGAAACTCTGTCATATTTTTTGGAGTTGTAAAAATGTAAAGGGTTTCTGTTTGGCATTCACATCTCTAGCAAGGATCACAAGATGGAAACATCTTAGATAGCCTATAGGGGTTAAATACTACTTGTTCAAGATTTTGTGAACATTTTCCCAATGCTGGATACATGCAGATGACAACCACCATTTGATGCATCATTTTATCCTATTTTATTACTTGCCTCGTTAAATTTATCAAACCCTACTACACTATGGGCGTACCTTTGTTTTAACCCCCTGGGGGGAGTCTTCAATCCTCAGATATACTGCCTCAGGACGGACCCCTGTATCCAGAGAAGGAATCTGCCACCCAGGGAGCAATACCAGTTTAACCCCTTAAGGGGAACTCTGGAGGACGTGGATCATTCATAAAGCCCCAGGATCCTGTCTGATGACCTATCATCCCTTAGAGGGAAGGCCACCTAGTTCCTGACCCAATTTGATTACATCTGGAATATTGATGTAAAGGCACATTTTATATGCGCGTTCGGTGCGCATTACTTACAATATCACTGCACGGACACCGGTTCCAGAAATAATAACAGCACAAGAGTCACTTTATGAACTATCATTTATTTATGAACTATTTATTGGAGATATAGTTTATTTACTGCGTTTTTAGCGCTGTACCCCCATTTTACAGTGTCTAATATACAAGTGAGCAAAACCCTTTCATCCTAGATCTTGTCTGACTCTCCTCCTTTCCCTTCGTGGAGATGGAGCATGCCAAATGGGAGATACCCGGGGAGTGGAAGGCGGATGTTGAGGTAAGGGAGCGTCTGCCAGGCCTAATTTAGCCAGGATTTCTCGGCCTTTGGGAAGAGGTGTGGCTATGTATGTGCTACCATTGTGGGGAACTATCAGTTTAAAGTGAAAGCCCCATTTGTAGCGGATACGAGCTGAGAAAAGGGCAGATGTGCTTTCCTTCATTTTTCTGCATTTCTCCAACGTAGCCAGAGATATATCCAGAAATATTTGCAAAGTTGAACCTTCAAAAGTGATCGTTGGGGTATTACGAGCAGCTCTGAGTATGTCTTCTTTGGTCAGGAAATATTTCATACATAGAGCAATGTCCCGAGGCGGTTTATCATTAGGAGGTTTTGGACGCAGAGCTCTATGGATGCGGTCCCAAACAAAGGACCTAACATCGTGGTCCGGAAGGAGAGACTGGAATACTTTGGTTGTGGCTTGTGAAAGGTCAGTCACAGTCTCCCCGAACTCGGAGATTATTCCCGCAGTTGCGATTGTCAAGATCCTCAACCTGTGCCTGCAACTGCGTAAAGGCCGTTTTTGTAGATGATCGTGATCTCTGGAGAGCTTGCCATAAGCTAAGCTGAGCTCATCATGTTTTGTTTCTAAATGGTTAGTTCTGGAGCCCAGCGCAGCGATTTCCTGAAAGAGGATGTTTGTGCTCTTGTGGAGTTCTGACTGGAATTTAGCAGCTAACGTGGTGCACATAGCCTCCAAACAAGATTCCAAGTCCCCCTTTGTAAGTTGCTGTGCATACTTACTATCCTGAGCTGATGGGTGTGCTGCGGTATCCTGCGTGAGACTGGATGGGGATGCTCGGTCTGTATTATCTTGAAACATGTTGCAAAACTCGTGCGTTTTCATTAAATATGTTGTAAGGGATTTTTGAGCATTACCCTTACTTTTCTTCTTGGTGGACGGCATATAGGAAGTCTCCTGGGGGTGATCAACTGACTTTTGTGTAGCCAAGGATGATAATAACCTCGGGGGACCTATAGAGCCCAGTGCAGTGTAGGGTTATAGGTACATAGGTGCGATCAGGCGTCTCCACATAATCTATATATTGTAAAAATTATTATCAACATGTGGAGCGGGGGGTGCATATAATCTGTGGTAGGCACTCTCATTAAAGGCCAGAGATCTAGATGCAGGCACCAACCCCTATCTTAGGGTCAGATAGGGCACAAGGGTCAGTATTGTATGGAATCCTCTGGGTGTTGACTTCAGATCCCTCCAGAGGGTGTTTAGGGAGCCCTATTAGCTCAATTGTGGACTCTAGAAAAGAATCAGCCTCTGCCGCAGTGAAGGAAAGGACACAGGAGCCGCCACTATCCTGACCCCAGTGCCAGAGTCCTGTGGGAGGGTTGTGGGTCACCAGGACTCCCACCCCCAGGTGCATCTGTGGCCATAGTAGGCCCTGGTGGTCGCAACCAGAAGTAGGCCTTGGATCTTGTGGGGGCTGTATCACCCCAGATGGAGCTCCCAGGCTTCGTCCCAATAGGTCAACCGGGGGACCAGGCAGTCCACTAGAGCCTCACCCGACCACCAGTACACCAGGCGGGCCGGGAGCGGAGCGGTGGAGCCCAGGCTGTCTCCGGCACCAGAAAAGACCGAGGCCGCACCAGGCCGCAGTAGGCAGTGATGCTCCAGAGAGGGGCCGGAGCCACTCAGCTCACCTCCTCTGATGATAAAAAGAGACAGCAGGACCCCTGGTGCTCTTAATCAATCTTCTGCCGCCAGGATGACAGCGGATTGTGATGACAGGCGACGGACCTCTGGATTCCAGGATCTTTTTTTTTAAATAATAAAGAAGATGATTCTCAATTTTTTATATGGGCAAATAGGAAACCGAGAATCAGTTAAAAGGCCCCGAGTAGAGTAAAAGGGAATGGTGGTTTGGGTTTGCCTAATGTGAGTAATTACTATCTAGCAGTGATTTTATCACAAATAGTAGACTGGACATTTAATTCACAAGGGAAGGGAATGGTAAATATGGATGGGATTTCAAGTAAGGCACAGTTAGAGAAGATTGTATGGATACCACACAAGTTACGCACATTGGATGTCAACATTAGTCCACTGGCAAGGAAAGTTTTGAGTATACGAGATAGAATGTATAATCAAAAAGGATGGAAATATAATTCAATATTGACTCCCTTGGTGGGATCGGAGTATTTCCTGGGGAAGGATAATATTTCTGGGAAATGGATAAAGGAAAAGAATGCACTATTGAAGGATATATTGAATGAAGGGAAAATGCACACTTTTCAAATTTAAAGTAGAAAAAAGATTTATTTATCACATTTGATGAGTGGCGGTATTGTCAATTAAACCATTTTGTTTCAAGGCTCCCACAACCATTGAGGACGTCGGAGGACATGTATCCATTTAAAAAATTATTAAATGAAAAAATAGCCCTAAAACGAGTCACCTCTAGGATTTATAAGATCCTTATAGCTATGGAAGGAACTGATCCTTCTTGGAAAAATGGGAAAAGGAACTTGGAACAGAATTAAATACACAACAAAGGAATAATTTTTTTAAATTAACAGACAAGGTGACAAATATGAGTACAGTAGAAATTAATTATAAATGCTTAGCTAGATGGTATATTACACCAAACGTAGCTCACAAACAACAAGTAGATATTCACCTTTGTGCTGGAGAGGATGTTGGAGAAAGGGATACAATGGCACATATATGATGGGATTGCCTGAAAATACAGGATTACTGGAGGGAAACAATTCAGGATATTCAGGAAATATGTGGGATGACTGTACAGAGAGACCTGTGGAGGTGTTTATTTTATAATTTTGAGCCCTCAGTGGAATTATACAAAAATAGGGTACTTTATCACTTAATTAGTGCAGCTAAGGGTCTGATTCCCAAGTTTTGGCAGGTTCCTGAAACACCAAGAATTAACGAATGGATAAATAGAGTTGAAAATATCTATAAGATGGAAGAGCTATATCACATAGAGGAGAATAAAATGGAAACATTTAGGAAAATGTGGTGTAGTTGGTTAAAATTTAAAACCTCTGAAAGATACACAGAACTTGTTGAGGGGGAAGTAGAAGTCAGGAGAGAGCCTTAATGGAGAATCTGAGAGAGAGTAGTGTCAGATATAGATAGATAATTTTGATAGAAGATATAGATTAGTAAGGAGGATCTGGATGGGGAAAATGGGTTGGGGGGAGGGTGGGGCTAGTTTAAATTAAAAAATGTGTTAGGGTTTGGTAAATACACTGCTCAAAAAAATTAAAGGAACACTTTGAAAACACATCAGATCTCAATGGGGAAATAAATCATGCTGGATATCTATACTGATATGGACTGGGTAATGTGTTAGGAACATAAGGATGCCCCATCGTTTGATGCAAATAAAAATTATCAACCTACAGAGAACTGAATTCAATGACATCCCAAAAATCAAAGTGAAAAAATAATGCAGCAGGCTAGTCCATTTTGTTGAAATTTCATTTCAGCAACTCAAAATGGTACTCAGTAGTTTGTATGGTCCCCAGGTTTATATGCATGCCTGACAATGTCGGGACATGCTCCTGATGAGAAGGTGGATGGTGTCCTGGAGTATTTTCTTTCAGATCTGGACCAGGGCATCACTGAGCTCCTGGACAGTCCGAAGTGCAACCTGGCAGCTTCAGATGGACCGAAACATGATATCCCAAAGGTGTTCTTTTGGATTTAGGTCAGGCGAGCGTAGGGGTCATTCGGTGGTATCAACTCCTTCATCCTCCAGGAACTGCCTGCATACTCTTGCCACATGAGGCTAGGAATGTGTCGTGCACCAGGAGAAACCCAGGGCCCACTGCACCAGCGTAGGGTCTAACAATGGGTCCAAGGATTTCATCCCTATAACTAACTTGGCAGTCAGGATTCCATTGTTTAGCCTGTAGAAGTCTGTGTGTCCCTCCATGGATATGCCTCCCCAGACCATCACTGACCCACCACCAAAATGGTCATACTGGACAATGTTACAGGCAGCATAACATTCTCCATGGCTTCTCCAGACCCTGTCATGTCTGTCACATGTGCTCAGGGTGAACCTGCCCTTATCTGTCAAAAGCACAGGGCACTAGTGGTGCGTCTGCCAGTTCTGGTGTTCAGTGGCCAATGCCAATCGAACTCTATGGTGCCGAGCAGTGAGTACAGGGCCCATTAGAGGGCGTCGGGACCTCAGGTCACCCTCTTGAAGTTTGTTTCTGATTGTTTGGTCAAAGACATTCACACCAGTGGCCTGCTGGAGGTCATTTTGTAGGGCTCATCGTGATCCTCCTTGCACAAAGGAGCAGATACTGGTCCTGCTGATGGGTTAAGAACCTTCTACGGACCTGTCCAGCTCTCCTAGAATAACTGCCTGTCTACTGAAATCTCCTTCATGCTCTTGAGACTGTGCTGGGAGACACAGCAAACCTTCTGACAATGGTACGTATTGATGTGCCATCCTGGAGGAGTTGGACTGCCTGTGAAACCTCTGTAGGGTCCAGGTATCGCCTCATGCAACCAGTAGTGACACTGACCCTAGCCAAATGAAAAACTAATGAACTAGTCAGAAAAGATGAGTAGGGAAAGAAATGTCAGTGGCCTCTACCTGTAAAACCATTCCTGTTTTGGGGGTCATCTCATTGTTGCCCATCTAGTTTAATTTCATTAACACCAAAGCAGCTGAAACTGATTAACAAGCCCCTCTGCTACTTAACTGACCAGATCAATATCCCAGGAGTTTAATTGACTTGATGCTATACTCTGATTAAAAAGTGTTACTTAAATTTTTTTGAGCAGTGTATATTCCCAATGTATCTTATCGAACGCTTTCTCGGCATCCAAAGCAAGGAGCAAAGAAGGCATTCTATTCATTTCCACACATTGGATCAAGTTACTATTCTTCTAGTAGTATCAGGAGCCTGTCTCCTACTAGTTCCTACTTAATCAGGAGCTATCAAATAGGTGTTATTTCCAAAAGACGCATTGCTAATATTTTTGCAAAAATGTTGAGGTCTGAATTTAAAAGGGAAATGGGCCTAAAGTTTTGGGCTTGAGTAATGTATTTTCTCGGTCTTGGCAGGGTATTAATTATGGCTTGGAGCATTTCTTTTGGAAAAGTACTAGTTGTTGGTGCAAAGTTGTATATTTTAGTTAGATGTGGGATTACTATTTCAGCGTTATTTCTGTAATATTCTCCTGATAATCCATCTTCACTGGGAGATAAATGATTAGGCAAGGACTTGATAACTTTTAAAATTTCTTTGGGAGATATTGGGCTATTTAATTGATTCAAAGTATTATCTTTTTTTGGGTAGGTTTATCTTTTCAAGAAAGTCAGATATGATTTGAGAATTAGGTTGAAAGGTTGTGTAATCTGTTTTTAAATTATACAGGGATTCATAATAATCCCCAAAAATATCAGCTATTTCTTGAGGGTTGCTGGCTATTTTGCTGGATTTGTGCTTTGACATTTTAGTAATAATGTACTTAACTCTATGTTGACGAAGTTGTGATGCTAATAATTTGCCTGCTCTGTTACCCTGAGAATAAAAATTGAGTTTTAATTTTTTTAATGTAATGATCATGTTCATTTTATTAAAGCGTTACTAAACCCAGAACCCTGCATTCACTATATCTGGTCTCCCACGGTACACAGAACATGGAAGTGCAATTGTTTTAGTAAATATAAACTGCTAAATACCTTTTCTAATCACCAGTTAGAGCAGTTTTGTTACTTCTATCAGTGTCCAGCCGAGCATTGGTTAAAGCTTGTAGGAGCAGTTTTCATTCTGCACTAGGAGGATGCAGAACCCCTGACCTCTGTCTGGACAGTG
The DNA here is from genome assembly GCF_062004578.1 of Staurois parvus. NCBI lineage: Eukaryota > Metazoa > Chordata > Amphibia > Anura > Ranidae > Staurois > Staurois parvus. The sequence continues at coordinate 1,565,883 of NW_028318053.1, forward strand.
CTGATTGGCCCTATGCTGATCACATGCACTCTCCCAAGGATACAAAAAAAAAAACTCAAGCAATACACACCAAACTTAGCATGTGCAGAGTGACTCCACGTGATATGTCTTATCAGGAGATAAGAGGGGGCACTGGAAGAAGGGGAGGATCAGAGAAGTCAGGATCAAACTGCCTTTTTGCACAATGCAGAGGATTAACGCCTTAGGTTCCACCGTGAGTATGACAAGCATGCTTTACTGCATACACAGACTTCTTTTTACTGTTGTGGGTTTAGTAACACTTTAAGGTTTCTCCCATATCCTGTCTATTATTATTGAGTTGTTTCAGCAAAGTTTCCTGAGGGCTTTTCTTATGCTCTTCCTCAAATCTGTTATTCTTTTTTCACGAGAAGCTAATTGAAGTAATATTCTTCTTATGTAGGCTTTATGGGCACACCATACATTAAAACCATCCTTTGAGTCATCTGAGTTTAGTGTGAAATCTTCTCAGAAGTTGGTCTTAAAGTACAATTGCCCAAGCTTAATGTCTGGAGTGATGGGAGCATGGTCTGATCATGTAGTATTGTGTATGCGAGCATCAGTAACCTTTTGCAGTAAGAATTTGTCAGCTAAAAAATAGTCTATTCTAGAGTATGATTTATGAACTTTGGAAAAGAAAGCATAGTCTCTTTCTGTAGAATGGATGCATCTCCATGGGTCAAATAGTTCTCCCCGAGGAAATACAATGTAGGGCTGCAACTAACAATTGATTTCATAATTGATTAGTTGGCCGATTATTGTTTTGATTAATCAGATAAAAACCTCAAAAAAGTTTGGTGTATAATTTAGTTAACCACTTGCCGACCAGCCACTGTAGAAAAATGGCTGCAGGGCGGCACCGCTGCACAAAATCATGTTTCAAAATGTCATTTTGCAAAACAGGTAGGGGGAACGCACGAGGCGTGCGACCGCCCTACCAGTGCCGCCGATCGCGGCCGCGGGTGTCAATCACCAGGTCCCGGCCGGTCTTTACCCGCCGGGTCCCGACGATTGCCGGCAAACAGTGACACAGAGCACAGCTGCATTGTTTACAATGCAGCTCTGCTCCTGTCAGGTACTAACATGCTGTTCCTGAGAGCGGAGTTTAGCTCTCTGGATCAGCATGTTCCTGTGAAGTACACCCCCCCCCCCCGCCTACTAGTAAAACACTCCCCTCACACAGTTAACCATTTAATTGCCTAAACAAAGTTAACCCTTTCCTCCCCAGTGCCATTAGTACAGTGTCAGTGGTTTTTTTGCACTGATCACTGTATTGGTATCACTGGGGATGTCAGTGACCCCAAGTCAGTTCCCCCCCAGTATCAAAATGTCCTCCGCAGTCCCGCCTCCCCAGTGCCATTAGTACAGTGTCAGTGTTTTTTTTGCACTGATCACTGTAATGGTATCACTGGGGATGTCAGTGACCCCAAGTCAGTTCCCCCCCAGTGTCAAAATGTTCTCTGCAGTCCTGCCATAAGTCGTCGCTGATCACTGTCATAAATTGCTGATCACCGCCATAAGTCGCTGATCGCTGCCATTATTAGTATAAAAAAAAAATCCCAGTATCTTTCCCGCCATTTGTAAACGCTATAACTTTCACGTAAACCAATTAATTTACACGTATTGGGATTTTTTCTTAGCAAAGCCATGTCGCAGAATACATTTTGGCTGGAATTTATGACAAAATTTGATTTTTAAATTTTTTTACTGGACATGTTTTATAGCAAAAAGTCCAAAATATTGTTTTTTTTTCTCAAAATTGTCAGCCTTTTTTTTATAGCGCAAAAAATAAAAAACACACAGGCGATCAAATACCACCAAAAGAAAGCTCAATTCGTGGGAAAAAAGGGACGTAAATTTAATTTGGGTGCATTGTTGCATGACCGCGCATTTGTCAGTTAAATCAACGTAACACAAACGCTTCTGTAACCGCTTCCTGACCGCCCTATAGCAGAAATACTGCTACAGGGCAGCACGGGTGCACAAAATCACATGTATGTGTGTATATATATACACATACATGCTTTGTGCTCCCCTGGTTTTCACGCCCCTCCCAAATAGCGTCAGATTGCCTGTCAGTACACCAGTCATCACATTACCCATTGATTGCCATTGATTGAGTGCACACTCATGCACAATAAACCTCCATTGCTAGTATAGTGTCTGAACAGATCAATATCTTTGATCAGATCAGCACTATACCAGCGTTCACAGTATAGCGTCCCCAAAAACGCAGCGTTAGCGGGATCAGCCCCGACACCTGCCAGCACCTGCGTTTAGCCTCTACGCTTACCCCCCTTTCTCCCCCAGCAAGTGCAGTGTTAGTAGGCCACTGTCACTTGATACATTGCACACAAAACCGCAGTGTTCGCAGTATCTGGCCTAATCTCTGTTAGCACTTGCTGGTAAATTTTGATGACTCTCATATGCAGCAGAGTGCCAGTGCTAGTGCCACGCTACCTTTTGGTGAACTGGCAAGTACCAGCGTTCTAGTACATCGTGGTCATTCACATACCTCCTTGATTTTTTGAGCTGTTTTTCACTGAATATCTGTATGCATTGATTGTGGATCAAAGCAATTTATATGCACAACAATTTATCGCCACCAAACCAAATTCAAACCTTGTCAGACCAGTCGCATGGAAACTCATTACAGTTTCCGAATTTACATTTTTTTTGGGCCTAACCCTCAACATGGGCATTACTAAAAGAAATGAATTGCAGTTGTATTGGTCCGCAGACCCGATTCATCATATGCCCGTGTTCTCTGCTGTCATAGCCAGGCATAGATATGAGAGTATAATGTGTTTTATGCATTTCAATGACAAAACACTCTGTCATCCTCAGGGTGACCCTGAATTTGACCGTCTGCACAAAATTCAGCCCCTCGCAAATCACCTTAACCAAAAATTTGCAGATGTCTATACTCCCCAGCAAAAGATCTGCGTTGATGAGTCCCTCATAAATTTTTCTGGCCGCCTTGCATTCAAGCAATTTCTCCCCAGCAAGCGTGCCAGATATGGGGTCAAGATGCAGAAGACCTGTGAGAGGACAACAGGCTAGACTTTAAATTTCGAATTTACGAGGGAATAGAATAGTCACGTGGAGCCCCCCGGATGCCCAGACTACATGGGGAGCAGTGTCAAGACAGTTTGAGACTTGGTGTCATCCTTTTTCCATATGGGGTACCACTTATACGTGGACAATTTTTATTCAAGCGTGCCACTATTTAGACATTTGTACAATCTTGGAACTGGCACTTGTGGCAAAGTGTGACGTAATGTGTGCCCACCATTAGAAGTGGGTGGATGCAGGGCGGTATATTCCAATGGTGGGCATACCACACACTTTTTCTGGCAGAGATTTCTTCTCTTTTTTTCATTCAGTCCACAGGCTGCAAAAAAAAAAAAAAGAACATAGCATATACATCCAACAAGAACCAGCGACGTACTGGTACATAACTGGACTTTGAATGGTTATACCAGGATGATGCCTACAGCTGCAGGCATTATCCTGGTATCGTTTTTTTCAGCCGGCGATCGGCTTTCATGTAAAAGCAATCCTAATGGCTAATTAGTTGCAGGATTGCTTTTACAAGCAGCTGGATTTGATGCCCCCCCCCTCCCCCACTGCCTTCCACGGCCTTCTCGGGCAGTCCCGTGCCATCGGGGGAACCTGAGAATGCAGCCGGTGTTTCTGCCAGCTGACCATAGAGCTGATTGGAGACCAGAGTGGTGCCATCATCTCTATAGTCTAAGAATTTGGAAGCTACGAGCATTTCATCACTTCAGTTTCGCAGGATATAAACCGCACCATTTGTAAATTGGGAAAGCATCTGATCACACTGATTTTGGTTTGATTAGATAATGTAAGGGCAGAGGAGATATCTAAAGCCTGATAGACCCCAGATTTCTCAAAAAAGAATATAGGGTCATTGGTTCGAATCCCAGCCACGGCACCTCCTGCCTGGAGTTTGCATGTTCTCCCTGTGCCTGTGTGGGTTTCCTCCGGGTACGCCAGTTTCCTCCCACACTCTAAAAACCTGCTGGTAGGTTAAGTGGATCCTGTCTAAGTTGGCCCTTGTATATGAATGTGAGTTAGGGACTTTAGATTGTACACCCCTTGAGGGTTAAGGACTGATGTGAATGTACAATATATATGTAAAGTGCTGCATAAATTGACGGCGCTATATAAGTACCTGAAATAAATAAATAAAAAGAATATATGACAATGCCCATTGAAGTTATAGGGGATATTTGCATTCCCTGTGATAGCATTAAAAGTGATAAAAAAAAAGAAAGGTACAGTGTAAAAATAATTTAAAAAATCAAAATAACTTAAAAAAAAAAAAAATCGCCCCTCCCATGCGTGCACACCTGTGTGCACAAGCGTTGACCCTGTGTCGGTATGTAAACAGCGGTTGCAGCATACATGTGAGGTATCGCCATGAACGTCAGATCAAGGGCAGTAATTCTAACACTAGACCTCCTCTGTAAATCTAAAATAGTAGCTTTTAAAGGCTTTTAAAGCATTGCCTATGGATATTAAAATGTATGCAGTTTGTCGCCATTGCACGGGGCATGCGCAGTTTTAAAGCATGTCATGTTTGGTATCTATTTACTCGGCATACCATCATTTTTTATATCTTACCAAATAATTGGCCAATATATTGTGTTTTTGTACATTAAAAGTAAAAAAAAGTGTATTTTTTTTTTAAAAATTGCTTTTGAAAAATTGCTGCGCGAGTACTACGTGCCATAAAAAATTGTAGTACCCACCATTTTATTCACTAGGGTGTCTGCGTCAAAAAAATATATAATGTTTGGGGGTTTAAATTAATTTCCTAGCAAAAAATACAGATTGTTTTCATGTGAGCAAAAAGTGTCAGAAAAGTCTTGATCTTCAGGTGGTTAGAAGAGTGAGTGATGTGTGGCATAAACTTCCAATGCTGGGCATAAACCAACCCTGCCCCCCAAAACGACCCCTTTTTGGAAAGTAGACACCCCAAACTAATTACTGAGAGGCATGTTGAATCAATAGAAGAATTTATTTTTTTACCACAAGTTTTTGGAAAATGACAAATGTTTTTTTTTTTTTTACACAAAATTGTCTCTTAAATGATTTACTGCTCATACATGCCATGGGTATATGTGGAATTACCCCTCAAAATACATTCTGCTACTTCTCCTGAGTATGGGCGTACCACATGTTTTGGCAGTCTAGCCAAGTACAGGACCCCAAAATCCAATAAGCACCTTCAGGCTTTTAAAGGACTTTATTTCCTCATTACACTTCCAGACTACCTAACACAGTTTCGGAGGCCTTGAAATGCCAGGATAGCACCTAACCCCCCCAAATGACCCCTTTTTGGAAAGTAGACGCCCCAAAGAATTTGATAAAAAGCACGGTAAGTATTTTGCAGATTTCATTTGTTGCCACAAGTTTTTGGAAAATGAAGAAAGAAAACAAAACATATTTTTTCTATTCTTTTTTATATTTCAAAACCTTGTGAGAAAAAATTTGATCTGCAAAATACTCACCATCAGGGGTGGACTCACCATTTGGAATCGGGCACTGTCCGAGGGCCTGGGGTCAGTAGGGGGCCCCATGAGATGCCCCTGGTACCTTTTTCATAGGCTTTTTTGAGTTTGGGCAAGGACACAGGGGCCCCATGATCCCCTATTGCCCATGAGTTGTCAGTCCGCCCCTGCTCACCATGCCTCTTTTTAAATTCCTTGGGGTGTCTACTTTCCAGAAAGGGGTAAATTGGGGGGTTTGGTGCTATCCTGGCATGTCAGGGCCTTCAAAACTGTGATAGGTATTGAGGAAGTGAAATGAGGAAGTTATGCACCTTCAGGCTTTCAAAGTGGTCATTTGATTTCAGGCTCCTGTATGTTGCTAGGCTCCCAAAAAGTCTCACACATGTGGTATCCCCATACTCGGTAGAAGTAGCAGAATGTATTTTGGGGTGTAATTCCACATATACCCATGGCTTTTGCATGAAATAAATCATTTAAATGACAACTTTGTGTAAAAAAAAAAAATGTTTTTGTCATTTTGCAGAAACTTGTGGAAAAAAAAATAAATCTTACATGGACTCAATATGCCTCTCAGCAGATAGCTTAGGGTGTCTACTTCCCAAAAAGTGGTCATTTGAGGGTGTTTGTACTATCCTGGTATTTTAGCATCTCAAGAAATGTGATGAGCAGTCAGAAAGTAAAAGCTGTGTAAATGCCATTATCTATACCATAGTTTGTAGAATAAGGTGAATGAAATATAATTGAAAAGTCCTTCTCCAAAGAGCCTTTGACCCGTGTTAACACCGTGTTAGTGCTCAGATAACATACCGCACTCACCAGATATTGGTGAAAAAAACGCCTTTTTAGGTTTTTTTGGGGATTCTAGACCCAATCAATACAGCCTCCAATCACTAGGTTTAACGTGGACTTCCCCTACTCCAGGTAGGATATAAGCCTTAGCCCTCCAAACCATGATATAAACCAGCCTCCAACCTCCAGGATCAACAGAAATCACTTGCCAAAAAGGATATGATTAATGTAGAGAAAAAAAAAATATATAGTGTAATACTGCAAAACTCAGACAGGATAAATTTCTAAATATCAAAGCACTCACATTGTCAAAAGATATAATCAGCAATTATTGTTTTAAATGGAGCCAAAACATCACATCACCAGGGTTTTGTAGGATCTCACAGTCAGCAACAGATGACAGCATAAGAATCACCCTCAAGCAAGATGGCCCCTGAGAGCGCCGAACGCCAGCGTGCGCTCCACTCACACTCTAAAAAGGACATAAATTTGGTTTGGGTACAGCATTGCATGACCGTAAAATTACCAGTTCAAATAGCGCAGTGACAAATAGCAAAAAATGGCCTGGTCATTAAGGTGGGTACATCTTCCGGAGGGCAAGTGGTTCATCACCATTGGTTTGTTTTTTTATTGTTTGCGATATAAGCCGAAAGATACCGAACATTTGTTTAAAAACTGTTTCTTTGTTTCTGTTATAAAATTTTGCAAATAAATAACCTTTCTTCATAAATTTAGGCCAAAATGTAATCTGCTAAATTTTTTTGGTAAAAAATAACACAAATCGGAATTTATTATTTAGTCTGTGTGAAAGGTATAGACTTTACAAACTATGGTATATATGGTATATATATTTGAAAGTTGATCAGTCCTGATGTACTGACTGCTTATCCCATTTCATGAAACCCTAAAATGCTGAGACAGTAAAGCACCCCCAAAACGACCCCTATTTGGAAAATAGACAGTCCAAGGTACATTTAGTAAGAGTCACGGGGAGTTTGAAGTTGTAATTTTTTTTTGTTACAATTTTTTTGGAAAAATTAAGAAATTAAAGTGTGTGGTTTTTTTTTTGTTTTCTTTTTTTTTACAAAGTTGTCATTTTAACAATTTATTTCTCACACACAGCATAGGCATATGTATAATTACACCCCAAAACATATTCTGCTATGTCTCCTGAGTATGGAGTATGTGTGAGACTTTTTTTTACAGCCTAGACGCATAGAGGCCTCAAATCCAAAGAACACTTTTGGGCTTTCAAGGAGCATAAATTACACATTTAATTTCCTGACTACCTATCACATTTTAGGAGGCCCTGGAGCACCAGGACAGTGGCGACACCCATAAAATGACCCCATTTTGGAAAGCAAAAACTCTAAAAGGTATTTTCTGAAAGGAATAGTTTTGAAAATGTAATTTTTTGCCAAAGGTTTTTGGAAAATTCAGGAAAGAAAATGAAAATACTACAAAAGGTTACACATTCTGCTACTCCTTCTTGTGTATGGTGATACCACATGTGTGAGAATTTTTCAAAGTGTAGCCACATGGAGGGGCCCAAAATCCAAGGAGCACCTTCAGGCATTGTAGGGAGATAAATTACAAAATCTAATTTCCTGATTGCCTATCATATTTCACCAAGACAGTGCAAACATTCACAAAATTACCACATTTCAGAAAGCAAACTCCCCAAGGTATGTTTTAAGAGGCATGATTAGTCTTTTGAAGATTTGTTTCCTTGCCACAAGTTTTTGGAGAATGCAGAAAGAAAATTATTATTTTTTTTTTTTACACATTGTCAATTTGTCAATAAGATATTTCTTACACACAGCATGGGCATACTTAGAATTACATCACAGAACACATTCTGCTACTCTTTCTGAGTATGGCGATACCACATGTGTGAGACTTTTTCACTGTCTAGGCTGATTATACACGAGACATTGTATCTTGTGTATCACACAAATCAACCAATTGTATAAAAAAAACTGTAATGGTTGCTTCTATATGAGTGGTCAGAGAATATAGCTTAGTGACATATATCACCTATACCATTCTCAGTGCCCATAAGCCAAGCAAGCCCAGGAAATACAGGAGGTTGAAGAAAGGAAGAACATAAGAGTTCCTGTGGTTCCAGTAGTGCAGTTGTCCACAGGGAATGGCTGGTTCTGTTGTCTTACAGGAACATAGTTAGTCAGAAGTGCAGATGGGTCAGTTCAGGCCACAGGGAGAGACATGGTCAGCAGACACAACAAAGAGAAGATCGGTCCAGGCAACAGACATAAATGGGGTCAACAGACCAGGGTCATTACAAGTGGCAGACAGAGGCAACACTGTACTGGTGTGGCGGTACTCAGGAACATTGTTGCTGGCTACACTGATCTGGTGACACTGGGGACTAGTGTGGCAGCAATAAGGAACATCTTTCACATGGAAGGTGGTGCTTGGCCCTATACCATCCCAGGAAGTGTATATTTATTGCTTTGTGTGAAATAATTTGGAGTGGGACTATTCTATTTAATTTAGAATTTTGTCTTTATTTTGAACTTTTATGCAATATAAGTTTTTATTGGTTTATTTCTTTCATTTAATATATATTATATTTTATTTGCGCTGTTTGATGTTTTATATAAGTAAATGCAGACTGATCCCCCGCAGCAGCTGCAGGGAGGGAGGAACCTGGCGGCAGCGCTGCAGGAGATGAGGGAAGGGGGTGGCCACGGGGGAAGCATACAAGAGCTCACGGCATGCAGGAGATGGATAGGAAGGGCGGCCGGGCAGCACATAGAGGAACTGAGAAATGCACAGTCCAGTTCCTCTATGTGCTGCCCGGCCGCCCCAGCCCACCGGGAAAATGCCCAGTGGGCCCTATGGTCAGTCCGGGCCTGGATTCAGGTGTTTTAATCACCTCCAAGGCCACAGATATATAAAATAAAGCACCTATGCCTGCAGACTGCTTCTACAAACACTTCTGAAAGAATGGGTCGCTCTCAGGAGCTCAGTGAATTTAAAGTGTGGTACCGTGATAGGTTGCCACCTGTGCAATAAGTCCATCTGTGAAATTTCCTTGCTACTAAATACTCCACAGTCAACTGTTAGTGGTATTATAACAAAGTGGAAGCAACTGGGAACAACAGCAACCATGAAGTGGTAGGCCACGTAAAATGACAGAGTGAGGTCAGCGCATGCTGAAGCGCAAAGTGCGCAGAAGTCGCCAACTGTCTGCAGAGTCAATAGCAAAAGACCTCCAAACTTCACATGGCCTTCAGATTAGCACAATAACAGTGCATAGAGAGCTTCATGGAATGGGTTTCAATGGCTGAGCAGCTGTATCCAAGCCTTACATCGCTAAGTTCAGTACAAAGCATCAGATGCAGTGGTGTAAAGCACGCTGCCAGTGGACTCTAGAGCATTGTAGACATGTTCTCTGGAGTGACAAATCACACTTCTCCTGGCAACTGCAAAACCCAGACACGTTCCATCGGATTGCCAGACAGAGAACAGTATTTTGCCTGACTGCATTGTGCCAAGTGTAATGTTTGGTGGAAGGGGGATTATGGTGTGGGCTTGTTTTTCAAGGGTTGGGTTTGGCCCCTTAGTTCCAGTGAAGGGAACTCTTAAGGCATCAGCATACCAAGACATTTTGTACAATTTTATGCTCTCAACTCTGTGGGAACAGTTTGGGGATGGCCCCTTCCTGTTTCAACATGACTGCACACCAATTCACAAAGCAAAGTCCATAAAGACATGGATGAGCGAGTTTGTGGTGTAGGAACTTGACTGGCCTGCACAGAGTCCTGACCTCAGCCAGATAGAACACCTTTGGAAGGAATTAGAGTGGAGACTGTGAGGCAGGCCTCATCTGATATCACTGCTTGACCTCACAAATGTGCTTATGGAAGAATGGTCAAACATGCCTATAGACACAGTCATAAACCTTGTGGACAGCCTTCCCAGAAGAGTTAAAGCTTTTATAGTTGCAGAAGGGTGGGTCAACTCAATATTGAACCCTATCAGTTATCATTTTTGTCACAGGGTTTTGAAAAAGAATAAAATAAAATAAAAAATACATTTTTGTTTTCTTTTTTCCTTTTTCCCAAAACTTGTGTCAACAAATGAAATGTGCAAAATACTCACCATGCTTGTTAGCAAATACCTTGTATTTTCTAGAATTTTAATAGACAAAAACACAATATATTGTCAAATTGTTTGGTAAAATATAAAAGATGATGTTACACCATGTAAATGGATACCAAACATGACATGCTTTAAAATTGCGCACACCTGTGCAACGGTTTCAAATGCTGTAAATTTGTAATATCCATAGGTGACTCTTTAAAAGCCTTTACAGGTCACCACTTTATATTTACACATGAGGTCTAGTGCTAGAATGACTGCCCTCAATCTGACTTTTGCAGTGATACCTCACATGGATGGTGCAATCTCTGTTTACATACTGCCATGGAACCACCACTTGCATTTGCCTTTGCGCACGAACATAGGGGTGGGGTGAATTTTTTTTTCTTCAGTCACTTTTATTGTTATCACAGGGAATGAAAATATCATATAGGCAATAAGCAGTGACAGGTATTCTTTTCTGAGAAATATGGGGTCTTTTAGACTCTAGATCTCTCCTCTGCTCTTAAAGCATCTGATCACACCAAGATCGGTGTGATCAGATGCTTTCCCAATTTTAAAAGGTGCTGTTTATATCTGGCGAAATGGAAATGTTGAAATGCCTGCAGCTTCTGATCTCTTAGACCATAGAGATGATTGGAGGCATTCCAGTCTCCAATCAGCTCTATTGTCAGTCAGTGGAACTGCCGGCTGCATTTTTGGGTTCCCCGGTGGAATGGGAGAGTCCAAGAAAACCTTGAAAGGAGGTGAAAGGGGTGGGGGAGTCTCTTCCCACTGCTTGTAAAAGCAATTCAGCAGTTAATTAGTGGCTAGGATTGTTTTTACATAAAAGCTGACCACCAGCTGAAAAAAATGATACCAGGATGATGCCTGTATCTGCAGGCATCATCCCGGTATAACCACTCAAATGCAGTGAAGTACCAGTATGTTACTGGTCCATGTTGGGCATATAAGTAACAGCAGAGAACATGGCCATATGATGAATCGGGTCTGTGGACCAATATGACCGCAATTCATTCTTTCTGGTAATGCTAATGTTGAGGGTAAGAACAAAAAAAGTTTTAAATTCAGAAACTGTGATATGTTTCCATGCGAATTGTCTGACAAGAGCTGAATTTGGGTGGGCAGCCATGTATTGCAGTGAACAGGGCTGATCCTGCTAACACTACATTTTTGAGGACACTATACAAAGGAGGTACTAGTATAGTTCTGTTTGTGATCATTATATTGATTCGTACAAACCCTATACTAGTAATGGCAGTGATTAGCAACTTATACTATCAGCAACCAGCAAGCTAATGCTAGTTGACCCTGGCTGGGAGGGGTGCTAAATGACCCTGACGTTATCTGATGTCGCTAGTGGCAGTGATACAGTGATGAATTCTACATATAAGAGTTAAATGTGGTAATCTAACGTGTGTGTGTAAAATGTAGTGCTTTTACTCGGTGCCGTGTTTGTTCTTCTCTCCCTGGACATCATAGGAGGCAGCAATGGGCGAATGCCTGCGCACGCACTCCCGGAAATAGAAAGCAACGTAAGATTATGTCGCTTTGCCCAGAACTGCCACTTGCCCGCACATTGTTGGCAGGTGGCAAGTAGTTAAAAAAAAAATATTTCAATCAGTTTTTTAAAAATGTTTTTTTTTTAAATTATTTTTCTCTTTTTTACAATTTAAAAAAAAATACTTTCATCAGAGTAATGCAATGTTACCATACTACTATTATTGTACTACTCTGGGGGGGGGGGGTAATCAGGGATTTTTAATTTTTTTATTTTTTTAAACTTTGCATTGCATGAGCAATGAACATCAAGCTTGCTTTGAACTGTCACTAATGAGTTAAGGTTGTGACAGTTCAACATAAAAGTGATCTATGATTGGCTGAAGTTTGTCACATGGTGCAGGGTGCTGTGATTGGCCCTGTGTGTCATGTGAGAGCTGTGGACCAATCACAGCTCTCCAGGAACAGAAGCAAAGATTTTGCTTCATACAAGCTTTGTTGTCATTGTGATTATGTGATCACATAGTGATGACCGGGCCCCGGTTACTAGGATTCTCATTCTGCTGTGTTCAGCAGATGTGGGGGTGGGAGGGTTGCGTGCTTGAGCGTGCATTCATACATTAATATTCTGGCCAATGGAATCTATTAACGCTCAAATGCTTGGACGTGCCTAAATGTGCATAAACATGTGTGCAACACGCAGCTTTAGGCGCATTTTTTATGCAGCTTTTTCTTGCCAGGAAGGAACAAAATGTGTTCAGAAGAGACCAATCGCCCTGTGCGCATGAGACCTTATAGGTAATAACACTAGATATTGTTGATTCAGAAGATGTGATCGCCTCTTTGGCGATCAGGAAGTAATTTTTTTCCCCAAGCTGGAAAAAATTGAACCGTGTTTTATTGTGGGGGAGTTGCCTTCCTCTGGATCAACTGTCGGTGGATGATTATGTATATGGAGGTTTTCTCTGTTTAATTTTTTTCTGTTGACTGAACTAAGTAGACTTATGTCTGTTTTCAACTGGACTATGTGGGCTGGTTCACACCAGAATGGGGTGCAATCTGCGTTCTATGCACGTTTCAGTGTGATTTCAGCTCATTCAAAATTAATGGACTAAAATTGCACCTTACAGAATTACATTCCTGTGTGATTTCCGTTGTGAACTGGCCCTGTAACTTTCAAAACCAAGTAGACAGCTTTTACTAAATGTCCATACACTAGCATACATGCATGGTAAAATCAGTATTCTGGTTTTTTTTTGTCAAAATATTTACTTTTGGGTTTGTGTGGTTTTCGTGTTTCTCATACTTTGTAAATATTTCTTTATAGGTTTGTTATGCTACAAGGTATTCACTGAGTTTTTGGATCATTATTTTTACATTTTGTGAAAATGGTGTCATTTGATCAAATATATTTAACCTTGATCTATTTTTGCTTAGGTTCGCAAAATTTGATGCAAAATATCTCAGCAAACTTTTCATGAGAAAATCAGCCCAAAAAACACAAGATCGAATTCTCAGTGTTTTCCATGAGCTAAATATGAAGGATGCTATAACTTATGTCGCAGAGGTATGTGGAACATATTACACAAAAGTATAAAAAGTGTTTGCGCCGCTGTATTATTAAAAAGTGTTTGCACCGCTGTATTATTACCAGTATATACAGCGAACTTGCTTCAATTTGCCAGAAAGTGTCATTTTAGAGGAAGACTGTCAACATATGATATATCACATGATCTTTTCTTTGAGGATCAAGAGCTATATAGAAAAAGAGAGCACAAAGATTTTTAGGGCTCATGGACCTGAATACATACTGCCCTACACAGTAAAAAAAACAGGTGTGCTTTTATGCTTAGAAGTCACAGTTGTTGCATACAGTCGCCGATGTAGGTGTGTTCAGGTGAATACATCCGTGCCTGTACACATGTATATGCTCACATCGTAGTTTACCAGTGTAGCACTATGCCCTTCAGGGTTGCTTAGCAATTTTTTGGGGTTCCCTTTCAGTCTGGACCTCTCTCCGAAAGCCTAAACTCTGCTGACACCACCACACTCTTGTGACCCAAATAAGTCACCAATGTAAAATTGACTCACACACAAGGTAGTATCAGGGGCGGACTGACAACTTATGGGGCCCCGGGCAATAGGGGATCATGGGGCCCCTGTGCCCTTGGCCACAATCAAACCACACCCAAAAAAGCCTATGAAAAGGTACCAGGGGCATCTCATGGGGCCCCATACTGACCCAGTTCCCAAATGGTCAGTCTGCTCCTGGGTAGTATGAACCGATATGAAGTTTATATTGGCATTGGATGTAACTTGGTCAAAAAGAACAGCATAATATGGGTATATGAAGCAAAGATAATTACTCTTGTCAATTTTAAGTAAAAGTAACAGCATTCACAGTGAAATACCTGTAACTGTAAGTGGGCCTGCTTACAGAAATAATCCAATGCCTCCAATCTGAGGAGACTGTTGAATCCCCAGTGAGCAAGAAATACTATCAAACAGGTAATCTCACTGCTGTTCCTCAGAACCTTATGGCAAGGAGTACATTTAAAAATGGAAAGAGCTTTCATTTATATTCAACCAATGTCCCTTTAATAAAAATATGAAGTGTTATGCTCGCTAGTTGGTGCCAAATTGATGTGAAGATAATCTAAGGTATAGATGATAATTCCTCAAATCAGTAACAAAAAGATAATGAGGAAAAAGGGAAGGACTTAACACTTTTCCTTTTGCTGGTAGTGAATTAGTGCAGGGTCTCCTTTAAGGCAGTCGATAAAAGGCAGACTTGAAATCGTGAAGGGTAACAACTGGCATACATGTTTATAGGCAAGGACAACTCCCTCTGGATGTCAAAGGCCAAAGGCAACAGTAGGAGGCATCCCGCTAGGCTGAAAAAGGAACTTATTGTTTCATTTGGCACTGCTGTTGTGAGGGACCGCCGAGCGGCACCACTAGCACTCCACTGGTCAGGCGTGCCCAGAGCGCGGAGTCTAAGCCCCAGGGTACTTGTTCACCAGGGCCCCTGATGGTGGGGATGGACTTGTAGTACCCCGAGACCAGGTCGCCTCTGCTGAGCACACCTGTCAGTGGTAGTGGTGTTCGCCAGGGGCTCCAACCAGGGAGAGCCAGATGTGAGGAGGTCGGGTGACCCCGATGGGATGGATGGATGGATGGCTGAGCAAGTGCGTAGTCAGACAGGCCGAGTCGGTATTGTAGAGGACGGTAAGGTACAAGGGAGCAGGCAGAGAATCGTCGGGTCACACGCCAGGTCAGCAGCAGGAGGTCAGATCTAATAAGGGGCATCCAGGGAGAGAGGTCAGGCAAGCAAGGGTCTGGGCAGGAGAAATCAGCAAGGTCAAAGGCAATCCGGGTCAATAACTTACTAGGCACAGGTACAGGAACACAGGAAGCAGGTAAGACCAGAAGGCAACGAAATGACAGCTCAGGGACCTTTAAATATCCCGCCCTGCGCTGCCATTGGTGCCCAGCGGGCGGCCGCGGCTTCTACTGCGCATGCGCGAACTCGAACGCCGCGGCCGGCCCGGACCTAGTGCCCGTGCGCTGGGTGGAGCAGTGCGCCTGCGCCGAGCCCATCGCGGCGGGGATCGAGGAGATCCCTGACATTGCCCCCCCCCTACGGGCAACCTCCGGATGCCCACCCGATCTCTCCACCACGGGTGATCACGAAGAAACCCCCGGACAAGCCTAGGTGCATGGACATTATGGGCTGGCTCCCACGAATTGTCCTCAGGGCCGTAGCCCTTCCACTTGATGAGAAATTGGGTCTGGCCCCCCCTTCGTCGGCACTTCAGGATTGCCTCCACCTCGAGTTCTTCTTCCTCTTCAACCGTTACGGCCTCCGGGGGCCTGGATTCCCGTTCTGGGAAGGCATCAGGGACTACTGGTTTCAACAGGGACACGTGGAAGACAGGGTGGACCTTGAGTGTCTCAGGGAGAACAAGTTCATAGGCCACCTCATTGACCATTCGTTTGATGCAAAAAGGGCCTATAAATTTAGGTCCCAACTTCTTTGACGGGCAGAGCAACCTCAAGTTCGACGTAGCCAGCCAAACCTTCTCTCCGGGCTGCAACACCAGATCCCCTCTTCGCTTCCTATTAAAAGCCCTCTTGTAGTCCTCTTGGGCTTGACGGATGGCTTCCTGTAGTTTCCTATTGTTGGAGGTGAAGAAGGTCAGTGCATCCTGTGTCGCTGGAATCGGGCATTCCGGGACCAAGTCCGGGAGGAAGACAGGATGAAACCCATAGTTCGCGAAGAACGGGGACTGTCCAGTTGCTGAATGGCAAGCGTTGTTGTACGCGAATTCCGCCAAAGGGAGGAGTGGCACCCAGTCGTCCTGAGAGAATGATGTGTAGCATCGAAGGTATTGCTCCAGGGTCTGATTGGTCCTTTCGGTCTGGCCATTGGTCTGAGGGTGAAAAGCCGAGGAAAGGGACAGCTTGATATCCAGGGCTTTGCACAATGCCCTCCAAAACCGCGAGGTAAACTGCACCCCACGGTCCGAGACGATGTCTTCGGGAACCCCATGCAGTCTAACGATCTCTCGGATGAAGACTTGCGCCGTCTCGGCTGCTGATGGGGTTTTCCGTAAAGGGATGAAATGGGCCATCTTGGACAAGCGGTCCACGACCACGAGAATTGCTGTGTGGTTCAGTGAAGGTGGAAGCTCGACTATGAAGTCCATGGAGATTTTCTGCCAGGGTCGTTCAGGGATGGGCAATGGACGTAGCAGGCCCCACGCCTTATTCCTTGAAGGCTTGTTCCGCTGGCAGATGGCACAGGAGCCCACGTAGTTCTTACAATCCTTGGCCATGTCCGGCCACCAGAAGGAACGTCGGAGAAGTTCCAGGGTCTTGACCGGCCCAAAATGTCCTGCCAGTGGATGGTCATGGCAATGTCCCAAGACTAAGGTTCGGGCATCCTCTGGCACCACAATCCGGTCCTCCCTCCATAGGAGTCCCTCCTTGTTCTGGAGGGGGGCCCCATCGGAGGTGGACATTGCTGTGGACGCTCTCAGGATCTCGGAGTGAAGGTTTGTCTGAAGGGCCAAGAAATTTCCTGCAGGAAGAATAGTGTCGGGCACTGGAATCTCCTTGGTGTCCTCGTACATGCGTGACAACGCGTCAGGCTTCGTGTTTTTCGAGCCGGGCCTGTATGTGATGTGGAACTGGAACCTCGAGAAAAACAATGCCCATCTTGCTTGTCGTGGGCGTAGACGTTTGGCCGTCCTCAGATATTCCAGGTTCTTGTGGTCCGTGAATATCAGGATGGGGTGGGAGGCACCTTCCAGCAGGTACCTCCATTCTTCTAAAGCGGTTTTGATAGCCAGTAGCTCGCGATCCCCAATGTCGTAGTTCCTCTCCGCAGGGGTAAGTTTCCGTGAAAAGAATGCTACTGGGTGGAGTAATTCCTTGGCGCCCTTCCGCTGGGAAAGGCTGGAGCCAACCGCGTTTTCAGATGCATCTACTTCTAAGATGTAGGGCAGGGAGGCGTCGGGATGGCCCAGAATGGGTGCCGAGGTAAATAACCTTTTTAATGCTTCAAAAGCTTCCTGTGCCTCGGGCGTCCATCTGAATCGCGTCCCAAGCTTGGTTAACTGAGAGATGGGGGAGACCAGACCCGAGAAGTTCTTGATGAACTTCCGGTAAAAATTTGCGAACCCAATAAAACGTTGGACACTTTTCCTGTCCGTGGGTTCAGGCCAATCTAGGATCGCTGAGACCTTCTGAGGGTCCATTGCGACCCCCGTGGTGGAGATGATCAGACCCAGAAATGTAACGCTAGCCTGTTCAAAGCAGCATTTCTCTGCTTTAGCGTACAACCCGTGCTGCCGCAACCGCCCCAACACCTTTGATACATGTACCCTGTGCTCCCCCAGGGAGGATGAAAAAATTAAAATGTCGTCTAAGTAGACGATGACAAAGATGTCCAGGAAGTCCCTAAAGATGTCGTTCACAAAGTGTTGGAAGGTGGCTGGCGCATTGCACAACCCGAAAGGCATGACCAGGTACTCAAAATGGCCGAAACGGGTGCGGAAGGCCGTCTTCCACTCATCCCCCTCCCTTATGCGAACCAAATTGTAGGCTCCCCTTAAGTCCAACTTGGTAAACACTACTGCAGTTTTTAGGCTCTGGAATAATTCAGGTACCAGTGGTAATGGGTAACGATTTTTAACGGTGACCCTATTCAGCTCCCGATAGTCAATGCATGGCCTCAAAGTCTTGTCCTTCTTTTCTACAAAGAAGATCCCTGCACCTGCTGGGGAAGTGGAGGGACGGATAAATCCCTTTCGGAGGCTATCCTCAATATAGTCCTTCAGGGCCCCTAATTCTAGCTCAGAAAGGGGAAAAATTCGCCCGAACGGAATTTCCGAACCGGGCAACAGATCAATAGGACAGTCATATGGGCGGTGGGGGGGTAGAGCATCTGCTCCCCGTTCACTGAACACATCAAGAAACTCATGGTAGGCTGCAGGGATCACTTGTTTTAGGCTGTCATCCCCTTCAGAGCACAGGAGGACCTGGGGGACCTCCGGGCCCGAAGTTCGACACAGTTCCCGACAATATGGGGAAGGGAACGAGACAACCCCAGTTTCCCAGTCAATTTGGGGGTTATGGGCCCGCAACCAAGGGAGCCCCAGAATGACTGGGAAAAGGGGTGATGCAATAGCATCCAGGCGGAGGAGTTCCCGGTGCTGACCGGCAATGGAAGTCACAATGGAAGGGGTCTCCTGGTTAACCACCCCTGACTTTATCCGGGAACCATCAGCCAAAAAGATGTGAAACCCCTTCTCCTTTGGGCGGAGGGGAATACCCTGCTGGTGAGCAAAATTGATATCCACAAAACAGCTGCATGCCCCCGAATCAACTATGGCCGTCACCTCCACGGTCCTTTCTGAAAGCTGAAAGGAGAGGGGAACAACTAAGTACTGGGACGGGTTCATATTGCCAACAGATAAAGAAGATGAGGTGAACTTACTCAGTTTCTGCGGGCAGGAACGCACCATGTGACCAGCTTCGCCGCAGTACAGGCACAGATTCTGGGAGCGTCTGCGCTGGCGTTCCTCAGGCGATAGTTTAGGCCGAGCCAGGCCTAGCTGCATGGGTTCGGGAGCATCTTCAAACGGCAGGTTCTGGGTGCTTGGCCTAGTATGTTGACTGGATCCCTGAAATGACCCCCAGGGATTTCCGCGACCCTGACCAGACCTCTCCAATCTGCGCTCCCGTAGTCTACGGTCAATTTTGATAGTGAGTGCAATCAGGTCCTCTAATGTCTCGGGCACCTCCACCCGGGCGAGCTCGTCTTTCAGAGCCTCTGATAGGCCCATACGAAACTGGTGCAAGAGTGCGAACTCGTTCCAACGAGTGTCACCCATCCAGCGCCTAAAGTCAGAGGCGTATTCCTCAGCCACCCGCCGACCTTGTCGGAGTGCGTATAATGTGGCCTCGGCCGAGGCTGCCCGTTGTGGGTCATCATATAAGATGGCCATAGCGTTAAAGAAGCTGTCGATCGTAACCAGGTGAGGGTCATTGTTTCCCCTTAGTCGGTGGGCCCAGTCTTGGGGTTCACCCTGCAACAGGGAGACAACAAACCCCACTTTCACTGATTCCGTCAAAAAGGTCCGTGGCTGCAGTTCAAAATAGAGCAGACAGGAGTCACGGAATGACCGAAAGCGTGTGCGATCCCCATGGAAGCGCTCGGGTAAGGGTACTCGGGGTTCCGCCATAGGGAGTGATGTGGGAGGCCCAGGAGCCGGCTCATGGACTGCTGCGACCGGTGGTGCAGGAGCCGGGGCCTGTGAAACAGGAACAGAGATGGTGCAGGCCTGAAACCGATTCTCGATCTGCAGACATCTGTCCTGTAATGTGTTTACAGCTTGCGTCAGGGTAGCCAGGTGCCTGCAAACCTCGTCCAACGGGGAGAGTCCTCCTCGAGGCTCAGTCATGGCCTTCTGGTACTGTGAGGGACCGCCGAGCGGCACCACTAGCACTCCACTGGTCAGGCGTGCCCAGAGCGCGGAGTCTAAGCCCCAGGGTACTTGTTCACCAGGGCCCCTGATGGTGGGGATGGACTTGTAGTACCCCGAGACCAGGTCGCCTCTGCTGAGCACACCTGTCAGTGGTAGTGCTGTTCGCCAGGGGCTCCAACCAGGGAGAGCCAGATGTGAGGAGGTCGGGTGACCCCGATGGGATGGATGGATGGATGGCTGAGCAAGTGCGTAGTCAGACAGGCCGAGTCGGTATTGTAGAGGACGGTAAGGTACAAGGGAGCAGGCAGAGAATCGTCGGGTCACACGCCAGGTCAGCAGCAGGAGGTCAGATCTAATAAGGGGCATCCAGGGAGAGAGGTCAGGCAAGCAAGGGTCTGGGCAGGAGAAATCAGCAAGGTCAAAGGCAATCCGGGTCAATAACTTACTAGGCACAGGTACAGGAACACAGGAAGCAGGTAAGACCAGAAGGCAACGAAATGACAGCTCAGGGACCTTTAAATATCCCGCCCTGCGCTGCCATTGGTGCCCAGCGGGCGGCCGCGGCTTCTACTGCGCATGCGCGAACTTGAACGCCGCGGCCGGCCCGGACCTAGTGCCCGTGCGCTGGGTGGAGCAGTGCGCCTGCGCCGAGCCCATCGCGGCGGGGATCGAGGAGATCCCTGACAGCTGTATTCTGGCCTGCAACTGTATGTCCTGCGGTCAGCTTGGATGATAAGACTGTATTGCAAATGTGTTCCAACAATGACAGCTGAGAGAACTAGGCTGCAAACTGGGGTAATTATGTGTGATGCCTGCAACTATGTGCAGGTAGATAGCACATAGATAGATTGTCAATGTTCTCTTAGTTAGTGGCTGTATGGGACTCTCTCACCCGATTAATGGTGTCTGGCAGGTCTTAGCGCTCTGTCTTTTCCTGCAGATGGGGGCCCTCACAGACTCTGGCCTTGATTCGGTGTCTCGTCTGGTCTCCTGCTTGCAGATTGGCTCACTGTGCAGTGTGGCAAGACTGACGATTAGCAGACTTTCTGCTCCTCCTCCCTCTCTGTCTCTAGCCCCGCGGCCTGGTCCAACACTCCAGCTGTCAGCACACTTGCACCTCTCTCGATTTCCCACAGAGCAGTTGGCAAAATACTTACAGAGAGCCTCACAGGACAGATTTGGAAGTAGTAGCCTGCTTCCCCACAGTAAAGGCACAGGTTATTCCGGCATCTATGCAGTTTCTCCTCCCTGGTGAGCAGTGTATGTATGAGTCCCAGCTGCATTTGTTCTGAATCGGAGGGCGTGGGTATGTTGGCAGGTGAAGGAGGTACAGGAGCTGATGACACTCGTGGCAACATCCAGGTTCGTCTGGTGGTACTGGATCTCTCTGCTCACCTTTCCTGGTGCCAGGGATCTCCTCGATCCCCGCCGCGATGGTCCCGGCGCAGGCGCGGCGTTCGAGTTCGCGCATGCGCAGTAGAAGCCGCGGCCGTCCACTGGGCACCAATGGCAGCGCAGGGCGGGATATTTAAATGGCCCTGAGCTGTCATTCAGTGCCTTCTGGTCTTTCCTGCATCCTGTGAATCTGCGAACCTGTACCCTGTAAGTTATTGACCCGGATTGTACCTGACCTTGCTAATTTCTCATATCCTGACCCTTGCTTTGCCTGACCTCTCTCCTGGATGCCCCTATTGGATTTGACCTGCTGTTGCTGACCTGGCGTGTGACCTAACCATTCTCTGCCCGCCAAAAACACCAACATAAAGTGTAAGAGAAAAATAAGGGTGGGATAAACTATTCCCACATGATAAAAATGGCTTCTTCCCCCTCTGGCCATCTATTTATAATATTTTTCCAAGATGGCTACCACTCTGGAAGAACATACTTTTGTATTATCGCCATCTTGTGGAGGGAAGATAGAAGGCAGGTTCTCTAGATGGGGAAAAAAGTGAATGTATGGTAGTATTTATAATGGCCCCCACGCTCGACTGACCTAAATCCAATAGATCACCTCTCGGATGTCATGTTTCGGTCCATCCAACGCCGCCAGGTTGCACCTCAGACTGTCCAGGAGCTCAGTGATGCCCTGGTCCAGATCTGGGAGTAAATACCCCAGGACACCATGCGTCGTCTCATTATGACCATTCCCCGACATTGTCAGGCATGCATACAAGAACGAGGGGGCCGTACAAACTACTGAGTACCATTTTGAGTTGCTGAAATTTCAGAAAAATGGACTAGCCATCTGCATCATTTTTTCACTTTGATTACTTGTCATTTTAAAATGTTTCCAGTGACCCATAGAAGCCCAGTTTTATTCTGCCAACCTTTATATTACCTTGTTAGCTGCTCCATGCTCCAAATCACCATCTCTGCCTCCTGTTATATACACAACCAGTATATATGTGTATGCACTCTACAGATTACTACTCATGCACAAATGGCAGATATGTAAAGCCCTCATTCAGCACATGTGCAGAGCGTGAGACAAAATATACTCATGTGAATGTACAATATACACTGCTCAAAAAAAGTAAAGGAACACTTTTTAATCAGAGTATAGCATCAAGTCAATTAAACTCCTGGGATATTGATCTGACCAGTTAAGTAGCAAAGGTGGTTGTTAATCAGTTTTAGCTGCTATGGTGTTAATGAAATTAACAGGTGCACTAAATGAGCAAAAATGAGACACCCCCCAAACAGGAATGGTTTTACAGGTGGAGGCCACTGACATTTTTTTCCATACTCATCTTTTCTGACTGTTTTTCATTAGTTTTGCATTTGGCTAGGGCAGCGTCACTACTGGTAGCACAAGGCGATACCTAGACCCTACAGAGGTTACACAGGCAGTCTAACACCTCCAGGATGGCACATCAATACGTGCCATTGCCAGAAGGTTTGCTGTGTCTCCCAGCACAGTCTCAAGAGCATGAAGGAGATTCCGGGAGACAGGCAGTTACTCTAGGAGAGCTGGACAGGGCTGTAGAAGGACCTTAACCCATCAGAATGACTGGTATCTGCTCCTTTGTGCAAGGAGGAACAGGATGAGCACTGACAGAGCCATAAAAAATGATCTGCAGCAAACCACTGGTGTGAATGTCTCTGACCAAACAATCAGAAACAGACTTTATGAGGGTGGCCTGAGGGCCCGATGTCCTCTAGTGGGCCCTGTGCTCACTGCCTGGCACCATAGAGCTTGATTATCATTTGCCATTGAACAGCAGAATTGGCAGGTCCGCCACTGGTGCCATGGTCTGGGGAGGCATATCCATCGAGGGACGCACATACCTCTACAAGGCTAGACAATAGCACCCCTAACGGCCATTAGGTATCGGGATGAAATCCTTGAACCCATTGTCAGTGGGTGCAGTGGGTCCTGGGTTCCTCCTGGTGCATGACAGTGCCTGGCCTCATGTAGTGAGAGTATGCAGGCAGTTCGCAGAGGATGACGGAATTGATACCACTGAAGGGCCACCACGCTCACCTGACCTAAATCCGAAAGAACAGCTCTGGGATATCATGCTTCGGTCCATCTGATGCCACCAGGTTGCACTTCAGACTGTCCAGGAGCTCAGTGATGCCCTGGTCTAGATCTGGGAGGAAATACCCCAGGACACCATCCTTCATCTCATTAGGAGCATGTCCCAACATAGTCAGGCATGCATACAAGCACGAGGGGGCCAAACAAACTACTGAGTACCATTTTGAGTTGCTGCAATGAAATTTCAGAAAAATGAACTAGCAGTCTTCATCGTTTTTTCACTTTGATTTTCAGGTGTCTTTGAATTCAGCCCTCTGTAGGTTGATAAGTTTCATTTCCATCAAATGATGGAGAATTCTTATGTTCCTAACACATTACCCAGTCCATATCAGTATATATATCCAGCATGATATCTTTCCCCATTGAGGAAAGATGTGTTTTCAAAGTTTCAAAGTACATGTAATAAATAAATAAATAATACATATCCATCTCACCTCAGTTTTTAACAGGAGAAAATGAGATTTAGTTACAATCCTGTTAAAAACTGAGGCGAGATGGATATTTTGTCTTAATTCATGCTTTCCACATGAGCTGAATGAGGGTGTTTTTCATGTGTAGTGTGCGTCTGAATGCCTCAAATATATGTAACACCCCCTTTTTAGGTGCTAGGATTGGTACAGCTAGGATAAGAATAGCTGTGTTTCTCTGCTTAACAGAGAGACTGTTAGGAACATCTCATTGGGCTCTCTGCTTAACAGTGCTGTGAGTGCTGTGATGGATTAGACAGATCTGTGCGTGATGCTCTGATGCTGCTGAGTTTGCCTTGAGTTCTGCCCACCTTCCGGAAGCTATGAGAGCCTTCCAGAACCTGGGAGGGAACTATGCAGGTGAGCAGCATGAATATGGATACGGTCCTGGCCAATTGCAGGGCAGGGTGGGCCCATTGCATGCTCGGAGTGGTATTTATGTTCTGTGGGCACATAGCTTCCCCTGGAGAGGATTGGATCAAGCCATGGTGGAGGCAGGCTTGCCTCACCTGGCACTTGCTGCCATGTGGACCTCAGATGGGCAACCTGAGGGCTTGAAGTTATGAAGAGTGACCCTGGTTCTACAGTAAGGTGACTGAGGGGAGCGGTCTGCCAAAGATCTGTCTTGTATCACTGGAGAGAGAGTCTCTTGGAAGATTGGAAGGTGGTTGCCATTCTGTCCTTGGACCAGGAGCGCAATAACAACTCATGGGGCCCCCTGTGTCCCCGCCCACACTCAAGCCTCATCAAGATATCATGGGCAGGTGACAGGTTCTATTAGACATATGGAACGCCTCTATGAAAGGGGCCTAGTGAAAGACATTGGGGGTCTGTTTTTTTCATCTGTCCTTTTATGGATGAAAAACAGACACCCATGTATTTCTATGGACTAGTGGATGTAAACGGATTTTCAATGCCCTGGTTGAGGGAAGAAGGTTCTCACCCAAGATTTGACGGTACATTGCTCCGTCCATCGTCCCTTTGATGCGGTACAGTTGTCCTGTCCCCTTAGCAGAAAAACACCCCCAAAGCAGAATGTTTCCACCACCATGTTTGACAGTTGGGATGGTGTTCTTGGGGTCATAGGCAACATTCCTCCTCGACTACAACATTTGCAACCAGTCCTCCTCTGCATTATTCAGATGTTCAGTGGCAAACTTCAGATGGGCCTGGACATAGGCGTTTCTGAGCAGTGGGACCCTGCGGGCACTGCAGGATTTGAATCCTTGTCGGCGTAGTGTGTTACCAATTGTTTTCTTGGTGACTGTGGTCACAGCTGCCTGGAGATCATTGACAAGATCCTCACATGTAGTTCTGGGATGATTCCTCACTGTTTTCATGATCATTGGCACTCCACGAGGTGAGATCTTGCATGGTGCACCAGACCTAGGGAGACTGACAGTTGTTTTGTGTTTCTTACATTTGAAAATAATTGCACCAACTGTTGTCACCTTCTCAACAAGATGCTTGGCAATAGCTTAGCAAGGTCCAGCCTTGTGCAGGTCAACAATCTTGTCCCTGACATCTTTGTTCAGGTCTTTGCAATGGTGGAGAGTTTGGAATCTGATTGTTTGATTGCTCCTGTGGACAGCTGTCTTTTATACAGTTAACAAAATGAGATTAGCAGCACTCCCTTTAAGAGACTGCTTCTAATCTCAGCTTGTTACCTGTATGAAAGACACCTGGTAGCCAGAAATTCTGCTGAATGATAGAGGATCAAATGCTTATTTCCCTCCATGAACATGCAAATCAGTCATCATTTGTTAGACATGCATTTCTTTTGAATTGTTTGTTGCTATTCTGTCTCTGTGTTACAATACACCTACCATTCGATTTTTAGACTGAGCATTTCTTTGTGAGTGGGCAAACATTCAAAATCAGCAGGGGATCAAATACTTATTTCCTTCACTCTCTCTCTCTCTCTATATTTATATAAATATAAACACTGACATCTGTACATTCAGTGCCACTTAGTGTACACCTATCAGTGTTACATATAGGGAATAGCAGTCAGTGTACTCCTATCAGTGTTACATATAGGGAATAGCAGTCAGTGTACACCTATCAGTGTTATATAACACTGATATCTGTACACTAACTGCTATTCTCTACATTTAACATTGATATCTCTACACTGATATCTGTACACTAACTGCTATTCCTTTATATTTAGAACACTGATATGTGTACACTGACTGCTATTCCCTATATATAACACTGATATCTGAACTCTGAGTGGCACTCAGTGTACAGATGTCAGTGATATATGTAGGGAAAAGCACTCCATGTACTGATATGAGTGTTCTATATAGGGAATAACACTAAATGTACAGATATCCGTGTTCTATAACACTGATATGTTAATATGTGTACACACTGACTGCTGTTCCCTATACTGTATATAACACTTTTATCTGTACACTGAGTGCCTTTCCCTATATATCACTGACATCTGTACACTGAGTACCACTCAGTGTTCAGATATCATTGTGCATATGGAATCAAGGTTATTAGACATGGGGTGAGGATAGGAAATAGCACCTGGTATGGACACTGGGCAGGACAGAACAACACTCAGCCTGACTGGTATATAAACAAATTAACCACTTACCCTCCTGAGGATTTACCCCCCTTCCTGACCAGGCCTTTTTTTTTGCTATTCGGTGCTGCATTCAACAGAGTACAGTGCATTTTGGTGTCCAGTGCATTACAGTGTCCACTGCATTACAGAGTACAGTGCATTTTGGTGTCCAGTGCATTACAGTGTACAGGGCCTTACAGTGCATTGTAAATATTGTATGGTGTTTCCAGTATTTGGGCATAACAAATAAGATATGTGCGCTGTGCATAGGAATTTGTTCTTATGTATTTCAAACTATAGTCTGGCCCCCAACAGTGTGAAGGTCAGTGAACTGGCCCCCTGTTTTACGTGTAGTGTGCCTTGTATTTCTGATACAGCCTTGACATTTTTCTGAGCCTAGATCCTTCTGGCACACTGGCTTATGTTTCCAGGCATCTGTCAACCCAAAAGCCATCTGTGCATTGGTGCAAGCAAGGGGTCGAGCTTTATCTTAGTTTAGAGCAGAGCAAGTTGCACACAAACTTGGCAGTCCCGATGAAAAACTTTGGGGTGAAATGCATCGTCCATGTATGCCATTTGAATCCTGTCTGAGCCAACTGACCACCCTGGTGGGGCACCACGGAGAGTAACAATACTGTAGCATTCTTTGCTATATATCCACTGAAACACCAGTACAGACACCTGGGATATGAGGGTAATATCCACCTTTACACCACAGCTGTTTATGTGCTTCTGTGAATCTGAGAATATTCCTTGGCATAAGCTTAGTGGAACAAGTTTCGTTATGTGAATGGATACAGTATGTTTCAATACTACTATACCAGAGCGTGCCTCAGCAGGACATGAAGATGCGGTACTATCATAAGACTGTTATCACAGTTATCGAAATGGTTCTTTGAATCTAAGAGCATTTCCTCATATGAGTTCTGTTGCACAGTTCTTCTCTATGTGAATTTTATTGCATTCTGTGCACACGCAAGGTTCAATATAGCCATACTGTAGTGAGTCTCAGGTGTTTTTGAAAACACAATATCACTGCAAAAAGAACTTTATTATTAGAAGCAATATGGTCCAAAATATCAGTTGATTATTGCTTTTTACTAGCAGATTTATGACATCCCTATCCCAGAGACCTGGTGGCAACAAAATTAATATTCACCAATAAACCTTTGCCTTTTTCCAAAATGTGCATTTTACTGTCCTTAAAGGCATGTCTGTCACATGTCACATGTCTGTCACACTTGTGAGCAGGGTGCAGTATGGTGTGTCATCACCAGAGATCACACAGAAGCCGAGTAATATGAAATGTGTATTGTAAATGTTCCAACAAAGTGCAAGCAGGCCTGGCGGGTGAACACGTCCACCCAGAGCCACAGAATGCACAGTAGCAATGCAGTAGCTTGAACAATGCAGACAGCTTCTGCAACGAGGAGCAGGAATGTGGCCTACCTTAATGGCGATAGCGTAGTCCCTGTGCTTTTTCTATTCCTCTGGAACCTTTCCCTGCTACTAGTGCTGTCCCTAACAGAGGGGAACTCTGTCCCTACACTACCCACTCATACCATGTGTGCCAAACTCTGACCTGCCTAAGGGTCACGCAGGGCACCCTGTCCAATTGGATAGCTGTGCCCATGGAAATCATAAAGGAAATAATTTTCCCTCAAACCCCCCCACTATATTGCCACTATAGCACAGCGCCACCTATAGTGGGGAGCACAGACTGCACCTGCCTACACACCTTTTCTTGTAGTTCTCATATTATACAGTATACTTTAAGTATTGCACTTTTTCTCTGGTAAAAATAGCTAGGACCCTTATTCTGCCTCTATGAGGCAACAAGGCACATCCACTGAAATACCAACTTGACATTGGATTTTGCAAGTCATTAATAGTATACACAGGCTTGACATTACATGTTAAGTGGTCTGAGGCCCTGGTGCTAAACAATCACCCCTTCCATCCTCTTTCCCCAGCAATCAATGTATGTTCCACTCCAGATTCTAATTCAGGTCTGGCATGCAGCAGGTTGTACATTGATTAATAGTGACTCTGATGGACCTCAGCTCTGGAACCCCTAGCTGTCAGTGTCCAATTGAGATCCTGGGCTTCTACTTTTTGCTACAGTACACTAAGTAGCAGATAACTGTAAACACAATGGAGAACAATGCTTCTACACTGTGTATTCAAAAGAAATATGAAAAAATTATATCATATTAGATATCTGGACACATCTATTAATCCAAAGGCCAGAACAGCTCTGTTCTGCCTCTCCCTGCAGTCAAAGATCACTGCTATGTGAAAATGTTTCAGAAGTGTTCATTTGATGTTGATGCAAATCCAACTAGATCTTTTGAAAGTGGCCAGTTTACACTATGGGGTTGTTCTACTAAAAGATTTGGTGATTCTGGTGCAGTTCTGCGTAGGAAGCGATCAGTTTCCAGGTTTTTTATTAAAGCTTAATTGAACAAGTTTAAGTTAGATGCTGATTGGCTACCATGCACAGCTTTACCAGATTTTGCACTCTCCAGTTTTAGTAAATCAACCCCTATGTGTTTCGTTAATGCACGTGCACTAACGCAGTGCTCTACTGTATAGCTTGCCTTGCCGCCCGATTACTTCTACCTGAAAGCCAATAGTTGACTTTTCATATTCACACACACTCTCAGCTACTGTGGCAGCCAGGAATGTGTGTAAACCCCCCACTGCTGCCAACACATGCTGTATGTTGGTGGCATTAAAAGGGTAATGTGTGCTGCATTAAGGCAGTTTATTCGTCTTGAATGGGCTAACTGAACACCTTAAGGCACTTAAAATTAATTACTTAATACAACAGAACACACAGCATGTTTGCATGCCATTATACAGCTGGAGGAAACCAGGCACCGCTCACCACCTGGCCAATAGCATCCCTACAGTGAAGCATGGTGGTGGCAGCATCATGCTGTGGGGATGTTTTTCAGTGGCAGGAACTGGGAGACTAGTCAGTATCAAAGGAAAGATGAATGCAGCAAAGTACAGAGACATCCTTGATGAAAACCTGTTCCAGAACGCTCTGGAGCTTAGAATGGGGTGACGGTTCATCTTTCAACAGGACAACGACCCTAAGCACACAGCCCACATAACAAAGGAGTGGCTACGGGCCAACTCTGTAAATGTCCTGGATTGGCCCAGCCAGGGCCCAGACTTGAACATCTCTGGAGAGATCTGAAAATGGCTATGCACAGACTCTCCCCATCCAACCTGACGGAGTTTGAGAGGTACTGCAAAGAAGAATGGGAGAAATTGACCAAAAATAGGTGTTCCAAGCTTGTAGTATCATACTCAAAACGACTTGAGGCTGTAATTGGTGCTAAAGGGGCTTCCACAAAGTATTGAGCAAAGGCTTACAGCATGTACATGTGGTTTTTTTTTTGTGTATTTGAATAAATTGCAAAGATTTCAAAACGAACTTCTTTCACGTTGTCCTTATGGGGTATTGTTTGTAGAATGTTGAGGAAAAAAATGAATTTAATCCATTTTGGAATAAGGCTGTAACATAACAAAATGTGGCAAAAGTTAAACTCTGTGAATACTTTCTGGATGCACTGTATTAGAGCATTAGAGTGCTATTTAAAATTAATATCATCACAACACACGTACAACTAATGTTACAATTAAAGTTTGACATAAACATTGTTGGTCTGTAAAGGCTCTCATTTATCCAGGTCCTTTGTATATCTAGTCATTTAGTCATTTTCAACTGGACTTATTCTGTAATGTTGAAGGAAATTCATAATTTACCAAGCCACTTCTCCAGTAAGTACCACATCATTTATATTTACATCTTAGGACATCCACCTTAATTCAACCACAGTGTAAATGTTGATTTCCAAGAGCAGGATAAGAGGTGCCAAAGTTGTTGTGCCATCTTGACCTAGTTACAAAACCCTGTTGTTGGTGTCAGGATTTTGGAAAAAATAACATACTAATGGCTCTGCAGGCTTCTTGATGGCGACAGAGGTGTTATGTGACTTGACAGAATGGCACAACAATTTTCACTCCTCCAATCTTCCTCTTGGACAGTCAATATTTCCACATTCTATGGTGATTGGCTTTAGGTATCCTAAGGCATGAACTGAAGAAGTGGCTTGGTATGTGTAGCATTAGCCCCTTAAGGGTTGCTGTTGAATTTGGGTCCCTCTATAGTCCTGCACAGCCAGTCAGTTAGCATTTTCCACACAAGCTCTCATCCATAGACAGAAATCAGGACTCAAACATTGTTTTTGTTATTTTATTGAGGGAAGTAAACTTGGACAGGGTAAGGGGTGCATAGGATTCCCAAGGGAACCAAAATCTGAGAACAACTTCCTGAATTATTCACAGCTTCTCTTCTCTGTCACAGTCTCTGTTGGAGTTCTAGCCAGCAGCTCCAGTTGTATTACCCCAGACCCTAGATGAACTCCTCTTCACCCTGCAATCTGGAGACTTTCTTCCTGAGCAGGGGATCTGGTTCCTGTTCCTTTAAATGGGTAACAGTCACTAGCAGAGGGCTAATCTAGTTTCCCATAAGAGTGCTCCTTAACTTATCCCCTCAAGGGGTGTCCTGTACCCATTGCAGTCTGGCTGCTGCTACCAGGCCTATCAGCAGGGCTGCTCCTTTCTTGCCATACAGGTGGTCCTCTCTCAGAGGGCCAGTGAGTCCTGAGTTTTCCTCCTTTCCAGCTCCAGGCTCACAGGCAGTTTTTCTCCTCCAGCCTCACATCTTCCTGCTTCTCACTCATCACCCACCACCACACTCTTGCTACTGAGGAGGCTCTAACACTTTTAAGGGAGTCCACCCCTTTGACAAGCCTTTTTTTGGGGATTGGCTAAGGTCCCTCAAAAATGCAGCAAACCATTACTCAGGTATTGGTAACCACATCAGTGGATTAGGGTTTTTTTTTTTACTATATTTCTCAGAAAATATTGAAATTAAAGGCAAACAGGCAATTCACATTATCTCTCAGCACGTCTATTAGTATCTCTGAAATAACTTAGAAATTTGGAAAAGACCTTAACAATAAAATGCTTGGTATTCTCTTACCTGTCAATATTTAAACAACATGATAAAATAGTAAAATGAAAAAAAGCTTCTGCATTTAGTACATGAAGTAGCAGATCAATGTAAACACAATGGAGAACAATGCTTCCACATTGTATTTTCATAGAAAATTATATATGAGATATCAGGACATGTCCTACTATTAATCCAAAGGCCAGAACAACTCTGTTTTGCCTCCTCCTGCAGCAGACGATCACTGCTATAGACCATTGCTGTGCTTGCTAATTAAAATTAATAAAATATTATACATTCATTTAAAAAAAAACCTCTACCCATTAGTCGCAAAGCTACGGCAATGCAGTGGATGTTCTTACTGTAATTGCTGCATAAGTAGACACAATGTCATTCAGAATTTTAACAATGGCAAACTTGTAAAAATCTTTTAGACATATTCATGCAGGCTTCCTGACACCAACAAAGGAGTTATGTAACTTGTAGGCAGTCTCTTCACATGCAGTTAACAGTGTCAGCAATAACCTCCATGGCTGTGAGGAGAAGGAATGTTGTGTTTTATGCAAATAGTTGTTTGTGGTTCTTGCTGCTCTGTGGTAAACTGTAGAGGATTAGTTGTCCGTTGTACAGTGATATCTCGGTTCATGAACGTTTCTGTTCACGAACAACCTGGTTCTTGAACAGAAGAGTTTGCAAAAATTTGCTTTGGTTCATGAACTCTGCTTTGGTTGACGAACACGAGCCATGGCCCTCTTCCCAGCTCTGACACGTGGTCGTGGCTTCCTGTAGGCGAGATTGCAGTCACAGACAGACACTGAAAGTGTACTGTGAAGACACTTACAATACTGAGAAGCTTTTTGGTGAGCTTTTTAGCACATACTGTACAGTACTGAACATCCCTGTGCACACTTGCTGTAAAGCTTTTTTGTGTGCTTTTTAGCACGTACTGTACCGGACATCCAGTATGGCTCCAAAGAAAATTCAGAGCAAGCATGGTGGTAAGGAGAAAGTGCAGAGCAGTAATGAAGGTGACAAGAATGTGCAGAGCAAGCATGTTGTTGAAAAGAAAGTGCAGAGTGGTAAGGAAGGTGACCAGAACGTGCAGAGCAGTAATAAAGGGGACAAGAATGTGCAGAGCAAGCATGTTGTTAAAAAAGTGCAGAGTGGTAATGAAGGTTACCAGAATGTGCAGAGCAAGCAGCAAGCGAAGAATTTAAAGCCAGTAGAGGGTGGTTTGAAAAATTCCGCAAGAGAAGTGGCATCCAAAGTGTGACAAGACATAGTAAGCCTTCCAGTTCTGAGTTTAGAGCATTTTTACATCTAAAAAACTACTCTAGAAACCCACTAATCCTGGGTTTTTTTCCCAGCCAAAAAACATCCCTGCCAAAAAACATTGATTACAGCCTATGTGTGCATGGATACCTAGGATAACGTGCTGGGGGTTTACTAGCTGTAGAAAAAAACGTCAAAAGCCAAAAACAGCAGCTGTAAAAATGTCCAGTGTGCATGAGGACTTAAGGTGCATTTTGAAAAAAGGGTCAGGGACCTTTTCCATGCATTTCCTGCAGGTACAGCAGCCCATTCAAATGAATGGACTGCTGTGGCCACACAAATGCACCCCACACAGAGCCACAATAGTATCAATCTAGGCTTAGGGCTTGTTCACACTAGCTTTGATCTCTGAAGAGCAATCTGCATTTGGATCGCTCCCAGAGAGCGTTTGACAGGTTGTGAGCAGGCATTATATCTTCTCCTTCTTGAATTCCACACTTGCACTTGCAGAGTGGTATAATTTACATGGGTCGTGTTTGGTGGGCACTAAGCCTGCTGTAAGCAAAGGGAGTATAGTTTATGCTGTGGCCGTGAAGCAAAGCATCACTGCCAAGGCATGTGTACATCACCATGCTCTGCCTCTACAAATAATGCGGAAGTGAATTGGAGGAGGTAAATCATGGCCCAACCACAGGGTTTTACTGCCCTTCAACTGCTAGTGTAAACTAGCCCTTAAATGTCCACGTTTTTCTATACATTCTGTTACATAAAAAATTACAATAGTTAGAAAAGTTAAAATTTTTACAATTACAATTTATCTATCTTCTACTATTGAAAATCATTTCAGAATTAAAAGATAACAATGTAATTAAAAAATTTTAACATTTTGAGTAACTCCTATGTAATTTCCTTTTATTCTTTTTAGGGAGAACGAAGAGGTTCTTTGGCATTTATTCGTTCACCAAGCATGGAAAACATGGCAAACGTTGATTTTAGTAGTCCTCGTCCCTCTGTGTCAGAGCCATCTGTGTCAGAGCCATCTGTGTCCTATTTTTTGTAAGTTGATTATTTTCAGTGATATGCTTAATGTAAATAGATCCATCCAGGTGTGCACTGTGTGTGGTTTGACTGAATAACTGCATTGTATATGCATAGTTGCCAACATTTCCAAAAAGTTTTCAGGGACACCTTTTTTTTTTTTTGCTATGTGTCCAGCAAGCCATTGTAGGTGGGGAATGTATTTAATTAGGGGCAGGACATTCATTTAACAATGGCATGGTTTTACAGGAATCATATCATTAACTTATTCATTTTTTTTGTAGGCATACAGTATACATAGCACATACAATGTAAACTGGATATAAAAAAAAAAGTCTAAACACCCCTGTTAAAATGTCAGGTTTCAGTTCAACTCAGTTGAACAACAAACTGAAATCTTTTAGGTAAAGGGAAGTAAAAAAAAAAAAACTAAAATAATATGGTTGCATAAGTGTGCACACCCTTAAACTAATACTTTGTTGAATCACCTTTTGATTTTAGTACAGCACTCAGTCTGCTTTGGTATGAGTCTATAAGCATGGCACATCTTGACTTGGCAATATTTGCCCATTCTTCCTTGCAAAAACACTCCAAATCTGTAAGATTCTGTGCATCTCCTGTGCACAGCCCTATTCAGATCACCTCACAGATTTTTGATCAGATTCAGGTCTGGTCACTGGCTGGTCCATTCCAAAACTTTAATCTTCTTCTGGTGAAGTCATTCGTTTGTTGATTTGGATGTATGCTTTGGGTCATTGTCATGCTGAAAGATGAAGTTCCTCTTCATGTTCAGCTTTCTAGCAGAAGCCTGAAGGTTTTGTGCCAATATTGACTGGTATTTGGAACTGTTCATAATTCCTTCTACCCTGACTAAGGCCCCAGTTCCAGCTGAAGAAAAACAGCCCCAAAACATGATGCTGCCACCACCATGCTTCACTGTGGGTATGGTGTTCTTTTAGTGATGTGCAGTGTTGTTTTTGCACCAAAAATATCTTTTGGAATTATGGCCAAAAAGTTCAACCTTGGTTTCATCAGACCATAACACATTTTCCACATGCTTTTGGGAGACTTCAGATGTGTTTTTGCACAATTTAGCCGGGCTTGGATGTTTTTCTTCGTAAGAAAAGGCTTCCATCTTGCCTCTCTACCCCATAACCCAGACATATGAAGAACATGGGAGATTGTTGTCACGTACCACACTGCCAGTCCTTTCTAGATATTCCTGTAGCTCCTTTAATGTTGCTGTAGGCCTCTTGGCAGCCTCCCAGACCAGTTTTTTTCTTGTCTTTTAATCAATTTTGGAGGGACGTCCAGTTATTGGTAATGTCACTGTTGCACCATATTTTCTCAACTTGATGATGACTGTCTTCACTGTGTAACATTATATATCTAATGCCTTGGAAATTCTTTTGTACCCTTCTCCTGACTGATACCTTTTAACAATGAGATCTCTCTGGCGCTTTGAAAACCCTCTGTGGACCATGGCATTTGCTGTAGGATGTGACTAAGAAAATATCAGGAAAGACCTACTAGAACAGCTGAACTTTATTTGGGGTTAAGCAGAGGCACTTTAAATGATGGCAGGTGTGTACTGAGTCCTATTTAACATGCTTTTGAATGTGATTGCTTAATTCTGAACACAGCTACATCCTCAGGTATAAGAGGGTGTGCACACTTATGCAACCACATAATTTTAGTTTTTATGTTTACTTCTCCCTCCCCTTCTTCCCAAAAGATTTCAGTTTGTTCTTCAATTGAGGTGTGCAGTTTATAGGTCACATTAAAGGTGGAAACCGTTCTGAAATTATTTATCTTTGTCACATTTTTATTTACATCACAGAAACCTGACATTTTAACAGGGTTGTGTAGACTTTTTATATTCACTGTATGTAGGGCTTTACATACTGTATGTAATATTTTAAATGGGTGTGGTTCTACAAGAAGCATATCATTAACATATTAGGTTTTTTTGCAGGTATTTATATAGCGCCTACAATGTATATAGGGCTTTACATACTGTATGTAACATTTAAAGAAGTATTAAACCCAAAAAGAAAAATGTAATATACAGTTGCAAGAAAAAGTATGTGAACCCCTTGGGATTACGTGGAGTTTTGCATGAATTGGGCATAAAATGTGCTCTGAACGTATCTAAGTCACAACAATAGAAGAACACAGTCTGCTGAACATAATACTACACAAACATTAGATGTTACCATGGTTTAATTGCACATAACATGTAAACATTCACAGTGTAGGGAGGAAAAAGTATGTGAACCTTTGGACTTAATAACTGGTTGACCCTCCTTTGGCAGCAATAACCTCAACCAAACGTTTCCTGTAGTTGCAGATCAGACCTGCACAACGATCTGGAGTAATTTTGGACCACTCCTCTTCACAAAACTGTTTCAGTGTAGCAATATTCTTGGGATGTCCGGTGTGAATCACTCTCTTAAGGTCATGCCACAGCATTTCAATCGGGTTGAGGTCAGGACTCTGACTGGGCCACTCCAGAAGGTGTATTCTGTGCTGTTGCAGCCATTGTTTTGTTGAATTACTTGTATGCTTTGGGTCATTGTCCTGTTGCATCACCCATCCTCTGCGGAGCTTCAGTTGGCGGACAGATGGTTGTACGTTTTCCTGCAAAATGTCTTGATAAACTCTGGAATTAATTTTCCCATCAATGACAACAATCTGTCCAGGCCCTGAGGCAGCAAAGCAGCCCCAAACCATGATGCTCCCTCTGCCATGTTTTACAGTGGGGATGAGGTTTTGATATTGGTGTGCTGTGCCTTTTTTTCTCCACACATAGTGTAGTGTGTTCTTCCCAAACAACTCAATCTTGGTTTCATCTGTCCACAGTATATTTTGCAGTAGTGCTGTGGAACATCCAGGTGCTCTTTTGCAAACTTCAAACGTGCTGCAATATTCTTTTTGGACAGCAATGGCTTCCTCCGTGGTGTCCTCCCATGTACTCCATTCTTGTTTAATGTTTTCCTTATTGTAGATGTGTCAACAAAAATGTTAGCATGTGCCAGAGATTTCTGTAGGTCCTTAGCTGACACTCTGGGATTCCTCTTTACCTCATGCAGCATTCTGCGCTGTGCTCTTGCAGTCATTTTTACAGGACGACCACGCCTAGGGAGAGTAGCAACAGTGCTAGACTTTCTCCATTTGTAGACAGTCTGTCTTACCATGGACACATGAACATCAAGGCTTTTGGAGATACTTTTGTAACCCTTTCCAGCTTCATGCAAGTCAACAATTCTTGATCGTAAGTCTTCTGAGAGCTCTTTTCTGCGAGGCATGGTTCACATCAGACAGTGCTTCTTGAAACCAGTAAACCCAAAACAGGTGTGTGTTTTTTAAGGGCAGGACAGCTGTCAGCAACACATCCAATATCATCACACTGATTGGAGTCAAGGTTGGCTCACTCCTGGCTCCAATTAGTTCTGGGAGAAGTCATTAGACTAGGGCCTTACATACTTTTTCCTCCCTGCACTGTTTACATGTTATGTGCAATTAAACCATGGCAACATCTAATGTTTGTGTAGTACTATTTTTTGGCAGACTGTGTTCTTCTCTTGTGACTTAGATGACGTTCAGAGCACATTTTATGCCCAATTCATGCAAAACTCCACGTAATCCCAAGGGGTTCACATACTTTTTCTTGCAACTGTACATACATTTTTAATATCCATAGGTGACGCTTTAAAAGCGTTTACAGGCTACCACATTAGATTTACACAGGAAGTCTAGTGCAATAATTACTGCCCTTGATCTGATGTTCGCGGCAATGTAAATATCCCCTGTGATAGCAATAGGCAGTGACAGGTACTCTTTTCTGAGAAATCTGGGGTCTATTAGACCCTATATATCTAATCTGCCCTTATGTAAATTATCTGACCACACCAAGATCGGTGTGATCAGAAGCCTTCCCAATTTAAAAATGGCGCTGTTTATATCTGGCGAAACTGAAGGGATTTAAATGCTCTTAGGTTCTGGTTTCTTAGATTATAGAGATCATCGGAGCCATTCTGGTTTCCGATCAGCTCTATGGTCAGCTGGCGGAAACGCCGGCTGCATTCTCAGGTTCTCGGATGGGATGGGACAGCCCGAGAAAGCCATGGAAGGCAATGGGAGGGGGGCATCCCCTCCCACTGCTTGTAAAAGCAATTTCAATTGCTTTTACATGAAAGCTGACCGCCGCCTGAAGAAAACAATACCAGGATGATGCCTGTAGCTGCAGGCATCATCCTGGCATAACCACTCATAGTCCAGTGATGTGCTAGTACGTCACTGGTCCTTGTTGGGCATATATGTTGGTCTTTTTTTATGCTGCTTGTGGGAAGAAATATCTGCTAGAAAAAGTGTGTGGTATGGCCACCATTGGAATATACCACCCTGCATCCACCAACTTCTAATGTTGGCATACATGAAATGTTTTTTTTCATTCAGCCCCTGGGCTGAATGAAAATAAAGAACCTAACAGATTCCTCCATTCACAATGATCGATGTGGATGAAGAATTCTCTGCCATACAAAAGAAAAAAAATATATGCCGAAGCATAGGAGCGATCCACCCAC
Organism: Staurois parvus; assembly: GCF_062004578.1. Taxonomy (NCBI): domain Eukaryota; kingdom Metazoa; phylum Chordata; class Amphibia; order Anura; family Ranidae; genus Staurois; species Staurois parvus. The sequence continues at coordinate 1,604,369 of NW_028318053.1, forward strand.
TAACCACCCAGGCCCCTGTGCTTGGAAATACAGTATATGTTCTTTTTTTTAACTGCGGATGATAAATCTGCATGCACTGATGTATATTCTGAGAGCACACCCTGTTGCTGTCACAATAAACAGATCCGTGCTGCAACAATGATGTTCCTGCAAAAAAAACAACGGGTAACAATAAAACAGTAACCATTTGTCCATCCAGTTCACTGCGAGCAATTCATCATTTTTCAACCAGGTTTTCTCCCCCTAAGTCGGATATTTATTGGGGGAATCTCTGGTGATTATGTCTCACAGTACCACATGAGCCAATTCCAAGGTTGTACAAATGTTTAAATAGTGGCACACTTGTATGAAAATTGTCCACATATAAGTGGTACCCCATATGGAAAATGGTGACACCAAGTTCTAAACTATCTTGCCACTGCTCCCCATGTAGTCTAGGCATCCGAGGAGTACCACATGACTATCTTTTCCCTTGTAAATCTGAAAATTTCATTATAGCCTGTTGCCCTCTCACAGAGCATAAGCTTTATATTTTGACCCCATATCTGGTACACTTGCTGGAGAGACACTGAATGCAAGGCAGACAGGAAAATTAATGAGGGACTCATCAACACAGATGTTTAGTTGGGGCCTATATACTGTACATCTGAAAATTTCTGGTTAAGGTGATTTACGAGGGGCTGAATTTTGTGGAGCCTATTATATTCAGGGTCACCCTGAAGATGAAAGAGTGTATTGTCACTGAAATGCATAAATAGCATTATATTCTCATATCTATGCCTGGCCATGACAGCAGAAAACACAAGCATATGATGAATCGGGTCTGTGGACCAATATAACATATTCTTTTTAGCAATGTTCATGTTGACGGTTAGGTCCCAAAAAACTTTAAATTTGGAAACCATAATATGTTTCCATGCAAATTGTCTGGCAAGGGATTAATTTGGGTTGGCGATGATAAATTGATGTGCGTATAAATTGCTTTGGTCCACAATCAATCCATACAGATCTTCCATGAAAAACAGCTCCAAAAATCAAGGGGAGTATTATTATTATTATACAGTATTTATATAGCGCCAAAGGGTATGCTCAGCGCTGTACAGTAGCAGGGGGACATAACATGAGACAAGACAGTAACAATACACTACACGAGGGGTTCGAGGGCCCTGCTCTTTCGAGCTTACAATCTAGGAGGGAGGGGAAGGTGGCACAGGAGGAGATGGCTGTGGGGGATGGAGTGGTGGGTGGAGTGGAGGAGGTTGATTGTTAGGTGAGGTCGGGTGTTAGGGGAGGTTGGGGTAGGCTTCCCTGAAGAGAAGGGTTTTCAGGGTGCGCCTGAAGGTGAGGAGGGTAGGTGACATTCTGATGGATTGGGGTAGGGAGTTCCAGAGGATGGGTAGGTCCTAGAGAAGTCCTGCAATTGGGCGTGGGAGGAGGAGACCAGGGAGCTAGAGAGCAGGAGGTCCTGTGAGGAGCGGAGGGCACGGGTAGGGTAGTATCTGGGTATCAGGTCAGTTATGTAGTTCGGGGCGGCATTGTAAGTGGCCTTGTAGGTCAGGGTTAGGAGCTTGAACTTGATACGTTGGGCAATCGGGAGCCAATGAAGGGATTGGCAGAGGGGGGAGGCAGATGTGGAGCGCTTGGTGAGGTGGATGAGTCTGGCCGCTGAGTTTAGGATCAACTGGAGTGGGGATAGCGTTCGTTTGGGTAGCCCAGTGAGAAGGGAGTTGCAATAGTCCAGGTGTGAGATGATGAGGGAGTGTACGAGTTGTTTGGTGGTGTCTGGGGTGAGGAATGTGCGTATCTTGGAGAAGTTGCGAAGGTGGAGCCTGCAAGATCTAGATAGCAGTTGGATGTGGGGTAGGAAGGAGAGGTGGGAGTCCAGGGTGACATCCAGGACTTTGGCGTGTGGGGTGGGAGAGGTGGGAGTAGATACATTTGCTGATATACCTCTGAATGTAGCGCTCCTTATTACCAAAATAATATATCCCTCCTTTGATATTCCACACCATAAAAAATCAATAATAACTAGTGACAGTGTTATATAATCAAAATATTGTGCCATAAAATCAATTTGAAATTTTTTATATAAATAATATTAGTCCCATCAATCCAAAGTAGTCCAACATTAGTGATAAGGTGATCATTAGTCATCAACTTGTGACTTTCCGTGAATCTTCCAATTGATAAAGATGTATGCTCACCTCCTTTAATGCCTACAATTAGGCTATACACACTTGTGGTTCACCCTCCTTGGAACCTGCCAGAGTTATCTCTATATGAAGTAGTTGTAAGGTCCTTCCTTATGCATTAGTGCAGTTATCCTGTGTCAGCTGCTTATCCCTGCAGGGATTGATCCCTCCTTCAGCTGTTAAATATCACCTACTAATCCTCTTTATTCGTTCCTCAGCATGCAAAAAGAGAATGGAAACATGGTGCTTTATCCTTAAAACAATTTACTCCCACAATACAGGTAATACACTCACATTAAAAATGTATAAAAAGCGCTCAGTGTCATGAAAGTCTGTGCCAGCCGCCGCAGCATGTACTTGCCGTCTGCCGTTTGCTCTCTCTCCTTCCGAGTGATGTCGTAGCCCCACCCCTACGCATTACGCCATAGGTCACGTGGCTTCATCAGGGGATTGTGATAGGACAGTCTCTACGCTAATGCTGGCTTATATATGTCATCTCCGCCATTTTCCCGGAGACTCCTAGGAGGCGGCCATGTTTTTGGGGTCAAATACGGCCAGTCTCTCCTCACACTTTGACACATTTATTTCAACTTACTGAATAACTACGCTCATCCCGGAAAGATAGATTGTAACATAGCTCCGCAGTCTGCACAGGCTTAAAAGACCCCTCCTGAATACTCTATACTTTTAAAATACAAATATATATAAAAATGCAAATATATATAAGAAATACAGATATATATATAAAAAATAAAGAAATACAAATAAATCCATAACAGACAAATAATAAAAATATTAAAAATAAAAGTACCATAAAATTACTATAACAAAAGGACTTTTTTAATAAAAATAACATAAATTAAAAATATAATAAAATAAATATCTAATCATATTATACATAGAATCCCAAATATTATGCAGTCAAATTTTTTGATATATTATCCATAAATTAAATGTCACTAATAAAACATGAAAGGTCAAAATTGTTGTTCAATCCTCCTGGTGCTAAACTCCCCAGTTCATAAATCCAAAATGATTCTTTTTTGCTTATTTCTCAAATTAAATTATCACCTCTCCAATGTGGAGTATGTTTAACTATACCCCAAAATTCGATCTTTTCTACTTCTCGGTTATGATGTACCTAAAATGTAATGGTAGATGATGATATTTGTAACCAATACTAATATTATGTATATGCTCCTTTATACGCTCTATATATTAATATATGTATTATCCTGATTTTTAGGATTGAACAATGATCTATTCTTTAATGTACTATGTTGGATATTATCAATACTATGACTGCTTTCTTTAATGGGATTCTGTATGAAATATTTCTTTAAATTTAAATTTCTCACAAGTTTCTGCAGGCTAACATAAGTTTCAAATTTATTCAGCTTTTTTGCACGTGCAAATTTCAGGCCTCTATCTAGTACTTTTATTTCCTCTTCAGTTAATGGAATTCCACTTAGGTTATATATACCTTCACCTACCTACCTACACCTACAAGCACTCTAAGTTTCTTTAAAGGCACTGGTTTTTATAAATGTGGTCGTTGTTATAGCTGCAGGAGAACTTTTGCTAACCCAAAATATAGACAAGAAATTGTTAACCCGACAAACAGTAAACAGTATAAAATAGATCAATTCATATCTTGTGATACTAAGGGTGTAGTATACGCCTTAAAATGTTCATGTAACCTGTTATATATAGGTCGAACAAAGAGAAGTTTAAAAGAGAGTATAAAGGAGCATATACATAATATTAGTATTGGTTACAAATATCATCATCTACCACTACATTTTAGGCTACATCATAACCGAGAAGTAGAAAAGATCGAATTTTGGGGTATAGTTAAACATACTCCACATTGGAGAGGTGATAATTTAATTTGAGAAATAAGCAAAAAAGAATCATTTTGGATTTATGAACTGGGGAGTTTAGCACCAGGAGGATTGAACAATGATTTTGACCTTTCATGTTTTATTAGTGACATTTAATTTATGGATAAATTGGCGTAATGCATAGGGGTGGGGCTGCAACGTTACTCGGAAGGAGAGAGAGCAAACGGCAGACGGCAAGTACATGCTGCGGCGGCTAGCACAGGCTTTCATGACACTGAGCGCTTTTTATACATTTTTAATGTGAGTGTATTACCTGGATTGTGGGAATAAATTGTTTTAAGGATAAAGCACCATGTTTCCATTCTCTTTCTGCATGCTGAGGAACGAATAAAGAGGATTAGTAGGTGATATTTAACAGCTGAAGGAGGGATCAATCCCTGCAGGGATAAGCAGCTGACACAGGATAACTGCACTAATCCATAAGGAAGGACCTTACAACTACTTCATATAGAGATAACTCTGGCAGGTTCCAAGGAGGGTGAACCACAAGTGTGTATAGCCTAATTGTAGGCATTAAAGGAGGTGAGCATACATCTTTATCAATTGGAGGATTCACGGAAAGTCACAAGTTGATGACTAATGATCACCTTATCACTAATATTGGACTACTTTGGATTGATGGGACTAATATTATTTATATAAAAAATTTCAAATTGATTTTACGGCACAATATTTTGATTATATAACACTATCACTAGTTATTATTGATTTTTTATGGTGTGGTATATCAAAGGAGGGATATATTATTTTGGTATTTTGGTAATAAGGAGCGCTACATTCAGAGGTATATTATTTAATTTTCACAGTTGAAGTTATGTGTTTAATGTTGGCGATCCATTTAATTAATTTAGTAGGTTTGGCTCGCAAGTCACATATATATATAAAATTTAGATACATTTGCTGTTTCTGCCTGAATTCTGGGTTGGGCAGTAAATGGGGGAAGAACAGGTGCTGCAGAATTTGAGGGCTACCATTCAGGTTTGGCAAGCACATCTGGAAGGACACTATGGGCTCTACAGGCCTGTGTTTGAATTCTTGGGGCCTGTGGGACACTACTTGTGCTAGCCACTGCACCAGCTTGTACTGCACTTATGGGACTCGCCCCGTAACCAAGTAATGCTGCAGTGCTGGTATGTAAAAGAGCAGGATGTACTAGGTGGTGCTCGCCAGTTCACTAAAAGGTAGTGCGGCACTAGTATTAGCACTCTGCTGCTAATGAGAATCATCATGCAATTCTAACACCTTAGCAGGGACCTCTACTCCATCATCTCAGTTATCTGTCAGGGTGCCGCTACTCTCTACAGGTCTTTATTCTGAGGCAGATTCTGTCAGTGAGGCTTCTCCTTCACTCTCATCTCACACGCTCAGAATCCTGTAGACCTTTTCACTAGTGTACCTTTCGTTGGATATTTTGGCCACTAAATTTTATAGGTACCTAGAGCGACTCACAGGAAAAAGAGCACCTGGCTGTCAGGCACTGCTTGAACCGCTACAAAAAAAATTTACCTGTTAGTGCTAGCAGAAATCAGGCCTGATCTTGCTAACGCTGAAGTTTTGTGTGTAATGTATCAGGTGACAGGGATCTACCGCCACTGCACTTGCTAGGGGGGAAAGGGGGTCAGAGGGGCTAAACGCAGGTGGTGGCAGGTGTCGGCACTGATCCTGCTAACGCTGCATTTTTGGGGACACTACACTATTCTGAACGCTGGTATAGTGCTGATCAGATCAAAGATATTGATCCGTTCAGACACTATACTAGCAATGGAAGATTATAGTGTGTACATGAGTGCATTCCTGGCAATCAAAGGGTTAAATGTGATAATAATGTAGTGGCAGGCAATCTGATGCTACCTGGAAGGGATGCTAAAATGCTATCTGAAGTCGCCTGTGACACCAATAGAGTTATCAGTAAAAAAATCTGTCTGGTGACAGGGCAGTTAACTGGGGGTGATCAGGGGGTTAAATGTCACCTAACTGTGCTTTTACGGTGTCAGTGTGCTTATTTGACTCACGTGGATCTGCTTTCTTCTCTCTCTGGAGTGGAATGTGCTCCAGAGAGAGAAGATTGCAACAACTCATCTGGAGGAAAATAGATTTAAATCTCCAAACACTGAAAGGTTTCTTCACAGTGAGAACTGTGAAAATGTGGAATAGACTCCCTCAAGAGTTGGTTCTAGCCAGCTCAGTGGATTGCTTTAAAAAAGGCCTGGATTATTTCTTAGATACACAGAATATAACTAGATACTAACATTTATAGGTAAAGTTGATTTAGGGAATATCTGATTGCCTCTCGGGAGATCAGGAAGGAATTTTTTTCCCTGCAGGAGCAAATTGAATCATGTTTTGCTGGGTTTTTTTGCCTTCCTCTGGATCAACTTTGGGTATAGGATTATAACTTTTTTTTTTTAATGGTTGAACTGGATGGACTTTTGTCTTTCAGCCAGACTAATTATGTAACTATGAAAGAATATATCACAATACATTACTATCTAACTATTTCCTGTGCCTGTGTTCTCTAAACACAGGCACAGGATGATTTTGATTCGGTACAACAAGATAGGAAGATCAATCCCAAACATCATTGGCCTGGATCTGGTAAGTGATCGGTGCTGTACCAAACCACAGTGCTGGCAGGGGCGCGCGCCCCCTGCCTGTGAACACATTGGGAGCGGTGATCATGTTTATATATGTAATTTTGCACTGGAAGTCCTTCCTGTAACAGTGAATCTTTTTATAGGGCAGACAGCAGCTCGTTAAAATGAATAAAGCCAATCTTCCGAAATAACAAAAGAATTACAGAACTTCCGAAAATACAAAATTGATTAGGAAGAACAAATATATACTCTCCCAAAATAACAAATTGTTCTGAAAATGAATCATTCTGACATAATGATTAGGACGAAATGATTTACTTAATGAATGAAACTAAATCTAAACTAATTTTTCTGTCATGCACATCTCTAAATCTCTCTGCTTTTCAGAAGAGAAAATGCTAGTGCAGTCTGCTTAGATATGCAAGCACTGGAGCAACGTAGAAAAAGTGTAAGAGACTTGGAAGACATTGTAAGTCACCACACTCTGCAACAATATTTATACAAACCAAGAAAACAGGTAAGTGAATGTTTTTATATATTCTGTACCTTATTTGATTACAGTATTTCAATATTGGAATGGTTACATAGAAAAAAAAGATTCATGCCCATGAAAGCAGAACTCTAGCCAAATATAACAAGATAAAATTAATATTGCAAAATAAAATTAAACACTTTTGCTGCAAATTACACTCTGAATCCAGAGCTATCCCATGCAGTATCTCTTCTGTACTGTTAGATGTACTCAATCTGAACACCAGCATCATTCAGCCCACTTCCTTTGAGCCCAGGCTGTCATGAACATGATTTAGCTTTTGACTGGATCAAAGAAGAGGCAGCACTATAATAAGTGTATTTACTGTATCTGCTTTTAAATCCCATCAGATTTCTTATGTCGGTATGAACTAATTAGCTCCTTATACTGCTTCCTCTCACACTCCAGTTCTGCTATACATGGACTGGAAGAAGATCGTACCAGGTCAGATTGAGGTACACTGCTGGAAAAAAATGCATTTAATGGTGTATTAAGGATTTTTAGAGTTGCAGCAATTTGTGTCTTTATTAACTGCCTGTGTTTCAGCTATAGGTTCATACTTTAAAAAAGCATTAAAAGGAGTTGTGAGACGTTATTGAAGTTAAAGTAGTTTTTAAAGCCTAAACATTTTTTACCTTAATGCATCCCCTGCATGAAGATAAAAAATGTTTAAGCATCAGTATTGGCACCTCCCCCCCCGTTTTACTTACCTAAGCCCCCATTTGATCCAGTGTTGTGCACGTCTGCAGCTCTTCTCTCCACTCACTTTCGCTGAGGCAGCGGGAGCCATTGGCTGTCAATCCAACTGCTCCTACTGCTGTCAATCAAAGCCAGTGACAAGGCATAGGGGGCCAGTGCCGAATCCCACCGTCTGTGTTAGGAGACTCAGAAGCGGACCCGCACGAGTACCCCCATGGGAAGTGGCTTCCTATTGGGGAGCCATAGAGCAGGAGCCAGGAGCGCCAGTGGGGTACCCAAGAAGAGGAGGTTTCGGGGTCTCTGTGCAATTTCATTGCATAGAGCAGGTAAGGTATAGACATATTTGCAATTAAAAAAAATCATTTACAACCACTTTAACAATGCAGCAAATGGTTTGTGTTATGCAAATACTAACATAAATATTAGCACAAATAACAGCATCTCAGTTTTTATTGAAGGGGGATCTTTGACATTCTTTGTTGAGACTATAGAAAGAGAATTTACACCATTATTACGTAGTGTGCATCACAAATAATCTTGCATATGCTGATGTTCATCAATGTATCTTTTTGAACAAAGTACAGTTTTTCAAAGAAGCACATGCAGGTAAGATGGCGACAATAATCTTAAAAAACAAACATACAGTATGTCATATAAGTAACATACTGTACATGGCTTAATGCTGTATTAAACCCAAAATTAAAATGTTAAATATTTCAGAATACCAATTAACACTGTGGTGCTTACATTAGTTTTCTTTTTTATGCTTTTGTTCCTCCTGGTGATCCTGCCAGTAACACACTCCCTGCCCTAGAGTGGCTTCACTCTGGATGAATGAGTAATGCACTATTAGAATTAGATACATTAATAAACTGAAGCCAAACTCCAGCTAAAACTTTTTAAGCAGTTACAGTTCATTTTTGGGATAAAGGTTTTATATAAATAAATAAAAGCTGACTACTGTAAACCCCACTGTCAGTGTTACATGGTTTGCCTCAGGTTTATTGGCTGGATCACCAGGTTGAAAATAAAGAAAAGAAAGCCTAAAAAAGGAAAACTAATGCATACATCACAACTAAGAAATGGTATGTTTTTCTTTTTGGGTTTTATACTGATTTAAGGTTGGAGTAAGATGTCTGTCCAGGCAGTTAGGCTGATCTAGGTGAGGGCAAATTTCTGCTTGGGACTTTTGTGCATACATATTCAAAGACTCTTTCAAATGTTGGTCTGCAGAATTACCCTGCAAGAAGCTGTCAGCTAATTTTTACTTTTCATGGGGAATGGTTGTTTGGGCCAGACCTTAATAAATTTCTCCAGAAAATTCCAGGTTGTAAAAGCTATTTGTACCACTTTGGAGCAGGGTAAGCACCCTCCCTCTACTACTTCTACTCCTTCTTCCATGAGGCAGTCTTTTTGGTGCTCTTGGGCCTCTATCTCCAGAGCAAAACCTCAACCCCAGTTCCGTAAGAAGTCCCAGTCCTCCCTGCCAGCAAAATTGGATTCTCTCTGAATGAAGGGGAACCCCCACTCCTTCAGGTTGGAATGACAATATCTTTCCCTACACTTTATGCTTTCAAATGTTTCTATGAATCCCCCCCAAAAAGATTGCTTTTGCAAACTCTTGATTATATTCTGTCTCAAGGAGTGATCATTCTCTTTCCAGGGGACAAAAGGTTTTTATTCAAACCTCTTTAAGGATCAAAAGCTGAATGGTGATGTTAGTCCTGTATTGGATCTCAACAAGTGTCTCTGGGTATGGACTTTTTGAATGGAATCACTATGTATGGTGGTAGCTTTGTTCCATCCAGGGAATTTCCTGGCATCAGTGAGCATAAAAGATGCTTATCTATGGGTCCCAATTTTTCCTCCTCTTCAGATGTTTTTAAGGTTGTGGTGGATGACCATTCTTTTCAATTTGTGGCCTGGTTTTGGACTAATCATGGCCTCTGAGTGTTCAGAAAGGTTCTGGCCTCAATTTTGGACCTCCTAATGACCCAGGAGGTGTTTGTTCTGGGGTACCTTGATGATCTGCATCTCAGGGAACAATCTGTTCATTGTCTGGAGCAGTGTATCTTTCATAGTACGCACTCTGAAGAGATTTGTCTGGGTCCTCAATCTCCATAAATCTGCACTGGTTCCAGTCCAGCAGTTGGAATATCTGGATCCACTCCTGTACGTTATCCAGGAAAAGGTGGTTCTCCCTCTAGAGGAGTGCCTTGCATTAATAAATCCTGTGACTTGTCTCAAGACCCAGAGGTATCCTTCAGTTCGTCTCTGCATGAGAGTTTTGAGAAAGATGGTTTCCTCATTCGCGGTTCCCTTTGCTCTATTCCATTCTGACCCCCTGCAATGGAAAGTTCTGATGTCATGAGGCAGAGGGACACTGTTGTTGCTTTCTAATGACCTTGCATCCCAGCACTTTTCATTTCTTAGACTGGTGATTAGCTCTACAAACATTAGGGACAGGGAGTGTTCATGGAGCTTTCAGTAATGAACTAAAGGAGTGTGAAATGGGTCTACTCATGTTCCCAGAGCCATGTATTGCTGTCTTTTTATCTTCATGGATTGAATAATACAGAACTCTGCTGTTTGTACATTGGAGTGCCTCTACTTCCTTTCTTCATATTCACTGACTGCGGTTGTGGACCAAGCAGGCACACAGACACATCCAGCAGCATGGGATCTCTGGCAGGTCAGCCTTGAGCGGTGTGTACCCTGCATGCTGTTTCTTAGAGGCAGGGAAGTCTTTTCTTCACATTTTTTGAAGGTGCTGACAATGGACGTCAGCTTGACAGGTTGGGGGAGTTTTGGATCACCATGTGGTGCAGCGAGCTTGGTCTCCGCAAGAGAGGTCTCTGCCTTTAAATGTTTAAATGTGCCTAAACTGCACATGCGGTCTGTCCGACTCTCCTGCATTGGTCAAGTCAGCTGCTGGTCTCCTGGTAAGGTTTCAGTAGGGCAACACCAAAGCCACGGCATATGTAAATAGTCAAGGGGGCACCAGGAGCTGAGCTATCCAGGAGGAGGTGGACCTTAACTTGTCTTGGGTGGATTGTGGTATCTCTGCTTTGTCCACAGGTCAGATTCTGGGAATGAAAAATTGGCAGGCGGACTTCCTTTAGCAGCTGATTGTTGTCACCAGGGTAGTGGGCTGTTCATCCTGAGGTGTTCAGAGCATTCTGTCTGTCTGACTGTCTGTGGGACATGGTGCATGTGGATTTGTTGGTGTCCAGGTTCAGGTGACACTGGACAAGTTTGTTTTTGGTACCGGGGATCCTTAAGCACTTGCAGTAGATACTGTTACGGATCCGCCAGGTGGCACCTCTGGCAGCCCACTAGGCGGAATCACCCGGAGCGTGGGGTCTAAGTCCCGGTCTGCGTTTTCACCAGGGCCCCTGATGGTGGGGATGGACTTGGAGCAGAACCGGGACCAGGTCACGACCTCCGAGCAATACCACCCGTGGCAGAGGGAGCCTCCGTGGATAGAAGTAGGACAGAGTAGAGTCAGATGTGAGGAGGCCGGCAGGACCTGGCAGGATAAACCGGCGGTTGTCACCGTGGGAAATGGCGTGGTACCGAGACAGTAGGCAGAGAGTGGTCAGGTCGCACGCTGGGTCAGTTCCGGGGTCAGTCCGCAGAATGGTCAAACAAGCCGGGGGTCGGGACAGGAGAAGGCAGCGTAGTCAGGGACAATCCGGGTCAATCACAGGGGAAGGCAGCGTAGTCAGATAATCCGGGTCAGGGCAGGAGCAGGCAGAACGTCAAACAATCCGGGTCACAATCACAGGAAACACAGGTATCAGATCAGACCTTGCGGCGATTTATGACAGTGCAGGGCATCTTTAAATATCGCGCCCTGCACTGCCATTGGCCGCCCAGGACGCGCCCCCGGGCTGTCATTGGTTGCCCGAGGCGCGCCCGCGGCTCCTACTGCGCATGCGCGGCCTCCTGTCAGCCGCGGCCCGCCGGGATCTGGTGCCTGTGTCCCGGCGTGAGCCGCCGCTATCGCGCATGCGCCGGGGACGGAGCCGCGGCGGACCCTGACAGATACCCAGTAGCGCCATTACAGATTAATCTGCATCTACTCCTCAGGATTCAGGTGGAGGGAATGATAGTGATTCTGAACATCATGAACATGCTAGTGGATGATCTTTGGACTCTTCCAACTCGCTCAGACCTCTTCTGAAGGTCTGATCTTCCATCCTTCTTTATGGTCGCTGGCTTGGACAGTATGACTATTGAAGCCAAGGTCCTGAAGGACAGAGGGGTATCTTATGCAGTTTTACCAATCCTTTTGAGAGACAGATAGGCTACTACAAGAAATATTTACCACAGTACCTGGACTTCCTATGTGGCCTTGTGTGAGTTTCATCTTCACAAGCATGTTGTGGGCAATACTTTTGGCTCCTCTTAGATTGTAAGCTCCAAGGAGCAGGGCCCTCCTATTCCTCTTGTATTGAACTGTATTATTTCCCATTATATTGTAAAGCGCTGAGCAAACTGTTGGCGCTATATAAATCCTGTATAATAATAATAATTTTCTTCAGTCGAGGGTTAATATGCGACTGGCCTTGAGTATGATCAAGGGGCAGATTTTGGCTTTGGCAGTTCTCTTTCAGAGGCCAATTGCTTCTCATCCTTTGGTGCCTACCTTTTGTACAGGTTGTCAAGCATATTGTTCCTCTGGCCCGGTCATCTTTAACTCTGTGGGATCCCAATTTGGTGTCAGTTTTACAGAAAATCGCCTTTTGAAAAAAGGACAGGACTTTCTTTAGTTTTTTTGAAACAAAAGGTTGTGTTCCTGGTTGCCAATACTTCCAGTAAAAAGGTATTAGAACTGGTGATTCTTTCTTGCAGGGAGCCATTTATGGTACTTCATCATGATAAGGTGGTTCTTCAACCTCAACCATCGTTTTTGCTGAAGTTGTTTTGGCCTTCCATTTCAACCACTACACTTTAGATGTGGTTCAGACTATCAAGATGTGTCTGAAATTAACTGTCACGGACAGGCAATCAGATTCTCTATTTTGTCCTTCCAGAAGGGCCAAAGGAGGGTTTCACATTGGATTCATCAGCTGTGATTCCTAGTAGGCCACCTTTCCAGTAGTGGGGAGATGAAGGTTTTCTGCTTCCCAATGTTATCCACAGAGAAGGCTAACATTACAGGCAGACCAAGCAAGGGCCTCCTGGGTTGTTTGATACTAGTGGCAGCAGACAGAGAGGCAGAATGAGTGAGCTCATAGAGTAGCTCCAGCACCACACATCCATCATGGTTGCTGTCGCACATGTGCTTCTTAGCCACTTGTTCCTATGTGCACCTCTGCCCAGACTATGGACAATAAAGTATTTCTTTCTCATTCATTAAAACACACAGGAGTTCAGAGACTGTTGTGTTATACTGCTGCCTACTGGAGAGTTTAGATACTGTCAAACAAAAAATGTTTGGAACATTCTTAAAAATAAGCAACGCACCTGTGAGCTCAGCAATACCAAAAGACCCGGAAGACCACGGAAAACAACTGTAGCGGATGACCGAAGAATTCTTTCCCTGGTGAAGAAAACACCCTTCACAACAGTTGGCCAGATCAAGAACACTCTCCAGGAGGTAGGTGTATGTGTGTCAAAGTCAACAATCAAAAGAAGACTTCACCAGAGTGAATACAGAGGGTTCACCACAAGATGTAAACCATTGGTGAGCCTAAAAAACAGGAAGGCCAGGTTAGAGTTTGCCAAACGACGTCTAAAAAAGCCTTCACAGTTCTGGAACAACATCCTATGGACAGATGAGACCAAGATCAACTTGTACCAGAAGTGATGGGAAGAAAAGAGTATGGAGAAGGAAAGGAACTGCTCATGATCCTAAGCATACCACCTCATCAGTGAAGCATGGTGGTGGTAGTGTCATGGTGTGGGCATGTATGGCTGCCAATGGAACTGGTTCTCTTGTATTTATTGATGATGTGACTGCTGACAAAAGCAGCAGGGGGAATTCTGAAGTGTTTCAGGCAATATTATCTGCTCATATTCAGCCAAATGCTTCAGAACTCATTGGACGCCGCTTCACAGTGCAGATGGACAATGACCCAAAACATACTGCAAAAGCAACCAAAGAGTTTTTTAAGGGAAAGAAGTGGAATGTTATGCAATGGCCAAGTCAATCACCTGACCTGAATCCGATTGAGCATGCATTTCACTTGCTGAAGACAAAACTGAAGGGAAAATGCCCCAAGAACAAACAGGAACTGAAGACAGTTGCAGTAGAGGCCTGGCAGAGCATCACCAGGGATGAAACCCAGCATCTGGTGATGTCTATGCATTCCAGACTTCAGGCTGTAATTGACTGCAAAGGATTTGCAACCAAGTATTAAAAAGTGAAAGTTTGATTTATGTTTATTATTCTGTCCCATTACTTTTGGTCCCTTAAAATGTGGGAGGCACATATGCAAACTGTTGTAATTCCTACACCGTTCACCTGATTTGGATGTAAATACCCTCAAATTAAAGCTGACAGTTTGCAGTTAAAGCACGTCTTGCTTGTTTCATTTCAAATCCATTGTGGTGGTGTATAGAGCCAAAAATGTTAGAATTGTGTCGATGTCCCAATATTTATGGACCTGACTGTCTGAAAATACTTTAATGCCCATTGCCTTGGCACATGTGCATTTTAAAGAGACACAGTCTTTGTAAATCAAAGTAACTGTGTGTTTCTAATATCCTCTCCTTCAGTTATACTCACATTACCCTTGATTCTAGGCCTCTCCTGCTACTGAACAGAAAGCCTGGTATAGGGTGTTTGTGACCTCTTTTCATCCACAGTGTACAGGTCTAGCAGTTATTTGCTAGACTTCAACATTGTCACATTACAGAGGGATGATTTCACCAGGAACAGTGCAGAATCACTGGTAATGGAAGAGAACTGAGGCAAGGCATTTAGAAATACATTGTCACTTGGCCATGAATGAACCGTGTCTCTTTAAAGGCTAACTGAACTCTCAGTTTAAGCCAGCTAAATATATTCCAGGTGCATCAAAGCAAATGTTTATTTTCTTTAGAAAACAGCCCCTTGCTTAGTACAGCCTCTTTGCTATTATGCGATAAAGAATGAAACTTGCTCTCTGTGTGGAAGCAGTGGTCTCTTTGCAGAGGTCCAACATGCACTCTGTTAAGTCTGAATTATAACTCATGCCTCCTGATGATTGGAGAGCTGTAGTTCTAACTAATCAAAAGATGTGTCAGACCTATGCAGAAAGACCACTGCTTCCACAAATTTCGCTGGTTTAAATTTAACAAAAAGAAAGTTCAGTTAGGCTTTAAAGGAAACCTGTAGTGATGAGAAAAGGATGACATTACTGATGTCTCCTGGAAATACTAGTTCCAAGGTTGTGTTGCTGATCCAGTGGCTTCAGTACTTTCTGTCTTAGTTAAGACAAGTAAAAAGATCAAAAGGAAAAAAAAGCACTCTAGGGCCCACATTAAGAAACATATAAGCAGCTGGCACTCAGATACAAAGTACCACAATTCCAAAACCAAAAAAGTACAGCACTAAAATAATATAAATCAGAACTAGGGATAATGAGTGCACCCCCTAAACAGACCAAATACCAACATTTTAAGATTGAATATACTTAAATAAGCCAACATTTGTATAATTATGATAGGCTGACATGTCAGTATATCAAAGTGCAAGAGAATAAGCACTGTGCAGAAAGTATGTGTGTGTGTATGTATAAACAGGCAAACATATTAGTAAATTCTGCAAAATTAAAATATAGTGGTAAAAAAACTATTGCGGTAAATATATAATATATAGCAATCGTGTTATTGAAAACACCAATGGGTTGATTTACTAAGAATATGGTGAAGCAATAGATGTTAGATACCAAACTTCGCCTTACTGAAACAATTAAGACCTTGCCGTGATGAACGGAAAAGCGTCTTCACATAGGAAAATGCCTTTTAGTAAATATCGAATCAGCACAGTCGTGTTTACATAGTAGGTAGTGCTAAACTTGGTCTCTAGAGGGTGTTGGAGTGCAGGATTAAGCCAAGATTGAGCGTGTGCGTGTGTGCGTGCGTAAAACAATTAGCAGTTGTGATATGTTGTTTGGCTTCTTTTGATGCTAATTCTATTAACAACTCTCTTCTTTTGTAGTGTTTTTACATGTTCTGGAAACAAAATGCTTTTTTTAATGAATGTTACAGAGTAATGCATACTATTTTCTAATTTTAAATATATATCTAAAAATTACAGTTATATCTCTGTTATATGACGAACAATTTGTAATGTCTAATTTGCTTGAGGGGATTGTAGCCGTATTAGTGCATTTGCGACAGAAACAATTGAGTACTGTCTGTGATACTTTTTTTATTTGTACTAACTGCAAATAAGAAAAATTTCACGGACAGTACTCAATTGTTAATGTCTAATTTGAATTTTCTTCTAATATCTACTTATAATTATATATCTTAACTGTTGAATAATGGTACTACTATATACTCCACAGTATGGTCAGCATTGTGGGTTAGCACTTCTGCCTAGAAGTGCTAGGGTTATTTGTTCAAATCCCAACCACGGTACTAAATGCATGGAGTTTGCATGTTCTGCCTGTGTGGGTTTCCTCCAACACTTCATAGACATGCTGGCAGTTGTTTTGGCTCCTGTCTAAATTGTCTCTAGTATATGAATATAAATTCAGAACTCTAGATTGTATGCTCCTAGAAAGCAGGACCTGATGTGTATGTAAAATATACATTCAAAGCACTGTGTAAATTGACAACGCTATATAAGTACCTGAACTAATTTTGTTTGTGTGTGTGGGGGGGGAGGGTTTGCTCTTCCACCCCTGTTTCCTGGCCTGCAGGACTGAATGCTCATTGTGCTCAGATAAGGGTGTGTTAATGATTTTGGGCTGGAGCCACACTTTTTTTTTTTTTGGTCCTGAGTTTCCCCTTCAAATCCATGACAGTTATATGGCAAACAATTTTTGTCTAATTCAATTTTGTTTAGAATACGTACTTAGAATGATATATTTATTATATATCTTAATTCTTGAATCATGGTTCTACTTAATGTTAAAAGCAACATAGTGGCATAGCGGTTAGCACTTCTGTCTAGTGTGCAACACTAGAATAATTGGTTCAAATCCCAACCATGCCACCACGTGCCTGGAGCTTGCATGTTTTCCCTGTGACTGTTTCTAACCCACACTCCAAAGACATGCTGGTAGGTTAGTTGACACTGGTATGAATATGAGCTCCTTGAGGGCAAGGATGAGCTCATAGAGGTGTATAATTGTCTATTCCCTAAGCAAAACCTGTAATGGACATAAGAGTCCCACAAGTTTTCCAAGTATACATGTGGTGCAAAAAAAGCTGTGGCTGGTGAAGGTACTTGGTTGCATGCCTCCTCTCTGCTTTGCAGAAGGCTCTTGCAAACATAGCCAGTTCCAGCTACAGCACTTCCTCTTCTTCAGCCATGATTGCAAAAAGTGCTACAGAAGTGGTTGTTGGCATAAATAAATACACACAGTTAAAACCTGTTTGGTGTTCCTGTGTTTTTGAGTTTGGCAACTGTCACCTGCCTCCAGCTGCTGTGTGTTTGCATGCACCCATAGACCAAGAAATGTCAGTTCCTTGGCCAAAAGCAAACGTACTTTCTCAAATGTGATGACACAATTCCTGTCCGAGAGCTGGTCCTGACACCATTTGTGTGATAACTAATTTTTCTGCGTGATCATTGGCTCCCACACATGCAAATAGATTTCCTTTTGTGTAGAATACATTTATTTTATTTATATGTATGTATATATATATATATATATATATATATATATGTGTATATGTGTGTGTGTATATATATATATATATATATATATATATATATATATATATATATATATATATATATAAATAAATGTGTGTGTAGCGCTAAAAAAGAAAGATATGTGGATGTGGAATTCTATCTATTGCCATGTGAAACTCAATGTGATGATAATCAAACTACATATCAATATCACAAGGATATATACAATGCTGTAAAAAATAAATGTGCTAAAAGTTCTTAAATGTGAGTCCCAATTCCAAAAAATAAATCAGAAGTGCAAACGTGAATCTTCAATTGCTAGATGACCAAATGTCACCCCACTCCATGCTCAAATAAATATAAATCAGAAGATGCAGCGCTAAAAAGAGAAATACTATAAATCAATGAATAAATAAGTATATGCAACAGTTCATATGGTGATATCAAGGTGACTTCAAGTGCTCTGATCTATTCATATAAAATAAATGTCTACTAAGATAAATATAGAGGTTGCCGTTATTGACTTTCTTCTGAAAATTAATGTTGCCTGGCAGTTTCTGGTTTCAATATTTTAAGACCGGAAGGAAGCATGAAGTTCATTGAACTGGATGGACTTGTTTTTTTCAAAGTGGCTAACTATGGAGGAGCCTCCCTTGGCTCCTCCCTTGGAGGAGCCAGGAACGCCGTGACGTCACGCCGCCGGAGCATCGTGGAGCTCCGGCGGCCATCTCTAACATTGGACGGTTAGTCCATGTATTTTCTCGCATACTGCTGTTTTTATTACCTTCGTTTTATTTGAAATAAACCACTTAAAACTACTACACTATGGATATGTCTCTGTTGTGACTCCCTTTGTGGAGTACCAATTCACAGTCATTCATCTCATTGCTGGGGAAGGAACGCATACTATTACTAAGGAGCAGTCCACAGGCCACCATCCAAGGGATCACCCTGATGTCCCAATAGTAATATCCAGGAGCACTGGAGGGAGGCTATCGCATCGCAGACCTTACCTTGATCAGCTGACGAACCCAAGGGAAATTTATATTTACAAACGCCCAATAAACTGTGCGTTCTGGTGAGTGTGCATTTCTTCAGCACTATACCGCACAGCACCTTACTGTCAGGAGGATATGAATAGATCAGAGCACTTGAAGTCACCTTGATATCACCATATGAACTGTTGCATATACTTATTTATTCATTGATTTATAGTATTTCTCTTTTTAGCGCTGCATCTTCTGATTTATATTGTTTTATGGGGTTTATGGTTACCTGGTGCACAGCTGCTATTCTACTGTTGTAGGTGCGCTCGTATATATTTTCTTTACTACATGCTCAAATAAAGACTTACCAGCTATATTTGACCATCAGCTTATAGAGTGGTCAAAGATGACGATTAACAGCCAATCAGACCTTCTCCATAACACAAATATGGCTCAAACATACGTTCACCCACTCTGTATTGACCATCAATGCATGCATTGTCAGACATCAAAGGTGACCTCCAAGCCTCTGCTCTTCAGCACACTCTGCTCCACGCCTGCCCACGCCGCTCATCTCCTCGAGGCACTTCCTCTGGGTACAATCTTGTGGTTCTCTGCCATGATGGCAAGCAGATATGACGGGGCAGTGCACCGACTGAATAGGAACTGTGACCATTTGCTGACAAGGTGCTTTAGTAAATCAACCCCCATGAGTCCCAGTGAAGATCAATGAAGAAATGAGTGATCCTTCAAAAAGGCAGCAGATGAAGGTCACAGAAAGCATTTTACTCCCTAAAAATAAAATGTCACACACCACCCATGTGAGGAAGGCAGGTGCTTACCAGAGCCAAGTGACCCCCAATACGATATTGAGGTATCAGCCTATCATAATTATACAATTTGTGGCTTATTTAAGTATATTCAGACTTAAATGTCTTTATTTGATCTGTTTAGAGGATGCACTCATTATCACATGATTAGTGGTATTTTAGCAGTGCACTTTTTTGATTTTGGAAGTAAAAAGATCAAGAGTGCTGGCTTCACTCTGACTTATAAGATCTTACATAGTTAGCCACTTTGAAAAAGTAGAGTAGGTGACCTGCTCCCATATGACATCACTGAGATCTAGCAGCAGCTGCTAGGCCCAAGTATTGTCACGATACAGGAGTGACATAATCCCTTCCCATAGGGGTGATTTGCTAAAACTAGAGTACTCAGAATCTGGTGCAGCTCTGCAAAGAAACTAATCAGCTTCCAAGTTTTTTGTCAAAGCTTAATTGAATAAGTTAAAGATAGAAGCTGATTGGCTACCATGCACAGCTGCTCCAGATTCTGAGTGCTCCATTTTTTAATAAATTTCTCCCCCATAGTGTCTGATATCAGCCAAGACTATGGGATTAAATTGAGTACTACCTCTTTAAAAACTGGTCAAATGATCTCTGTTAGCCCTATTGTAACTAGTTGTTTCCAGTCAAGTCAAACCTGACTGAATTTTTTAGTACTGTGAAGCAAAAAATGCATGGCTACATGTGCATATATTAATAAATTCTACATTGAAAAAATAGTCTTTCAAGCATTAACCTTTATAGACAAAATGATTTATATTTAGCGGATTACTGTTACACTGTTTTACAAAAAGAACTATAAATATTTCCATTACTCATTTACTTACTGCTCTTTTCCATAAGGCTTTACAGAAACATGAGTTTGGTAAAAATTTGTGAGAAAGTTTGGTTTCAATGTATTTTTTTTTTAATTGCAGCAAAAACACCTTTATAGTCGTCATGAACTTACAATAGATGAAGATAAAACACAAACTAAGGAGATATTTCAAAGAACAATGAAGAAGCGCTTAGAGTCTTTCAAGTCAACAAAATTTGGCCGCAAGCAAGCAAAACATATAAATAAAAATTATAAAAGAGATCGAGGACAAAGAGTAAGACCATATGATTTGTTTATTAATAAGCAGCAATTGCTGTAACAATTATGACTATTGTGTTACTTTTTTTGCCCATCACACACTTCTCAAGTTACACATATCATTAACAATATTGTATGCACTGCTTACAGCTCTCAAAGTATATAGTTTTCATAAATATAAAGAAGGCCTATTAACAAGGCTTCAAAGTTTGTATGGGTAAAAAAGGATTGGAATTAGACAAAATCCGATAATTCTCTGAACATGAAGGGGATTGTATTTCCTTCTCTTATCAACCCTACTTCAGTTTGATATCAGTATGTTTAAAGCCTGATCAAAAATAATTTTTTTTGTTCAGTTTTTGCATAGTATGGGGAAGAGGTGCTTTTGTTTAGTCAAGCTTTTAGATTTTGCTGTGACTCCAGTGGAGGAATTTTATCTCATGTCCAGTACAACATGTGTGGTATGTAGCTATAAAAAAAAAATAAGTCCCAGACAGCAATAAAATATTTTTTAGACATTCCTAACCTTTTCCCCCATAGGGACACAGCAATAAAATCTAACAGAGGCTTTAACCTTTTCTGCACTATTCAAAACAAAATGAAATGTTGTAGCTGTATTTGGATATTAGGTTATATATTGTGCACTTGTAATATACAAAGATTTACAGAATTAAAATATATGTCATTTGAAACCATACAAACATCACCTATTTTTTTTTCTTTACCAGAGAAATAGCAGTATTTATATGTTGCAGAATGGAAGCATTCCAGATGAAAGCAAAGTATATGGTAAGATATGCTAATTTTACTCACAATAAAACTATTTATTACACACGTCTCCAAGATGATAATTCACTTTTAAAGTGTAGCTGCACCTTAACTAAATTTAAAAAAAAAAAAAACCTAGGTTGAAAGCTCCTTAGTCCTTAGTCTTCTATATTCTTTCGGGTGCTCATGCTTCTGTCTGGGTAATGTGAACACCTCCTACTATCTAGCAAACATATAATTGGTGCAGCGCTAAATTTAAATCCTACTTCTACTGTATACACAAATGAAAACCAAAAACTGAAAACAATCCAACAAAAACAGATAACATAAAGGCCTTAATGCAGCCCCAAATAATAACAGTGCTCATCCAAGTGTTTCTCCTTAATGTTAGTTCCACACCAACAAATGTATATATCCTTTCTTTTACCAAACGTTTTCCGCATATGTCCATAAGCTTCCACAAACTCATGATAATGTGCCACCTTCAGTTTAACTTGCATGCATAAAGACAGTCACCAAGTCTAATAGAAAAATGCTCACCCTGTTGTATGGTCCTCTAGATAATAGAGGGTTAGATAACAATTTATATATTCAGTATATATATAGCACAATATTCTTCCGTAAGCTTCCGTACCTTGAGCTCTATGAATTACTACCACTTTAAATGGTATTATAATGTGTTTCAACAATGTGCCTTCCATCACGTATATGTAGTATTCTCAACCTGCAGCTTGGATGGTATGAGGTCTGCTGCCACTTTAAATACTTTATAGTTTGTCTCACCACTTGCTACATATGTAGTATGCTCACTCTGCATATGAGATCTACTGACACTTTACATTTCTCTTGGGATAGACTGCTTACAGTGGAACTGCACTGCATCTGAGCACCACAAACCTAAAATATTGTTTAATTAATTTTTAATACTCGCCCATCTACCTGTTTCTCCATGCTTTATTTTGCTGCAAATTCACTTTCCAAAAAAACACAACGCTAGCATTTCTGGCCATGGCCTTTGTTAATAAGGGAAGATGACTCATGTAGCATTAACTTCCTGGAATCCATCTGCACTTAACCCAGGCATACAAGTAGGAGGGTGCGCTTAACTGAAGAAAACCCTCCTCCCCTTCTGAAAACTCCAGGGGTGTATGGCATCATTTGCCTAGGCCTGGAAACCAAGTAACTGAAGAAATGTAAAATAAAAAGTTTAAAACTGGTAAATATGATATACTTTCCTATCTATTTACTAATGCTAGTGGAAAAAGGATTAAAAATAGTCAGTGTTGATTGAGAGAGTGATAGAAAAAATGGTGAAGCGCTATAAATAATAGGTGAAGAACACAAAAAATGGTGACTTATAAATAGAAGCATATAAACAAATAAATGTGTGTGACACGTGACGTGACAGTACAAAGAACACTCAGTGTAATGATCCAGTTGGATCTAACAAAGTGAACAGGTGAAACCTGTAGCAATAAAAAATGTGAACCCTTTTACTGATGGAAAAAATACACAAAAAACAATAACCTCCCCCCGTCCACACAGAGGACTAATAATCAATATTGCGTGACCCCTCAGGGGGTGACAACACGACACAATTTGACAAGTGCCAGTAGTGAATAACTCAAAATACAAATAAATTCATACACATGCATAAAATCAAAGAAATGAATGACCAAACACTCAAAATGCCACCACACGGGTGCATGTAATCAATAAAAATGTCCAAACAACACAGGCTAACAACTGAAAGCCAACATACTGGTGCTCGCGTTAAGGTGATCTTCAAAACAGGTGACATGAATCCTAAATGGCAGAAATGCCTCCTCACCTCCAAGCGGAGACCACAAGGGCCAACTCGCTTTGTAAATCTCACCACGATCCCAGAGAAACAGGCCTCGTCCAAGCAGAGATGTTGCATAAGATCCTTCCCGATAATACTCTCAGGTCACAGCCCCATCAGATCCATATCGTCAGAAACATAAGCAAAAAAAAACATCCTTCGTAGCGTAATATGTTTATTAAACTTCAAATAATAAAAGTAAAATTGCCCACTCACATAAAAACTGGTTAAAACAGCATTGCCACCGCTTAGTATGGGTGTACTGCATGAGTCTTCAGAACATATCCAAAATGGCATCCAACCGGAAGTGCGTCACCGGAACTGGCGTACCGACGCGTTGCGTCATGATAACGTGACTTCCTCAGAGTATATCCTATATACCCTGAGGAAGTGGAGACTTAATGAGAACCTGCTGGATGACCCAGCTGTTTTTGAAGCGGTCTCTCGCTCCCTACAATTTTACTTCGAAACAAATTCCTCTGGAGATGTGTCCACACAGGTGAATTGGGAAGGTCACAAAGCTGTGATCAGGGGTGAACCGATAGCCCATGGCTCTCAAATTTAAAAGGAAAAACAGAGGGAGATTGTGGAATTGTTGGATAAAATTCATACCCTAGAAATTAAACATAAAACACACTTTGACCCTTCGGATGTTCAGGCACTATAAACCTTACGCACCACACTCTTTCAGTGCTTGGACCGTAGAGCCAGGGACAAACTTAAATTTTATGCCCACCGCTTCTATGAACATGGGAACAAATGTGGTCGCCTCCTGGCTAGACAATTAAAGAAACAGCAGGCCTTACGTCATATTCATGGCTTGACAATACAGACTGGACGGGTGGAGGACACTCATGTTATCCTGGGCTGTTTAAACAGTTCTATGCCTCTCTTTACAACTTCCCAACCACTCCCCCTACTGTGGATAAGGTGACTCAGACTACTACTATACAGACTTACATCCAGGACTCTGCTTTCCCTGCACTCCCCTCATATTATTGAGGAACAAAAATGCCTGTATGTTGAAATGAGTTTTATTACAAGATATATGAAAAATATTTTTAAAAATACATTTCAAATATACTGTTTGTCTTTAAAAATACAAATCTACATTTTTGCAATGCATTTACAAATATATGTAAAAATATATGTAAAAGAAAATCTGAGGAATATATTTTTAAAAAAATCTCTTTAAAAATATATATTATTTAAATATTGTAGCGGAGGAAATTAATCCTATCTGTGCCTGCTATAACCTGCTGACTTGCAGAGGGGCTTAAATATGGCGCTACGGCTTACATCATACAATCCGGGTCTGCATCGGAGACCAGCTCAGATGGAGGGCACTTTGATGCAAGCTATAGGTCAGTTGACACAGGCACAAACTACTCTACAGCAAACATTCTGTGGAATTCAGAAAACAGTAGGACAAGTGATGGAAGCCCATGCCGATATGCAACAATCATTCAAGGAAGTGAAGCAGATGGTGTCCACCCTAACTAAGGGAGGAAGGGGTGTTGTCTCCTCTACCGATAAGAAGTGTTATCGCTGTGGCGAGGTAGGACATTTCATCGCTCGTTGCCCAAATGAAGAAAACCTGACAGACCTTACAACAGAGGTGGTGAGAGCAAGTTGTCTCTTGGAAAGTCGCCTGGAAAACTTCAGGAGGCCCAGGTGAAGGAGCAAACCGGGTGCCCATCTGAGGTAGTGAGCTACCTAAAAAACGACGTGAGGAGACAGCAGCGGAAGTCCAAACCTTTGCAGAGGGCTCCCATTGTTGCCTCAGAGTGACCCAGTGCCCTGTTTACTTCCGCACATACGGCCTAGCAGAGGAGGATCAATGCACACCAGATACCCGGTACTCAAAGGAAATTAAACCAGATCAGAATTTCCGCAAGGAACTAGTGCGGATTCAGGCCACCAAACAGACTCAGATTCCCATCGCCCCCAAGCTTCCAGACAAGCTGGTGGGACCTTATCCTGTTGTTTTCAAGGAAATCTACACTAAGGCCCTTTTGGATACTGGAGCTCAAGTGATCCTTCTCTACTGAGACTTCTATGACAAGAACCTGCTCTTGTAGAAGTTTGAAGAGCTGGAGATAAGGAACATCAGAACTCAGAACTTCCCCTATGATGGTTATTTACCTGTCAGGCTGACTTTTGATACCTCGGTGGCTGGGAAAATTGAGACTTGACACATTAGCAGTGGTCTGTCCTCACCCACCAGGGGTCAGTACGAGTTCCCTCATCATAGGAACAATACTGATCTGGTCAGAAGATTTTTGACGCCTGTTGTTCTGGAGTCAGGCACTTCAAACTATAAGTGTGCACCCCATGTTGAGACAGGTCTATCAGCTCCTGGTACAAGAACAGAAGGCTCCAGCTGAGGGAGTGGGGAAGATCTGGCGTCTGGACCAAAGAGAGAAGGTGTTACAGCCTGGTGAAGTGGCTTGTTTACAAGCTTCCGTCAAATTGAACTGGAAACAACAAGGCCCTTTCATCATCATCGAAGCAGATGGCCAGAGAAAAAGTTTGGGAGTAGAGATAATTCCTGAAGTTGTTTCAACTAAAGCGTTACAAAGAAGTCATGGAAAAATCTCAGTTAGTGGCCACAAAATAACACCCTTGCCTGTGAAGATGCCAGCTTGGATGTTGTTGGGACAAGTTAACCCAGCCACCCCATTCTCACTATCTGATTTGGTAGGGGAAGAGAAAGATGGGATCCCTGTCAAGGAATTCTATCTGAAAAGTACTCCACTTCCACCTGAATGGAAGGAAAGGGCCAAGGCTCAGCTTCAGGGATGGAAGGTCGCATTCTCCAAGAATGAATTCAATGTGGGATGTGCAAAATGTGCCAAACACTGAATCCATCTTAAGAAGGATAAGCCATTCAGTGATAGAGTTTGATGGATTCCTTTAGGGGACTTGGAAGACCTGTGTGAGCAACTGGCAGAGTTGAAAGGGGCAGGTATCATCCGAGAGTCCCGGAGTCCATACACTTCTCCAATAGTGGTGGTACGGAAGAAGAATGGGGCATTGAGGCTGTGTATTGATTATCTGACGCTGAACAGGAGGACCATTCCTGACCAATACACCACCCCAAGAATAGAAGATGCCTTGCAGAGTCTATCAGGAGCCAAGTGGTTTAGCGTGTTGGATTTGAAGAACGGATGCTACCAAATCCCCATGCACCCTGAAGACCTGGAGAAGACCGCTTTCACTACCCTGGTGAGGTTCTTTGAATTCGACCTCATGCCACAAGGCATGTCCGGTGCCCCAGCCACTTTCCAGAGGTTAATGGAGAAGACGGTGGGAGACAGAAACCTGATAGAGGTATTGGTGTACCTAGAAAATATCATTGTCTTTTGCAAGACTCTTGAAGAGCACGAAGAGCATCTAGAGAAGGTACTGAAGAGACTCCATGACAAGGGGTTGAAGTTATCCCTGGAGAAGTGTCAGTTCTATCAACCCTTGGTTAACTACCTTGGCCACACTGTGTCTGCTGATGGAGTGGCCACCGACCCCCAGAAGCTGGAGGCCATCACTTCCCGGCCAAGGCCTACTAATGTGACCAAGCTTAGGTCATTTCTGGGATTCTGTTCCTACTACAGAAGATTAGTCGAGGGATTCACTAAAATAGCTCACCCACTCCACGAACTACTGAAGAGCAAAGATGAAGACAATGACCCAGATCTGACTAAACCAGAGAGTCCATTCAAGAAGAGTGGACTGCTTAGTGTGAAGAGGCTTTCAGACAGCTGAAGTGGAGTCTAACCACTGCTCCAGTTCTAGCCTATGCAGACCCAACCAAGCCATACGAGCTGCATGTTGATGCTAGCAGAGACGGGTTAGGTAGGGTGCTGTATCAAGAGCATGATGGGCACCTTCGGCCTGTTGTCTATGAGAGTCGGAGCTTGGCACCCACTGAGAACTATCCCACACACAAGCTCGAATTTCTGGGTCTAAATTGGGCAGTAGTGGATAAGCTGAGAGATTACTTGTACATGGCTGAATTCGTGATCAAGACCGACAATAACCCTCTCACTTATATCCTCACTACGGCGAAGTTAGATGCCACAGGTCACAGATGGCTGGCTGTTCTATCTGAATTCACTTTCAGTCTGAAATATCGACTGGGAGGTGGAAACAAAGATGCGGATGCATTGTCAAGAATGCCCCATTGTCCCAGGAACTATCCTGAAGAATGGGTTCAGCTGACTCCCAAAAGGAGTACGAGCCTTATGTCAAGGAGCAGAACACCAAGCTGGAGGAGGATCCAGGGCCGAAGACATTGGAGTGTCAGCCGCTGGTGTTCCAAGATGTTACTGCAATGTCACCCAAGTAGGGGATGAAGGCCTGCCAAAACTCTCCAAGAAAGGCTTGCGAAGGGATCAGTTGGAAGACCCTCTCTGTAGCTTGGCATTGAGAGCCAACGCTCTGACTTGCTCCTCACTGACTCCCTTAAGGAAGCTAGTCTACTACACCGGGAGTTGGATCGGTTGCAGTTGCATCAAGGGGTGGTCTACCGAAGATGCCCTTCTAGTGATCCTGAAGAAATATGGCAGTTGTTCCTGCCAGAAAAACACAGAAAGACAGTATTAACTGCCTTGCACGATAGTCATGGTCACTTAGGACCTGACAGGACCTTCCAGCTGGTGAGGGACAGATTCTACTGGCCCTGCATGCGGGCTGAAGTTCAGGGTTACTGTCACTCCTGCTTTAGGTGCATGCAAAGGAAGACTTTGCCTCACCGAGCTGCCCCAGTGGGCAACCTTCAGAGTCAGGGACCCATGGAGCTGGTGCGCATTGATTTTCTGAGCTTGGAGCCCAATTTGAGTGGACAGGGAAATATCGTAGTAGTAACTAATCACTTCACTAGATATGCCCAGGCTTTTCAAATGAGAGACAAACAAGCATCCACGTTGGCCAAGATCTTGGTGTAGAAATTCTTTGTACACTATGGTCTACCTCAATGCATCCATTGTGATCAAGGGAGAGACTTCAATTCAACAGAACCCTCTTGGATATGCTTGGGACTCTTACTTCTGAGAAAAAGCAGCACTGGAGCAAACACATATCAGCTATTGTGCATGCTTATAATGCACCACAAACAATGTCACAGGATACTCTCCCTATCGTCTGATGTTTGGGCGGGAGGCCCGGCTGCCAGTAGATGTGGCTTTCAGCACATCCATAGATCGTACCTCTGCAACCTCACACAGAGGATATGTGGACCACCTGCGGAAAAGTCTGAAGGCTGCCTATGACAAGGCCCAAGCTGCCTCAGATGCACGAGGACAGAGAAACAAAAGAAACTTTGACCTCAGGGTGCGAGTGCAGCACTTACAGCCGGGTGACAAGGTACTGCTGAGAAACCTGGGTGTCCCTGGAAAACATAAATTGGCTGACCGGTGGAAATCGCAGCCCTATGTTGTCTGCAAACAGCTGCCGGGGCTCCCAGTGTACCAGATCCGGCAGTTGAAGCAGTTTGTGTGCCACTATATCATGCAGGGCCCCCCAGAGATGTCGGCCAGTGACTCGGTCTCAGTCCATGCTCCAGCCTGCAGAAAATAGGGACAGCGAAAATGAAGAGATGGCAATTAATTGGCTGTGGTCGTCTCAGATGCCTGAATCTGCTATCCCTCCTTCTGCTTTCATGGTGACGGACACCGGGCTACTAAGGCCAGAAGCTCCTGAGCTTGTGCCTCAGATTCCACTAATTTGAAGAGCTGGAAGACTCTCAATCCTCTTTTCTGACAGCAGGCCCTGCAGACTTCCCATCCTTCATTGAAGAGAAAGTTAGGGATGAAGCTAAAATGCAGGAAGATGAGAAGGTGGTGGATGAAGAAGAGACCAGTGTGCTTGCAACCCCAGAGCCTAAAGAACAGCAAGAGCGTAGGGTTATTCACCCGCCAAAGAGACTAACATATGATACTATGGGTGAGAGCTCTGAAGAGGTCATTCTCACTGCAAAAAGGACTCTTGAAGCACCTAATCCTTCCACCGCAGATTTGATGGTCAACAATTCTGACTCACCCGGCTGGGCCATTCCAATTAAGGTGGCTTCCCTCCTATGCTAACTGGTGGGAGGTTCCACTGCCAATGTTTTATGAAAATGTAAATTGTTTGGTTTCCTGTGTGTACTAACTTGTTTTTTTTCCGCGTGTATATATCAAGCATGTACCAGGTCAAGGATTGTTACTGCCTTTGGAGGACCAAAGGTTCTTTGGTGGGGGGAGTGTGTAGCGAAGGAAATTAATCCTATCTTTGCCTGCTGTAACCTGCTGACTTGCATCTCCTGTGAAATCTGACACTTGCACTGGGCACAGACTTAGGCAGTGAGGGATTTCAGCCCCTCCCTTCTTCTCTCAGGCTGTAATAGAGAGAGAGCCAATCAGAAGAGCCATTAAAGGAACCAATGACAGGTACTTTCTCAAGCAGGATATGCAGCTGCAAAGCATTGTGGCATATGCAGTCTTGAACAGAAACTGCCTGATAGGCTTATATGAGGAATGGAACTACAGAGACCATCATGCTTAGTGAGAGCAGAGTGAAGGACTCCATCTTGTTTTTCCTGAGGGGAGGCAAACTGCATGTGGCAGGAAACAGTCTGGATCTAGCAAGGGTCAGTTCACTGCATGTTTAGTTATCTGCATCAGTCAGGGGAACATCCAAACTGAGACACGTGGCCTACACTGACACAGTGCCTACACTGACAATGTGAAGCGCTCATCGTGAGGTGACTAGAGGAGCCTGTCATTTCCAGGACAATCGTTTGGGCCTTAGTCACAGGATCTGGTGAGAGGGATTTTGCCCACTGGCAGATGATGAGAACACTGCACAGATACATTACACTTCGCCCATACTCACCAGGCACTGGGTTGTGTAGATGGCCCTGCTAAACAGACACAATATTTGCTTTGCTATACAAATACTGCCACAGGATTACAAATATTATTTTACCACGTGCATGCGTATTCAGGCCTCTATATTGCATGGTGTGTGAGGGAATAGCTTTACCTTGGAAAGTAGCTATTAAGCATCAGTTGTGCACAGTGTTTGCCTATTGGGCTTGTGGTGTCGGGGGTTAGGCGGAAGAAGTCTGACACAACAGAGAGTCATTCTACTGCTCTCCTCCTGCTTGGACATCATAGAGCCAAATTTATGTAGAGGAGTTAAACCCACTTTGAGGTTGCCATTGAAATGTTTACTCTGCTCTTGGGGTTATTCACGGTTGAAATTCCCTGAAAGCAGCCTGAGTGTAAAAGTGAGTTATATTGCTTTCGTTCTCAGTATTTGCTGTTCTCTTGATTCACCTTATACCTGTTGTTAGTGTTTTACTTTCCATAGAGGTCTTGCAGTAAAGCTGAGCTCTGTGTTTTATTAGAACATGTGTGCTTTTCATTGGTCCTTGCACTTACACTATTGCCAGGTGTGTCAGTTGGGGCTGAGACAATTCTTGGGGTTGAGAAGCAGAGTAACGGAGTGAACAAACGTAAGCAGCCTCTTCGGGGGTATCGCTACAATATATTCTTCAGATTTTTTTTAACATATAAAAAAGTAATTTTAACATATTTGTAAATGCATTCCAAAAATGTAGATTTGTATTTTTAAAGACATACAATATATTTAAAATATATTTAAAAAAAATATGTTTTGTATACTTTGCAAAATGCATTTGAACATACAGTGTGTATGTGTATATATATATATATATATATATATATATATTTATTGAAATATATCTTGAAATATATTTAATATGGCCAAAATTGTAGCATTTCAAATATATGTCAATATATTTGGGAAGAATATTTTTAAAATATATTTCAAATATAGTTTTCTTCCATAGGAGCCAGATGGCTTCACTAGTCAATATTATAAGAAATTCTTTTCAATCTTAGCCAGCCCACTCTGTAGTTATCTTAACTCTTGTAGTTATCTTAACTCTCACCAGTAACAACCCAGTGCCTACAGAGGCTCTCCTGGCCCATATCACCATATTGCCAAAGCCAGACAAGGACCCTCAATATTGTGCTAACTATAGGCCCATTTCTTTATTCAATTCTGATACTAAGCTGTTGGCCAAAATTCTGGCAGTTCGCCTACAGGGACCTGTTGTGGACCTAGTTCACCCTGATCAGACTGGTTTCCTGGTGGGCCTTGAGGCCAGAGATAATTCAATCCGGGCTTTACATATATTACATTGGGCCCAGAATGGTACTGCTCGCTGAATCGCTGCAACTGTCTTTCCCCTTCATGTGGTGGAGGGACTCTATATCGGACTTGGGGACTCATATTTCTCCCAACCTAAAACTTTTATATGACCTCAACTTGCTGACTGGCATATTAAAAGACTTACAGCAATGGCGGATCCACCCCTTGACCTGGTTTGGTAGGGTGAATGTCTTAAAAATGACGATCCTACCAAGGATTATATACTTTTTATATACTACACCTATTAAATGCTTCACACATTCTTTAAGTGACTCCATAGAGCATTTGTGACTTTTATCTGGCATGACAAACACCTTAAATTGGCATGCGACATCTTACGTAGACATAAGATGGATAGTGGAGTGGGACTCCCTGACGTGGCTTTATATTATAGAGCCATGGCTCTGGTGCATATTCTCAACTGGCAGCATGATGTCCTGACTAATCTGTGGGTTTCCTTGGAGAAAACAATGGCTGGGAGGAATATAACAGGTGCCCCTTGGATCACAATTGCTTACAGAGGACTGTCTGACTGGACTTCACCCCTGACTCGTACCACGTTGGCAGTCTGGGATAGATTGAATGGGTCCGGCTTGTATGCTCCTGGGACATTCCCACTAGCTCCACTGGGGGTTACCCTTGGTTCCCTCCAGGAGAGGATCTTGGATTCTTTCACTCCTGGGAAGTGGATGGAGATTTTTCCTGTGCTAAATTTGCCCCTCAGGGTACCCCCCCACCTATCCATGCCTTACAATCTACGTATTGGACTTTCCCACTTGCGGATTAGAGGTACTGTCAACTGGCTAATTTCTTAACTGGGTTGAACCCTAAGTTACGACCTAGATGTGCTCTTACGCCATACAAAGCTATGTGCACTAGACTCAAAAACTCTAGACTTTTATTATTCCAAATGTATAAACTAGTGCTGAGTTTGCATTCAACGTTTGTTCCGTATTACATACGGGAATGGGAGAAGGAACTGGACTTGGAACTCACCCCTCCTCAGATACATATGATTATTAAATTGACGCATACCTCCTCCATCAGTTCCTGTACCCAGGAGTCTTCTTATACATTTTTCACTTGATGGTATAAAACCCCATCCAATTTAGCACAGATATTCCCTACTGCCAATGCTCATTGCTGGAGAGGCTGCGATCAATGTGGTACATTTCTTCACCTTTGGTGGATCTGCCCCAAAATTGTGGTCTTTTGGGACGCAATCACTCCTTGGATCCAGAAACTGACATTAAGACATATAGAAAGATCTCCCCTCTGCCTCCTCTTTCACGTGACCTCATCTTCTAGGAAGTTGCATAAAAAAAAAGATTCACTCCCCATCTACTGAACGCAACTAAATCCTTAATTCCTAGGTTTTGGAAACAATCTGCTTGCCCAACACTTTCTGACTGGAAGTGGATGCAATTATGGAAGCTGAGCAATGGGTGAAAATGGTTAGGAATCAAAGGAAGAAATGTAAAACCGAATGTCAGGGATGGATGTACTATTCCTCAGAGATAACAGATACCAGATTTTTCTGTAGATTTGATATATAGTATACCCCTATGTTGTTGTTTATACCCACCTGGATGTTTGTTTTTTGGGCAGGGGGTTTGTTTTTACTTTCCCTTTCTTTTCTCCCCCTTTTTTTTTTAAGTAATGAGTTCCTGGGTAACATTGGTACCCAGCTTATGTACGGCCTATGGTCCACATTTCTTTTTTATATCTAATGCCTTAATTTTTTGTCTGTTTGCCTGGCCAATGTGAATGTATTTGATTACATTTTCAGATTATACAAAAATGTTAAGAAAGATTGATTATAAAAAAAAAAAAAAATAGGATTACAATCTAGTGTCGCTCTTCACCAAAAAACAAAACTTAAAACGTCTGCAAATAATTGTATAAATATAAAATAAATAAAATAAATATATATACAAATAAATATACTCTGTAGTTGTATATATCCACTGATGAAGATTAAATGCTTCTTGGTACACCTCGTGCAATATATTACTTCAAGCCAGTGTGTGTGCACCTCCACTGATTGTGCTCTCATCTGGTGTATATGACTAAACCGCCAAGTGAGGTCATATACTGTATAGCATGTGTCCCTTTAGTGGACTATTGTAGGATGGTTATAATGTCCAGTGCGTCTGGGCCTCCTTCACTGTCCTAGTTATCCTCTTTTATTCTTCTGCATGGTGCAAAGCTGTCAGAGCAGCTGAATCAGGTTCCCGGGCGGGGGATGAGCTCACTGATATCGTCGTTCTGGTCGGTTTGGAGTGTTTGGTGAAGCAAGTTACAAGACAGACGAGATCAGTGAGCTCATCCCCCACCAGAGAACCTGATTCAGCCGCTCTGACATGCCGAAGAATAAAGGAGGATTACGGAGGACAGTGAAGGAGTCCCAGACCCACTGAACATCATAACCATCCTACCATAGTCCACTAAAGGGACACACGCTATATATGACCTCACTTAGCGGTTTGGTCATATACACCAGGTGAGAGCACAACTTGTGGAGGTTCACACATTGGCTTGAAATAATATATTGCAGGAGGTGTACTAAGAAGCATTTAATCTTCATACATCAGTGAATATATACAACTACAGAGTATATTTATGCATGGACACTTATTTGCAGATGTTTTAAGTTGTTTTTTTATTGTTAGTGAAGTGTGACACTAGATTGTAATCATATAATGATTGGTAAGCTGCAATATAATACAATTTTGGATTTGGGTTTAATACCACTTTAAGCCCTATAGGATTTTTCTGGACTGAATAGTGTCAGCTCTACCTATTGTCTTTTTGATAAACTATTCTCTGATCTCTAAATCCTAAAGCTAGTCTTTATGTCGTCCAAGATAACAACTAGGAGGGCTAAATTAACTCTTTATCAAAACAGATATCAGATATCAAACAGCTATAAAATGTTTTCAGTGGTATATTTAATCAAAAGCATGTAAATAAGTTCATTGGGTTTTCATACACTTTAACTACAAACTTTAATGCAAGCTTTATCCATATAGAAAAAGATTTAGATCCAGAAGAAACTATGGAATATGACACTCAGCTTGATCACAGCATTACGTTTTTAAGTTCCTTGACAGAGAATAAAGGGAATGTAGATCCTGCATCAGGTAATATTTATAAATATAACATGTACTTATCAGTTAATGTATTGTGTTATGTTTTTGCTATCCTTTTTGTATTTTGACTATACTTGTCTGAAAAGAAAAAAAAAAAGCTTAGGCTGGCCATAGACAGATTGCAGGAAAGATAATCGCTCAATTCTCTATCAACACAGACAGTGTTGACAGCGAAATCCCTCCTGGCAGGTTGGCGGGGTGGCCAGGGGAACCCATCCCCGTTGGGAGAAATCGGTGATTTTTGCTAGTGGCTATAACAGCCGCTAGCAACAGTTGCATGTGAAATCCGTCAGGCTGGTTGATGAGATCTGCAGCACAGTAAGGGCAGGGCTATTTACTGTATGTTAAACATAACCCCTTAGCCCCCTCCTAAATAGTACAAAGCTGGGGAAAGCGAAGTAGTATTTTTAAGTAAAAAGCACAACTAAAGATTTAAGTGGCAAGGTGTTTGGGGTTTTTTTTTGCTATGTTAATGGCAACAGGCAACAAAAATAAAGTAGGTGATATTCAACTGGCTGTAAAGGTGGAAATAAGCTTTAAACTTCAAAAAGGTATGTCAGTGTGTGGACATACAATACTCTTAGCCGTTTAAGGTCCACCCTATAGCAGTAATACAGTAATTTGCTGCCCAAGAGATCAATCAACACATTCAGGCCAGTGATGTTCGACCTGGATCTGTTGCTTGATCCCTGGCCTATCACACATCATATTGTTTATTATACGATCTGTTTATTCTCACAGCAACAGGGTCTTGCTCTGAGAATATACATAAATAAGTGTGTGCAGCACTGTTGGATGAGATTTTTCATCTGCAGTTAAAAAAGAGCATATATGCCCAAGCATGGGGGCCTGTGGTAACCAGCGGGTGGATGGCCCCTATACTTCGGCATTTTTAAAAAAGTTTTGTTGGCAGAGAATTCTTTATCCACATCTATCAATGTGAATAGAATCGGTTAGGGCTGAACGACAAAAAAAGAACTTTTCGTGTGTGCCCACCATTAGAGGTGGGTGGATGCAGGGTGGTATATTCTAATGATGGGCACACCACGCACTTTCTGGCAGAGATTTTTTTCTTCATTCAGCTCACAGGCTGCATAAACAAACCCATAGCATATATACCCAACAAGGACCAGCGATGTACCTGTACATCACTGGACTTTGAGCGGTTATACCAGGATGATGCCTGCAGATGCACCTGCAGCCGGCGATTGGCTTTCATGTAAAAGCAATCCTAGTGGCTAATTAGCTGCAGGATTACTTTTACAAGCAGTGGGAGAAGATGCCCCCCTCCCCCGCTGCCTTCTCTCCTGTGCCATCGGGGGAACCGGAGAATGCAGACGGTGTTTCTGCCAGCTGACCATAGAGCTGATTGGAGACTGTAATGCCTCCAATATTTATAGTATAAGAAAATCGGAAGCTACCTCAGTTTTGCAAGTTATAAACAGCGCCATTTTTAAATTGGGAAAGCATCTGATTACTCCGATCTTAGTGAGATCAGATGATGTAAGGACAGAGGAGATATATTGTGTCTAATAGACCCCAGATTTCTCAAAGTATTCCTGTTAATGCCTATTGCAGTCACTGGGGATATTTACATTCCCTGTGATAGCAATAAAAGTGATCCAAAAAAAAAAAAAAGCACCCTCGCCCCCCCTTGCTCCGCGCTCGCAACTGCGTGCACGAGCGTTGACCCCATGCCAGTATGTAAACAGTGGTTGGTATTTTACCAAACAATTGGCCAATATATTGTGTTTTTGTGGATTAAAAGTTAAAAAAAAAAAAAAGTTTTTTTCCTCAAGAAATTTGCGTTTGAAAGAAAAAAAAAAAACCAATTTTTTTTTCATGTGAACAAAAAGTGTCAGCAAAGGCTTGGTTTTCAGGTGGTTAGAAGAGTGAGTTATGTGTGGCATAAACTTCTTTTACAATGAATTTTATTATAGACAGCACAACAACAAAGTAACAGTCAGAGACAAGCTCATTGACAAAAAAAAGTAAGGTGTACAGTTCTGTTGATGAAGGACATAACAAATGCACTGAAATATTGACACGGAGAGAAACGGAGTACAAAAGTGTGACATAAAATGCCCCCCTCAAATGACCCCTTTTTGGAAAGTAGACACCCCAAACTGTTTGCGGAGAGGCATGTTGAGTTCATAGAGTTTATTTAATTACAAGTTTTTGGAAAATGACAGGAAATATATATTTTTTTTTACTCAAAGTTATCGCTTAAATGATATGTTGCTCACACATGACTTGGGTATATGTGAAATTACTCCCCAAAATACATTCTGCTACTTCTCCCAAGTATGGGGGTACCACATGTGAGAGACTTTTTGGCAGTCTAGCCACGTACAGGATCCCAAAATCCAGTAAGCACCTTCAGGCTTTTAAAGGGCTTTATTTCCTAATTACACTTCCTGACTACCTATCACAGTTTCGCAGGCCCTGAACTGACAGAATAGTACACCCCCCCCCCAAAATTGGAAAGTAGACATCCCAAGAAATTTGATAAGAAGCATGGTGAGTATTTTGTAGCTCATTTGTTGCCAATGATTCTGGAAAGTAAAGAAAGAAAACAAAAACATATTTCTACTTCTCCTTTATTTTTCAAAACCTTGTGAGAAAAAAAAAATACTCACTATGCATCTTTTAAAATTCCTTGGGGTGTCTACTTTCCAGAAAAAATGGTCATTTGGGGTTTTTTTGGTGCTATCCTGGCATTTCAGGGCCTCCGAAACTGTAATAGGTATTTACGCACCTTCAGGCTTTCAAAGTGGCCATTGGATTTTGGGCTCCTGTATGTAGCTAGGCTCCCAAAAAGTCTCACGCGTGGTATCTCCATACTCTGTAGAAGTAGCAGAATGTATTTTGGGGTGTAATTCCACATATACCCATGGCATGTGTGAGCAATATATAATTTAAGGGACAACTTTGTGTTAAAAAAAGTTTGCAATTTTCCAAAAACTTGTTGAAAAAAAATAAATCTTCTCTGGACTCAACATGCCTCTCAGCAGATCGTTTAGGTTGTCTACTTTCAGAGAAGGGATCATTTGGGGGTGGTTGTACTGCCCTGGTATTTTAGCACCTCAAGAAATGCAGCCAGTCAGAAAGTAAAAGCTGTGTAAAATTCCAGCATCTATACCATAGACGCTATAACCTTCACCAATTAATATGCAGTTATTGGGATTTTGTTTACCAAAGACATGTAGTAAAATACATTTTTTGGCCTAAATAAAACCCAGAGGTGATCAAATACCACCAAAATAAATCTCTATTTGTGTGAAAAAAAGACATAAATTTAACTTATGTACAGTATTGCACAATTGTCAGTGAAACTAGCGCAACACCGTATAGCAAAAAATGACTGTAACGGAACCAATCCAGACTGCCCTTGAGTACTTCCGTTAGAATACTGCTTCCCCATCCGAACACGGACAACAGACACCACAGCCGACCATACAAGACTAGACACCAGTCTTGAAGTAAACCAGGAGGTAGACTATTTTTGTTTGAACACAGATACAAGATATATACACTCAGGGGACAATCCCCCCTCCCTGCATAATGACACAGGGTGGGGCAATCTACATTTAGTAACAAGAGACACACTGGTATTCAAACTTCACACCAGCAGACAGTCCCATCAGGAGGGAGGGCTGCTGGAGACACCCCCCCCACCTGTCTCCTAAACATGTCTACACAGTCTGCGACAAAGCCCACACAATATTAGGACAGATCACCCTGTACCCCTAACAGGCACAGGGTGATTTACGCATAAGAGGGATATGGGGAGCTGAGATAGGGGTCTCTCCACCTCTCCAAAGTGAGCTGGGTTCCATGGGCCCCCATCCAAAGTGATGTAATTTGACGTCACAATGACGTAAATTGCAATATCTATACCGCCATTTGTAGACGCTATAACTTTCACACTAAGCAATAAATAATACACATATCTGATAAAAATGCAACGCATGAGACATAAATATCTTAAATCATATTAAATCAATAAAGTGCAAAAAAGTGCATAAATAGTGCAACTGAATGAATCAATAAAAGTCCGTGACGACCATATGTATCACAAAGCAGGCAGTAAAATCTGCTAATGTCCTTTATAATATGGCAATTAATCCAAGTGCAAACGTGCAATTATTCATGAAGGGAATCCACCGTCTTGGATGGATGTACACTCACCAAACAGCAAACAAAATAGCGCATCTGTTTATATCAAACATATGGGGGTGCAGTGGTATAATGACAGCTCCGGATTTAATCATGCAGCTCCATCCATCCACCAGTTGGAGCAGGTCTCCTTTAATTCTGGGGGTAATCAGCTCAGCCACAGGAGCCAGAAAGTGCTTATATAGTGTAGTATTTATTGGTAAGCAATAATAAAATCATCCACGTGGAGTAAGTAAAATCACATTCATATACCAAGATGGCTGCCATTCCTCGGTAGCGGCAGCGTGACGTCAGCAATGTAGGCTACACCCAACGTGTTTCGTGCGACAGCACGTCTTCAGGGGTTCTCATTTAAATAGCCTGTAAGGTGCGAACCACGGAGATGCCGCCGCCATATTGTCGGCAATATTGCGGTCATGTGACAACCCGCGGCCATCTTGCCAAAGTATGGGCCGTAATCCCGCCCGTAATAGCAGCCATTTTAATGTAGCCTAAGTCGCAGTTGATCCGAACAGCTTAAATAAGCAACATACTATGTCCTTCGACTGCAATGGGAAAAAAAAACTTACCGATGGAGACTACTTATATAATTATTATTGTGATGATAACTGAATGTTTCCTAATGTAATACTTAGTGGGAAATATCACCATTGGGGTACATATATATAAGATATACATTACTTACCATATATTGGATTTATGTATATGTACCATATAATGTAAAACATTTATCTAAAAAATTCAATAGCAAATTAATTAAAAAAATCAATTTAAAATTAAAAAATATAAAATATGTTTAGCACCTTGCGGGATATGCAAATAAGTCAATGGAACATAGTTATCAAATACCGTGAATATCATGTGTTAATCACTTTGTACAAATAGCCTTATAAATACACAAAAATATACAAACTAATAAAAATATATAAATCTAAAATTACTACATGGTATATAAATGTTTGAATAGATATATAATTTAATTATATCCTATTATCATTTTACCTAATATTTTGATCTATTACCATATAATGAACAAAGTTTATATAACTAGTGCAGATCTAACTAGTACAAATCTATTTAAGAAATATCCTTAATGCAAGTTGTAGTTGGAAATATATGGTGTAAAAAAATTTCAAATATATAAATAGAGGTATCACTGAATTACCAATATATAAAATTCCCAATATATATGTAAACTAATATGTAAAATAATAAAATTCCACATATAGTATAAAAAAGGATATATTAAAAAATATATATATTAAAAAAT
Source organism: Staurois parvus (assembly GCF_062004578.1). NCBI lineage: Eukaryota > Metazoa > Chordata > Amphibia > Anura > Ranidae > Staurois > Staurois parvus. The sequence goes on from NW_028318053.1 coordinate 1,644,427, forward strand.
ATATATTACTGGTCCCTAATTATCCAGTATCCCTGATGTGTATAAATGACCTTAGCTTTTGTCAATAAAACAATTGATGTCAATATCTACGTTATGACCTCGGGGAGTAAGTGATTTCATCTCATATATACATTTAGTTTCGAGTTGAGAGATCATCCTTTTACTGCATCCTCTCTAATGTGGGTTGAGTATATATATACACCAACACATTTAATCTCATGTGGAACTCTATGGTGAACATCTCTAAAATGTTTAGATAGAGAATGATCTTTGTATCCTTTTTATGTTGTAGATATGCTCTTGCATTCTATATCTCATTCGCCTAGTAGTTCTCCCAATCTATTGTTTTTGACATGAACATTCCATGAGATATACTACATGTTTGCTGTTACAGGTAATTAATGCCTCTATTTGATACGTTTTGTTGGTGACACACGAGGTGAAGGAAGCAGGGGCGGACTGACCATTTGGAAACTCGGGCACTGTCCGAGGGCCCGGGGTCAGTAGGGGGCCCCATAAGATGCCCCTTCGGTACCTTTTTCATAGGTTTTTTTGAGTTTGGGCAAGGATACAGGGGTCCCATGATCCCCTATTGCCTGGGGGCCCCATGAGTGCCCTGGAAGGAAGTGATCTTGGGAAGTCTACCACTCCAGACACAGATAGGACATTTGTTGCAGGGATAGAAGCCTTTAAGTTCGCCAAAAAACTAAAACTTTTATTAAAGACTATAAAACTGAATCTGACAGATTACAACAGATCCTGGAAACTACTGAGAAAGAACAAGAATTGAAAAAGAAGAAAAAATAAAACGGAATGTTAATGATTATAAAGAGGGCAAAGTATTCAAATGGCAAACATATAACACTAATAAGTCAGATGTTTTGAAACAAGGGGTCCATTTTGAAAATGCTAACCCTATTCCGCACCCCTCCAAACCTACACATAGGAGACTTATTTGCATATCCCGCAAGGTGCTAAACATATATTTTATTTTTTATTTTTTAATTTTAAATAGATTTTTTAATAAATTTGCTATTGAATTTTTTATGGTATTAGTTTTTTACATTATATGGTACATATACATTACTTACCATATATTGGATTTATGTATATCATGTACTGTATATATACCCCAATGGTGGGTTTTTGATAGTATGCCACACATATGTTTTTAATATATACAGCAGGTATTTTTATGATCGTTCTGATTTATTCACATACTGTTATTATATATCACATTATTTTCCCAATAATCACATATTTCACACTAAATAATACATTAGAAAACATTCAGTTATCACCACAATGATAATTATATAAGTAGTCTCCATTGGTAATTTTTTTTCCCATCGCAGTTGAAGGACATAGTATGTTTATTTAAGCCATTCAGATCAACTGCGACTCAGGCTACATTAAAATGGCCGCTATTAATCCCAGCCCGGACTTCGGCAAGATTGCCGCGGGTTGTCACATGACCGCAATATAGTCCGACAATATGGCGGCAGCATCTCCATGGTTCGCGCCTTGCGGGCTATTTAAATGAGACTGATACTGGACGTCGGCAATGGGCGAACCCCTGAAGACGTGCTGTTTCACGAAACGCGTTGGGTGGAGCCTACATTGCTGACTGTCACGCCACCACTACCGAGCAGCGGCAGCCATCTTGGCATATGAATTTGTGATTTTACTTACTTACTCCACGAGGATGATTTTATTATTGCTTACCAATAAATACTACACTATATAAGCACTTTCTGGCTCCTGTAGCTGAGCTGATTACCCCCAGAATTAAAGGAGACCTGCTCCAACTGGTGGATGGATGGAGCTGCATGATTAAATCTGGAGCTGTCATTATACCACTGCACCCCCAGGTGTTTGATATAAACAGATGCACTATCTTGTTTGCTGTCTGGTGAGTGTACATCCGTCCAAGGCGGTGGATTCCCTTCATGAATAATTGCACGTTGGCACTTGGATTAAAGGATTTAGAATTAAAGGACATTGGCAGTTTTTACTGCCTGCTTTGTGATACATTATAAGGCTATTTGTACAGAGTGATTAACACATGATATTCACGGTATTTGGTATTTCCAACTACAACTTGCATTAAGGATATTTCTTAAATAGATTTGTACTAGTTAGATCTGCACTAGTTATATAAACTTTGTTCATTATATGGTAATAGATCAAAATATTAGGTAAAATGATAATAGGATATAATTAAATTATATATCTATTCAAACATTTATACACCATGTAGTAATTTTAGATTTATATATTTTTATTAGTTCGTATATTTTTGTGTATTTATAAGGCTATTTGTACAGAGTGATTAACACATGATATTCACGGTATTTGATAACTATGTTCCATTGACTTATTTGCATATCCCGCAAGGTGCTAAACATATTTTATATTTTTTCATTTTAAATAGATTTTTTTAATAAATTTGCTATTGAATTTTTTAGATAAATGTTTTACATTATATGGTACATATACATAAATCCAATATATGGTAAGTAATGTATATCTTATATATATGTACCCCAATGGTGATATTTCCCACTAAGTATTACATTAAGAAACATTCAGTTATCATCACAATAATAATTATATAAGTAGTCTCCATCTGTAAATTTTTTTTCCCATCGCAGTTTAAGCTGTTCGGATCAACTGCGACTTAGGCTACATTAAAATGGCTGCTATTACGGGCGGGATTACGGCCCATACTTTGGCAAGATGGCCACGGGTTGTCACATGACCGCAATATCGCCGACAATATGGCGGCGGCATCTCCACGGTTCGCACCTTGTGGGCTATTTAAATGAGACTAATACTGGACGTCGGCAATGGGCCGTGCTGACGTGCTGTTGCACGAAACACGTTGGGTGTAGCCTACATTGCTGACGTCACGCCGCCGCTACCAAGGAGTAGCAGCCATCTTGGTATATGAATGTGATTTTACTTACTCCACGTGGATGATTTTATTGTTATATAAGCTTATCAATAAATACTACACTATATAAGCACTTTCTGGCTCCTGTGGCTGAGCTGATTACCCCCAGAATTAAAGGGGACCTGCTCCAACTGGTGGATGGATGGAGCTGCATGAATAAATCCGGAGCTGTCATTATACCACTGCACCCCCATATGTTTGATATAAACAGATGCGCTATTTTGTTTGCTGTCTGGTGAGTGTACATCCGTCCAAGGCGGTGGATTCCCTTCATGAATAATTGCACGTTTGCACTTGGATTAATTGCCATATTATAAAGGACATTAGCAGATTTTACTGCCTGCTTTGTGATACATATGGTCGTCACGGACTTTTATTGATTCATTCAGTTGCACTATTTATGCACTTCTTTGCACTTTATTGATTTCATATGATTTAAGATATTTATGTCTCATGCGTTTATAGCGCTGCACTTTTATCAGATACATTTACATTGGGACTGTATATCCTGAGTTCCAGAAGCTATTTTTTTATCCGTAATTAACTATTCATAATATTTTTTAGCTCTCGCTTATTTACTCTATATATTAATTTACACTTATTGGGATTTTTTTTTACCAAAGACATGTAGCAAAATACATTTTGGTCTAAATTTATGATGAAATTTGAGTTTACTGGATATTTTTTATGACAGAAATGAGAAAATAAAATTTTTTTCAAAATTTTTGGTCTGTCTATAGCGCAAAAAAAAAAAAACCCAGAGTAGATCAAACACCACCAAAAGAAAGCTCTATTTGTGTGAAAAAAGGACAAATTTTATTTATGTACAGTATTGCATGACTGCACAATTGTCAGTTAAACTAGCGAGCTGTATAGCAAATAATGACTTAAATTGCAGTATCTATACCACAGTTTGTAGATGCTATAACTTTCACACAAATTAGTTAATATACACTTATTGGAATTTTTATTTTTACCAAAGACATAGCAGAATACATTTTGGTCTAAATTGATGACTAACTTTACTATGTATTTTTTATAACCGAAAGTAAAAATTATTATTTTTTCGGTCTTTGTTTATAGCACAAAAAAATTAACCCAGTATAACAATTGTGCGCAACACAGACATTGAGCTGTACACGACATGCTATCTTGTTAAGGTCTCCGCATTGTTGTTTTTCATGAGAGATGATCTTCCTCCCCTCCCTCCTGAAAGCTATGGAATTTGTAGCTGTAACTTTTAATGAACTTCAAAAGAACCTTTTATCTTAAGTAAAACATAGAGCTGGCCAGGATGTAAACAGCTAATTGGTCTTGCCAGGAAATAACACTTTCCTGTGCCCTATCGTAAAAAATAACTCAGTCAAGCAGTCACACATGACCTGTAAGGCCATTAAGGTTCTAGGAATGCAGATGTGCAATAAAATGTCTATTCCACATGTCACAATTCATAGAATTCAAAAGGAATAGGGCACATTAATATTAGGTATATACTTGAATAGAGAATATCATACAGAACAAATCAAGCTCATACATGACTATGTTAGCACATTGGAATGGGGAGAAAGCACATGTAAATACAGGGTACACTTAGAACAGAACTTAGGTCAAATATCTTAGGATAAATCTGATTACAGACCAATTCAAAATAACGATCATATTGTTTAAACCAATAAGGCAGGACATCATGTATAATGTTTTAAAATGAATCTGTCAAAAATGCTAAAAATTAGCATCTTATGCAATTCAAATATTGCATATGCAGAGTTCACCTTCCGTAAAACTGCACATCAAAATGACCCAGAGATGAGGTATATAGGCAAATAAAATTGTGTGCCAACCTTCACTATTTCTGTAGAATCCAGGCTTACCTCTACTGGTCCTTTGCTGTGATAAGCAGCATCACTGAAAACTAGGGACACTCAGAAGCAGGGCTGCTGTTAGAAATCAGGGGGCCCATAAAGCCTACCTGATATGTTCACTAAAAATACACTAAAATCATTATTAGCGGACACAAACATGCCATAACCTAAATAATTCCTGCTAAATCTAAAATATAGAAATCCGCAAATGACATATAAATGAGGTTTTGGGGCTCATTCATATAGATACTATGGCCTGTGGTGGCATGTGAATTGTGTTTTTTTTTTATTAAACTGTGGCTAGTGATGTGTGCAGGCGGCCTATGTTACGCTAAGGGGATGCAGCAGCTGTATGAACACAGCCGCAATTCCTAATTTGACAGGCGTGTGAATGCAGGTATATGGCCTCCAAACAATGACAGTGTGTATTTGGGGCCAATTATCTACACCTGCACATATATCAAAATAGGACCTGTGGCTGTGTTTATACAGCTGATGCATTCTCGTAATGCAGACAGCTCCAGATACACAAAAAAACTGCTCATTCACACCGTATTAGCTCTGAAGATGAATGAACAGAAGACAGAGGCTCCTGTACATTCATAAACTGAAGCATAGTAAACACAGTTTATTATGCTTTAGTTACTGTATGAATGGACACAGGAGCAATCGGTACCAATCACTCACTGTGTTCATTCACTAAAGGAAGGGGTCGATAAATTACATTTACCAGCCCCTTTTCCAGCTCTCCATCCTGAATGTCCTGTATACCCGCAGCAGTCGGTGGGAGAGGTTAACATTACCACAAATCATACATAGCTGGCTTCACATATATAAACTAGCATTATTCATATTTAAACTTTTTCAACACTTATCTACTGAAGATCAGTACTCAAAAGTCAGCATTTTGGCCATAAACTAAAAATTCTGAATCAAATGCCTTGTTGAAATCTGGGTGTTTAATTTTATGTTTTGTGACATGTCATTAAAAAGCTAGCCCACAATCATCAGCACCTTAAAAAGCAGCCATTCTTGAAGTTTCAGGCTTAGGAGTAGTTAGCGACCCTGCCCAGATTAAAAAAAAAAAATACTCTTTGCTGATAGGTTAGTCACTCCAGTTTTAAGGCATACATACAAGTTACATTATTTATCCATTCGAAAGCTGTTGGGTGGGGTCAGTGGAAAAAGGAAGGGTATTATCCACTTGATTACTATAAATTTCCTGCATAAGAAAAGTGCTTAATGTATTCCAATTTTTGAGGATTCCTATTCTCCCATGGATGACGATAGTATAAGCAAACAATTAGAACTGTGTCACAGTTTCTCTAAGGGACAATTATTAAGCAGCTGCTATTCTATTGATGCAAGCATCAAGAAAAATGAATATGAAGTGAACAGCGCTACTACTTCCTGTTTGAAGGTACTATAGTGCAAAAATAGTTTTCATATATCATAAAGTGCAAATGTGCATAATATAACCAGCAGTAAAGTGCATAAACATCAAACACACAAATATATCACCTTTGCTAGTGAAGTATAGTGAAGTACAATATTGCAACTGTAATGTTAAAAAATTCCAATAAAAAGTGTTCAGTTGTCATCTATATACATAACGTGCCCCATATATAGAAAAAGTCCCGTGCAAACAGAAAAATAGTAAGTTCTCAAAGACAACTTTTTTTTTCTTCCTTATTCCACCTTTCAGCGCTTATTCCACCTTTCCACCTTATTCCACCACCAAATGCACCAAATTAACTCAACATTGAAAGATGCTGGTGATTGTATAAAACTAGCATACAGTGCGTAAGAATCTCAGAATCTGCACCTTCTCTCAGTTTAACAGGTCTCTCTCAAGAACTCTCCATACTGGCGCTCCATAATGTTCAACTGCATACACATAATCTGAAGGAGGAGAAAAAAGCCTCTCATAGCGTAAAACCATTCATGCATTTGTTATTATTATTATACAGCGCCAAAGGGTATGCTCAGCGCTGTACAGTAGCAGGGGGGACAGAACATGAGACAAGACAGTAACAATACAATACACGAGGGCCCTGCTCTTTCGAGCTTACAATCTAGGAGCATTTATTCAATAATAGCACACCAAAACACTTGCATTCAACCATGTCTCAACTGGCAGGCCATGAGTAGTGTGTGTGGTGCCGTCACGTCCAATACTCTTCCCTACACATTTCTCATCTGACATATCCACCCCTGGAGGATGTCAGATGATGAAATGCGTAGGGTGGGGCATTGGGCGTATTCAGGCAGCCATGAGTTCTGCAGCTTTCTGGATACAATAGCCAGCAGTGCAGATTCCCCCACCTATGCTATATTTAGCATGGTTGAGGAAGCTGACTGATGCCCCTGGTCAGCCCACGGGGCTGAACGAGAGAAATTCATGCATGTATAGCTAGCATAACTTATCCCCTATGTATGTTTATAGTTTCTGAAGAGCAAAACACATTAAGCTTAAAGTAAAAAATTGCTATTTGTTAACGATCTTAACTTTATAAAAAGAGCTGCATAGCAAGTAACATGTGTTTTATTATAAGTATGTTGTGTCCTTGGGCTTATTAAACAAAACACTTTCCAATTTAAAATTTTAGGGTTTGATAATCCAGTATTTTCGTCTGATGAGGAGCAAAATTTCCCTATGAAGTTTGGACAATGGCTGTACAGTGAAGATACAGTAGTCCCATCCCAAAGAGCACAAGTACAGATACCATATTCGCCAAACAACTTCAGAAGACTCACCCCATTACGTATCAGCAACAGATCAGTTGATTCCTTTTTGATTGCAGATGGTGCAGAGGAGCGGCCCAGATCTTTCCTTCCAGAGACGAACATGTAATATTTGATATTAAGTTCTTTATTTAAAACAGATATTTTTAGACCAGAATCACCATTTTTAGCTACCTACAAAATTATTACTATTAGTTTGTTACAACAGTAGAATGTTAATACATGTTAAATAAAATATCAAGCTGTGTATTAAGACAAAATCAGTTTGAAATATGATAGAAATTAGATAGATAGATAGAAATTAGATAGATAGATAGATAGATAGATATTCCCCTGCTGATTTTTAATGTTTACCCACTCAAAAAGAAATGATCAGTCTAAAAATCGAATGGTAGGTGTATTGTAACACTGAGACAGAATAGACATGCATTTGTTTTGAATTTTGTGTTGCTAACAAATTATGCACTGATTTGCATGTTCATGAGGGAAATAAGTATTTGATCCCCTTCACAAAACATGACTTATACTTGGTGGCAAATCCCTTGTTGGCAATCACAGAGGTCAGATATTACTTGTAGTTGGCCACCAGGTTTTCACACATCTCAGGAGGGATTTTGGCCCACTCCTCTTGGCAGATTCTTGCCAAGTCATTAGGTGGTGGCTGACGTTTGGTAACTCGAACTTTCAGCTCCCTCCACAGATTTTTATTTGGATTAAGGTCCTGAGACTAGCTAGGCCACTCCAGGACCTTAATGCGCTTCTTCTTGAGCCACTCTTTTGTTGCCTTGGCTGCGTGTTTTGAGTCATCGTCATGCTGGAACACCCATCCACGACCCATTTTCAATGCCCTGGCTGAGGGAAGAAGGTTCTCACCCAAGATTTGACGAAACATTGCCCCGTTCATCGTTTCTGATGCGGTGCAGTTGTCCTGTCCCCTTAGCAGAAAAAACACCCCAAAAGCAGAATGTTTCCACCACCATGCTTGACAGTTGGGATGATGTTCTTGGGGTCATAGGCAGCATTCCTCCTCTTCCAAACATGGTAAGTTGAGTTGATGCCAAAGAGCTCAATTTTGGTCTCATCTGACCACAACACTTTCAACCAGTCCTCCTCTGCATCATTCAGATGTTCAGTGGCAGGCTTCAGACAGGCCTGGACATGTGCTTTCTTAAGCAGAGGGACCTTGCAAGCACTGCAGGATTTCAATCATTGTCGGCGTAGTGTGTTACCAATTGTTTTTTTGGTGTTTCTTGGTGACTGTGGTAGTTCTGTGATGATTCCTCACTGTTCTCATGGTCATTGACACTCCATGAAGTGAGATCTTTCATGGTGCACCAGACCTAGGGAGACTGACAGTTGTTTTGTGTTTCTTCCATTTGCGAATGATTGCACCAACTGTTGTCACCTTCTCACCAAGCTGCTTGGCGATAGTTTGGTAGCCCAGTCCAGCCTTGTGTAGGTCTACAATCTTGTCCCTGACATCCTTGGACTGCTCTTTGGTCTTTGCCATGGTGGAGAGTTTGGAATCTGATTGATTGCTCCTGTGGACAGGTGTCTTTTATACAGGTAACAAAATGAGATTAGCAGCACTCCCTTTAAGAGACTGTTTCTAATCTCAGCTTGTTACCTGTATGAAAGACACCTGGTAGCCAGAAATCCCGCTGAATAATAGGGGATCAAATACTTATTTCCCTCATGAACATGCAAATCAGTGCATAATTTGTTAGTAATGCATTTATTTTGAATTTCTTGTTGCTATTCTGTCTCATTGTTACCATACACCAACCATTCGATTTTTAGACTGATCATTTCTTTGTGAGTGGGCAAACATTCAAAATCAGCAGGGGATTGAACACTTATTTCTTTCGATTATATATATATACAGTGGGGCAAAAAAGTATTTAGTCAGCCACCAATTGTACAAGTTCTCCCACTTAAAAAGATGAGAGAGGCCTGTAATTGGCATCATAGGTAGACCTCAACTATGAGAGACAAAATGAGAAAAAAAATCCAGACAATCACATTGGCTGATTTGGAAAGAATTTATTTGCAAATTATGGTGGGAAATAAGTATTTGGTCACCTACAAACAAGCAAGATTTCTGGCTCTCACAGACCTGTACCTTCTTCTTTAAGAGGCTTCTCTGTCCTGCACTCATTACCTGTATCAATGGCACCTGTTTGAACTTGTTATCAGTATAAAAGACACCTGTCCACAACCTCAAACAGTCACACTCCAAACTCCACTATGGTGAAGACTAAAGAGCTGTCGAAGGACACCAGAAACAAAATTGTAGACCTGCACCAGGCTGGGAAGACTGAATCTGCAATAGGCAAGCAGCTTGGTGTGAACAAATCAACTTTAGGAGCAATAATTAGAAAATGGAAGACATACAAGACCACTGATAATCTCCCTCGATCTGGGGCTCCACGCAAGATATCACCCTGTGGGGTCAAAATGATCACAAGAACGGTGAGTAAAAATTCCAGGACCACACAGGGGGACCTAGTGAATGACCTGCAGAGAGCTGGAACCAACGTAACAAAGGCTACCATCAGTAACACACTACGCCGCCAGGGACTCAGATCCTGCAGTGCCAAACGTGTCCCCCTGCTTAAGCCAGTACATGTCCTGGCCCGTCTGAAGTTTGCTAGAGAGCATTTGGATGATCCAGAAGAGGATTGGGAGAATGTCATATGGTCAGATGAAACCAAAATAGAACTGTTTGGTAGAAACACAACTCGTCGTGTTTGGAGGAGAGAGAATGCTGAGTTGCATCCAAAGAACACCATACCTACTGTGAAGCATGGGGGTGGCAACATCATGCTTTGGGGCTGTTTCTCCGCAAAGGGACCAGTACGACTGATCCATGTACAGAACAGAATGAATGGGGCCATGTATCATGAGATTTTGAGTGCAAACCTACTTCCATCAGCAAGGGCATTGAAGATGAAACGTGGCTGGGTCTTCCAACATGACCATGATCCCAAACATACTGCCCGGGCAACAAAGGAGTGGCTTCGTAAGAAGCGTTTCAAGGTCCTGGAGTGGCCTAGGTCTCAACCCCATAGAAAATCTTTGGAGGGAGTTGAAAGTCCATGTTGCCCAGCGACAGCCCCAAAACATCACTGCTCTAGAGGAGATCTGCATGGAGGAATGGGCCAACATACCAACAACAGTGTGTGCCAACCTTGTGAAGACTTACAGGAAACATCTGACCTCTGTCATTGCCAACAAAGGATATATAACAAAGTATTGAGATGAACTTTTGATATTGACCAAATACTTATTTTGCACCATAATTTGCAAATAAATTCTTTCCAAATCAGCCAATGTGATTGTTTGGATTTTTTTTCTCATTTTGTTGCTCATAGTTGAGGTCTACCTATGATGCCAATTACAGGCCTCTCTCATCTTTTTAAGTGGGAGAACTTGCACAATTGGTGGCTGACTAAATACTTTTTTGCCCCACTGTATATCTCGTAGAGAAATAATCATCAAAATTGACTGTCCATCAGTCCGTGTAATGATCTTGTGCCAATAAGGTTTATTTTTTTATCCCTTTGTCATAAAACTGGACGAGATACATTCAGATGTTGTATCAAAGAGAAAAAACAAAACAAAAAAACACAAAAACTTCACAAGTAGTGAAGCAAAAATAGCTGCTTTGATCTGTTTGTAATTAGCAAAAAAGGGAAAGGTCCTTGGCACACATTAAAGGATAAGTTCATGTTTTAAAAAACAATTTAAAATGCACATCAATTTAAAATGCACTGTTAGTCTCCCTCGGACTGGGGCTCCATGCAAGATCTCACCTTGTGGGGTATCATTGATGATAAGAAAGGTGAGGAATCAGCCCAGAACTACAAGGGAGGAGCTGGTCAATGACATGAAGAGAGCTGGGACCACTGTTTCAAAGGTCACTGTCGGTAGAACACTACGTTGTCATGGTTTCAAATCATGGATTGCACGGAAGGTTCCCCTGCTCAAGTCATCACATGTCCAGGCGCGTCTGAAGTTTGCCAATGACCATCTGGATGATCCAGAGGAGGCATGGGAGAAAGTCATGTGGTCAGAAGAGACCAAAGTAGAACTTTTTGGTCTAAACTTCACTCGTCGTGTTTGGAGGAAAAAGGATGAGTTGCATCCCAAGAACACCATCCCTACTGTGAAGCATGGGGGTGGTAACATCATGCTTTGGGGGTGCTTTTCTGCAAAGGGGACAGGACGACTGCACTGTATTAAGGAGAGGATGAATGGGGCCATTTATTGTGAGATTTTGAGCAACAACCTCCTTCCCTCAGTCAGAGCATTGAAGATGGGTCATGGCTGGGTCTTCCAACATGACACCGACCCGAAGCACACAGCCAGGATAACCAGGGAGTGGCTCCGTAAGAAGCATATCAAGGTTCTGGAGTGGCCTAGCCAGTCTCCAGACCTAAATCCAATAGAACATCTTTGGAGGGAGCTGAAACTCCGTGTTGCTCAGCGACAGCCCCAAAACCTGACAGATCTAGAGGAGATCTATGTGGAGGAGTGGGCCAAAATCCCTGTTGCAGTGTGTGCAAACCTGGTCAAGAAGTACAGGAAACGTTTGACCTCTGTAATTGCAAACAAAGGCTTCTGTACCAAATATTAACACTGATTTTCTCAGGTTTTCAAATACTTATATTCAGCAGTGCAAGACAAATACATTCTTTAAAAATCATACAATGTGATTTTCTGAATTTTTTTTTTTAAATTCTGTCTCTCAGAGTGGGAATGCACCTACAATGTGAATTTCAGACCCCTCCATGATTTCTAAGTGGGAGAACTTTCAAAAATTGCAAGGGTGTTCAAATACGTCTGTTCCTCACTGTGTGTATATATATATATATATATATATATATATATATATATATTTATATCCATCTAAGATATAAAATAAAAATGCCACTGCCACATCCCTCCCTAAGGCTATAATAATATGCAAAAAAATAGTAGAATGGACTTTTGAGTCACACCATTATTCATAAAAGATACAATTTTATTTCATCCGTATATTAAAAAAAAATAGGTAGTTAGGCAAAATACATAATCAAATACATATAAAATGTTGCAACAGCGTTACACAATAAAAAGATATTCATATGGTGTATCAGATTCAAGCAACAATATACAAAAAAATCTCCCAATGCTTCTTGGACAAAGTCCACTTTTTCGGGAGCCAATGTATGCACCAATATTCTAAAATTGTAACAATGTTCAAAATTAATACAAGTTTACAGAATAATGTGTAATCAGCACTCCACTATAGACGATATAAGAGAGGAGACGGAAACCCAGGGGACATCCAAGAGGAAAAGGAGGGGGGATAACAGAACAAAAGCGGGGCACCTAGTGAAGGTCCACAGTACCTGGAAACCCCCCACCCATATACTCCCCTGCGGGACTGGTGTATTGCAAGTAAATTAAGGCTATCGTTATCTCTTAAGCCAAGTAACTGGTAGTACTATTTGTTTTGAGATATTCACACTCATAGAAGGGCTTATTCAAATTCATTACCTGAAAAAACATCCGTCAATCTGCCAGTGGAGTAGGGACAGTGGCTACCATGTACAGATACAGTAACTCTCCAGAGGGACAAAAGAGGAAAAATAATAGAGTATCATCCTATGCTTGTAGAAATCTAAAATGTAAGAAACATAGTGATGAGTCCTCAAATCTCCTCTCCTCTTGAGTATACTACTTGAGAAGTTGTCTGAACCCAGCCTACCTTCAAGACTCAAAGAATCCACCTGAAGGCTCAAGGCTTTGTATATACTGTAACTATATCTTGGTCCAAAGCAGCAGATTCATAAGTAGAGTAATACTTTTCCCCTCCAAGGGGGCTATAATATAGATGCATAAATATAATATAAGAACTGTATATATATATTAACCAGTGGGAAACTTTCTCAATATAGCCTACCTTAAATTGCAAGAGATCTCCTGTCATAAAAGGAATTGTGCCACCAACTTCTCTCTAGTTTCTGTGAAGATATCCAAAATCTATTGCAAACAATCTTCAGCAGAGCCACGCCATCGTCCTACAAACACACAGTTTCATAAAGCTATAATCTATCATTCTAAAAGCAAAAAATACATCATTCTGGCAGAGTTCCTACCCCATGACCTAGCTTGTATGCTCACCTTGTCTATAGTATAACCGCCACTGCCAAAACTTCAGAGGGAGGTAGAGCAGAGGGAAGGGGCCCTGCACTAAATAAACCCACTAATGGGCCACAGGTGACAAGGGAAATAACCCGGACTGAATAAGCACTGAAATGAAGACGCGGACGCGAAGCCCGGAAGTCGGGCAGCCGCACCGGCCATCACACAAGCACGCACACCCGAGCATGTCCAGAAGTCAGCAATGGACCATCGAGGAGATGGAGCATCACAGTGGCCCCTGGGCACCAAACAGCCCACCTCACCAAGCCTACCCCTCAAAAGTGCACGCTGGGCTTCTAGTGGGATAATGATAATTACTGCAAAAGAAAAAAAAAAGGAAACATATATTATATAATATACCTGCATGAATGCAAATAACTCCAATGAACAAGAAAAAAAGAAAGAAGGAAGGAAGCGGCAGACCAAACCAATAAATCACCAACCAGGATGGGCCCACTGTATGCACTGTATTGCCTAACCTCCCCCTATCCATCCAAGTATTTATTCATATCATTCCCGTGGATGGCTGGCGAGGGGACAGGCTGGCATTCCTTGCACAAAGTACGCATTACGGCGCTAAGTATCTGGCACTTTAAACACGGCACTTTAACTAAGGCAAGTACAAACAATAGTGCTGCACCCCAAGTTGATTGCATGTGCTCTTTCCTCTCTTATCTCTCTCTGTCAGCCTTCCTTTGTTATCTCTCCTCTCTCCAGCATGCTCTTGCTAACCCTCTTTGTTGCTATAATACCCTCTCTTCTCAAACTCTCTCTTGTTTACCCCTCCTCCCCACCACACAACCTGTACATATCACCCTCACTCCTGCCCTCTCAATATAACTGCACTTATCTCCTGCTCTCTCTTGGTCCACATAATGTCACCGCTTCAAAAGCACTGCGGCAATTGCCCTCATATAAATCTCACCTCACCTCCCTCACCCTCCTACTACTACTAACTTCTGGAGACATTGCTCCAAACCCTGGCCCTCCACCATCAAACTCCAACGCACAGAAGCAGCAGCCTCCCCTCTCTGGCCACAGCCGCAACCCTCACTCTCTCATCTCAATTCCCCTACTTCCATGCACCAACCCCTTCCTCCTATGTGCCCTCTGGAATGCCCGCTCAGCCTCTAACAAACTCTCTACTATCAGTGACCTCTTCCTCTCCCACTCCCTCAACCTTCTTGCTATCACTGAAACCTGGCTCCAGGATTCTGACTCTGCCTACTCAGCTGCACTCTCCCATGGCGGCCTCCTCTGGACTCACTCGCCCAGGACCAGTGGACAAAAAGGGGGCAGAGTCGGACTTCGTCTTTCCCCACAATGCACGTTCCAGGTTCTTCCTGCCCCCCCATCTCTGTCCACATGCTCTTTCTAAGTGCACTGTATTCGTGTCTTTTCTGCCGTTTGTCTGAGGATCGCAGTATCTACTGGCCCCCAGGCCCAGTATCACGCTTTCTCGATGACTTTTCAGCATGGCTAACGTACGTTCTCTCCTCTGAGGTGCCTGCATCATCCTTTAACATCCCAGTAAATGTTCACACCTCTGCCACCTCTCAACTACTCAACCTAACTTCCTCTTTTAACCTAACGCAATGGTCACAATCCACCACCCACTGCAATGGCAATACCTTTGACCTTGTATTCACCCACCTATGCACTCCCTGTAACCTCTCTAACACCCCTTTTCCTCTCTCTGACCACAAATTTATCAGCTTCACACTCTCCCTGCCTCCTACCCCCCATGCCTCCAACCAGCAAACTGTCACCTGTAGAAACCTCCATCACCTCAGCCCTGACCTTCTTCACTCCGCTACTGAGCGCCACTATGATGAAATTGCACCCCTGTCCTGCCCAGAGCTGGCCACATCTGCCTACAACAACTATCTATCATCCTCCCTAGATGCTCTTGCTCCTGTTTCTACATGCAGAACCAGGCCTCGCCTGTCTCAACCCTGGCAAACAGATGACACCAGAAGTCTCAAGAGATGCAGCCGCACTCTTGAGTGAGCATGGCATAAAACTAAATCCCTAAAAGACTTTACCCTCTACAAATCCGCTCTTCTTAAATACAACTCCAGCCTCCATGCTGCTAAGCAAACCTACTATAACACTCTCATCAAGACCCTCTCATCCAATCCTCGTCAACTCTTCTCTACCCTTAATTCCTTACTCCACCCCCCACTGCCTCCACCCACCAACTTACTTACTGCACAGGAGATTGCCAGTCACTTCAAGAAGAAGATCGACACAATTCGTGATGAGATCTCCAGTGTCAAGCTTCCTCCTCTAACCAACATACCAGGCCCAACACCAAACTCAACACTCTCCTCCTTCGACCCTGTTACCTCCAAGGAAGTTACTGATCTCCTTTCCAAGGCCCACTTCACCACCTGTCCCCTGGATCCTGTCCCCTCATGACTGTTGCAGCCTCCTTCCTGCTCTATCCTAAACTCTCTAACCCACATCTTCAACCTCTCACTCTCCATGGGCACCTTTCCCTCCCCACTCAAACATGCACTGGTTACCCCCATTCTCAAAAAACCCTCGCTGAACCCCACATGTTTGAATAACTTAAGACCCATTTCCCTGCTCCCGTTTGCCTCCAAGCTTCTTGAGTGCCTTGTTCACAACCGTATGAACTGCTACCTCACTGACAACAACCTTCCTGATCCTCGACAGTCTGGCTTCCGCCCATAACATTCCACAGAAACTGCCCTACTAAAACTCACTAATGACCTACTAACTGCTAAAACCAACGGCCATTACTCCATACTCATACCCCTTGACCTTTCCGCTGCCTTTGACACAGTCGACCACCCGTTCCTCCTCAGTAAACTCCACTCCATCGACCTCCATGACTCTGCTCTCTCCTGGTTCTCCTTTTACCTTTCTCAGCGCACTTTCAGTGTCACATACAACTCCTCCGCTCCTCTTCCCCTTTCTGTTGGGGTACCCCAAGGTTCTGTTCTTGGGCCCCTCTTTTTCTCTCTCTATACCTCCTCCCTGGGCCAACTGATAACCTCTCATGGCTTCCAATACCACCTCTATGCTGATGACACCCAAATCTATCTCTCCACTCCCCAGCTCACCCCTTCAATCTCCTCACGTATCACAAATCTACTAAGCGACATATCAGCATGGATGTCACATCACTACCTCAAACTCAATCTTTCAAAAACTGAGCTTGTAATATTTCCTCCTCCCCAATCCCCCACTCACGACTCTACCATTAAGATCAACAGCACAACCACTGGTCCTTCCCCTCATGCCAGGGTGCTAGGCGTAATCCTAGATTCTGACCTCTCCTTTGGGCTCCACATCCACTCACTGGCTCAATCCTGCTGCCTCAACCTCCGGAACATTTCTAAAATCCACCCCTTCCTGACCAATGACACCACAAAACAACTTATTCACGCCTTGGTTATATCCCGACTCAATTACTGCAACTCCCTCCTCACTGGTCTACCGTTACACAGGCTATCCCCCCTTCAGTCTATTATGAATGCTGCTGCTAGACTCATACACCTTACCAACCGATCAGTATCTGCTGCCCCTCTCTGCCAATCCCTTCACTGGCTTCCAATAACCCAACGTATAAAATTCAAAATACTAACCACAGCCTACAAAGCCATCCACAACACTGCCCCTAGCTACATCACCGACCTCATCCAAAGATATCGGCCAAATCGCCCACTCTGCTCCTCCCATGTTATCTTCCTCTCTAGCTCCCTCATCACCTCCCACGCTTGCCTCCAGGACTTCTCCAGAGCCTCTCCCATCCTCTGGAACTCCCTACCACAGCATGTCTGGTCAGCCCCCACCCTGTCTGCCTTTAGGCGATCTTTGAAAACTTCTTCAGGGAAGGCTACCCCACCTCCACCTATGAGCTGTACTTGAATCACCTCCACCAGATCATCCCCCGCAGCTATCACATTTTGTATCATCTCCTCCTTCCTTTAGATTGTAAGCTCCATGAGCAGGGCCCTCACATTCCTTCTGTACTGAAATGTATTGTAATTGTACTGTCTATGTGTTATATTGTAAAGCGCTGCACAAACTGTTGGCGCTATATAAATCCTGTATAATAATACTAATAATAATAAGGAACAAACATAGCCCTCATAGGGTGGAGATGCAATAGTTATGTTTATCCCCACCCTATGGGGGCTATGTTTGATCATACAGTGCACCCATCCTGGTTGGTAGGTCATTGGTATGGTCCATACTGTAGGGTTTATATTTATTTTCTGCCCCTTCATTTTTTTTCCTTGTTTATTGGTGTTATTTGCATTCATGTAGGTACATTATATAATCTCTTTTTCCTTTTTTTCTTTTGAAGCAATTATCATCATCATCCTACTGGAGGCCCGGTGTGAACTTTGTGATGGCTAGTAGGGTGGGGGGTAGACTCCAGCCCCAGCAAACGTGCTCCTTTGGAGCTCTATGTGAAGGCATTTGAGCGCATGCCTCGGTTTTGCCAGGAGCGTGTGCTCCTCCAGCTCCCAGGGGCCTCTGTGACACTCCATCTCCTCAGTGGTTTGATGCCAGCTTCTGGGCATGCGCGGGCATGTGCATGCTTGTGTGGTGGCCTGTGAGACTGCCAAACTTCCTGACTTTGCTCCTGCTCACTGCCCTTTGAGGCAACGATGGCCATCTTGGAATCACCTGGACGCTGATTCATTCTGAATGATTGCCATTGTCAACCTGCAGTCCATTAGTTGGCATATTTAGTGCGGGGCCCCTTCCCTCTGCTCTCTCTTCTCCCTCCTGGAAAGATCCCAGCCATAAGGTTGGGAATACCGCAAAGCCTGGATCGGCATCTTGCTCATCCTCTCAGCGATCTGACGAGCCTGGGCCAGCCCCTCCTGGCCCCTCCACAGCCCAGCGCTCCAGTGAGTGCTGGAGGGGTAGAGAAGAGAGATGGAGGCGGACAGTCACGGTTCTCTGCTCAGCGATCAGCAGTGTTTGATCACTCAGTTCCCAGTCCAGAGCCAGAGGGCTCACCCACCTAGATGAGTGTGTGTATATGTATATATATATATATATATATATATATATATATATATATATATATATATATATAATTTTTTTTTTTTTTTCAAAAAAGCCATACTTCCCTTTTAATTATCCAGCATCTACCAAAATAGATATATTAGTTTGGGTGGAATTACAAAACAAAAAAAAAACAACAAAATAACCTAGCAATGCAGTAAATTTTAGGGTCTTTATATTAGAATCAGGAACCCAGACATGGGATGAACATAATTGCAACCTGTACATGTACATCAGAATTGTGCTCAAATTTATTATGCTTTGTTAATTTTGTATTAATTTGTTGAACAGGTGACTGTATGACTATTAACATGCAAGCACCCAAATGTGAAGACTCTGGCAATCTGGGTACATGACAAAGCAAGATAATATACCTTATATACTATAGAAAAAAATGTCTTCTCTTCAGCAGCTTGAACTTTAAACTACTCATCACTGGAAGCTAAACAAAAAAAAACGTCTGTATACAATGAATGAACTCCAAATGCAACACCTCTGATGTGAATTTAACAAGTTATGTTATATCTGAAGATCTGAAATTATTCATGAACTGAATAGCAAAAATATCTATTGGCCAAAGCAGATATAAATATAAAAAAAATACATTTGAGGTCATTTGCAGTGAAACAAATGTCCTTTACCCTTTAGTGACCAGAGATTTTGAAATATAGACACCCAGACAAAGTTTAGCAGCATTTCCTTAAAAATATTTGGACCTCTCCTCAATGCAAAATGTCTTCAATTCTAAGATGTTTGTGGATTTCCTTGCATGAACTGCCCATTTGAAATCCCCACCCCTAATTAATGCAATGGGATTAAAGTTTTGCTAGGACCGTCCATAACCCTTTGTTTCTTCCTTTTTGGGACATTCCTTGATGGATTTCCTGGTTTGTTAAAAAGGTCCATTTTTTTCAGCTTAAGTTACATTTTTGGACTGATGACCTCACGTTCTCATACACTTTGATGCTGCAGATTTCATAGGACTGAAAGTTTCCCAGGCCTGGAACCAGCAGAGAATTCCCAAAGTATAACATCCTCCACCCCTTGTGTCACAGTTGGCGTGAGGTTCTTCTCCTAAAATGCAGTGTTCAGTTTATCCCAAACAGGTTTGTTATTGTGACCAAACAACTCTCTAATTCATCTATCCACAGCACATTGTTTCTGATGCCTAATCAATAGCAAACTGTAGTTTTGTTTTTGTGTTCCTTCTTTTTTTTTTCTTTTTTTAGACAGCACATCTTCCTTTCAAGTTAAATTAGTGCAATCCCTTTCTGATAGATGCATGACTCCAACTGTTGCAAGAGCTACCTGCAGATCCCACAATGACATTTTGGAGTTCTTGTAGACCTCTATTAGCATCAAATGGTCAGCACTTGGACTGAATTTTCTGGGCTGGCCAGTCATGGAAAATGACTACTCATTTGAATTCCACAGTAAAATGTATAATTTTAAATAATTTCGGGTAGCTACTGCATTTTTGTTGATTTAGATCAGGGGTCTCGAAAAATTTTAAACAAAGGGCCAGTGTACTGTCCTTCAGGGGGACCAGACTGTGGCCAGTGGGGGTAAAAAATGCCCCACTTCAGTGGGAGTAAAAATTGCCCCATCCATGGTTATAGTGGTAGGAATAATGCCCCATTGTTTGTTTTCAAGGGAGGAATAGTGCCCCATAATTGACGTCTGTGGGAGGAATGGTGCCCCATAATTGGTGTTAGTGGAAGCAATGGTGCCCCATCATTGATGTGAGTGGATGAAATGGTGCCCTAAGGGACAGAAAAAGGCAAGCAAGGGGCCACATCTGCACAGTCCACAGTTTGGAGCCACTGATTTAGATTATGAGAATGAATACATTATGCCATTTTTACTTGTTATTTGTTCAAGTATATCACCTCTGTCTGTAGACACTTTTAATGCTTTTTCAAATATTTTACAAAAGTTAGTAATTTTCACATGACTTTGTTGCTATTGATGTGCATAATTTGGGTCTGTATAAAAAGTATATGCAGCAGCAAAAAAGTATTTGCATATTATGTGTTGTTTTTAGAATACCCATAGATAATGTGATTAAGAATTTGCTGGCAAAACGATCCTTGGTAAAAACTTGCAAACATTTGAAAGATTTAGGCTGGCCATACACTTTACAAATTTCATCCAGTTCATGAGGATTTGGCTGAAATTGTCTCAGTGGGTGGCGTGGTCAGCTGCCTCTCACCTGTCATCCCTCAATTGAAAAATCAAAGGAGCTGAGCTGGGCAGGGCCAGCTGTAAAAATACAATAGCTGTAGCAGGAGATTCCTCCATCTGCTTGGCATAGAATAGTGCCTTACAATGGTCATACAACTACTCTTATTTACAGGATAACTAATATCATTTCCTGCAGCACATTTATAAGGTATTACTATGTGCTTTATTAATGTAGTTTGCTTTTTTAGCTTTGGAAATCTGAAACAAGAAAAAACACTCGGGAATGAGAAAAAAGGGTGTCAAAATAACCTGATACAGTTCATAGGGCAGGTCCTACCATCCATAATTTTGTAGGGCTACTTTTCTAGACAGTAATGGTAGTCTTTGAAAATTTTTGACTTGCCAAACTGAACATTGTTTCTATTCAATGCCTTCTCAAACTCTACTTAGAAGTGGATGGGCGTAACTCTTGTGTATCCTTTAACAGAATCTTATATTTTTAACATGGGATGTACTCCTTTATGTCTTGGAAAACTCTTTAGTGTGTTGCAAATTCACAAATAGTTTATATACCCAAATAGTTGCCCCCCCAAAAAAACTCTAATTTCAGAAAAAGAGCCAACAAATAGGATTTGTACTGAAATTGGCCAAAAAACATTAATTATGCTATTTTAAAGTGATTCCAAAGTCAAACCATTTTTACCTTAATGCATTCCTTGCAGCAAGGTAAAAAATGTCCCACTACCTGTTCTACCCACCCCTAAACATTTACCTGACTCCTGTCACTGCCCCTGTCTTGGCTGTAGCACTGCTCCCCTCACTTCCTGGTC